>NC_045138.2:6612410-7287452 GCF_008831285.2 Nymphaea colorata | reverse complement strand
AGCCAAGGAAGAGAGAAGAGGTCGTCCAAGCCCCCTTCCCCTTTTTCTCCCATTCTCTTCTTCACTTTCTTCTATTCTCCCCATTGATTTTGCTAAGTTAGGGTGCTTAAGTGAACCCTTACTTAGGATTTTCGTGGTGAGAAGCCCTCTTTACCACTCCAAATTCCAGCAAGCAAGCTATTTCTTATTCTAGCTTTGCTAAGCTTGAATCCACGGTTGGATTCTTGCTTAGGATTGCTTGGGTTAGAAAACAAGTGAAGACGAAGACAAACATCAAGACCGACCGCAAGGTAGGTGATCTTAACTCACTTCTCTTCTACTTTAGCTTATTGTTGATTTATTTTAATTCCAACAATTCGTGGGAGGGTTTATTTTCATTTGCTTACGGCTGGGAATGATGTCCAGCTAAGGGAAACCTACGCTTCAATGTACATGTTAATGCATAATGCATGCATATGTCGGTTTTTCTTAAATATGAACCCAAGTATCAAATTTCGAAATGGGCCCCAAGGCCACGTCCCTTTCAAAGGAACCAACTTAATACCATTTTGAACTCCCTACCATGAGAGAATCCCACGGTGAGAAGTGATTTTGCTACATCACGTATGATGAAAATGCCTATAAGGGATGGATACGTTTTTATGAATGTGATCCACCCTTGCATGGCGAAATGATGGACGAATAAGCTTGAGTATTGTTTTATTTTCTTTCTTATTCACAGTCATTTTGATTCATGTCTTTCAATTTAATTAATCAAGGGTAGTAGGGAAGATTTGAAACAAGTTCTCAATCTTCCTACATAAAAGAACCCAGCCATGAATCATCATGATTCATGAGTCATGCGGTCCCTTGATAAAATTTCATTTTGAAAAGTAAGGTACGTATATGTATACATTGTTATATATGTACATATATGTATCCGATTTCTTGTCAAAAATTACATTCCTCCCTTAAAATCAGGTTGGAACATGTTTCCAAACCGGTCTTTAAGGAAATGGCCATTTTTATTGATTTTTCTAGTGCAAGATTATAAATTATTTTCATTTCATTTTTACTTAATTTCAGCAAACCCATACGTAAGATGTATGTATGTTGTTGAAATCAGACCATGTTTCATAGGAATTGGTTTAAGAATATCAAAATTTATATTTGAAATACCAACCATCCTAGAATCATCCAAAGGAGTTGATGATTTCATTACTACGAAATCTGGAATTTGAATAGATTTGAAAAACTCATTGTTTCTATCTAAGAAACAAGTCCTTATTGGAATCAATGTCCACAATTTTCAGCTATTTAAATCAACACAAGGTCTGATTTTTAGCTATTTTGAGACAAAAGTGGACGTCATCCATGTCTCCCATCCGTTTCAAAGATTGAACTTGACATCATTTATATATTTTCATCATTTTGATAATTTTATGTCAAGCCTCAAGCTTATGGACTACATCTCTAATTCATGTGCTTAATCATATAATGAGCACATATAGAGAAAGTCCTACATTTTAATCAATCTTCATGTATAGATTGTATGACGTGCAATACGGACTTGAGAGATATGAGGGAGTGAAGAATGTATGTTTCATATGAATGAATCTTGATGGATTATGAGAGAGAGAAGAATGAATGTTCCATATAGTTTCTATTCTCGTTTCATGCATTCACTTTCACTCAAAATCAATGGCACCACATGCACATTCTCAAGAAATTAAGTGATTCAAATTTAAGTTGCAAAAAGTGACCAAGTCATATTGCAATGAGAATTTGTAAACTTCACTTAACTTCAAAAGAAACACATTCATAATCTTTTGGCCAAAGTGCATTTGAAAAACATGTTTCTAACAATTTGGAACCTATGTTCTTTCAAAAGAATGAATTCTACAAATCACATGATTTGACAAAAGAAGAGTTCAAAATCATTTTTATCATCATCTAGAGTTCACAACAAAGAACTCAATTCCAAATCTTCAAAAATCCTCAAGAATTATGTGTTTCAAATAACACCAAAACAAAGGTTTTTAAACCAACTTGAAAACCCCCAATATTCAAATTCATTTATTCAAAAAAATGAATTTCGGTCTTGAATCCAAAACCTCAATGCATAAGTATATAGGACTTACATCAATAACTCGTATATGATCCAAATGATCCTTAGTCCTTGTCTAATTACCCTGTTAAAGGCGCAGGAACGGTTGGACCTCGTACCGACGAGCGGATCCCTTCTCTTGAAAATTTCTCAAAACCCCAATTTTAAAAGAATTTTGCTGACTCGCATTTCGACCTTCTTGAAAAAGGAGTGGGGTGCGAACAGATGGCACACCCGGTGGACCCGTCATTGTTTGTCTAAAGACTTATTTGGATCATATATGAGTTATTTTCACCAATGTCGAACATCAATTGCACAAAAAAAAAAAAAAAATTAAATTCACAAAAATGCATACCGACGTCATGTAGTGTACATTGAGGAGATTTCATGAACCTCATTCATTTCAATTTATCCTACCCCTCCTCAATTTAAGGATTGTATGCAGCCCATGTATGCTCTCAAAATTTCAAATCCATCTCTTAGGAATGTATGCAATAGAGCCATCTATTTTGCATCTTCTCATGAATTTGAAAAACAAATCCTTACCTATATCATATCCCGGTCATCATGTTGCCGGGCTATTTCTAGGACATTAGTCCAAGATATAGCCTTACAACTGGACCACCCAATTGGACTGAGAAGTCCCCCCATTAGTACCGAAACGGACAATAGTCCCGGTATATCGATGGGTGAACAAGGAGAAACGGAGAGCCCAAATCTAGAAAACCCTTGGAGGAGTCAATGCTAGTACCATAAATTTGGTATATAGGTATACCATAAATTTTGGATAAATAAAGAACCATTTACCCATTTATTTTCCATAGGTTCCAAGACCAATTTTCAAAATAATGCATATAGGCAAGAGTCCTAGGAATTGCATTATCAATTTTTCATTAACTGCTTGTTTGGACGCATGTGATGTTTTACTTTGCCCCTAAGTCCATGTCCAAACCCAATGTCAAAACTCTTCTCGAGTCTCTATTGGGTCAATTCATGTCAAAGTCTAATACCTTCTCTTGTCTAGATGGACTCAGAAAGTATCTTCCCATATGACCACATCCTATTCGGGTCATGTCAAGGCCGATCCGGACTTCGCATCATCCCAAGTGGAGTCTACCTACCTCAGTGGTATCTTTCATGGTACCCAACTTTTCGGTGTATGTTCCCGGATCACTTAGAGGATTGCGGACTTGAAGAAGCAGTCAGTCTTGCCATACAGCCTATCAATGGCAATCTAATCCATGCAATTGCTGAAAGATGGAACCCAAGGACCAACACATTCTGGTTTCCATGGGGTGAAATGACAATCACTCTTGATGAGTTCTCCAACATTATGGGTTTGCCAGAACCAAAAGGTGACCCAAGAGGTCCAATTGAAGACCAGTTCCTTGTAAACCAAGGTCAAGTCAAAACTCTAGAAGTGATTCGTAAACTCACAGGGAAAAGGAGTTGGCATTTTCTAGAGAAAGATGGACATCAATATCTTCAACTACAAGAGCTTGGTGAAACATACTCCCAATTTGTCAACCCTGCGTCACTATCTAGAACTGTTGCAGACAAGTACAAAAAGTCCATAGTGACTTGTACCGTGGGTCTTATCTTCTTCAATAATGAAGAACACATAATGGATTTCTGCATAGCTCGCCTCTTCAGAAAATGGGGGCATGTCCAAGTCCGTCACATTTCCATAGCAATGGCAGCCTTGGCATTCCTTTATAGAGGGTTGGCCAAATTTTCAATTGGAGATGCAGACTCGATAGAAGGATGTGTCTTTGCACTGCAAGCATGGTTCTACAAACATGTGGGGCCACAATCATGTCATTTTCAAAACACAGACGGTCAGTTATCTAGTATGGAGCACTACCGCAGAAAGATGGAGGAAGTTGATGACTCCACCATCATTTGGGACTTCTTTGATCGAGAGGTCATCAAGTCAAGATACACTTACAACCCAGTCAGAGGAAGTCTTCTATTGGGACCGTTTTTCATAATTGAATTTCATCCGGAGCGTTGCCTCAGGCAATTCTCACTGCGTCAGAGGAAGGCATATCCAATTGAGTCAGAAGGAGCCATTGTGGAGTGTGAACTAGACACTGAAGAGTGGTCCGAGATATACACCTATGCCCAGCAACGTTGGGAATCATTTGCTCACTTGTATCTTATCCTTGGTCCAGGAATGGGTCCCGAATATGTAAAATGGTGGGATGAAGTCCGCCCATCTATCCTTCTGTCCTAGATTGTCATGTCTAGTTCATTGTCATTAAGCCAAAATTTGTCAAGTTTTGTCAAGTTATGTTAAACTTTGTCAAGTTTTGTCATTCTCATCTTTCTTTTAATATGTAATCAAAATTTGTCACCTCTCATCAATTCACATCCTAACATTTTCAATTTTTCTTCTTGCAAGGTGAACATCCACTTTATGGTTGAAACCAGAAGCCAAAGCAGGAGAAGGAGTGAAATGGAGCTTGATCAACCTTTTATAGGAGATAGGGGAGAAGAATCCTCCTCAGAAACACCTCCCAAGGTGGAAATAAATGACCCAGAATTTGAGGAATACAGAAGATTCCGGAAATACATGATCATGTTCAATGAAGAACAAGCGCAGGCAGAAAAAGCCAAAAAGAAAGGGAAGAAAACAAGAAAGTACTCATCAAGCAGTTCAGACTCTTCTGAAGACGCTACAACAGAATCTAGTAGTGAGGAAGAACCGAAAACTCCCAAGAAAAAGAAGAAGGGAGAATCCTGGAAAACAAAAATCCAGGAAGTTGAAAAAAAGTTAAATGCAGTACAACTTAAAGGCAAGAACAAGAGGAATTTCACTTGCGAAGATTTCTACGAAAGCTTCGAAAATGACATACACATAAAAAACTTGCCCAAGAAATTTATCAAATTTGATGGCCATGGAGACCCAAAGGCACATTTGGCCATGTTCTTTGCTGAATGCTACAAATTCCGCCACAATCATAGGGCCCTCTTTCGATGTTTCCCTAGAAGCCTAGAAGAATTGCAGCACAATGGTATCGGGAACACATCAACCCAGTGGAATTGAAAAATTTTGACATGTTAATCAACCTTTTCATCGAAAGGTTCATTCAAAACGTTGAAACTGCACCAACGATCACCACATTATGCTATCTAAAACAGAGGCCAGGTGAAAAGGTGAGAGATTTTATTCAGAGGTGGAGGTCTTCTTGCAACAAGATGAGAGACCCAATCTCTCAATCCCATGCACTGGGATTGATCGTAAACAATTTGACACAACCATTAAGGAGCCTCATTTCCAATGCTCCAATCAAGTCTTTCATCGATCTCACTGAGAGGGCAGAATGCATTGAAGCAGGAATTGAGAATGGAGCTTTTGATGCTGTCATCCCGGTAAAAGTAAGGAAGATACAAAAAAGAATAGCAGAAGTCAGAATGCTCCAGCCAACATCGTGGCCAACGCTGCAGCCTTCAAGAAAGAAAAGTCTGAATATCCCAAGAATAAAGGGGTAATGGACAGAGCTAGTGGCAGTAGTAGTGGCACCAAAAACAAACATCCTGGATGGGGTACGATAGAAAATTTACCCCATTACAACAAAGTTATGAAGAGGTCATGCATATGCTAATCGAAAGAGGTACTCTGTTTCTCCCAAAAGTCTCCAACCCCCCACCAATGATGGGGAAAAACAAAGAGCAATTCTGCAAATTTCATCGCGCTCCAGGACATGATACAGAAGACTGCCTTGTACTTAAAAATATTGTGCAAGATGCAGTTGACAAAGAAATAATCAAAGAGGTCAGTGAACAGCCGGACATTCTCAAGAATCCTTTTCCTAAACATGGCAAAGGAATAGTTTCGATGGTCAGATTTTCAACAGGTCGTCAAATTATGGTGACAAACAAAAGGGATACAGCGTCCCTGGATTTCTTTGGATTGCTTTTCAAACATGATAAAGGATCCATCAATGCACAAACCGGACTGGTTAAACAAGACCATCTGACAGAGATTGATCAGAAGTCACAAGTGTGCGACCCTGAACCATTAGAATCCATTTTCAATGAATTGGACCCCTTACCTGAAGTCAAGAAGGGAGGGTTTAGCCCTAACAGGGGAATGAATGGGCTTTTGAATTATGTGAAAATAGTCCGATCATATTCTCTGATAAAGATCTACCAACTGGAGGTGCATCGCACAATGACGCCTTGCACATAGTGATAGAGACAAGGGGCACCAGAGTCTCCCACGTTTTAATTGATGGTGGAGCAAGCCTGAACATCTGTCCACAACAAACAGCTCGTGAGTTGGGCATAAGACAGGCTGACTATACTCCATCCAAAATTTTCATCCATGGATATGACGGGACAGGACAACCATGCCTAGGATGCATATGTCTGGATTTGAATATTTCTGAGACGTATCATCGGGTTTTATTTCATGTGGTGGATATAGAACCCTCCTTCAACTTGTTGCTTGGCAGGCCATGGATCCATGCTACCAATGCAGTTCCCTCCACTCTACATCAGTGTGTCAAATGGACTCACAACGGGAATTCTATAACCATTTATGCAGAGGATAGGGAAAGTCGGCTTGTACACCCAATGATTCCGGTACCAACATATACAATTGAGGTACCCAGTATTCGAGTCTGCAAAGAGGAAGAAATATCTCAAAGTCTTAGCAGATTGGCCATTCAGAAACCAAAGAAACAGGTATGGGTGAAAAGGGGTACCAAACTTGAAACAAGTTACAAAAGTCATCCGTTGTTCAAGAAATTCTGCCAGAATGAGAAAGGATTGGATTTACTCATACGCCATGGCTACCAGCCATTTACTGGCCTTGGCAAACATGAAAATGGAATCTTGGAACCAGTTACTTTGACAGGACAACGAGGCACTCAAGCCTTGGGGTGCCAAAGCTATGAAAAAGTGGATGTTGAGGAAGAATTCAAGCCAGTACCTTTCGTCAAGAGCAATACCATAGGCGGATGTTCACCATCAATTTGAATCAACAAATCCGCCATCATTTTGTCATTTTGTCGTCATTGTACTCAAATAGACCAAGTGTCTTCATTTTGTAATACCTTCAAAAATACAATGACAAATACAAATTACTTCCATATACAATGTCTCAAATTTCATCTAACTTCTTTACAATCTTTAGGATGGCATTTGAGGATCAAACATCAAAAGCTTTTAAGGAGATAAATCCAGAACTCACTGAGGCCGAATGTCCAGAGTTCATCCAAATGAGAAAGCAAGATCAACCGTCACCTCTGATTAATGATCCGATTGAGGAAATTAACATTGGCACGGAAGAGAGTCCAAAGATTTTGCAAATTGGAACAAGTCTCTCAGCAGAAGAAAGAAAAGAGTTGATAGACTTCCTCAAAAAGCATCAAGAAGCCTTTGCGTGGACTTATGAGGACATGCCAGGACTTGATACAAAATTAGTCGAGCATCGACTACCATTGAAACCAGAATGCAAGCCAATCAAACAAAAGTTGAGGAAACTAGACCCTCGTCTTGAGGGGCAAGTTAAGGAAGGCCTGGAAGACCTACTAAAGGCAGGGTTCATCCGAACAATCGACTATCCTGAATGGTTAGCAAACATTGTGGTAGTCCCAAAGAAAAATGGCAAAATTCGGCTCTGCATCGATTTCAGAGATTTGATTAAGGCTACACCAAAGGATGACTACCCACTTCCAAACATTGACTTGTTGGTAGACAGTACCGTAGGTCACGCTATGTTCTCCTTTATGGATGGATATTCTGGTTATAACCAAATTAAGTTGGCAGCTCAAGATCAAGCCAAAACATCATTTACAACCCCATGGGGTACCTTCTGCTATACAGTAATGCCATTTGGTTTGAAGAACGCTGGGGCAACATATCAAAGGGCTATGGCAGCTATTTTTCATGACCAAATACATCAAATCATGGATGCATATGTAGATGATCTACTAATTAAGTCAAAAACAAGGGAGAATCACATCAACATTCTCTCTCAAGTTTTTGATAGACTCTTACAATACAAACTTAGATTGAATCCACAAAAATGTGTATTTGGTGTGGAATCCGGTAAGCTTTTGGGATTTATGGTCAGCCAAAAGGGAATCGAGATGGATCCTTCCAAAGCAAAGGCGATCATCGAAATGTCACCCCCAAAAATCTTAAGGAGCTACGCAGCTTGCAAGGCAGAATTCAGTCAATCAGAAGGTTTATATCTAATCTCGCCATGAGATGCGAACCCTTCAACCATTTACTGCGGAAAGGAGTCAAATTTGAATGGGGGCATGAATGTCAAACCTCATTCGAAAAGATCAAGAAGTATCTTCTTTGCCCACCAATTTTAAAACCTCCAATTTTAGGGGAACCTCTACTCCTTTACATCACAGTTAACGATTCAGCCTGTGGTGGATTTCTGGCTCAATATGAAGAAGGATGCCGAATAGAACATGCCATTTATTACATCAGTAAGACATTTGTGCAGTATGAAAAGAACTACTCGCACATGAAAAAACTTGCTTAGCCTTGGTGTGGATGTGTCAAAAATTAAGGCATTATCTATTGGCTTGTGAAGTTAAAATTTTATCCAAACTTAATCCACTCAAATATATCCTCGAACAGCCATTTCTGAATGGAAGGATAGCAAAGTGGCAGATTTTGCTGATGCAATATGATTTGGAATATGTGTCACAAAAATCAATCAAGGGGCAAGCCATTGCAGACCAATTGGTAGATTTTCCTCTATATGAAGAAATTAGAACAAATGATGATTTTCCAGATGAGCAAATCCTGACAACTGAAACAGAGCCGATTTGGGAGATGTACTTTGATGGATCTAAGAGCACAGCTGGGGCAGGCATTGGGATACTTTTCATTACACCAGAAAGGGAAATGATTCCTTACTCTCTCAAATTGAATTTTTCCTGCACGCATAATATAGCAGAGTACGAGGCCCTAATCCAAGGACTCAAAATGTTGCTCAAATTTAAAGTGCAGAGAGTTCGCATTTTTGGAGATTCTCTCTTAGCTGTCAGTCAGGTCAATGGAGATTGGCAAGTCAAAGATCAAAAATTGATCCCATATCAAGAGTTAGCAGCTTCCCTCTTAAGACAGTTCGAGGAATGTCAACTCTTACATGTCAAAAGAGAATTTAACCCAATAGCAGACGGTTTAGCCAGTTTAGGCTCTACCATTGCCTTCAAACCTGGAGAATCTATCAGATCTTTTGAAGTTGGAAGACTCGAACAACCATCTTTTGTCATACCAGAACAGGTGTTGCAAGCAGAAAGTAGAGAAACACCATGGTATCAGAACATCAAGGATTTTCTCCAAACTGGAACACTTCCACCAGAAATGTCTCGAAAAGAGCAAAGAGTTTTGAGACACATGTCTTCAAGATATTTCATTCTAGCCGACATCCTATACAGAAGAGGATTCAGCACAGAATATGCTAGATGTCTCGATGCAAATGAGGCACTAAAAGTCATTCAAGAAGCCCATGAAGGAATTTGTGGGGGACATGTAGGGTATCAGACCCTCGTCAAGCAGATAGTCAGAGCAGGGTACTATTGGCCCACAATGCAAAGAGACTGTCACCAATTTGTCAAGAAATGCATCAAATGTCAGTTGCATGCACCATCAATTCATGCTCCAGCAGCGTACCTTCATTCGGTCAGCTCACCATGGCCATTCTCCATGTGGGCCTTCGACGTAGTCGGTCCAATCAATCCACCTGCCTCAAATGGACACAGGTATTTTCTTGCAGCTACAGATTACTTCACCAAATGGGTGGAAGCGATCACTTTAAAAACAGTCGAAGGACAACACGTAGTGTCCTTCATTCATAAAAATCTTTTGTGTAGATTTGGCATCCCGCATGATATCGTTTCTGATAACGGTACTCATTTCAAAAATGAGAAAATGCGCAATCTTTGTCACAAACACAAAATACAACATCACTTTTCTGCCCCATATTACCCTCAAGGTAATGGTCAGGCAGAAGCAACCAACAAGATTTTGATTCGTGTCTTAGAGAGGACAGTTGAAATAGGCCGAGATTGGCACGAGAAAATGCACAATGCACTTTGGGCATATCGAACCACAATTCAGACACCCACCAATGCTACACCAGCAGAATTAGTATATGGAACGGAAATTGTCCTTCCATTACATGTCCAAAAACCAGCAATGAAATTTGCTGCTCTCATTGAACTCCCAATTAGCAAATATCAAAAAAAGAGACTTGCTCAATTAGACTTCTTAGACGAGAAAAGACTACAAGCGGCAGAGCATGCCGAAGTCTATCGTAAGAGAGTCGCCCGACATTATGCCAAATCAGTCATTGAAAGAAAATTTCAGGTAAATGATCTTGTTTTAAGATCCATAGTTCCACTCAGGAGTAGACCCAAAGGAAAATGGGCGCCGAACTGGGAAGGACCATATGTTGTCAAAGAGGTTCTACCTCACAATTCTTATCGACTGATTGATGCCGATGGGGTTGAAATCCCCGATCCAATTAATGCTTTGCATCTCAAAAAATTCTATACTTGAATTTGCAATTCAAAAAAAAAAAAAAAATCAAAATAGTTGTGCTTTGATAAGTAGGTTTGTAACAATTTTCAAACCAACTATGGGGCATGGTATCCCTTAGGGAAAAGTTTCAAAAATGCATCAAAATTTTCAAACTCAACCCATGTCTTGAGGGCAATTGCAAGGGCATCGTCTTGAAATAGGCAAGAAATTTCACAGACATTGAGGGACTTATGTATAGTAATTAATGTTGGTCCCGACAATCGGCATTTGTAAAGGTCTAGCATGAGATGCCATAAGAAAAAGTCTTGTCACCTAAAAGACCTTGGCAAGATGCTAGAAAAAGCTATCAAGCGAAATGAGTTGAGCAATGAGCTCGGGGTGAGTGTAATTGTTCCTCTGGTTCAAAGCTCAACAGGCGCGGGTGGGCATATGACCTATGCTTACGCCGTGAAGCTAAAAAGCAATCCATGAACATTTTGCTTATATTAAGTCTCCTAAAGCCTTCTGAATTCGAGCAAGTAAGCCCGGGGAGTGTTTTACATTTGGTACCCTGAGGCCAACTGGTCTAGGAGTTACCGGCCCAAAGCTTGTTACAAGGGTTCAGAAGAAAGCCCGATAGACTTGATATTACACAAAGCAAACTACACAAAACCGCCAAAGCGGTGGAACTCCGTAGTAGCTTTTGGGGTGGTGAGGAATTTCTTCCAAGAGTGAAGGGTGGCTCAAAAAGAAAATCAAAATTCAAAAGCAAAAGCGAGTATGTGAAAAACTAAGTAAAAGAAGATAAAAAGCACTTGCCAATGGTTTAGAAGGCATCGAGGGCAAATTTCTCAAAGCATCAAATGCAAAAACTTTCACAATTACAAAATTTTTCAACCAACATTAATTCCTCTACAAAGTCTCCAATGAGATGGAGAAAAATCTTCTTATTTCAGGTCTATGCCTAGCATTTCCCCTCGAGCGAGGATGGTTCAACATCATTTGAAAAATGGATTTTCCAAACGATTTGCAAAAATTTGGTGCATGAATCTTTGCTATTAAGCAAATTATTCAATTTGCTTAACAACAAAGAGGGGCATCTGTTAACACCCCAAATTTTTCCACATCAAAATTGAAGCAATGTGAAAATTTCACAAAAGAATTGTGAAAATTTGCAATTTCAAAGCCAATTTCGAATCTAAAGAACAATTAGATTCAAATCGTGAATTTAACCCGATACACGAATCCCAATGCAGGATTACGAATCCAAATTCAATTGCAAATGTCATTTGAAATCCAAATCCAATTGCAAAATGCAAATTTTGACTTAGATCCAAGAATTGGATCTAATTCAGTCTAAAATGCTACGTGGGACCCACGTGTGGGCCCCACCTAGCCCGTGTGGTCAAGAGCCCCCCCAGGGGCCATGCCCCCTCCATGTCAAAAAAATAATAAATAAATATTTTCTCTCAAATTAATTGAAGAAAAGTCATTTTCAAGAAGAAATAAAGGAGAAACCTAGGAAAAGAGAGACATTTATGTCTCTCTCTCTTCTTTAACCAGGTCCTCCTTAAAGAAAAAAATCATTTTCAAGGAAGCAATTACTAGACTGGTCAAACTCACCTAACCTACTTAATCCAAGTAGGTTTGACCCGGGTGCACTCAAATGTGGTGCCAATTCTAGCTAGGTTCGGTCACCATGGGCTCAACAAAGTCAAAACGTAAGTCTGTCTCATGATCCAATTAATGGACGAAAATAGACTTTGATCGAACCAAACCCACTTTGACTAAACTCAGTCAAAGTACAATTTAGCTCAATTAAGAGCTTTCTTGACCCAAATTTATCAAATTACCTCAAATAAAGTCAAACTACTTGCAAATGAGCTTTGACTTTGGTCAATTGGTCGAAATTGATCAATTTGGACAATTTTGCCCTTCTGCGGTCAACTTAAGTTTAAAAAGCCTAAAATGGTTTATGAAAGGCAAATAAACATTTGAATTTGTCAAATGCTTGAATCAAATACCAAATTTAAATTGAATTTCTCAAGTGAAAGTTTGATTCAGTTGAAATCCATTTTCAATCAAGTTTTGGACGAAAATACCCTTTTCGAACCAAATTTGATAAAATTTTTAAATTTTATTAAAATTTAAATTTAATTATCATAATTCAATGGCATTTGGAGCTTAGTAACTAGGTTTTAACCTTATAAGCTCGATTTCAAACAAAAAATAAATAAATAGTACAAAATAAGGGCAAAACCCTGTGCAAGGGCATTTTCGTCCAAAATTTTGGTCAAAATGGTCACCTAGGTCTGAACCCAAGTTGACCAAACCTAGCCCAGCCCACCTAGCTCGTGGAAATGGGCTGAGAAATGGTCAATTAGAGCCTTTAAAGTCTATTTAACTCATTTTACAAGTCCCCAAGGTCTTAAGTAAGTTCCCAAGGTGAGTTAAGAAGGTGGTTGAACCCACCTCCTCCTCTATATAAACCTCCCCTTGGCCACCAAGGGGGATGACGAAATTTTGGAGCATTCTATCAAATTGCTGCAGCCAAGGAGCTAGGAGGGAGAAGCCAAGGAAGATAGAAGAGGTTCGTCCAGGCCCCCTTCCCCTTTTTCTCCCATTCTCTTCTTCACTTTCTTCTATTCTCCCCATTGATTTTGCTAAGTTAGGGTGCTTAAGTGAACCCTTACTTAGGATTTTCGTGGTGAGAAGCCCTCTTTACCACTCCAAATTCCAGCAAGCAAGCTATTTTTTATTCTAGCTTTGCTAAGCTTGAATCCACGGTTGGATTCTTGCTTAGGATTGCTTGGGTTAGAAAACAAGTGAAGACGAAGGACAAACATCAAGACCGACCGCAAGGTAGGTGATCTTAACTCACTTCTCTTCTACTTTAGCTTATTGTTGATTTATTTTAATTCCAGCAATTCGTGGGAGGGTTTATTTTCATTTGCTTACGGCTGGGAATGATGTCCAGCTAAGGGAAACCTACGCTTCAATGTACATGTTAATGCATAATGCATGCATATGTCGGTTTTTTTTCTTAAATATGAACCCAAGTATCAAATTTTGAAATGGGCCCCAAGGCCACGTCCCTTTCAAAGGAACCAACTTAATACCATTTTGAACTCCCTACCATAAGAGAATCCCACGGTGAGAGAGTGATTTTGCTACATCACGTATGATGAAAATGCCTATAAGGGATGGATACGTTTTTATGAATGTGATCCACCCTTGCATGGCGAAATGATGGACGAATAAGCTTGAGTATTGTTTTATTTTCTTTCTTATTCACAGTCATTTTGATTCATGTCTTTCAATTTAATTAATCAAGGGTAGTAGGGAAGATTTGAAACAAGTTCTCAATCTTCCTACATAAAAGAACCCAGCCATGAATCATCATGATTCATGAGTCATGCGGTCCCTTGATAAACTTTCATTTTGAAAAGTAAGGTACGTATATGTATACATTGTTATATATGTACATATATGTATCCAATTTCTTGTCAAAAATTACATTCCTCCCTTAAAATCAGGTTGGAACATGTTTCCAAACCGGTCTTTAAGGAAATGGGCCATTTTTATTGATTTTTCTAGTGCAAGATTATAAATTATTTTCATTTCATTTTTACTTAATTTCAGCAAACCCATACGTAAGATGTATGTATGTTGTTGAAATCAGACCATGTTTCATAGGAATTGGTTCAAGAATATCAAAATTTACATATTTGAAATACCAACCATCCTAGAATCATCCAAAGGAGTTGATGATTTCATTACTACGAAATCTGAAATTTGAATAGATTTGAAAAACTCATTGTTTCTATCTAAGAAACAAGTCCTTATTGGAATCAATGTCCACAATTTTCAGCTATTTAAATCAACACAAGGTCTGATTTTTAGCTATTTTGAGACAAAAGTGGACGTCATCCATGTCTCCCATCAATTTCAAAGATTGAACTTGACATCATTTATATATTTTCATCATTTTGATAATTTTATGTCAAGCCTCAAGCTTATGGACTACATCTCTAATTCATGTGCTTAATCATATAATGAGCACATATAGAGAAAGTCCTACATTTTAATCAATCTTCATGTATAGATTGTATGACGTGCAATACGGACTTTGAGAGATTATGAGGGAGTGAAGAATGTATGTTTCATATGAATGAATCTTGATGGATTATGAGAGAGAGAAGAATGAATGTTCCATATAGTTTCCATTCTCGTTTCATGCATTCACTTTCACTCAAAATCAATGGCACCACATGCACATTCTCAAGAAATTAAGTGATTCAAATTTAAGTTGCAAAAAGTGACCAAGTCATATTGCAATGAGAATTTGTAAACTTCACTTAACTTCAAAAGAAAACACATTCATAATCTTTTGGCCAAAGTGCATTTGAAAAACATGTTTTCTAACAATTTGGAACCTATGTTCTTTCAAAAGAATGAATTCTACAAATCACATGATTTGACAAAAGAAGAGTTCAAAATCAATTTTTATCATCATCTAGAGTTCACAACAAAGAACTCAATTCCAAATCTTCAAAAATCCTCAAGAATTATGTGTTTCAAATAACACCAAAACAAAGGTTTTTAAACCAACTTGAAAACCCCCAATATTCAAATTCATTTATTCAAAAAAATGAATTTCGGTTCTTGAATCCAAAACCTCAATGCATAAGTATATAGGACTTACATCAATAACTCGTATATGATCCAAATGATCCTTAGTCCTTGGTCTAATTACCCCTGTTAAAGGCGGCAGGAACGGTTGGACCTCGTACCGACGAGCGGATCCCTTTCTCTTGAAAATTTTCTCAAAACCCCAATTTTAAAAGAATTTTGCTGACTCGCATTTCGACCTTCTTGAAAAAGGAGTGGGGTGCGAACAGTGGGCCAAACGATCCAACGAACTATCATATATTATATTATATTATATAGATATATATATACTCACACACTTTAGATAATATTTTCAAACTACATTATAGTAGAAGTGAACATATATCGTATATAATTACCCATGTCATGAACGTAAAGCGTGACCTGTCCTACGACACATTTAATAATTGCTTGTATCATTAGCACAAAGCAAGATCTGTCCTCAACAGATAAGGTGCTCTATTTCTATTATAGTGACATAAATGTGAGTAGTGAGCATAAGGTGGACATACAAATATCACAACTCAAAATATAGCAAACAAATACATCTATACTCCAAAACCAAAACATGTCACTTACCTAAAACAAGCAGTTTTGTATTCTTTCTACGTAACACAATCAGTTTTTACCTCTGTTTTTATTGAAAATAGTAACATATCATCATTCAGTCACCTACATAATAAAATATAAACAAAAACTACATCATTTATTATTGAAACTAAATAATGACTCAAATAAATATTAACATAAAAATGATGCAACAAAATACTTTACTTATTGCAATTGTGTTTTACGACTTTTCATCTTGTAGAAGGCATCAATAATATCATTGGAATCAAATTGAGCAATTTCTTTCTCAATATACAAAAGTAAACAATCTGCAAAGAATTCATCATTCATTTTGTTACGCAACCTTGATTTAATAAGCTTCATAGCAGAGAATGTCCTTTATGTGATTGTTGTAGAGACAGGAAGGGTTAGAATGAGACTAAGCAACCTAAGCAACCTATATATATATAAGGATATCCTTCACTTTTTCTACTATGTACCATTGCTTGACATACATCTGATAGTGTACCCAAATTTTGAAAACTTGGATGATGACAAATATCATTCTTATAATGTCTCAACTGATAATTTAAACTCATAAGATCTGAGTCTAGAAAATCTTCAGGATAGAACTTCTCTGCAAGAGTGTATGCATCTTTTACATTAAATGTCTCATATTGATCTTCAGGGTCGAATGTCGACATCAAACATAGTATTTTCATATTATTTTCATTAAATCTACTTTTCAACTCTACCAGCTAAGAATCAATGGCAGCAATAAAAATATCGACATGATAATGATGTCTCACTATAATAAAATTACATTCATGACGAGAACATGATCCTCTGACAAAATATTGAGCATCCATATCTAGAATAGGGCTATCATGTGTCATACAAAGTGCTCTGACAGTATCTATAAATGGATCCTAAGCATTCTCCCTAAGTTCTTGTAGGAACTTTTTTGAATTATAAACCATAGTCATTGCATTTAAAATGTTTTATCTTTGCCTTTGCAATGACTGACAAAGAGTATCACTCTGCCCCAAAATTTGTTGTACCAAGTGCAAAATAAATACAAAGTCAAATGACATGATCATGTCATAAGCTGAAAGACCTTCATCCCTTATTTGATATGTTGATCCATTGTCTGTTAAATTTTTCAGTACTACACATGTTGCATTGAACATTTTTATTAAACTGCACACAGACAAAAAATGAGATCCCCATCTAGTATCACCAGGCCGTTGTACTGATCCAATTTGATTAAATCATCTTTCCGTTTCAAGTTCATCTATAGCAATTCTAAATGCAAATTCATTTACTTCAGTTTCATGCAATTCATCATTACTTTTACTCTGCTTGCACTAAATTTGTTGTACCAAGTGAAAAATAAATACAAAGTCAAATGACATGATCATGTCATAAGCTGAAAGACCTTCACCCCTTATTTGATATGTTGATCCATTGTCTGTTACATTTTCCAATATTACACATGTTGCATTGAACATTTTTATTAAATTACACACAGACAAAAAATGAGATCCCCATCTAGTATCACCAGGCCACTATACTGATCCAATTTGATTAAATCATCTTCTCGTTTCAAGTTCATCTATAGCAATTCTAAATGCAAATTTATTTACTTCAGTTTCATGCAATTCATCATTACTTTTACTCTGCTTGCACTAACGACATTAATTACATATGTTAACTGTTCAAAAAATTTATGAACATGGACAACTTCTTTTGAAGTTGCAACAAGTGCAAGTTATAATCTATGAGCAAAACAATGAACATAATATGCATAGGGACATTCATTCAAAATTAATACTTGCAATCTATTACATTCACCTCGCATATTACTAGCACTATCATATCTTGACCCCGTATATTTTGAATTCTAAGATTATGTTAAGACAACAAAGTAGAAATGACATTCTTCAAAGTAATTGTTGTAGTATCCCTTACATGCACAACATCTAAAAATCGCTCTTGAACTTGACCTTGCTTATTAACAAAACTAAGAACAATAGTCATTTGCTCTCTCTTGGACTCATCTCGAGCTTCATCAATAATAATACAATATTTAGCATCATTTCTTCTATAATTTTAGCACTCACTTTACTTACAAAAACATGTAAAATTTCTTTCTGAATTGTTGGTGATATATATTTAGCATTCTTTGGGGCATTATCCAAGACAACTTGTGCAATTCTGTCATTATAATTAGCTAAACTTTTAATGAACTCAATAAAGTTACCTTGATTCATTGAACTTAACTTTCATCATGGGCTCTAAAAGTACAAGTTTGAAATGCTAACCAACGAACTGTGTCTACTGATGCATTCAATTTCAAGCGGTTGTTGTGAAGAAGCTCTGAACTTTGTTTTTTAATCATTTTATTTATGTGTTTGCTTTGACAACTTAAGTCATTAAATGCTCGCACGTTTATATTATGGGGTGAATTTTGACTTGTCCATTCATGAGTACGAAATGTACATGTTTTCTCACTACCACCCACCCTCTTCCAAACTCTAAATCCTTCAGTAATAAATGGACTATCATTTGAATATGGAGTACTGAAAAGATAACATGACAAACAATATGTACTATCTGTCTTGGAAAAATATCCTAATCATTGAAATTTTTTAAACCATGAAGTTTGAAATTTACGATGATGATTTGAAAGACGTAACACTAGATATCTATAAAGCTTGTGGTGATATGGTCCATAATTAATATATGCTCGCCTAACTTTATCTCTCTCATTTACTGATATCTCTCATATAGGACGTCGCAACCATAGATCATGCACGATGCTTTCTGCAGTTTCAATTTTTGAATACTTAAAAGGCAGAGAATTTGAGTCAAAAAGAACAACATCAAGAGCTTTCGGACTAAAACAACCAGCATTTTGGTTTTCTTCCCATTGGTTTTTTTCCTCTTGGTTTTCTCAATCTTGATAATAACTTGTTTTTTTTTTTAAATAATCATGAATATTTTTCATCTTCTTCTCAATATGCTAACACGAAAAACCTGAAATTCAAAATAGATAATAATATTTAAACGTTTTAGAGATATACAGCATCATTTTCAAGAATACTGCAACAAGCAAGAGGCAACAAAGACAAAAATAATATATCTTTCTGACTAACCAACTCCTCATAACCTAGCCATAAAAGTTGGGATTAATTAGGATGTTCAAGTTCCCAAAATTAACCTGCTTTGCAAAGTATCATCCAAGAACTTCAATGTCATCTAATTGCCCATCACCTGAAGATTTCAAAGTACACTTGATAAAAATCTATTTCTCAAATTGTTATCAACATGTATAAAACTAAGGTTGTGTTTCATGATCCTAAATCTTTTTTCAGGATGTGCTGGGAGGGTGATTCACAAGTGCTCAGTAGGAACTGGAAGAACAAATATCAGACAAGCACCAAAAATGTAGAAGAAAAACCACAAAAAGAATCATATTACATATTTCATGCATTGAATCTTCCATGCAACAAAAACAACTGTGTCTATGTCGCACCTTATTGTTTCAGACATATTCCTGCATGTATTGTCAAATTGTATAATCAGATCGGGAAAGGGAATTAGTGCTGCAAAATGTGCAGCCAAAAAAACAAAAGACCAAGGTATGTCTTTCTCCAACTTGGCATATATAATATTTCCTAGTCATAGCCTGTGGAACCAAAGAAACAAAGAACTAAAACATCAAAAGACAGGATGTATGTTACTAGATGGTCCTGTTAGACACAAAATAAGTCCATAAATGGCAGGAAGGTATAAGCTAATTGCTAAGGCAACTTTGTAGTATGTGTACCAATGATTCCATGACATGAATATTACCAATTACAAAGAAGGATATTATTAAGGTAGCCTAGGCATATTATGACAGCTATAACGGGAAGGTCGAAAATCAATGTGGAAAGAAACATTCAATAGGAAAGATTAAGAAACATACAATGGAACCCAATGGCAAACTCATGCACATAGTTGGATTTTAAGAAGAATAACATATATATTATCAAGCACCGCCAACAATGCAACAGATGAACATATCAAGCCTAAAAAGAAACTTTACTTGGAATGCATATTTAAATCAATAATCATAAAATCATATTGAAGTGTTTAAAAACCTGTTAGCCACTAAAATTCTTATGGATGGGGCTGCAAACAGTTCAGATATAAATCAGCTAATGCATCATGATTCAGACCAGATAGAATACAAAAATTACTTGAAATTACCACGTAGAATCATTTTTCAGGCCTTCTTATAAGCATCATGCGAGCACTGATGTCAAATGATTTGAAAAAAGCATTAGCTAAGCAGAGCAAGGTGGAAACAAATGGTTAAAAGAAGAGCTTATCAAACCAAATATTCCACCAAGTGCACGACATCAAATAAGTGGTTCAACAGTATGATGTTACCCTCAGAGGGCAGGATGCCAGGATATAATTTTCTGATTATTAGAGGACTACCTTCAAGTGCAGATTCAAGAAGTGATGCAAATAAAGTGAATGTTGTGGGCCAAGGTAGGGAGGGAGGGAGCCAGTGAGAGAGAGGGCGAGAGAGAGAGGGTCGTGTTGTGGTTGTGATCTTGTGGGCCAGGACAGTGAGGGACAGACTAGGGAGCAAGTGAGAGAGAGGGCGAACTGAGCTATTAGCTGTGGGCCAGAGAGGCAGGGGAGAGAGTGAGAGAGAGGGGTGAAATAGGATAGGGCAGAGAGGGAGGGAGCGAGCGAGAGAGAGGGCGGGGCCGGCGAGTCGGGCCAAACTAAAAAATTTTGATTTTTTAAATATATTTTTTTTATGCGTTGGGTAGGGCCATGGCCTAGGTGGGCCCCCCTTCCTCCGCCCGTGTCCATCATATTCTTTCATACTTTCAAACTTGTTCTCATCACTAGTCATATCATTTGAGCATTCAAAATCAATGATCCAATCAGTTTGATAATTGATCTTCTCTTTTTTCTTCTTTTATAGGTTTTACATCAGCAGAATTATATCTTTCTTGTTTAATGTCCTTTTTAACCTCCATTGAGTACAGAAACAAACTTTTTTGTACAGTCTCATTAGTTTCCTCATGCTGCTTATCATCATCGTGACTACATTTCTTTCATCTATTTTGACTGTGTAGTCACGAGCAAAACGACCCAATTTTTCACATCTAAAACATTTCTTTTTTTGTATCTACTGTTGTGTAGCTTCTCTTGTTTTCTTTCTATATCTTTGTCTTTATTTTCATCAATGTTCATACTTGGAGACCTAACAACTGGCTTAACTGGCTAACGTGATCTCTAACCCTTACTAAACAAAGCTTTGTCATTATTTACTTTGAGTAAAAGTTCAGCCATTTGCTTCGCTAATATTTCTTGATTGATCAAAAGATTCTCTAACTCCAATAAAGTTGGTTGAAATGGCCAACCTTGAACATCAATTATAAAATTGCTAAATTCTGAACGAAGTCCACGAATAAGAATTCTCCGCATATAGGCCTAACTAATCTTAGACTCAGGGTCAAATTGAGAAATCTCCCTATAGATGTTTTTAACCTTCAAAAAATACTTTGTTATTGACATGTTTCCCTGAGTTAATGTAGCTAATTCATTTTCTAGCAGTTGTAAGTGTGCGTCATTAGCTTGAGAAAATAGCATTGCAAAAGCATCCCATGCTTCTTTAGGAGTTTTAGCATCATGTATATGCTCTAATAAATCCTTCTCAATTGATATCTTAATTGCAAATAGAGTTTTCCTTGCTTTGGTCATCCATTTCATCTTAGCTTCCTCGTCGACATGAATATTTGTTATCTCTTAATTTCTATCCTAAAAAATACGACTCCATGCAAGATTTTCAATAGCCATAATTGCTATTGTTAAGCTTTTCAATATTATTTAATGCAACTGCTAATGCTACCATAATTTCAGAATATAATTAGCCCAATTAATCTTACTATTAAATCGACCCTTAGATTGAACCTCACTCTCAAACCAATTGTACGCGAAAATGTCGACTCTAGTTATAACTTAGATTCAAATCTAAATAATTTATGTGAAGAAAAGCCGACTGTGTCTTGACGTTTAAAATAATTCTCAACAATAAACTTGACAAAGTTGACTTAGTAAAAACTCATCAACTAAGCCAACGAAGTTAGCAAAGTGAACATAACTAAGCAACCATGTTAAATATGCACCAAGGAGACTTTAAGTAATACACTTCTATTGCTTGTTAAAATGAAACTACAAAAGAGGAGGTACAAGAACTCACCTCAACAAACTCACATAGAGGACTAATATCCGAGCACCTAACGCCCGTGCACTTGAGCAATCACTTGAAAGCAGCTCACGAAATGAGCACACAAGATCACTCAACTTGATTTTTTTTCTTTATGCTTTACAAATTGGTCAGTCACTCCTATAGGGAGGACAAGTCGAGAATCCACCACATTCTATTATTATTTTTATTTTAGCTTTTAGTCTTTTTAAGCACTAACAAAGAAAGGCTCAAAGCCTCTTGAGTTTTCTCGACTCTTCCAAGAGGATCGGTGATGACTCTTTACAAGGGACTCCTTAAATTGATCGTCCACTCTTTCCCAGAGAAAAACCAGGTGATTGCAATTGCATTGGCTCCTCACAAACGAAGTCTTTCCCACAAAAAAACTCTCTGCATTTATAGGCAAGTGGGATATGGGTACTCGCTACAGCTTCACAGCTCCATATTCGTGTTTATCCGAAGCAACTCCTCCATTGACACATTACAGTTACAAGCTATAAGAAACAGAACATAATTTCGTTTGTAGGCCATGAAATTTTGTTTGTAGGTCACCAACACTTCATGGTCAATAGTTCTTCCAGCAACGTTGGTGGTCAATTTTGTTCTTTGTTGTATATTCATCTACTGTACAAGTCAGTTTGTTGTATCTCTATCTCTTTTGGTAATAAATGGGTTAGGAGGGCCTTTGCTCCGCAGGTTGCATGGCAATTGGTTTCACTAAGTGGAGCATCTAGACAGTCAGCATTTGTCATGGTCTCAAATAAGCTTGTAGTGGTTCATAAATTAAAATTTGATTTGTTTTATTACTGTTATTAAATAAATATTATCATATCTTGTTGGGTTTGTGCAAGCCATGGCCACAAATATCATTTTCAAGTTATAAACGATCATGTTTTGCATGGGAATAAAATGGCAAAGTTAGTTTTTATTGAATAAAATGGGAAAATTTCGTTACAGTTAAAAACAATTAATCTTTGAGGGAAAAAATGTTATCAAAATCTTAAAATAAAATATATATATAAAAAGTAAAAAGTAAAAAACTGGTAACTGGAAACATGAAAAAGAAAAAATAAAGGAATAAAACATGTTTTTCTAATTTCTGACAATTTCTAAAAAGATGTATTCTTTTTTACATTTTATTCAGGTGATCAATTTAAACATTTTAAATATTTTTTATATAATATGTGTTTTATGTGACAACGAATTATCATGTTTAGCCTAACGAGAGGCTTGAACACTGTTCATTTGCATGCACAACCAAACTGAGCTCACCTAACTAAGAATCCATAGAAATATTTGTCCTGTCCCTCGCTCAGCTCAAACTAAGCATGATTCTGAAGGAAAAAGGTGGTTCGATTCATGAAACGCCCCATTGAAAAGTTAATTGAAAAAAATAATGGTAGTTGGAGGCCGGTCACGACAAGTAAGAATAATTAATGGGTTTGGGTCTGGGCCAGTGGCCGACCTAGAAATTTTTAACCGAGAAACATTGACGCATCTTATTATTACAGAATTGGGTACATGTTGGGCTACAGGCCCTGGCACCTGGTGTGGGCACCACATATGAGTTGGCTTGAGTTCAACCTCATCATAATAAAACTTTCTTATGAGGGTTTAGACAAGCTGGGATGGTCAGTTGCCCACACCGGCTCCAAAGTAACTCCACTATTGGTTCGAACAGGCGAAGCCCAGTCCGATCCCCAAACATCCTCAGCCCCGATTGACTGGGTCCCTTGAGAAAAGGACTGTACGTAAGCTGTTTGGATTTTTGGGTGGCATTCAGCCTTTAGTGGCTTGAATTTAATTGAATTTTATGTAACACCGGATTGACCTTTTCTAAATCCCAATACTGATCCAGCCAGCATCAGGTCCAAAATTTACATCCAATCAAGTTGGACCTTTATCAGATCCCAATTAGATGTCAAACCCACCATTCAGACGTATTAAACTGCATGTCGAATCTAAATCCAATTACTGACCAAACAGATTTGACTAAACAGATCCAAAACCAGATTGGCAATAAAAAAAGATATGCTCTCTGAAGTGATGCTAATCCCAGTCTAGCCGGGTGAGTGCAGGAAGTCAAAAATCACATGTGCCTGGAGTAGCTCAGTTAATATTAGCATGTTTCACATTATTGAGAAGAATGGTTTCAAAATATTGCTTTTAAAGTTTTGTTGCTTCCAAAAGAAACCATGTATCAGCTTTCTTCATCTTCACACTTCATAACCCTGGAAACTTCCTCCATTGGGAAAATTCACTCCTAAAGACATAGCGTAGCTGGTTGAACTGGAACTGTGAATGGTCAGTTGTTAGTTTGAATCCCATGACCGCTATTCTTCTACACTGCAAATTGTGGGTATAGGGTTATTAGTTGACAGTGTTCTGTTCCGCACTCATATCTGAAAACAGCAGTAAAGCTCAAAACATGGGGAGAATTTGTGGCTGTTTGGGATATCTTCCCCATTAAGAAAATCAGTGTTATTGATGCAAAGTGAAAACCTCTTGAATTTGTAAAACTTTTTCTAACAAATATTTTACCTCGGGAAAGCGAGGGACAAAATATTCTAGAAGAAAGTACCACATTGAGGCTTTAGACTATGGCCAACAATCTACGGGAATAAAGTCAAGAGAGATCTATGTGCCGCATCGTGTATGTAACGAGCGTACGCTTGATGTGGATACTGCTACCAATATGCACATTTACTTTCATGCTGAAGCATTGCATATGCATGTGCATAAGATAACAAATAAGTATGAGATAATGTGTATGATATAATCAAAGATTTATGAAATAAGGAAAGAATGGACGGACGGATGTATGAGATAACGCTAAATATAGGTGTGAGATAATAAAAGATTTATTAGATAATGAGATAACAGACATGTATACAGATAACACTAAACATAAGTTTGAGATAATGTTTATGAGATAATAAAATATTTATAAAATAATGAGATAATGGACGGATGTATGAGATCACGCTAAATATAAGTATCAAATAATAAAATATTTATGAGATAGTGAGATAACACTACATATGGGATAAGAAAAACAAAAACATTTTTTTTCTTCTTAAAATAATATATTAGTCATAAAGTTATAAACTAACAAATTTTACCTTTTCTACTTTTTGCTGTTTTTTTTGTCCTTATAATAAGGTTTTATTTTTTGTTATTAATCATAAGCATTTTTTGTTATTATTAAAATCACGCATAATTTAAATTATATGTACAACAAAGGCATTTATAACCAGCTTTGAATAAAGTCCGCCTGTTTGGGAGACCCGTTACCTTCTCGCCTTCAAAGTCGTAGTAGAACTTCTTTGTGTTCACAATAAAGGAAGGCCGAACTATCAACAAAGCCAGCGCCAAAAGGTCATAGAAAAAAATGATTTTGTACAGCAAAATCAGCGAGTCTAGTCTGAAAGGTCATTACGCATAACAGAAAATGACTAGCTGGGTAGAAGAGAAGGTGGGGCGACTTTCATCATCAGATTTGCTTGTCTATATAAGCAGAACCAGAGTACATGAATTGATCGACCTGCATCGCTCTCTTGCTCATACTTTGGAGACATGGCAGGCAGTCAATGTTGTACGTATCGTACGATACGAGCCTGTATTGTACGATACGTATCGTATCGATGACTATTTACGATACGGTATACCCCCCGTATCGTAAATAGGGGGTGTATCGGCCTTGTATCGCACGTATCGTGCGATACGGGTAAATTTTGAAAAAGAGGCACCCGAAGCCTCCTTTTTCACTTTTTCTTTAAAACGTGTGAGGGTTCTTCATTTATAACATGGGGTTTGTGCGTCCAAGAGGGGAGATCATCAATTTTCACCGTGAAAACATTGATTTTCATCGTGAAATCGAAGATTGAAGGGTCGATTTGTGCGTGGGTGGTTGATTTTCATTGAGAGGAAAGGGGTTTTCTTGATTTCTTCTTTATAAGGTATGGAATCTCTTGTTTTTACCACATATTCATAATTTTTTACCATAGAATCGTAGATTGAAAGATTTTGAATGTTTTTCATTAAGTTTACCATAGGATTTCGTTTTTTTTTTAAGATATGAATTCTACATGGCAATAGTGCGAAAGGGTGAAGGAGAATAACCACTTAAACTCAAATGTAGCTTTTGTGGGAATACATTTTCAGAAGGGATTAGTATAATGAAACACCATTTGGTAGGGACCTCCAAAGATGCGTCTCCTTGTGTTGGAGGACCAAACAAACCTTTGCCTCCATATGTCCGTCAGCAATGTTTAGATATGCTTCATGCTTTACATCAAAATATGATACAGAAAGAAATTGAATAGGCAGATGTAGGCTATAATGAGGCTTTGGAAGATGAAGAAGAAGAGGAAGAAGCTTATGAATGTGACGATGAAGATGATACAATTCTAAGAACAGATTTGGAGACCTCAAGAGGTAGAGATCGTAGAGGAAAAGGGATCATGTATGAAGGAGGTCGATCTGGCGTAACGGGAAGGAAGAGAAGAGGAACAACAGATAGGGCCAAGCATGGTATGCGACCACCTAGTGGTAGAGTTCCTACTGGTAGGTCTAGTGTTGGCTCTATTAAGAGCTTTTTTCCTTCATATACTAGCCCACGTGGTCAGCCGCAGATTCGTGCTGCTATGACATCTAAAGATATGCTATATCAAGCACAAAAGATGGTAGGAAAATGGTTTTATGATGCATGTATTACATTTAATGCGGCTAATTCTTTTCAATTCCAAGCCATGGCAGATGCAATTGCTTCTACAGGCCCCGGATTCGAAATGTCATCATATCATCAGTTGAAGGGTAAAATTCTTCAAGATACAGTGAAAGAAGTGTCTGGACATTGCGATCAATTGAAATTATCTTGGAAGGAAATAGGTTGCTCCATTATGTCAGATGGATGGACTGATACAAGGTCAAGAGCACTTGTAAATTTTCTTGTTTATTGTCCTAAAGGTACAATGTTCTTGAAATCTCTTGACTTGTCTGATGTTCCTAAGACTACTAAGATTTTGTTCAATGTTTTTTATAATGTAGTACAAGAAGTTGGACCGAAAAACATTGTACAGTTTATTACAGATAATACTGCAAATTATAGAGCTGCATGAGATTTGTTATTTCAAAAGTATGGAACATTCTTTTGGAGTCCATGTGCCACTCATTGTGTTAATCTTATGCTTCAAGATCTTAATGAGATGCATGATATGAAATCAGTCATTGACCAATGTCAAGAGGTAACAAAATTTATCTATAATCATGCATATGTATTGAGTTTGATGAGAAAGTTTACAAAAGGAGTTGAATTGATACGACCTGCACAAACTAGATTTGCCACAAATGTATTGATTGTGCAGAGTGTGGTGAAACAAAGAACTCCTTTGAGGCAGATGTTCGCTAGTGAAGAATGAACTGCATATCCACATGCTCATAAAAGAAATGCTTCTTTAGTTGTGGATATCATGTTTAATAACGAATTTTGAGAATCATGTGTGAAGCTATTGAAAGTTTGTGTTTCATAGTGAAAGTCCTCAGGTTAGCTGACAGTGAGGATAGGCCTTCCATAGGGTACTTACATGAGGCCATGGATAAAGCAAAAGAGGCAATTTGAGACAACTTAAAAGGAAAGAAAAAGTTATATATGCCCATATAAAAGATGATAGATAAAAGGTGGACTGGACAGCTTCATCAACCTCTTCATGCAGCAGCTTACTATCTAAATCCTGCAATTAGATTTTCTCCTACATTTAGGAAGGACAGAGAAGTCTTAAGTGGTTTGTTGGATTGTATTAACGTGTTAGTGGCAGATTCTAGAGAACAAGATGCCGTCAGCAATGAGTTAAATCTATATGATACTTGTTATCGGGGCATGGGACAACCTGTCGTCGTTCGAGCCAGGACAACCATGCGTCCAGGTAAATACATAGAAATGTTTAATTTACTTTGCATTTGTTACATTTGATTCTTTTATAACTTTCACATTGATTTGTTATAACGTTATATTTTTGTTTAGATTTGTGGTGGAATAGGTATGGGTTTGATTGTCCAAACCTAGCACGTTTTGCAATCAAAGTCCTCAGCCAGACATGCAGTGCTAGTGGATGCGAAAGGAACTGGAGTGTGTTCCAACATATCCATAGCAAAAAAAGGAATAGACTCGAACATAAAAGGTTGGATGACTTTGTCTTTGTTCGATATAATATGAGGTTGAAACAAAGGTAATATAGCTTAATGTTTACATTTTTTGTACAATATATTTATATGAAATTATATATTAATAAGTTTTCTCTTATGTAACGTAGAGAATTACAAAAAACATCAGCAAGGAAGCACACATCTCAGTTCGATCCTATCAGCTTGGAAAACTTTGACGAACTGGAGCCATGGATTGAGGAAGAACCGGCTACAATATTTGATGATGAAGATCTTGATGATGAAGATCTTGAATGCTTCAACCTTGAAGCTGAAGCAACAGAAGGCTTTGTTGATGAAGGAGAGTCTACTAGTGCTATCGAACCACTTAAGAGTTATCTATAGTTGTTGAACACTTGAATGTTATATGACTTTATCACTTTATGACTTATGCTTTGTTGATTGAAATTGAATGATATTGTTATGAATTTTGATGTCTATGAAGTATGAATGATGAACCGTGAACGTGTAAGTTTATAGCATTTAGCAATAATAAGTCTATCATTATCTAAAACGTGTTTTCTATGAAGAATTTATTATTTTTAATTTTTTCTGATTTTTTTATGAATTTTTTGATTTTTTTTAATTTTTTCTGATTTATTATTATTATTTTAAAAAAAATTACGATACGGTTACGATACGACGTATCTTAAAGCCTGATCGATACGCTTTACGATACGCGTTTTACAACATTGCAGGCAGCAACTACTTCTTCCTCTCCTTCCTTGCAATCCTCCTAACAGTTAGTTGCGCGGCAAAGACCAGTAACCACAGAATCATCCCGTCGCCAGCAATCCGGTTACAGAAACAGAGGACCACCCACATCCACTTCTTCTTCCACGACATAGTTACCGGCCGGAACCCGACGGTGGCGACCATTGTTCAGTCTCCGTTGAACAATTTGGCGACGGGGTTTGGCGAAGTAAACATGATCGATGATCCTCTGACGGAAGGGCGGGAACTGACGTCCAAGTTGATTGGGAGAGCTCAGGGGTTCTATGCTTCTGCGGCACTGCAAAACGTGAGCCTGCTGATGGTGCAGACGTATGTGTTCTTGGAAGGAGCATACAATGGCAGCACTCTGAGCGTATTGGGAAGGAACAGTGCCTCGGTTCCTATAAGAGAATTGGCAGTGGTGGGTGGGACTGGGTATTTCAGGATGGCCCAAGGTTACACACAGGCCAGGATTCACAGATTGAATGCCACAACTGGTGATGCTGTTGTAGAGTATGATGTTTATGTGAGGCATTACCCATACTCAATCTAGGCACATATATGATGTAATATCTTTGTCTTTTGAACATTCTTGTTCTATGTATTTGAAGATTGGAACTATGGAATAAATTTCACAATTGGCTTGATGATATCCTGAACCGTGGCACCATTTCATGAGTCAGCAAGCGCTATGGTTTTGCCAATGTGAACAGAATTAGTGGTGACTTCTCTAACCCCATTTCTCCTCCATTCTTTCTTCTTCATCTCTTTGCTTGTGATCTGGTGACTGTGATGAAAATGTGCATTTTCGGACATCAGATTATAACTGCATAAGACTTTAATAGCGGGTTTGATATTAGTGATAGTTCATATTTTGTTTTACAGAAATCTCGTTGAAGTTGACATGTGAAGAAATCAACCATCTCGGAAAAAAAAGATACAGGAGAGCCATAGCAGAACAGAATAAGGAAAGTTCCATGCATGACACTTCAGCTAGCTTTTCCGCTTTCATGTATGGAAAGCTACTTTGAAATAATTTTCTGTAAATACTTTGATTTGGCATCGGTAAAGATTTCTAAACACATAATTCAGCTGCGGCGAGAAAAATTTCGGCTCAAGAATCCGGACAACTGCCCTACATACTATTAATAATTTATGATCAATCAGTTTCCTTTTCAACCGGGGACTTGGAGGCTGGAGCACATAGAAGATAACGATACTGCTCCCGAACTTGAACCTGCACCTAATTCTTGGTCAATAATGGAAAGATTATTGTTGAAAAAGCTTATCAAATGCCTGTCAGGTCACAGTTGCAATAGTTCAAGTAACGCTGCCCTGAAGTTTGACTGAAAATACTTTCAGAAACACGCCCAAATTCCAGTGAATTAACAGAAAAGTGCATAACCCTTGATTTTTCTTCGTTTAACTGGAGTTAGATAAAGAGACCTAAACTTTTTAAGGTTTTTTTTTGTTATTGTACACCACAGCTTGACGTTTTTCTGTCAAATGTTTGATTTTTATTCTAGTGTTCTACACAGTCTACTTTTCTTCGTCCAAGAAGGTCATCTTCCATTCCAACAAAGGAGGAGATGACAGCTTGGCTCTCGGAGTTGAACTCATCTTTCCAATATGCCTCCGGACAACGGCAAAAATAACCCGTACAGGGCAAAAAAATTTAATTAAGGAGGCAAAATTTTAAATTTTTAAGAAGCAATATTGTATAAATAAGAAAAACTATAAATGTTAATATAAAATTAAGAATTTTTTTTAGCTTCGTATTGGTAATTTTTCACTCACACCTGCCTCCACCCCCGGGGGGTCTGCAGAGAATCTTTTTATGCCTAACTCTATACGCATCCAAGACCGCGTCAAGGTTTAAAGCGAAGACATAATGAATGCCTGAACTTGGGCTAGGATTAGAGTGTCTTCCAATTGTTGCCAACTAAGCTACCACACAACCTGACTTGAGTTTCCCAACAATGTATAATGTGGTCAGGTCATTAAGGATAGACTAAATATATACCACCAATGAAAAGAGACGGCAGGATAAAAAGCACAGGGCGACCTTGAATGGAGAGAATTCCATCTGAAAATTTTCTTGAGTATAATACGGTAAAGTTGTATATCTCAAGAATACCTCGATTTAAAAATTTAAAATATTTAATACATTTAAAAATTATAAAAAATAAAAAATAATAAAAAATACAAAAAGCTAAAAATACATGTATAACACGTGTTATTTCTACGTTTTCTATTTTTTGGCATTTAAAAAAAATGTCATCTCTAATTGCAGTTTTATACGACTAACTTATTTCTTGGGTATTATATGTGTTTTTTTAATATTACACGTTTTTAATATTACGTTTTATATATGTATATATATATAAGAAATGAAACAAAATATGATGTATATATATATATACTTATTACCCTGTACTCATTTTTGAAACCTTGGTGATATTCATCAGCTTATCTTGGAAAAAAAGGCATGTAGAACGATCTAATTGAGTGGATGCGCCCACACACTGATATTATATCTGAACGTTTCAGTTGTTGGGGGTTGTCCCAACTGTGGGTTGTCAAGGCTGAGCTATAAGAGTGTGTTGTGTTTATGAATTTCTTCGTATGGGTTTCCACTGAAAATTTGTGTACCCTCACTAGGCCTGGGCATCGGGCCGGGCAGGGCCGGCCCGATCCGGCTCGTCGGGCCGCTCAGCTGGACCCGGACCCGGCCAGGCCCACCATCCCAACCCCTTTCCCCGCCCTCCCGACCCTCTTTTCCCCTGACCTCCCGACCCCCTCCGATGGAGGAGGAGGGGGAGCGGCGAGGGAGACAGAGGAGGAGGGAGAGAGAGAGGGGAAGAGGAGAGGGAGAGGGGGAGAAAGAGAGGGGGAGCGGGAGCAGAGAGGGAGAGGGGAAGCAGAGAGGGAGAGGGAAAGGGCGAGCCGGAGGAGAGAGAGAGCGGGAGCGGAGAGGACTCAGAGGAGGAGGGAGAGGGAGCGAGGGAGACGGAGGGCGGGAGTCGGTCTGGGCCTCCACCGGGCTGGCCTATCGGGTCCAGGCCCAGCCTAGGCCAGGTTTTTCCCGGCCCGAACCCAGGTCCGAAAGGGCCGGCCAGGCCCGGTGGCGGCCCGGCCCAATGCCCAGGCTTAAGCCTCCCACACATGCATTGAGAAATGTGTTTAATCACATCCACCCAATGAAATGCATTGAGTGATCTATTGATAATAAAACTTTAATATGGTTGTCCATGTTATCCTCAAGGTAGCTCCGCTACTGAATGGAGCTTTATGAGGCGAGTTCGACTCAATAATCTGAGTTCAAGCTCGAGCTCAAGTCATTTACATGTTGCTCACCCTAACCCTCACTGTTCAACAACGCCACATGGGTGCTGTTGACCCTCTCCGTCGCTGCCTGGCAAGGGTCCAGGCAGCGGCATTTTGACACTCGCTGCATCGCAAGAGGCAGCAGTGATTTTTTCCTTCTGTTGATTTTTTTCTTTGTTTTGTGAAAATAATTTTAATTTAAAGGGACAAGTTAATTTGCTATTTGTTTACTGCAGCTATTTATGAAGCAGTTAGAAAAGTTTGGCACTTATATCTGATATCTCTCAACGGTATGGCGCGGCCATTAATGGTTAATTCACCTGTTTGTTCGGCATCGGCTCTTTGTAATTTTTCCATTCAATTAAGAAACATATGTATAAGTACTCTCGTCAACTTGGATTAGTAATCGTTTAACAGCTCATAATGAAATTTATTAAAAGACGATTATGTAAGGATATACTTTTAAATGTTTCTTCATCAACATTTTGTTTATCAAATAATTTAGTAGATGCCTTTTTAGCCACAACCGGAGATGCAGGATCCTTAGTTTTGTCCAATAAAAGCATAATCAAAATATTAACGGGTTTCAAGTTTGTAAGATTGTTTGCGGGTATTTTTAGCAAAGCTGAAAATCTCCGAAAAATATCATGAATAATTAGGCATTTTCAAAAAATTAAAAATTAGAAAAAAATAAAATAAATGAATAACTAATAAGAAAATACATAATATAAATATATATATATATATATATTTATATTTATATAATGATAAAATGATGTTTTCGTAATGGTAGAAATGTAAATAAATAATTTAACAGACGCTTTAAACTTTAAAACGAAAATCATTTGAGAATGATGAAAAAATGTGAAAAAGAAGTTGAGAAACATTCCCTTAGAAGTTTTTGAGAAAAAGGAAAAAGTGATTCAAATTGAATCAAAGTGGTCTCCTTCTTTTCATACTAACAATTGATTTTAGGAACAATGCATTTATATTAGTTGACTTAGAGGGGAGACATCCTACATATTCCAAAGACACCATTGCAGCCCTTAGACTTAGGGGTAGGGGAAAGAGGAGAGAGCAAGTTCTCTACACCGGTCCATGTATATAATGAGCGAACATCCGATGTGAACCATATTATCAATATGCATACTTACTTTCATGCTCAAATATTACATATATGCATGTGCGACATAACAGATAGGGATGAAATAACAAATTATTTATGAGATAATGTGATAATAGATAGATGTATGAGGTAAGGTTAAATTTAAGTATGAGATAATGTTTATAAGACAACAAATAGATGTATGAGATAGCGATAAACATAAATATGAGATATGTTTATAAGATAATGAGATAACGTTATGAGCGAGACAAAAAAAGTAAAATACTTTTTTACTACTTAGAAGGGTATATTGGTCATACCGATATGCATATAAGGACTGAAAAATTTTATCTTTATCGAATCTCCAAATTTTTTTTTGCAATTTATATTTTTATCCCTACAAAAAGTTTTTTTTTTCATTATTCATGGCTATTTTTTGTCATTATTAAAATGACATATGAAATTTCATATGTGGGTGCGGCGTATATAACTAACTTGAGAAAGAAAAGGCCTACCAACTTCAGGTCATACTTGGGCAGTAAGATTCAACTCTTACTCAGCCTAAAAAACGAAAAAAAAATGCTAGGAAGTCCCTTTTTCCCACTACTTTCAGAATTGGGAAGTCATTATTTCATTTCACACCTAAGAAAAGCTTATTACAAAGGAAAATTAATACAATTATGTGCGTCGTGTGTCATGACCTTTCCACATGTCAAGGAAGCTTGTTTACAAAGTAAAGTTTGTTAATACTGACGTGTTGTATGTGCATGAGAGAGAGAAAGAGAGAGCAGCCAAGGCGAGGCTGGCAGGGGCCACGCGCTCCACCCCTCCTTGATTTTGTAAAAAATAAAAATCATTTGTTATAATTTTTAAAATTTTGTAAACACAACGAATCTCAACCCTTCCTAATTTATTGGCCTGCTCTTAATAGATAACTTTTGTAATTATATTTTTGCACTATTTTACTTGGACATGAAAGCAGGAGACTATTTCAAAAATTTGTTTTTGTGAATAAACCTGAATCGGCTGATTCAAACACCGATCACTTTGTCGGTTGTTAGTCTTTCGAAATTCAGTAGTTGGGTTAGGTAAGAAAGTTGCCATAAGATGTTTGGCCTTTTTGTTATATACGTTTCTCTTTCATATATATATATATATATATATATATATATATATATATATATATATATATATATATATATATATATATATATATATATATATATAGTATTGTTGTCTTATGGTTATATAATTACAACTGCTCACTGCTGTGAAGTCTTCAGCCATAAAAGCAATAAAGATGATTTATGTACCGCACCAACTTACGTTACTTTTAGTAAGAAATAATTTAATGATAGATTTTAAACATTTAGCCAGTGGTCTGATTTCTTTCTCTCTCTCTTTTATATATATATATATATATAAGTGGAAGTCAGTTGGTTACTTTTGTTATCGGATATTTATTATTTTATTTCGTGTCGTTAAACAATTATGACAAAAGGTAAATTTGCGATGCTTTGGCTATGGTTTCTAACAATGAAATCCACAAAAATAACCGGCTGACATGATTGTGTCAAAAAAGTATTAGGCTGTAATTCCCCTTTGATGTAAATAATCTCTGCGGCACTCACATGCACATTAAGTTGGGTGAGTTAAATTTTGCCAAAAAAAAAAATCAAGCTTACTTTTTCTGAAAAATTAATGGTGCACGTGAGATTATCTATGTTTATAAAAATTAAAGTTGAAACCAAATTTATAATTAATTTTGACATGTAAGATGAGTTTTAGAAATCGAAAAGGTCAGACTAGATTTTAAAGTGTCATAGCATATTACTTATACCAGTAAAATGTTTATAGATTTATGGTTTTTTAGATATAAAGGATAGATTGATAAATATTGCAAAAGTGGTGTTATAAGTTAAGAGATTCGATCCAAAAGCGACCAGCTTGGGTACTCGACGCAGACTCATGTGCAGCTAGTTAAATGTTTTAATTGGTAATTGTATAATACCAATTAATTAGGTTGTTAGATGAAATTTTATAGCCATATATATTTTAATCTTGCGTAAACCAAACAATACTACCATAGTTGCGATTCATTTCTGAAGCAAATAATATGCAAACTAGTTTGAACCGTTGATGAAGCTTTCATATCTTTAAATGGTATAGTGTTTCGAGCCGATGCTCTTGAACTAACATTCTAATTGTATATTTTATTATCATATCCTCCAATAATGGCTGTATCAATTTCAATTATTCATTAGAGTGAAGGTTCCGATGCATTAGAGCGAAGCGAGGGTTCTATGCTCATTGCTCAGAGCCCTCGCACAGCTCGAGCAGAGAACACACAGACCTGCTTGAGTGAAGAAGGATTCTGAGTAAATAAGTGAGAACCCTTGCTCGAGCGAGAGCTCTGAGAAGAGTACCCTTGCTCATGAAAGGGTTCTGGGTCGACCACGAGGGTTTATGAGATATCGGAACCCTTGTTCGAGCAAGGGTAAGAGAGAGGGAGCAAGAGAAACAAATAAGAAAGGGAAGAAGGGCGGCAGAGAAGCGTTGGTCTCGTCCGCCGCCGCCGGTCGAGATTCTCATTGCCGATCACCACCGCTGCCATCACCAGTGCTGCTCGGAGAGTCCATAGGAGGATGGAGGAGGAAAGGTGAGGAAAGAGAAAAAGAAACGGGAAAAAGAAGCGATGGGTGAGGGTGAAGAGAGAAAAGGAATGGTGACGAGGGAGAAAAAGGAATGAGCCGTTTTTTAATTTTTTTAAGCCCAGTCGAGTTAGACGAGCTGCGTTCGAACAGCTCGACAACTTAAACTCGACTCCACTAAAAAGACTAGTTCAGATATCAACTCGAGCTCAACTCATTTAACAAAAAGTTAGTCAAGCAGAGTTTAATGACCTTACTTATCTATTTACAATCTAAGTGCGTGACACCTATATATATATATATATATATATATATTTATTTATTTATTATATATATACCAACAAGCCCTTTTCAATATTTTATGACAGGTAGCCTTCAGATTGTATATAACCAATGAATTTAATATTCAAGCTTGCTCCAACACGCCCATCCCTCTTAGCAGTCACGCACTTTTGAAGTGCACGCTCTGTTTAATAAATACCTGAATAAGGACAATATGTTTTTGCCCATTGAGCACAATATATGCTTTACAAAAAAGTAAAATAAATGAAAAATTAACAAAAAAAGTTATACAATGGTAAAAATGATGTTTTGGTAATGGTAGAAATGAAAATTAATAATTTAACATATGCTTCAAACTTTAAAGTGAAATCCATCTAAAAGTAATGATGAAAAAATGTGAAGAAGTTGAGAAACATTACTTTTAGAAGTTTTTTGAGAAAAAGGAAAAAGTGATTCAAATTGAATCAAAGTGGTCTCCTTGTTTTCATACTACAAATTGATATTATGGCAATGCTTTTGTATTAGTTGGCATACAGCGAGGACATATTCTGGGACACACCATAGCATTCCATAGCCTTAGGGCTAAGGGAAAGACGAGAGAGAAAGTTTTATACATCCGTCTCTATATATAACGAGCGTACACATTGATGTAGACTATACTATCAATATACTATTTACTTTCATATCCAAACATTGCACATATCCATGTGCATGAGAGAAAAAATAAGTATGAAATAACAAATAAATATGAGATAATGTGTATAAAATAACAAAATATTTATGAAATAATGTGAGAACAGACAGATGTATGAGGTAACGCTAAACATAAGTATGAAATAATATTTATGAGATAACAAACGATTTACGAAATAACGAGATAACAGACGGATGTATGAGACCATGCTAAACATAGGTATGTGATAGTAAAATATTTATGAGATAGTAAAATAAGAGACAAATATATGAGATAATGTTAAACGTAAGTATGAGATGATGTTTATGAGATAATAAAATATAATGTTTATGATGTAATAAGATAATGGTATAAGCAGGACAATTAGAGGGGTATAATGGTCATAACGATATGCATATATGGACTGACAAATTTTACCTTTATCAAATCCCCCAATTTTTTTTGTGGTTTTATTTTTTGTTTTTACAAAAAGTCTTTTATTAATCATGGTATTTTTTTTTGTCATTATTAAAATGACACATAAAATTTTATATACAAAGAGAGCGTATATAACCTGCTTGAGATAGAGGAGGCCTACCAACTTCAGGTCTTACTTGGGCAGGAGGGTTCAACTCTTACTCATTCTGAAAAGGAAAAATGCCGGAACGTTTCTTTTCGTTTCTTTTCCCCACTTCCTTTACAATTGGGAAGTCATTATTTCTAGTCACATGTATCAAAAGCTTGTTGACAAAGGAAAGTTAATACAATTATGTGTGTAGATGTCAAGGAAGCTTGTTTACAAAGTAAAGTTTGTTAATACTGATGTCTTGTATGTGCATCTGAGCGAAAGAGAGAGAATCACTTTGTGGGGAAATGGGATGGAGCCAAGTGGAGGCTGGCAGGCGCCATGTGGTCCACCCCTCCTTGATTTTGGAAAAACTAAAAATCATTTGTTATAATTTTTAAAATTTTGTAAATACAATGATCTCAACCCCTCCTAATGCATTAAAATTTATTGGCCATCTCTTAATAAGTAGCTTTTGTAATTACTTTTTTGCACTATTTTACTTGGACATGAAAGCAGGAGACTATTTGAACATTTTGTTTTTTAGAATTAACATGAATCAGTTTATTCAAATCCAATTGGTAGGCACAGCTCGTGGTAGAGTCAGGTGCACCACAAACCAATTTATAAATATCTTTTTATATTATAATTTTTTTCTGTTTTAATTAATTCATTATAATTTTCATCTATTCTTGTAAAAAAATAACTTTCTATATTTTGAGGTTTACGTAAAAGGAGTTCGAGGTTCGAATAAATGGCTCACGTCATGTTCCAGCATACTGTTCCTCTAGGCTACATACAATCACAAATGAAACATTCGAATAAGAGAACCTACAGTAAGTCTACCTAACCTTTAAAACGTTACAGTATAAGGGTATAGCCTTGTAGGTTTTACCTTCAAAGTGGTTTTCCCTAAATAAACACTAAAAAAAAAAAACTTTCTAAGTTTTAAATCAATTCACGTAGAGTTCTGCTGAACCTCAAGGGCCATTTTTGGCCAATTGGATTCGTTAAAATTAATTACTGCAAGCTAATTATTGTGCTTCTTTTGCCTCTCTTTCCTGCAAAGTAGATTAAATACGAAATATAAATGCTAGCGTCGTTCAACTTGACATGATTATTGAACAAAGTTGTCGTCGTCAACTAAAAAATCATAAATAAATGGTTTATTGCCAAACAGTTGGCCAGTCTCTATCTCTCTTTTTTGTTTTATATATAGACAATTTTGAATCAACCACTCCAATCTTCTTCTCTATACTTCTGTCATTGCCAGACTCAAGAAAATGGCTTCCCATCTTCCAAAATCCACCACACCCATCTTCGTCCTTTGCTTCTTCTTCCTCGCTTTTTTAACTGCAAGCGCCAGACCAGTTCAGAGGCAGCTGGCCGGAAGCAGGAGGCCGCTGAGGGAGAAGACGTCCCATCTTCACTTCTACTTCCACGACATCGTCAGCGGACGAAATCCGACGGCCGTAAACATTGTCCGGCCAGCGAACATCTCCTCTGCGGCTGGCTTCGGCAACGTTGCCATGATCGACGATCCACTGACGGAGGGCCCGGAGCTGTCGTCCAAGCTGATCGGAAGAGCACAAGGGTTCTATGCGCTGGACGGGCAGCAGGAAACGACGCTGCTGATGGCATGCACCTATGTTTTCCTGGAGGGGAAGTACAACGGCAGCACTCTGAGCATTCTGGGGAGGAATGCGCCGATGCATGCGGTGAGGGAGATGCCTGTGGTGGGTGGCAGCGGCCTATTCCGGTTGGCCCGTGGCTACGCCGTTGCGAGGACTCACCAGTATGATGCCAACACCGGAGACGCCAATGTGGAGTACAATGTCTATGTCATCCATTATTAGGACATCTCCGTGATTCAGGCCAAAAACGCCGATCACTTTGTCGGTTGTTAGTCTTTCGAAATTCAGGAGTTGGGTTTAGGTACGAAAGTTGCTATAAGATGTTTAGGTACGAAATTCAGTTTGTTTCTCTTTCTATCACTTATATATATATATATATATATATATATATATTGTCGTTGTCTATGGTTATATAACTACAATATGCTGTAAAGTCTTCAGCCATAAAAACAATAGCAATGATTTATTGTACCGCACCAACTTATGTTACTTTTAGTAAGAAATGATTTAATGATAGATTTTAAATATTTAGCCGGTGGTCTGATTTCTCTCTCTCTCCCTCTTATATATATATATATATAGTCTTCAGCCATAAAAAGCAACTGCGATTATTTATTGTACCGCACCAACTTATGTTACTTTTAGTAAGAAACGATTTAATGATAGGTTTTGAACATTTAGGCTATTTAGCCAGCGGTCGGATCTCTTTCTCTCTCTCTCTCTCTATATATATATATATATATATCAGCTGAAGTTAGTTGGTTACCTTTGTCACGGGGTAGTTATTATTTTATTTTGTGTCGATAAACAATTATGGCAAAAGGTAAATTGGTGATGCATAATTATTTGGCTATGGTTTCTAACGATGAAATGCAATTTTTACTATACTTTTCAGTGCCACAAAATAAAAAATAACTACCCAACCACAAAAATAACGGCTGACATTGATTGGGTAAAAAATGAATTGGGTTGTAATTCCTCTTTCATGTAAATCATTTCTGTGCACGCACTCACATGAACACCAAGTTGGGACAGGTAAATTTTGCAAAAGTTATTTCAAGCTTACTTATTCTCAAAAATTAACGGTGCACGTGAGGTTATCCATGTTTATAAAAATTAAAATTGATACCAAATTTATAATTAAGTTTGACATGTAAGATGAGTTTTAGAAATCCAATAGGTCAGACTTGATTTTCAAGTGTCATGGCATATTATTTATACCAGTAAAATGTTTATAGATTATACTTTTCTAGGTACAAACGACAGATTGATAAATAATACAAAAGTGGTGTTATAAATGAGGATATTCGAACCAAAAGCGACCACTTTTGTTTGTGGTCGACGCGGTAGGTGAACTAATCGCCTTTCTAACATGGACCTACCTACTCAAACCAAACCACCATGGGGGATGAATTTGCTACATATGTACCTGAAAAGTTAGGTAGGCACTTCATTGGTGCTTAGCTTTTTTAACGTTAAATTTGTCTGGCCATAACATATTGTTATTGTCCAGTAATTATAATGAAAAAGTACTTTCGCAGTTGTAGAATAAGAAGTTTTCCTATCTTAATGCATGTATTTGATTTATTGAGAGCTATTAGAGTGGGATCCACTTTGAGGAATATAAGTTGAAGCATTTACAAGAATATTTATAGTGTCTTTCACAATCCCTCATAAGATGGTTCACTAATAGACTAAGAGATATGTAATTCAACTCATTCACATACAGATCAGGAATGTTTCGAATCCATGTTATGCAAGGAGGCATTGCTTTTGCTCGGGAGTTCCTCTATTCAATCTTTTTCCTTCCACTTGTTGTTGGATATCTCTTTTGTATGCATTTTCTCTTTATATCTCGAGTCCCTAGTGAGTTAGAGACAAAATTAGAAAAGATCAAATCTTTGATGATTCAACCATACGTGATTGATTTGCGAAAACTTTTGGATAGATATCATCCACCTAAACTGAATTATTTCTGGTCAAATAATCTTTTTCTAATTGCTCCGAAACAATTAGGAAATGTCTAGTAATTCTACCTAGCCAAGGTAGATTCATAAACCATTATGTTACAATTATTCAATGAATTTGACGCCTTAGGTAGATTCATAAAACACTATATTGCAATTGTTCAATAAATTTGACTCAATTTTTAAGCAGTTTTATTAGATAATGACAATTTATTATTGATGTCAAATAGCATCATCAATACAAGAACAAAAAAGGCTGCAAGTGTGACCAAAGTTTGAGTCGTCCCCGTCGTGGGGACTGATCCATGAAAAGAGGCAATGTGAATTTTTTGAAAAACAAGTGGACTAAATAAGAATTTTCCATTAAAAGTGTTAAAAACCAATACGTTTGTCGCCCTGTAAAAAGCGCTTCCTCGTGTTACCTTTTCCTCTTCTGTGGGCATTCCCTAACAATAACATCTGATCATCTCCAACCGCAGACGACTCATTTCTTTCACCAAAGTTGCACCTAAAATTTGATATACTTACAAAATCATGTTTTTTCAGCAACTAAGTCATTTTACTTTGTCTAATCATAATTTGACCATGGGGAAGCATCTTGGGCTAAAGAAAGTATTTTTTTTTTCTACACTTCTCCTAAGCTATTTTCTCCTCTACCATACTCACTGACTCATGCTTATTTCTCCATTAAAATTATTAGTAGCATGATCTTAGCGACGTTTTTCATGTTACTAGTTTCATAAATGTTACTAGTTTCATAATAACTTGCAATTTTGTGCTACGATATCATCAACAATTTTTTTCATCTTTATTTATTCTCGAACTCGTTATGATGACCATAGTCATAAATAACATCTCGTAGTTTTACACGACAAGGTTTTTCCGAGGTAAAATATGGTGAGTTTGAAAAAAAAACAGAAGAAATACCATAAAATTTTAAAAATTTTAAAAAACTAAAAAAAGAGGAAAAATAAAATAAATGAGAAACTAATAAACATCACAAAATAAGTAGATTTGCAACAAACAAAAAAATAAAAAATGAAAAAAAAAAACTGTTTTGCCAACACAAGTTGCCATTTAACATAATATCACACGAGATTTGAGGTAAAATATGGAACTAGACATCGTCTCAAGATAGAAAGGCAAAGCCAACAATATAATGATTTATGATTTTATCTTATTACAAGTTTTATAATAATATAATATTGCACTTCTAAGCTTTTCTTTCCTTGAGGGCCGTTTGATTGTCGGGTGAAATTTAACGTGGTAAATTTACCATGGTAAATTTTTCTAGAAAACTTTACAGGATAAAATTTCTCCATCTTCCAATCTGAGGCCTTGTCTGATGCACCTGAAGAATTTAACGTGGTAAATTTAACTATGTTTGATGTACAGGAAGAATTTAACGTGGTAAATTTAACCTTGTTTGATACACAAAAAAATTTAACATGGTAAATGTTGTTTTTTTTTTTTTTGTCTTCTCCTCTCCAAATTTGACATGGTAATTAGAGAAGCAGGCCAGGTCTGATATAAACATTACTGGATTTGACGTGGTGAAATTTAATGATGGCTCATAAAAGAGAGAGACAAGAAATTCCTTGTTATCTAAAAAAGAACTTACAACTCTTCATTTTCAAGTCTCTTCTTCAAATAAACTAATGGCATGTGAAACTAAAGCCGTTGGTAACTGAACAGCTTGTTACTTCGTTCAGGCATTCTGCCTTTTACTTTGTTCAGGCATTCTGCCAAACACGTTGAAGATGTCTTCGAGACCACCACATTTGTTGCTTGTAAATGCTGATTAGCGTGTTCCTCAGGAACAAATCCAAATTCACTGCGTTTCTCATCAGGCAGGCTGCGGAAGAGGTGGCGGTTGGCGGAGAGGAGAGTGGTGGCCGTGAAGAGAAAGGTGGCCTAAGTGGTATTTATGAAGCGGTCGTTGGCGGTGGATTTTCTGAGTGGAAGGTGCCTGTAGCGGGGAGCATAGCGGAGAGGAGAGCCGCGAAGAGCAGATTCAATGCGGCCCGGCTGAACAAGGCAAGGTTCTGGACGGCGAGCCCCCTATCGTCACCAGCCCGATTACATTGCTTGATTCCCTTGTTATGCTTCCCAATTCTCACAAAGTTTCCTCCTCTGAACTCTCTCATCTTCCTTCATGGCTGTTGGCTTCATATGTTTGTTGCAGTATCGTTTATAACAGTGTCCGATGTTACCTGTAGATGTTGTTTGTTTATCCAATCTTCTTGTCCCACTCTTTTTCTTCAACATCTCCATCCAAATGTTGTGATTCATAATCCCTAGACCAGATGAACCGAAAAACTGAAAAGGAGAATGGAGGGGAAGAGAGGGAGCAAGGGGAAATGGAAGAGGGGAAATCCGGTGGTCGGGAGATGACGATAGAGTTGGTACGAAAGATTTGGGTGCAGGAAATGGAGATAGAACGAGCAGAGGAGAAAGGGAGTGGGACAGAAGCGACAAAAGGGAAAGAGGCAGCGAGAGAGGAGGGGAAGGAGAGAGCAAGAGAAGAGAGGCTTTGAGAGTGGAGGGGAAGGAGAGAGCAAGAGAGGAGAGGAAAGAGAGACCGAGAGAGGAGAGGCATCTGGTGCACGACGGTGAGAAGGCAGGAGGGAGGAGGAGCGTTCGGAAACAACGAGCGGGTGAAATTTCACCCTCTCCCTTATACGGGAAACGGGTGAACTTTCACCATGTTTGATGTGTTTTTAGTCGGGCGGGTGAAATTTCACCTGCCCGTACATTTTTCAACCCCTCCTCTCATTTTGTCCAGGCAATCAAACGGGGCCTGAACTAACAAAATTCGTCAACAACAAAGTTTTTGCACATTTAAAAGATTCGAATATACACTGCCCATATATCTGGTTTAAATATGGATTGTATTTGACGCAGCATGACATCTATCCCTTGGATATATAGTTCACAGCAAGCGCTAAGAACCATCGGTTGTACTTACATTTTTAGTCAATATTTCTCAGTTTCTCACACTTTACATCAAACTTAATGTGTAGGTAATCGATGTACATGTATTTGAGTGTGCTATATTATGTACATGTGAATAAAAAATTTTGGCTCCACCCCTACAATCAATCAAGGGTTCAATTTATAGCCGATGATCAATAATAACTTAAAATCTCCAAATAATTAATTATTTTATTCGTATAAATAATATTAAAGAATAACATAACATGATCACAAACAACAACAACCGGATGAACCTACAAAGAAAAAATATTGAGATATATTCCACTGCAGCCATGTGGTCTCCTCTAATTAACTAATAATGGACGACATAGACATTGTACTCGACCGTGGCCTGGTTTGTATCAAACGAGTGAGTCCTCGCAATGGCGTAGCCACGGGCCATCCTGAACAGACCGCTGCCGCCGACCACCGCCATCTCCCTCACCGGCCGCATCGCCGTGTTCCTCCCCAGAATGCTCAAGCTGCTGCCATTGTACTTTCCCTCCATGAACACATAGTTCACTGCCATCAGCAAGCTCGTTTCCTGCAGCCCGGACGAAGCGTAGAGCCCTTGGGCTCTTCCCACCAGTTTGGAAGACAACTCAGGCCCTTCTGTCAAGGGGTCGTCGATCATCACAACATCGCCAAACCCCGTCGCCGAGGTCCGGTTCCCAGCTCCGGCAACCCGTACTACAGTTTGATTCCGGCCGCGGACGATGTCGTGGAAGTAGAAGTGGAGGTGGGACGTCTTCTCCTTCGGCGGCCGGTGGAGTACTCCATCACTATGAACCAGTTTGGCATCCACTGCCACGGCAACGAGGAAGAAAAAGCAAAAAAGGAAGATGGTGCATGCGGAGGATTTTGGAAGAAGGGAATACGCCATTGCGTCGGCTTTGCTGTGAAACAGAAAACTGATGATGGGGAGGCATGCATTGCAGGTAGTATTTATAGAGGGAGAGATCTACAGACTTTTGCTCTACATGCTTAATAGTATGATGACTTTTCAGTAAAGATATTTATGAATGAGATTTGGAAATTTGAACAGAAAATGTGAACAGAGAGGAGTAGAAAAGGCAGCGGTGTTGCGTTTATTGCGTTCATGGTGGTCTCGTTCTGATCAATTCATTGATGGAGATTGAATTGTTTCTCTTGTTCTCTTCCTAACGCCTGGTTTTGAAGGCTGACCTAACCATCCCTTAGGTTGAATCATGATCACAAATTGATAGCGAATGATAGACGTTCGTTGAATTGGCGCTGGCTGACTTTCGTAGATCTCCCAACTTCTGAGGCGTGCTGACTAAAGCACGCAGACTTCACATCCTTTAGAGAAGATTCAAATGTTGTAATTTGCTCATTGACTTGAGGATACCAGACTTCTGCTTCTGGAACACATATGGCTGCATACGAGCTGAGTCCTCGATCTTTGGCTTGTTCCAATCGAGCTTCACAGAACATGCTCAAGCCCGACCTGACTGCGTGAAACTCAAGTTCGACTCGCTCAAGTTGTTTACATAATTTTTATTAACATGTTTCGTTTCTTTTAATTTGTTAACTCGTATAACTGGTTAACTAGTTTAATACTTTTTTTTTCAATTTTTATTTTTATCTTCCAATTTTTTTTTTTAAATGATTGGAAAATTAAGTATTTCTAGCCGTTCAGTCCACGGATGTACGGCTTCCAGACTGAAACGAATATGACTTACCATTGATGGAAAATGTGTATACCCAGTGGCCCACAGAACCCTTCAACAATTAACAGAAAATGTGAATACCCAACCGATCGGAGACCCTGTTTCCAACAAGTTAGCGGTTTCATCTTGCATATATATATATATATATATATATATATATATATATATATATATATATATATATATATATATATATATATATATATATATATATATGACAGATTGTCTTGAACAGCAGTTAATTTATGTGACATCAAATGCTGCGAAGAATTCAGTTATATATATATATATATATATATATATATATATATATAAAAGAGTTAAAATCCGCTAACTATTTTGAGCTCCATTTATTTACAGCTGCTTGATGTAATAGATTGAACACTGTGTTGTTTGAGAGGCCAGAAAATTTATTCAAATCCAAATAAAAAAATGGGTAGCTAGTAAACCTTTATATGCTACATTGAACTGGAATCGTTTACGTGTCTATTTTAAGGACTTAGGATGGCAGAATTTAAGTTGAAAATTTTTAAAGCCAAAATTTTTCAAGAGATGAAAAGATGGTAAGGGATCTTAAGGAAACTCGTTTGTCTCATCCTTGAAGGGTATTTTAGTATTCAAAATATGGCTTGGTTTTAATTTTTTCTGCTCAGTCTCGATCATCTAATTTTCTTAAAGTCCATGAACCGAGCGATTACCATTCAATCTCACATGTATGAGTTTGATAGCTACCTAAAACATGAATCGTTCCTGAAATACCATAAATCAACAACTTATAACTTTTACAGCAACATCCAATAAACAACAGCATATTATTATTATTTTATATATATACATAACCACAAATTTTGTCCACCGACCCTCTCCACCTTTTCAGGTTGACATCATTTTAATCTAATTTTCAACATAATTTAACCTTATGCTCTTGAAAGCATAAGTCGCGAGATCATTTCACACAAAGGCGGGGCCATCGCCAGGGGTGAACAATAAGCTTGAGTAGTTGGACTCCTTAAAGTTTGGCTCATGAACGAGTTCGAGAGTCATTTGCTTAACCAATTGAATAGATAAAATTAAATAATTGTCACCCAAATAAAAGGCCATGAGAAAATTAATTTTGGTCTCTGTTTATTGTCTGCCAATGAGCGAACAAAAGGCTTTGTTCATATATAATATTAATATTCTGCAATAAAAATTGAAACGAGTTAAGTCATGTGAACGCACCTTCCTTTTTTTTGTGTTCCTTTTTTTGCATGAGTCAGACTTTCCTACTTCCATATACAAAAAGCCACCATGCGGCCTACAAAAGTCTACCATAACATTACCAAATTTGAATAAATCACTAGTCGGTATATCTCTATTCGCACCTTTTCTGATGTTTAAGTCAGACTTTCCTACTTCCATACAAAAAGTTGCCATGTGTTCCTTTTTTTGCTTGAGTCAGACTTTCCTACTTCCATACAAAAAGCCGCCATGCGGCCTACAAAAGTCTTGTAGACTTATTTTAGAATTGTCTGGAATGAATTAAGATAATAAAAGAAATATTTAAATTTTTATAGTGAAAAAAAACATGTTACTAGATAATCTTTAATTATTAGTAATTTAAGTTGAGAAATTAGTGTGATAAAAAGATTAAAATACTATCGATAAAAGAAATATTTCATTAGTTTTCATTAGTTAGCCTCGAAGATTTAACTGGCGCATGATCCTGATATTTGACTGGATACATCTAAATGGATTTGTTTACCAATGTCTAGAACAGTTCACAAGTTTATTTTATTACTTCTACGCTTTTCTAGTCAATATTCTCAGTTTCTTATGCTTTACAACAAACTTAATGTGTTTTGTTATATGCAGCGATAAAGGTAATTGATAATGTTGTCAACCCTAATATTTTTACACTGTGGTTAATTATACGGATCATGTAACTTAGTTTTGAGTGGGCTATATTATATAATACATGTGAAATCAAAATCATATTGTTTGTAATAAAATGTCTAAGACCCAAAAAACTAGGCATGGGTCTCGGCCTGGGAACAGCCCGGCCCGGCTGTTGGGTCGGGCCGCTCAGCCCGGCCCGGACCCGGCCCAGCCCGCCCACCTTTCCCCTCCTCAACGCCCTTTCCCTGCCCTCCCGAGTCCCGCCCCCCCTTTCCCTCCGCCCTCCGGCTATGGCCATTGGGTCCCCGCTGACGGCCCACATGGGGGAGGAGGGGGAGCCGCGAGGGAGACAGAGGAGGAGGGAGAGGGAGAGGGGCAACAGAGAAGGGGTGAGGGAGAGGGGCAACAGAGAAGGAGACAGAAGCAGAGGGCGGAGGGGGAGAGGGAGAGGGGGACCGGACAGGGAGAGGGAAGCAGAGGGGGAGCAGAGAGGGAAACGGGAAGGGAGAGGGTCTGAGGGAGAGGGCGAGGGGAGAGGGACTGAGGGAGGGGAGCAGGGGACGAAGGCCCAAGGGCGGGAGTCGGGCCGGGCCGGCCCATTGCCCAAATTTACTAAAAACTATATTTTAAACCATTAATTATACTGGCATGCCATATATATTTGAGACAACCTTCACTAATTTTTTTTCAGGTAAAATCACTCGTGGAGGCAAAAAGGACGCCAGGGAAATGACCCCTCTCAGATTTTAAATTATTTAATTTGACATGTATAAATTTTTTAAAAATTGTCTTTCGTTTCCTAGAAGAATTTTCAAAAAATATATTGGCCTGTTTTGGCAGTTTGTTTTGTCAACAGATGGACTTTTCATAATAAAAATTTTGATTTCACTTTTATAATTTAAATGTGGTTATAAGACCTATGCACGATACAAATGTGTAACTGACCGTGACATCTGAGCCAAAACCATTCTAAAAGTGAAGTAGAGGTCCACATGTCATGCATTGAAGGTTGTGTAAAATGCATCAAGTAACTTTTAGCATTAAATGTCTTTATGAAGATGTTCAAGAAAAAATTTTAGTTTCACTTTGAAATTTAAAGGATGCACAGACAACACCTAGCCAAAGACCAATCAAAAAGTGGGGCAGAAGTCTACATGTCATGCATTGGGGGTTGTGCACAATGCACCAAACAATATTTTTCCTTCAAAACATTTTATTAGAATGTTCATGTAATTGCGAGTGCTTTGTGGGCTTTGCTCATGACGTACCCTAAAGCACTCGCTTCGCGGAACGAGCAAGGTGAAAGCACTAGCAAAGCGTCATGTAGTGGCCTCGCAAAGCCTGTAGCTCGGAACGAGCAAAGCGACCTTCCTCGAGGCTCTTCGGTCCCATGAGAGAAAGATGTCTCTCGGCTCTTCATCGATTTTTTTGAAAGGTCAAGACTCATTTTTATTGAAAGGTCAGGACTATTTTGAAAGGTTAGAACTTTTTCAGTGTCCCCTTGACCTATGATAGGCAAGACTATCCTCTGAGCTTATGGGCTCTTTTTTCGGCTTTCGAGTCTGAAGGTCTTTCGACAGGAATCCAGATTGGAGTGAAAAGACCTAGTGTGAAAAATTTTGGTTTCATTCTATAATTTAAAAGTGATTATATGCACAGGCCTATGCACAATACAAATGTGTACCTGAACCTGTGAGACATGATCGAAAACCATTCTTAAAGTAGGCTAAAAGTCCACATGTAATGCATTTGATTGTACATAATGCAACCAACCAACTAATCTTTTTCCTTCAAAACTCCCAAATCTTTTTATTATTTTTATTAGGATGTTGTAGTGTAACTTAAAATCTTCAAATAATTAATTATCTTATTCATAAGATAATATTAAAGAATAACATATAAGAGGAAAATATTGGGATATATTACATGGCAGGACATGTGGTCTCTTTAACTAATAATGGACGACAAAGACATTGTACTCCACAATGGCGTCTCCTGTGTTTGCATTAAACCAGCGAGTCCTCGGAAGGGCGCAGCCACGAGCCATCCTGAACAGACCGCTACCACCCATCTCTGGCATCTCCCTTACTCTCTGCATCGGCGCGTTCCTCCCTAGAATGCTCAGGCTGCTGCCGTTGTACTTCCCCTCCATGAACACGTAGTTCACTGCCATGAGCAAGCTCGCTTCCTGCAGCCCCGCCGAAGCGTAGAGCCCCTGGGTTCTTCCCACCAGCTTGGAAGACAACTCGGGCCCTTCTGTCAAGGGGGCGTCGATCATTATAACATCACCAAACCCCGTTGCCGAGGTCCCGTTCCTAGCTCCAGCGATGGGTACTGCAGTCGGATTCCGGCCGCTGAGGATGTCGTGGAAGTAGAAATGGAGGTGGGATATCTTATCCTTCGGTGGCCTGTGGAGGACTCCTTGATCCTTGACTATGAACCAGTTTGGCATCCACTGCTACGGCAACGATGGAGAAGAAGGTAAAGAGGAAGATAGTGGCTGAGGGTTTTGGAAGAAGGGAATAGGCCATTGCGTTGGCTTTGCTGTGAAACAGGAAAGCCAATGATGAGGAGGCATGCACTGCAGGTAGTATTTACAGTATAGAAATTTATGAATGTGAATTTGGAAACTGGAACAGGAAATGCAAACAGAGAGGAGTAGAAAAGGCAATGCCGTTGTGTTTGATCAATTTATCGATCGAGATTGAATTCTTTCTCTTGTTCTCTTTCTAACTCATGGTTTTGAAAGCTGACCTAACCATCCTTTAGTTTGAATCATGACCACAAGTTGATAGCGAACGATAGATGTTCGTCGAATTAGCGCTGCCTGAATTTGGTAGATCTCCCACATCTGGCACGTGTTGACTAGAGCATGACTTCACATGCACCAGATAATATTCAAAGATTGCGCATTGACTTGAGGAAGTTTCTGCCTTGGAACACAATGGATTGCATTACCAGCCGAGTTCAACTTTGCTAAGAAAAACTAGAGCTTGAATTTAAGTCGAGATTCATAGAACAGCTCAAGCTCGACAGGACTGCTCGGTGTGAAACTAGAGTTCGACTTGTTTAAATCGTTCTTGTTAACTCTTGCTTTTTTAAACTTGTCAACTCGTTTAACTCGATAACTAATTTAAGTAATTCAACTACGATGAGAAGGATTTACATAGCCAGGCATAACCAAGCTTAAATGAGTCGACCTCCTACAACTTGAATTGGATTTGATTACCATTTCCAATATACATTAAAACTTGAACTTGACTCGTTTATAAGTAAGAATATAACGATTAAATTTTGCTGAACTGCTGTTTAAATCTTTTAGAAACGGCAGTGTAGGGTGCCCTTCAGATCTCAGTCTTGATTTGTAGAGTTGCTTTAGGATATGACATGTATAGGATATTTTATGGCACTTAAAATATTGATGAATATAAAAATGCCAAATTTTCATATTCTTTTTAATAATATAACACGTTTACACGGAGAGAACATGATTTTGAAATCGATTTTGATTAAAGAGAATCATCTTGGACATTTACCAAATTTAAGCATACTTCTGAAAAAAATTCACAAATAAATCCGATGTATTATTTTTTCCTTGTTGGTTTACAGAAAATTATGCCGCAAGCTTCTAAACGTTGTTTGAAGCTTAAACATTTTGTTCGAAAATTTTGCAAAACTAAAGCATGATATTGATTTTTTTTCAATTTAAGTAGAAAATATTTTACAACCACTTGTAAAAATGCACTTTCTTTGTGAAAGGGGAGGAAAAAAAGTCAAAGTCCCTTTTTTGTTTCATATCTTTCATATTAATGGCTTCTGGCATGAGTCTCTCAATTTCTTGAGCTTAAACATGTGGAGTTTGAACTTCAACTTAATTTATTGAGTCGAGTTAGATATGACATTATCAAGCTTGCCCCGAGGTTGAGCCCAGTTATCCATGAATGGAGTTGAGCGGGACTCAGGCTCGTGTTGAACCTTATTAAACTTATATAGATAACGAGGCTAGAAATATGGAATGGCTGCATCTAGAAAGGGAAGAAAATTTTGAACATTTCTTGTGGTCCCGTCCAAGCCTCCAAGGACGTAAGGTGCCAAGAGGGAAAGAATATGACCTAAAAATGTGTACACCCAGTGGCCCCACACAACCCTTTAACAATCAACGGCGGCACCCAGCTCTTCGAGTCGGGTCTCATCTTTTTTTTTTTTCTATCATCAAAGAAAAAAAAAATAGTTTGTCTTCAACAGCAGTTAGTTTATATGATATCGATACTTATATATATATATATATATATATATATATATATATATATATATATATATATATATATATATATATATATATATATATATATGATAGTTAATATGTCACATGGGTGAGAGATGATGGTTTTCAAGAGCAGTTAGTTTATATGATGTTGACACTTTTGTAAATATATATAGAGATGATGGTCTTCAAGAGCAGTTAGTTTATATGATGTTGACACTTTTATAAATATATATAGAGATGATGGTCTTCAAGAGCAGTTGGTTTATATGATATTGACATTTATATATATATATATATATAAACGATAGTCAATATAAAAGATAGTCAATATGTCACATGGGTGAGAGATGGGTGAGAGATGAAGGTCTTCAAGAGCAGTTAGTTTATATGATATTGACACTTATATATATATATATATATAGTCAATATATCACATAAGAGAGAGATGCGAGTGTCAGAATGTGTGCAATATATATATATATATATATATATATATATATATATATAAAGGATAGTCAATATGTCACACAACCCTTGAACAATCAAGGGCAGCACCCAGCTCTCCGAGTCGGGTCTCATCTATTTTTGTATCATCACAGAAAAAAAAAAGATTGTCTTCAACAGCAGTTAGTTTATATGATATTATCACTTTTATATATATATATATATATATATATATATATATATATATAAAGGATAGTGAATATATCACATGGGTGTGCACATTCCAGAAAACGGGGTGTGGGAGTGTGGTGAAATATATATTATATTATAAACATATATAAAATATTTATATACAATTATATGGTTGTTTCTTAGATTTATTTGTTCAATTTTAGTTTTTTGAACTTTATTATTATAAATCAAGGTCATGAGAAGGCTATTTTAATCCAAACATTTACAGGATGCTGTTGCTTCTTAAAAAATTATGGATATATAATGTTATACATTTATCTTTTTTTGCCAAAAAATCATGTTTTTTGAATATTCATAGACTAATTAAACCTGTAGAACTTGCTGTCCCCAAAGAGTGGAAGGGGCAAGTCATCAATTTTAGAGGACCACCAGGCAAAAAGGATGAGAAAGTGTCGGCTTCTCAAACCAAAGAGGTGGCCATTGGACCCTTAAGGTAACATTCAGGTCGGTCGGTCTGATGTCGGAAAGATGGGCCTGGGCAAGGACCCGAAATTTAAGCCGAGGCACGGTTATAATAAAAGATTATTTTAAAAAATAAAATAATTTTTTTGAATATAAAATATATTTTTAATAAGAAAACATATAATGTTAATAATAAAACATAATTTTAAAAATTAATCGGTCTGGCTTTGTTTCCCTTCTGGCTGGCCCATTGGGCATTGGGCCCGGGCCTGGTTTCCAGGCACGAACCCGTGCCCCGACTGGGCCCCTGCCGGTGGCCTGGCAGAGCACCCACCCTTACATTTCTTAGGCAATTAAAAAGGGAGAAAAAGAGAGAGAACAAAAGCAAAATGGATGGAAAGGAAACTTAAAAGAGAAAAAATAAATTGAACATATCAGTGGCTTCATAATGTAACACAGATTTAAGATCTCTAATTGAGAAATTCCCTTTAGTTTAAGCTGTGGATTTAACATAAGGTGGATTTAGAATCACACTCAAATCTCAGATCCAAGACTCTCAAACATGGCTTATGATAAACTCAAAGTAATCGTTGTTGCTCGGTTAATGGACATGGCTAAAGGACAACATTTTTAATTGATTCAAATTGGATACATATAGTCTGGATCCAGACCCATTCTCTAAGGAGAAAGAACAGTTATGGAACCGTACTCGGCAAGCATTTAGCCCGTGCATACGGATGGGAAAAGGAAAGGTGAATGAACACTGCATAAAATAAACTAAAAACGCAGTCCGGTTCTTTTTTTATCTCAATCTAAGTCGTCCCTCCTTTCACTTTTGCTTTTCTCTTTGATGGCTACTTTCGGTGAAAGTCTCGCTGTGTCTTTACGCCTCGTAATCAAGTTGAATTCAGAGGTAGATGTAAAAATTTTTCATTGAAAAGGACACTAATTATAAAATATTAAATTTTTAAGAGGTTGTTCGGAAATAATGACATCATTTAAGCATACGTTCTTGGGATATTTGTTATAATCTTTTAAGAATTTACCTTAATTTTGAAACATCATGTAAGCTCGTTCTTTAAAATTTTGATTTTGAAACATCATGTATTCTTTAAAATTTTGAAGTAGTTCTCAATTTTGAAGTAGATTTATGAAACACTTACACCTATAAAAAAAAATAAAAAATATGATAAAAAAAAGTTGTTACTGTACAAGCTAAATGGCCATCCAAAGAACAACAAACGCGACCCAACTGACAAGAGTCATAATTGGGATTTCAGGATTCCATGATCCGCCATGGCTTCTTCTTCTAATTAATAATGGACGACGTAGACATTGTACTCTATTGTGGCATCTCCTGTGTTTGCATCAAACCAATGAGTCTTCGCAATGGCGTAGCCACGGGCAATCCTAAACAGACTGCTGCCGCCGACCACCTTCATCTCCCTCACTGGCCGCATTGTTGTGTTCCTCCTAGAATTCTCAAACTACTGCCATTGTACTTCTCCATGAATACATAGTTCACTGCCATTAGCAAGCTCAGACCCTGCAGCCTGGCCGAGGCATAGAGTCCCTGGGCTCTTCCCACCAGTTTGGAGGACAACTCTGGCCCTTCCGTCAATGGGTCATTGTGTTGGGTCGGGTCCAGCCTCAAGTGGACCCGATCCAGCCCATCACTTAAGTGATGAGTTGAGATAAGAAAAAGGAGGGCATCCGATGGTGCCCCCCAATCTCACTCACGTTTTTCTCTCTCTCTCTCTAGGGTTCCATTTTGGGGAAAAAGAGAGGTGTCCTCTCTCGTGTGCTCTCTCTTTGTCGCTGCACAGCAAGAGGAGAGAAGGAGAAAAAGAGAAGAGAGAATGAGAGGAAGAAAGGAGAGAAGGAGAAGAGGAAGAGAAGGTTGCGAGCATTTGGCTAGAGCAAGATTCGATTCTAAGGAGGAAGCCAGACGCATTTCCTTTCAATCCACGGTTTCCGCATTCAATCGGTGATATTTTCCCTTGTTTTCTCATATAGTTTTGATGAGTTATTATTGCTTGAGGGTTGACTTTGTGCAGCCCATCGTGAAAAAACTTATATAATTGATTATAGTGGATTGAGTTTTGGGTCGTAGTACCGCGTGGTTTTTACCCTCATTGTTTTGAGGAGTTTTTCATGTAAAAATCCTCTTGTGCAGTTTGTGATTGTTATTGCTTTGATTGGTTTGCTTAATCGTTGATTTGTTGCTTATTGCATGATCGGTTTGGGCTATACTTCGTTGTTAAATCTTTTTAGTAGATTTGTGTTTATCCGCATTTTTTATCCCAACAAAGTGGTATTAGAGCCAACATGGTAGATAACAAAATTGATTTTGGTACTAGCCATATGATTAGTCTAAATGGGACTAACTATAGTCTATAGAAAAATAAAATGAAAGATCTCTTATATGTGAAGGCTATGCACCCCCTAGTTTTTACCCAAGAAAAGCCTGATTCTAAGTTTGATGAGGAATGAGAATTTGAACACGAACAAGTTTGTGGTTTCATTCGACAATTTGTGGATGAAAATGTTTATGACCATATCCAAGATGAAAATCGTGTACGTAGTTTGTGGGCAAAGTTAGAGAATCTTTATGCCTACAAGACAGGAAGTAGTAAATTATTTCTTCTGAAAAGATTGATGAATTTGAGAATCAGGAAGGGCAGTTTTGTGTCAGATTTTCTAAATGATTTTTAGGTCATTAGTCAGTTATCTAGTATGGGCGTTAAATTTGAAGATGAGATTTTGGGATTATTATTGTTTGCTACTTTGCCTGATTCATAGGAGACATTTAGAGTCCCGCTTACTAATTCTGCGGCTAATGGGGTTGTTTTTTTAGAGACTGTTAAGTCAGGTATTCTCAATAAGGAGATGAGAAGAAAATCTCAGGCTTGCTCTTCTCAGACAGAGGTTCTTTTCACAAAGAACAAGGGGATATGAGTAAATTCAAGAGTGACAGGGACAGAGATGAAAGCAGAAGCAAGTCCAAATTGAGATATAAGAATTTGGAATGCCACCATTGTGGAAAGAAATGATAGGTAAAGAAGTACTGCTTTCAGCTGAAGAAGGAGAATAAAATTGGGGAGAAACAGGAGAAGAAAAATGACCGAGATAACAATATCGCTGCTACTGCACAACATGAAATGTTTGTTGTTTGTGATGCTAACATGGCTAACGTTGCTAGAGACGATACTTGTTGGCTTTTTGATAGTGATTCAGTTTTTCATGTTACTTCCCATAAGGATTTTTTCTCTTAATATATTTCTAGTGATTTTGGTACTTTGAGAATGGGTAATGGTTCTTTGTCTCACGTTGTAGGCAAAGGTGACGTCATTCTAAAGAATACGAATGGAGCTCTCTTGAAGCTGACAGACGTGAGGCATGCACCTGACATGCATCTGAACCTTATTTCTGCAGGAAGGCTCGATGAAGAAGGGTATCACAATACTTTTGGTGATGGCCAGTGGAAGCTTACCAGAGGTTCCTTGATTATTGCTCGAGGCAAAAGATGCAGCAATAATCTTTATACTATGCAGACATCAATTTTCAGAGACATGGTACATGTGACACAAGATGAAAAATCTATTGAGTTGTGGCACAGGAGGCTGGGACATATGAGTGACAAGAGACTGCAATTCTTGATCAAGAAGAATCTTCTACAAGATGTAAAGAAAGATAAACTTGACAAATGCAGTCATTGTTTTGCAGAGAAGCAGACGTGGGTTTCTTTCAAGAGTCATCCACATTTCAGAAAGTCAGAAGCACTTGAGTTGGTTCATACAGATGTATATGGTCCTATAAAAGTAAGTTCACATGGTGGTGCATTTTATCTTGTCACGTTAATGATGATTTTTTCAGGAAAGTTTAGGTCGCTTCTTTGAAGAGGAAAGACCAAGTCCTTGGTGTTTTTAAGAACTTTCATGCACTGGTTGAAAGACAGTCAGAAAAGAAGCTGAAGTGTGTTCGCAGCGATAATGGAGGAGAGTATATTGGTCCATTTGATGAGTATTGCAGATCTCATAGCATCAGGCACCAGAACACTCCACCTAAGACTCCTCCATTGAATGGCGTGGCAGAAATGATGAACAGAACACTCATGGAGATAGTTAGATGTCTCCTATCTAAAGCTCAGTTATCTGATTCTTTTTGGTATGAAGCTTTACATACTGCTGCTTATGTGATTAATTTGTCTCCACATGTTCCTTTGGATAGTGATATTCTTAACAGAATTTGGTATGGGAAGGATGTATCTTATGAGTACTTACGTGTATTTGGATGCAGGGCATTTGTGCATATACCAAAGGATGAGAGATCGAAGTTGGAATAAAAAAGCAGGCAATCTGTGTTTTTGGGTTATGGCCATGATGAATTTGGTTACAGATTGTATGATCCAGTTGAGAAGAAGCTTGTCAGAAGCAGGGATGTGGTATTTGCTGAAGATCAGAATATTGAAGAGATTATGAAAACATGAAAGGATTCTTCTCATAGTAGCTATCTGCCAGTTGATGTGGACCATATTCCTTTGCAGAATACTTCAAGAACAGTGCCATATGATGCTGTTGGGCAGATACATGATAGAGAAAGACAAGTAGACATGCCATATATTCCTAATTCAGATGACGAAGGTGACAATCATAATTTGGAGGTTTTTTCCTCAGATGTAGATCGGCAACAAAGATCCACGAGGGAGCGGCGTCCATCATCTAGATATCCCGCGCATGACTATATTTTGTTGACTGACAGTGGTGAGCCTGAATGCTATGAAGAAGCTATGCATTATGTGCACAAGGAAAAGTGGATGGAAGCCATGAAAGATGAGATGCAGTCACTTTACAACAACCACACCTTCGAGCTTGTGGACTTGCCCCAATGCAAGAGGGCATTGAGAAACAAATGAGTTTTTAGAGTGAAGCATGATGAAAACTCTCTAAACCCAAGATACGAAGATAGGTTGGTTGTGAAGGGGTTCAATGAAAGGAAAGGAGTTGACCTCGACGAGATATTCTCACCGGTGGTCAAGATGTCATCTATCAGATTAGTTCTTTGTTTGGCAGCCAGTCTTGATTTGGAGATTGAGCAGATGGATGTGAAGACAGCTTTTATTCATGGTGATCTTGATGATGAAATATACATGATGCAGCGCGAAGGTTTTCTTGTAAAAGGTAAAGAAATCCATATTTGCAGATTAAAGAAAAGCTTGTATGGTCTGAAGCAGACACCTAGACATTGGTATAAGAAGTTCGAGTCATTTATGGGGGAGTATGGCTACACCAAGACTACTTCAGATCACTGCGTCTTTGTGAAAAAATTCACAGGTAATGATTTTGTTATTTTGTTGATTTATGTTGATAACATGCTTATTGTTGGCAATAGTATCTCGAGAATTTCAAGCTTGAAAAAAAAGTTGAGCAAGTCTTTTGCTATGAAAGACTTGGGACCTGCTAGTTAGATTTTGGGTATGAAGATCACGCGAGATAGGAAGTCGAAGAAGCTATGGCTATCTCACGAGAAGTACATTGAGAATGTACTTCAAAGATTTTACATGGACAAGGCAAAGCCTGTTAGCACCCCTCTTGCAGCACATTTCAAGTTGAGTACCAAGCAGAGTCCAAAGATAGATTCAGAAAAGGAAGATATGGAGAAGATTCCCTATGCCTTAGCCACAGGTAGTCTGATGTATGCTATGGTATGTACCAGACCTGATATTGCTCATTCAATTGGAGTTGTTAGTCGGTTTGTCTCAAATCCAGGAAAGAAACATTAGGAAGCAGTTAAATGGATTTTGAGATACCTTCATGGGACTAGCAGTTTCTCACTTTGTTTTGGGGCAGAAAAATCTATTTTTGTTGGCTATATAAATTTAGACATGGCAAGAGACATTCACGGGAGAAGATCTATATCTGGTTTTTATTGACATATGCAGGTGGTGCAGTTTCTTGGCAATCCAGACTTCAGAAATGTGTAGCATTATCTACTACTGAAGCAAAGTTTATTGCAGCTACATAGGCGAGCAAGGAGCTGCTATGGATGAAGAGGTTCATGCAGGAACTTCAGTTCAGTCAAGACGAGTATGTGCTTTACTGTGACAGTCAGAGTGCTATTCACCTTAGAAAAAATTCTACTTTTCATGCAAGGTCAAAACATATAGACGTAAGCTATCATTAGATACGTGATGTTTTATAGTCGAAGCAGCTTGTTCTTGATAAGATCCATACAGATGATAATCTTGCGACGAAGTCTCTACTTAAAGAAAAACATGATATGTGTAGAGACTTAGTTGGGATGACTGCCTTTAAGGCAGTATATTAATTTTGTTCTTTTTGCAGAAATGTTCTCTCACTTGAGGCTGGAAGGAGAGCTTGTTGGGTCGGGTCTAGACTCAAGTAGACCCAATCCAGCCCGTCACTTAAGTGATGGGCGGAGAAAAGAACAAGGAGGGCACCCAATGGTGCCTCCTAATCTCACTCACGTTTCTGTCTCTCTAGGGTTCCATTTTGGGAAAAAAGAGAGGTGTCCTCTCTCGTGTGCTCTCTCTTGGTGGCTGCACAACAAGAGGAGAGAAAGAGAAGAAGAGAGGAGAAGAGGAAAGGAGAGAAGGAGAAGAGGAAGACAAGGTTGCGAGCATTTGGCTAGAGCAAGATTCGATTCCAAGGAGGAAGTCAGGTGCATTTCCTCTCAATCCATGGTTTCCGCATTCAATCGGTGATATTTTCCCTTGTTTTCTCATATAGTTTTGATGAGATATTATTGTTTGAGGGTTGGCTATGTGTAGCCCTTTGTGGGAAAACTTATATCATTGATCATAGTAGATTGAGTTTTGGGTCGTAGTATCCCGTAGTTTTTACCCTCATTGTTTTGAAGGGTTTTCCACGTAAAAATTCTCTTGTGCAGTTTGTGATTGTTATTGTTTTGATTGGTTTGCTCAGCCGTTGATTTGTTGCTTATTGCATGATCGGTTTGGGCTATACTTCGTTGTTAAATCTTTTTAGTAGATTTGTGTTTATCCGCATTTTTATCCCAACACATCGATCTTCACAATGTCCCCGAAGCCCGTCAGCGAGGTGCTGTTCTTTGCTCCGGCAACGGTCACGGCAGTCGGGTTCCGGTCACTGACGATATCGTGGAAGTAGAAATGGATGTTGGACATCTTCTCCTTCAGCGGCCTGCGGAGTACTCTTTGACTATGAAGGGCCAAGGAAGCAAGAGAGGAAGATGGTGGTGGAGGATTTTGGCGGGAGGGAAGATGCCATTGTCGTGGCTTTCACATGGAAGCTGGTGTTTGGGGAGGCATGTATGTGTGTTTGATGGATTCGGTATTTATAGAGAGGCAGAAGGAAAATGCGAAAAAGAGAGAGCAAGACTAGCTTTCAATAATGACCATGAAATTCGAACATTTGTTTTGATAAGCTTTTATCAAACTGATTTGTGATTTGATTATTTTTGTTGAATACATTTAAGAGCTTGTTCTCTATTTTTAATCAATTTTCACATATATTTTGTAGTTCAAAAAATATTTTTTTTCTCGACTGACAAATTCCACAGAATCTCATGCTTTCTAGAGAAAAATAAAGGATTCATTCTTCTATGTGGTTTCTAGAACATGAAGACCTCTGTGTAAAAAAAGCAAGGCGCTGAGGGGGGTAGGAACAGAGTGTCCTTGTCTTTTGGTCCATTTTGTCTCTGTCCTTCTTGATAAAGTTGTTAGCAAACCACAGTTATAAACCTTCATTCATCACTAACTCCAACCCTACGCCCTGGCTCTGGTCTGCCTACGTTAGCGTATTGACTGGGACAGGCTTCACATCTTTTCCATTGACTTGAGAAGGACTTCTCCCTCTCTCTCTCTCTCTCTCTCCCCTCCCCCTGGTGTACAAAATTTGCCAACATTTAGCCAAATCATCTTTAAAATAACGTTTAGTGCCAACCCTGGTCAAATACTAGAATTTTATTTGATTTTAATGAAATTAAACATTTGGCCTTATAGATATGATGTGGATAGTTGGTTTAACACAGGCATGCGAGAGAAATATATTTCATCTTACCGCTCAAATGGGAGTGGTCTAAACCCTCCCATTCTGGTGCTTTTACGATTCTGTACTGGTGCCCCGTGAAGACCGAATGTCTTGGAATCAACTTATTATATATGAAATTTAACATTTAGTTACTTTATTTAAGTTGAGTAGTATATAAAATAGATGGTAATTAGTATGCCAGAATTTACTGATTCATATGACAGAGACACAGCTCTCGAACACCGTAAGGGCCTGGTTTCAAAAATCCAGCGGCATTTGTGAACTCAACAATTCGACATGTAGGGGAGTACTTCACAAGGAAAAACAAAAACAAATTTGATGCAGAAATCGGATCTTATAACATCTTAAAATTTAACAGCCAGCCGTAGATTTCTCGACTCATAATTCTTAATCTACACATTAAATTTTCAAGATTGATTTTTGTTCTTATATATCCCTACATTTTGCATATATTTATATGATAAGGTTTATAATTAAACACTTAGAAGGCATATTTAGAGAAACGATATATAAGAATTGTTCTTATAAAATATATTCTTTACATGAAAAAAGAAGTGATATAGAGGAGAACTTAATTGATCAAATCAACCATATGCGTAGGCCATGTTATATGGTTAAGTTTGGTTAACATGACTTAAAACACAGAGATTAAGGGGACACTTGGTCTTATATATGAAAGGTTTTTTGGGTCCCAATTCAACAAAGTTAAGTATGGTCCAGTTCTGTTTCTTACCGTGTAGTGGAAGCAAATGAAGGTCTCCTGGATCGCAATTATAATAGCTTTTTCACTTAAATGGACAAACTATGTCTGCTTTACAATATCGGTTCATGGTTGACAGAAATACAAAAAAAAAAGTGTGAACTACTATTATATGACAAAAATATTTGTCACTTTTTACTCTTTATTTTTTTTCTTAACGGTCAATCAAGTTGGATTTGATGGCGATGGCTAAGTGATGCAATAGTCATCAATATATATATATATATATATATATATAGAGAGAGAGAGAGAGGGAGAGAAAATGTATATATACCCAAATAAACGGCCATGAGGAAATTAATTTTGATTTGTGTTTGAGGACGTCATTAACACAAGAAAAATTGAAACGAGTTATGTCATGTGATGCTCCTTCTTTCTTTGCTTGAGTCAGGTTTTTCAACTTCCATACAAAAAGTTGCTATGTGGCCCAAGGACAGACTCAAGATAGGGCTCGCATGGGCCCTGACCCCACCTTAATTTTTTTTTTTAAATTTTTATGTAAATTTTTAAAATTTTACTTGTTCTATATAAAAATTTTGAAAAATGATATTTCAGCTCTAATAAAAATTTAAAAACTTTAATTTGACTCTCATGAAAATTTTTTAGCTTCACCACTGATGCGGCTTGCAATGGTCTACAAAAGAGTAGCAAATTTGAATAAATCATTAGTCCATATATATCTCTGTTCACACCTTTTCTGTTGTTTCTGTTGTAGACTTGTTTTAGAAGTGTTTGGAATGAACTGAGATAACAAAAGACTTAAATTTTTACAGTGAAAAAAAAAACATGTTACTAGTTAATCTTGAATTATTACTAATTTGAGTTGGGAAATTAGTGTGATAAAAGATCAAAATACTATCAATAAAAAAATTCATTAGTTTGGAATAGTTAGCCTCTTTGATTTTATCAATATCCAGAACCGTTTGGAAGTTTTTGTATTACCGTGGGCAAAAGTTTATTAATCAAGGGAAATGTGTACGTGCTGCCAAAGGTAGGCATAATTTTTAATGTGATGTTTTAGATCTAGTACTGCAAAAAGATAATTTTTTTATTGAGACCGAGTAGAGCCAGAGTTTTTTCACTTAATTAGACTATTGGGAGCACCTTTGGATTAACCCTTGTTTTCATGGAGGGAAAGGGAAGGAATGGGAGGTTTGAAAAGGAAATGAAAAAAAATGGAAGGAAAGAGAATGAAAAAGAAAAGGAAAGATGTTATTATAAAGATTGTTGGGATAAAAAACAAGGAATTGTTAAAATCATGTTTGTTTGGAATATATAAAAGAAATAAAAAGAATAATTTATATTATTTTACAATAGTACCCTTGTACCAGACGATGGAAAGGAGGAAGGGGGTGCCGTGAATGGTGGTAAAAATATAGGCAAAAAATAGAAGAGAGATGAACTTGAAGAAGTTTTTTTGTTGTCATTGTTTATGTGAACGTTGGTAAAAAAAACTGTTATCACATAAAGCCTTGTTCATACAAGGACAGAGAGAAAGAAATGACATGCACGGTATAAAACTATATGTCTTTCCTTTACCTCCCTTTGCAACCAAACAAGTTTTTGACTTTGCTTTCTTTTCCCTTCTACTTAATTAATCAATCAAACAAAAGATTGATTGTTCTTTCCTTCCCTTTCCCTTCATCCAAACTGTGCGTACAGGAACTTTGTATTTTTTTTGTACTAAATTTAGTTTTGACAGAATATAACACGATAAATTTTGAGGTAAAATATGGAACTAGCTAGACACAAGGCCTCATGATAGAAAAGCAAAAACAAACACATAACGATTTATTCTTTACAATGTAGGGATATAAGTAGTAGGATATATATTGAACTTCTACGCTTTTCTAGTCACTATTATCAGTTTCTTATGCTCTATCATCAAACTTAATGTGTTTTGCAATTGTAGCGATGAAGGTAATTGATCATGTTGTCAACCCTAATATTTTTACAATGTGGCTAACTATACGGATCATATAACTTAGTTTTGAGTGGTCTATATTTTATACATGTGAAATCAAAATCATATTGTTTTTAATGTCTAAGCCCCTAAAAACTATATTTTAAATCATTAATTATGCTAGCGTCCTAGATATATTGGAGACATAACCTTTAGGGTCCGTTTGATGGCCTGAAAATCGGAAATTAGAAAAATATTTCTGAAAATATATGTCCTGGAATAAAGGAATAGGAAAATGATTGAAAAATATATTTCTAGAAATATATTTCTTCATTTGATGAAAAAGAAATATATTTTCAGAAACAGAAGAGTTTACCAAAAAAATCATGAACAACCTACTGATGGACAAAATCTGGCAGCATGATAAGTGATCTCATCAAGGTGATCTAAACTATGTGCATATTCAGTAGCTCCACACAATATCGCTAAGAACAAACGTTCAATATTAGTTAAAACATGATAAGTGATCTCATCAAGAATCATAGAAAAGTGAAAATAACAAAAAGGGTCATGTATCTTCACCAAAAGATTATTTGATTCTCAGTCGAACTTGAGAATGGCCTACATGTGATGATTGTAAGATCCAGGTAGGAATGTCAACAATCTCACAGACAACAGCCAAGTCAACATGCAACAGCCAAGTCAACATGCTCACAGACAACAACCAAAAGAACAGCAACAAGCATGACATGGTTGAGAAACAATGGAATTAAAAATTGCACCAACTTTGTAATTGAGAGGAGGACAGGGAGTAAAGATGGTGTACAACAGAGCCCAGAGGCACCATTGGTAAACATATATACAATTATCCTCCAAATCTGAATGCCAAGTTATGGCCAACAAATATACCCATATAAATCACTATGTCTGCTTTGATAAGAATCAACTCTGACCTCCTCTGAATATGACAAGAATATGAGAATGCCTTTATAGCTTTCTGGCAGTTGTATAAGAACAAGTTGAACAAACTAAACGTCAACCATTCAAACTCTGCTCATTTCCGACATTACATGAGATTCACATGGACTCTGCTCATTTCTGACATTACGTGAGATTCACATGGACCGATCACAAGGCATAAAAGTTCACTAGGGAAAGTGGAACAAAAGAATGGCAATTATGCAAATGAGAAACTCCTAGACGTCCTACAAACAAATTGAATATTGGACAATAACAGATCTCCTCAATATAGTGACCTAATCAGAGGATAGAAGAGCTGTTGTTTATCAATTGCAAATCTAACAACCCAGATTACAATCCAACAACATGAATTTAGAAAGAATATTCTGCAACAAGTTGGCAACATAATACCTGAAAATACATTCTTAATTTTTCAATCTGATATAAAGTAACCAAAGGACAGCATAAAGGGAAACCAGTGACCACAACGACGAAGACAACTGAAATTGAATACCTCGTGGCCATCGGGGGTACACGTGAGGCACGAAAAGATTGTCTGCCTCTTTATATACCCTTTATTATAGGTACACTCGTTACCCTCATCGCCACCCAATACCAAATCAGCCTCCTTAAGAAACAACAAGCGGAATGAGTAAACCAACATGTAAAGAAATCAGAAAAAGAACAAACTGGTCCCGTAAGAGAATAGGTATTTCATATCGAAAATTGCAAAGAGCACCCCAATAAAAGTAGATGTCATGAGGAACACCACCAAATAAAACCCTAAAGGCCGATCAGATAAATGCGAGAAAATCATTACCAGTTCTTGCTCCTCCATCGATTGTTACTGTTTGCTCGACCTCATCTTGAAACGTTCACCCTCATCGTGGATGTAAGCCAAACAATAGGCTGAACCACGTTAAAATTCTGTTACTTTCTCTTCATCTTTCTTCTCTTTTACACCTTTAGTATGAATCGTGTTCACAAGTTGATAGCGAAGGATAGACGTTCGTCGAGTTAGCGACTGTCTGAATTTGGTAGACCTCCCAACATCTGGCACGTGTTGACTACAGCATGACTTCACATGCACTGGATAATATTCAAAGATTGTAATCTGCCTTTGGAAGACAATAGCTCGAAAAAAAACTAGAGCTCGACTTCAGCTTGAATTTAAGTCGAGCCTCATAGAACAGCTCAAGCTCGACGATACTACTTGGTGTGAAACACGAGTTCTGACTTGTTTAGATCGTTGTTGTTAACAAGTTGTATTCGTTTTTTAACTTGTCCACTCGTTTAACTCGATAACTAATTTAAGTAATTCAACTACGATGAACCGAATTATAGTCAGGCATAACCAAGCTTAAATCAGTCGACCTCTTACAACTTGAATTTGATTTAATTAACATTTCGAATATACATTTAAACTAGAACTTGAATCGTTTATAACGAGTGGAGCTCAGAGTTTTTTTTTTTTTTTTTTTTTTTTGAGTGAGTCTACTGGAGCCCGACTCGATTCACTTAATGGCCCTAAGAATATAACGAGTAAATTTCGTTGAATTGCAGTTTACACCTTTTAGGAAGAGTCAGCCTTGGGGTCTTTAGGATATGACATGTATCGGATATTTTATGGCATTTAAAATATTAATGAATATAAAGATCGTAATCTGCCTTTAAAATATTAATGAATATAAAAAAGACAAACATTCTTACTTTTTTTTTTCTAATAACATAACATGTTTACACGGAGAGAACATGATTTTGAAGTCGATTTTCATTAAAGAGAATCATCTAGTACATTTACAAAATTTAAGCATGTTTCTGAAAAAAATTCACAAATAAATCCGGTGTATTCTTTTTTTTTTGTTGGTTTACAGAAAATTAAGCCGCATGCTTCTAAATGATTTTTGAAGCTTAAACATTTTGTTGGAAAATTTAGCAAAACTAAAGTATGCTATTGCAATGACTTCAATTTAAGTAGAAAATATTTTACAGCCACATGCAAAAATGCATTTTGTTTGTGGAAGGGGAGGATAAAAGGTCAAAGTCCCTTTTTTTGTTTTATATCCTCCTTCATGGCTGCTCCGGGTCCTAAATGGGGAGTGATACACTCATTAATTAAAGAGTCGCATTCACGAGTTTACAGTTAAAAGTTTTGTGTCTGTGAGAATTGAGTTGACAACCAGTCTCTCAATGCCCCGCCAACCAGACCAACTATGCTACTCCTCTCCAAGCTATTTTGTTTGTGAGATTAATTAGAAATTTGAAGTTACTTTTTGGCTAGTGTGGGTCTCGTTTGAAAGGTTGTTTTCGTATGCAAATGTCTAAGTTAGTACCTAACGTGTACATTCTTAATTCATATTTCATAAACTGATTTTAAATTGAGTTTGACTTTAAATCTGGTTTAGCTAATTAGATCTAATTTAGGTACCACTAAAATATTACATTTGGAAAGGACACAGACTTCTTAGGAGCATATACATAGCTTTTTGGAACTCTGTAGTTGTATGCAGAACAATGTCAAACTTACTTGGGCTGGTCTTTGAACTCAACTCAGCCTGTGAACCGAGTCCAGTTCAAGTTGTAGGAACTCGACTAATTGAGACTCAACTTGGCTCCGCCATATAACTGATTCACTAAATCCCCAAGGTCAGGAAAATTATGCTAAAATTTTACAAAACTTCAATCCACAGCTGGCTGCTGGCATGAATCTCTCAGCCTCTCGAGCTTAAACGAGCGGAGCTCGAACTTCAACTTGATTTGTCATTTATTGAGTGGACCTTCAGCTGACATTATCGATCTTGGCTCGAGCTTGAGCCCAGCTATCCATGAGTGGAGTCGAGCTGGGCTCCTGCTCGTGTTCAACCGCATTAAACTAATATATATTTGACCAGTCATTTCCTACCGACGCTTGAAATATGGAATGGTTGCATCTAGAAAGGGAAGAAAATTTTGAACATTTCTTGCCGTCCCGTCGAAGGACATACGGTGTCAAGAAGGAAAAGAATATGACTTATACCGGTGGCCCCACACAACCCTTGAACAATCAACGGCAGCACCCCAGCTCTCCAAGTCGGGTCTCATCTTTTTTCTATTATCAAAAAAAAAAAAAATCTTCAACAGCAGTTAGGTCATATGATATGGACACTTTTATATATATATATATATATATATATATATATATATATATATATATATTATAAAGGATAATCAATATGTCACATGAGTGAGAGGATAATCAGTATGTCACATGGGTGAGAGATGAGAGTGTCAGAATGTGTATAGTATATAAATAAATAAATAAATAAATAAATATATATATATATATATATATATATATATATATATATATATATAATTTATATGGCTGTTTCTGTTTATTTGTTCAATTTTATTTTTTTGACTTTTATTATTATAAATCAAGTTTCATGAGAAGGCTATTTTAATCCGAAAGTTTAAAGGATGCTGATTTTTTAAAAAAATTATACATATATAATGTTATACATTTACCTTTTTTTAACAGAAAATCATTTTTTAAAAATATTGATAGACTAATTAAACCGGTAGACCTTGCTGTCCTCAAAGAGGAGAACGTGCAAGTCATCAATTTTAGAGGACCACCAGGTAAAAAGGATGAGAATGTGTAGGCGTTCCAAAGAGAAGAGAGAGAACATTTCTTAGGCCACTAAAAAGGGAGAGAAAGAGAAAGAAAAAAGAAAATGGATCGAAATGGAGTGAAAAAAAAATTGAACATACCAGTGGTTTTCATAATGTAACACAGATTTAAGATCTCTAATTGAGAAATTCCCTTTTGTTTAAGCAGTGGGTTTAACATAAAGTGGATTCAGAATCACGCTCAACTCTCAGATCCAAGACTCTCAAACATGGCTTATGATAAAAAGCAAAGTAACAGTTGTTGCTCGGTTAATGGACAGGGCTAAAGGACAACCGTTTTAATTGATTCAAATTGGATACATATGATCTGGATTCAGACCCATTCTCCATGGAGAGGGAGCAGTTTTGGGACCGTACTCGCCAGGCATTTAGCGCGTGCGTACGGATGAAAAATGGAAAAAGGGATGGAAAAAGGAAAGATGAATGAACAACATGAATAAGGTCAAGAACGACAATCTAAGTCGTCCCTCCTTTCACTTTACTTTTTCTGTTTGATGGGTACTTTGGGAGAGTGTTTGGCAAGGAGAACATTGTCAAAATTTAAATACATTCTTGGGACACATTTTCTAATGTGCTACAATTTACTCCAATTTTAAAGTCCGAGATCATCATGTAAACGTTACATGAATTTACTTTAAAATTTGGAGGACATTAATATGATACTTGTTTCAAGAATTTACCATAATATTGAAGTGAATTTATGAAACACTTTACACTTAATCAATGAGAGAGAGAGGTGCTAAAAGACTTGGTACTGTATAAGCAAAATGGGCATAAGAAAGAACAACAAACGCGACCCAACTGACAAGAGCTATATTTGGGATTCAGGATTCCATGTGATCAGCCATGGCTTCTTCTAATTAATAATGGACGACATAGACATTGTACTCTACTGTGGCGTCTCCCGTGTTTGCATCAAACCAGTGAGTCCTCGCAACGGCGTAGCCACGGGCCATCCTGAACAGACCGCTGCCGCCGACCACCGCCATCTCCCTCACCGGCCGCATCGCCATGTTCCTCCCCAGAATGCTCAAGCTGCTGCCATTGTACTTCCCCTCCATGAACACATAGTTCACTGCCATCAGCAAGCTCAGGTCCTGCAGCCCCGCCGAGGCGTACAGCCCCTGGGCTCTTCCCACCAGTTTAGAGGACAACTCCGGCCCATCCGTCAAGGGGTCGTCGATCATCACAATATCCCCGAAGCCCGTCAGCGAGGTGCTGTTCTTTGCTACGGCGACGGTCACGGCAGTCGGGTTCCGGCCACTGACGATGTCGTGGAAATAGAAATGGAGGTGGGACATCTTCTCCTTCAGCGGCCTGCGGAGTACTCTTTGACTATGAACTAGTTTGGCATCCACGGCAGCAGCAAGAAGGAAGAGGAAGCAAGAGAGGAAGATGGTGGTGGAGCATTTTGGAAGGAGGGAAGATGCCATTGTGGTGGCTTTCACAGAGAAGCTGATGTTTGGGGAGGCATGTCTGTGTTTGATGGAGTCGGTATTTATAGACAGAGGCAGAAGGAAAATGAGAAAAAGAAAGAGCGAGACTTTTGCTTTAAATAATGACCATGAAATTCGAACCTTTGTTTTGATACGCTTTTATCAAACTGATTTGTTCGATTTGATTATTTTTGTTGAATAAATTTAAGAATTTATTTTCTATTTTTGAGCAATTTTTTTCATATTTTTTAGTTCAAAAAATATTTTTTTTTGTCGACTGACAAATTCAGCAGAATCACATGGTTCCTGAGAAAAATAAATGATTCTTCTCTGTGGTTTCTAGAACATGAAGACCTGGGAGTGGGGTAAGAACAGATGTCCGTGTTTTTTTGGTCCATTTTGTCTCTGTCCTTCTTCTTTCTTCTATGGGTTTGGAAGCCGACCTAACCATGGTTGAGGTTGAATAATGACAAAGTTGTTAGCAAACCCTAGTTATACCCCTTCATTCATCACCAACTCCAAGCCTACGCCCTGGGCTATGTTCGCGTATTGACTGGGACAGGCTTCACATCTTTTCCATTGACTTGACAAGGACCTCTCTCTCTCTCTCTCTCTCCTGCCTGGTATACAAAATTTACCAACATTTAGTGAAATCATCTTTAAAATCACATTTAGTGCCAACCCTAGTTAAATACCAGATTTTTTATATGATTTTAATGAAATTAAACATTTGGCCTTATAGATATGATATATATAGTTGGTTTACCCTCCCTTTCCATTGCTTTTAAGTTTTTGTATTGGTGCTTAAGATTTTGTATTGGTGCTTAGTGTAGACTCAATGTTTTGGAATCAACTTTATAGGTAAGAAATTTAATATTTAGTTACTTTATTTAAGTTGAGTTGTATATGAAATAGATGGTAATTAGTATGCCAAATTTTACTGATTGATAAGACAGAGACACAGTTCTGGAAACACTGTAAGGGCCTGTTTTCAAAAATCCAGCAGCATATATGAAAACAATTCGACATACAGGGGAGTACTTCACAAGGAAAAAAAAAAAATAGAAGCACAAATGGGATCTTATAACATCTTAAAATTTAACAGCCAGCTGCAGAATCTTGACTCATAAAACTTAATCTACACATTAAATTTTCAATATTGCTTTTTGTGCTTACATTTCCTTATATTTTGCATATATTTATATGATAAGGTTTATATTAAAACACTTAGAAGACAGATTTAGGGAAACGATATATAACAATTCTTATAAAATATATTCTTTACATGAAAAAAATGTGATGTGGAGGGAGAACTTAATTGATCAAATCAACCATATGCATAGGTCATCTTATATGATTAAGTTTGGTTAAAATGACTTAAAACACAGATATTAAGGGAGCCCTTGGTCTTATATATGAAAGCTTTTTTGGGGTCCCAACTCAACAACGTCAAGTATGGTCCACTTTTGTTTCTCACCGTGTAATGAAAGCAAATAAAGGTGCTCCCTGATAGAAAGAATAATAGCTTTTTCACTTAAATGGACAAACTATGTCTGCTTGACAATATCGGTTTCTTTGAGAAGCAAATGTGCATATATATATATATATATATATATATATATATATATATATATATATATATATATATATATATATATATATATAGAGAGAGAGAGAGAGAGAGAGAGAGAGAGAGAGAAAGAAGAGACTATAACATCACCTAACCATCTAATCAGGCCATAAATGTAGCATGATTGTCAGTTAAGGAAAAAAAATGAGAAAAAAATGAGAAATATTTTTGTCATATAATAATAGTTCACAGATTTTTTTCTTGTTTTTCTTTTAACTATCCATCTGCTTTAAGTGGACGACCCTTATTTGATATGGTTGGGCGAACCCTTATTTGATATGGTTGGGCGACTCAGGATAGCTGGAGTCATCATTCTCTCTCTCTCTCTCTCTCTCTCTATATATATATATATATATATATATATATATATATATATATATATATATATATATATATATATATATATATATATATATATATATATATATATAATTCTTTTGCAAATTCAACTGTACAATGGACGTGGAAGATGCATATATTGGAACGTATGCAGGGATGTGAATATCGATACTTTTAGATTTCTCAGCTCAAGAGTCTGATCTGTACATCAAATTTTCAAAGTTTTTTGCTTATATTCAGACATTTTCCATGCATTTGTGTTGTTAGATTTTTGAAAAAAAAAACCTTAAAAGTACCAAACAGGAAAATTAATGTCTTCATATTTATGCAGCTCTATTTATGCACTTCATATTTTTTTTCGTTATTGAATTCGTCCACATAATTAGATGTTTGAAAACGGAAATGATCAAAATGAAAAGTCTGCATCCATGAGTATGGGAAGAAAACTCCAACCAAAATTGCTAAAATGTGCACACCTGGTCTTCCTCCAGGACCAATATTTGAGTCAGCTGCACATAACTTTTCCAGAGAAAGTGGGAAACAATGATACAAAATGCGACTAAGATAGCAAAAATATGCACGCCTAGTCTCCCAGCCCCCAAGTTGTAGAGTTAGTTCGTAATTTTTCAAGAGAAAGTGGGGGAACAACAAAAGAATATTCAACTAAGATAACAAAAATGTGCAGGCCTGGTCTCCTGGCAAAATTTTCTAGAGAAAACGAGGAAACTAGGGAAGAAAAATCTACATTGCCTTTTCCCCTGGCCATAAGTTAGCGGCGGAGGTAGAAGTTTTTTTGAAACTATATATCTTTTAAAAAATTAAAATTTAAAATAATATTAAAATGATTGAGGTGCACTATATATAAATAAGTGAACGACGAGAATAGGGGTGAACACGAGCAGAGTCGAGCCTGAGTTCAGTCAGCTCGAGCTCGGCTTGACTAAATATAATATCAAGCTCAACTGGGCTCGAGCTCGAAAATAGATCAACTACAGTGGCTTGAACTTGACTCGATAGTCACGTGTTGAGCTTGAGCTCGACTCGATTAAGCTCGACAAACTCGTTTGATACTCATCGTTACTTGTTAAGCTTGAGCTCAAGTTCTATTAAGGCTCAACAAACTCGTTTGAATTATTATTAATTCTTTGTCAAACAACCTCAACATAGATAATGGATTTGACATTAATCCAGCCAAAGAAGAGCTTATGCCACTAAGAAAGTAACAACATGCATCGTTATCAAAATATATCTTAAGCAACACCTCTCATGCCGCCAATCACAATTAATTTGGGCATGAATGACATATCTACATAATTAGATTGTTCAGAAATATGTAAAAATATGTGAACAAATGTACAAATGACTCGTCTTACTCATTTCTTTTCTTTCTGATGCCCAATCAAAAAGGTGTAAAAAAGGAAATCTTAGCTCCAAGCCCTAGAGTTGCAGAGAGAATCATTTTAGTTTTTGAATGGTTACAAGGACAATGAGACAGAAAGATGTGGTTGTAAAACTCTTGCTTGTGCATGGCAAAGAATCATCTGTGTAATTCCTGGTTTAGGTTGAAGAGACAATGATCATACCTATTCTCATTCAACAATCAACATGAACAAGCCATCCTGACATTTATAAATAACTTAACATTATTAAATTGCAACAACAACTATGTTTTGAGAACCCTCTCTCCTCTCAAGGAACCAAAACATGAAAATGAACCACCCCTTCCACTGGCCACAATAACAGCAAACTCCTGAATAACATCGAAGAAAGGCTATGTCACATTATTGTCAAATTTAAAAAATGAATTAGTGCACAATGATCATAAACACTGCAGCAAGAACATTCATTAAAAGGTGAAGGAAAGTTAAGAAATTGTATCACTTGCTCGAATTCACATACTCACATCATGTAGAAGATAGTGAGATAAAGACCACTGCCCCAACAAGATTATTCTAAAACATTCTACAACCAACAATACACAAATGCTTTAGAATGTGCAACCAACAAACTCCAAGTAATCATTACATGCCACTATTTAGGATTGAAAATGTGCATATGTTAAATTGAGAACTGAATTGGTGCTAGTATCTTGTGATGATTTGAAGTTATTTATGAATATAAAAGATATTAAGCCTTACACATTATTTAGAATCTAACTGAAAGCATCTCATTTCTTTAAAAATAAATGTGTGTGAATGACATAGTTGATGCTAGCTTCCAAAGTACTAAAAATCAAAATTCTTTTATATCCTGAGAAAGGCTGATAACAGGAAACAAATAAAGAGAAATGTCATCCACATGCACGCACGCAGAAGCTCTTCACACAATCATGATCCATGAACATTGAACATCAAAGCAAAAAATTGCAAGAGGTAACGAAAACAGACACCAAAATCACATTAGATCAAGAAAAGAAGAAAACAAAAGAACGAAAAAAAACAAGTATTACCAAGAGGCAACTTGAATCATTCTAATGATACATATTCACTTGATTCGTCATCAACCTGAAAAAAGTACATATAGTCAATTAACCAATGATTCATAAAATATTTAATGAATACAATTTCTTCAAAATATACTTACTTTTGTTAACACTTCATGCAGCGGATCACCATCATTCTTTACTCAATTATTCAAACAAACCAAAGCTTCAACTGTTTTTTGTATCAATGAACTACGACTATCATTAAGAATTCGATCTCCTATACTAAAAGCTTTTTTAGAAGCAACAAAAGTTATTGGAACTGACAACAGTTCACGTGTCATTTTTGAAAGAATTTCATACTTGGATTCCTTATCCTTCCACCATTGCAAAATATTAATAGAATCTTCATCACCATTATCATTATGCTTAATCAATCCATCCTCCAAATACGTGTCTATCTCAGATTTGGTGACTTGAAAAACAACATTCTCAGCTTTACCTAAGAACTTAAAAAATAGCTTTCTCCTACCGCGTAGTGTGTCTCGACTCTCTCGACCTTGAATATTGGAGGAATTAGTTGATATGGTAGAAATATTAGCAACCACTTCCATTCTTTGAATGTAAGTTTCATAAACATCTTGTCAAGATTGTTTTATCATTTCCATTTGTTCTTTCTTTTCTTCTCTTGACTGGTAGATTTTTGAAATGATAAATTTTGATAATGTGAGTTTTCCCTGTGGATCCAAAATGGATGCAATGTTCATTAACAAGTTACAAGATTTCCAATATTTATCAACTTTCTCTTTCATTTGCATTGCCATTGCCTTCATAAATCCACCTTCATTTTCAACATTTTCCTACAATATTTCTTGAACTCTCCCAATTTCAAGAAAATACAAGTTCGTTGTTGCATAAGATGACCCAGAAAATAAGGTGGAGACAAAATCATATAAAACTTGAAGAAAATCACACATTACTGCTATTTTTTTCTCAATCCTCACGTCCAATAAACCATATCAAGCATGGGTGTTCCATGCTATATCTTGCAAAAGCATCTTTATATGCAAGAGTTGTTTCCAACAATAAAATATGTTGAATTCCATCGAGTTGATACATCTAACACTAACTTCTTTGTCGTTGAAATTTCTAACCCTCTAGTTACAACTACAAAATCATGGAGTCTTGAAGGTGAAACTTTGATATACTTTATTGCATCTCTAATGCTAATGATTTCATCTTCAATGGCACTCAACTAACTTGTACCATCAGATTCAAAATATGTGCACAACATCGCACATGAAAAACCTCCATAATATAAGTTGACGCCGCTTTTTCCATGTTTTCTTTTAATTTTCTGATAAGAACATCATTTGATGAAGTGTTGTCAACTGTAATATTTTCTTTTCAATCTCCCAATCTGCAAGATGCTTAGCAATTACATTAAATAAAACCAACCCAATATGAGGTGGCTCAACTTCAGTAAAGTTGATGATACGTTGTTGTATTCCACTCTTTATCGTGTTGTTAACGTCATATATCATATTTGTAGTCAAAGCAAACTTATCAACACCCTTCAAGACTTCTTTCAATTTCTTATTTTCATCTTCATACAATTTAATGACATCTTTCCTAACTGCCATTCTTGAAACTGGCACCCAATTAGGAAAACCAAGCTTAAGAAGGAACCTAAACCAACAATTATCCACTATATAAAAAGTGTGCTCTCCTGTTGCCACTAATTTTGCAGTTGTCTTTCTTATTGATTAAACATCAATGTTGGAACCATTTTCATAAGCTTCTTTGTGACATCTAAAGTATTTTCGAATTTAAAACTTAAAATCGCTTGTTTTTTGTTAGCAAAACATGTTAAACACACATTGATGATGTAGATCCTCCTGTACTTATCATAAATAATAGTGTACTGCAGTGCTTACATTTGTCTTTTTTCATACCACTTATAATTACCTCATCAAAATCATTCTGTATTGTATAAGTCTTTGCTCTTGATCTTTTTGCACCAATTACACGTGCTTCTTGAGCATCTATTGATACTCCTTCATTTTTAGTGTCTTGCGAATCCATAGGAGTTTCATTAGAGGAATGTACTCCGACTGGGACATTATCTGAGCTTTGTCTTGAATCACATACTTGCTTGCCCTTATCAATGATATTTCTTTTTAAATTTGTGATTCTTCAAACAAGTAATTTTCCCTTTTGCTCAAGCTATTCTCTTATTTGAACATGAAATTTGATAGAAACATATTACAATCTAAGAAATATGAAATCGTATTCATAAAATGCTAAAGTTCTTGATTGTCTTTTCAGTAAGAATATGAAAAACAGCGATGCAAAAGCAATATGATGGTTCTCTAAAAGATCATGCAGCAGAACATAGAATAAAAAAAATCCATCTTGCAGCCATGACTACAAAGAAAAAAATATCAAAAACCAAAAATTGGAAATCTGCCTAAATGGTGAAGCATCCCCTAGTAGGAGTGGGGGTGGGTGGGGGGGAGGAGGGGAAGCAACGGAAGCAAGACAGTGGAGCTATAATAATGATCTTACAAGAAACTACACATTAAAAGGAAGGAAACAAGAAGAAACTCAGGCCATGACATGCAAACTTTGTCTTTTAAGAAGGAGCACATGATAATGATTTTGTATCTGGAATCAAACAAAATAAAAATCAGCAAAATTGAGATTTTACCAAGTTCAACAGTATATGTTTATTTATAACCTAAATTACTGTCAATAATTCATGCACAGATGTTTCTTGAGAATTTGAACTATTACCAATAATTCATCATTGGGCAAAATTTTTAATATGGCATTTTAAGAGAAAAAATTAAATATGCTTCAACATCGAGCAAATGATAGAAATATTAGGATACACAACATAAAAAGTAAAGAAAAAATTTCATGTAAATAAGAAAATAAAGCAAAAAACTTAAGCAGATATTCGTTAACAAACAAACTGTAACGGTTCATGAAATGACATCCAAAGTTTTGGAAACAGAGTAAATATCACCAAGTGGAAAAATTGCAAGGATGCTATCTGCATAAATAACATAAAAGGAGGTGAATCTAGAATTTGATTTTTGACATTGAATGAATCCACACCTGTCCCGGTAAGTAGGAAAAATCCTGAAAATGTCTCGCAATATTTCAATATCCTCAATATCTTCTCCCTAGAACAAAAAAGATATCAATGATAACAGAACATAAAAGATACAATTTCATTATTTTTAGAAACTTGAACAGAAATGTGGAGATATGATCCCATGCAAATTTGCAGCATACTGTCTCTCAACACGACATACGATCTAAATAAAATGACACAAATGTAAATCATTGTGAAAATATTTATATGTTCCAATGTAGAACATTAGAATGAAGAGGATTGAGGACACTATGAGCACAACATTGTAGAATGAGATGCAAAAGATTTTAATATTCAAGGTTTCTATTGCTGAGAGAGAGAGTGAGAGAGGTCAATCTTAGTGATTAGTTTGAGATAAAACAAAAGAATGAGATGCAAAAATATTTCAATATTAGAAAAGAAAGATAAGCAAAAAACAAAGAAAGAACTCTGTGCGTAAAGGAAGAGAAAAGAAACAGAATCGAAAGACAAAAAGAAATTCTCTTTTACCTAAAGCCAATCTTGAGGCAGGTGTTCAAATTCTCTTTTACTACAAACGTTTTCCTCCCCAGCCCATGTGCCTTCAATGATACGTGACAAAGAGAACCTGCCCTCTTTGCTGAATAAAATGCAGAAAGAAAGCAAGAGAGAGAGAGAGAGAACTACTTACATGCACACAGGAAACTTGCCCTTATTGCTGCAGGCACAGGCAGGAACCTTGAAGGTTGAAGCGGAGCTGTCGGCTGAGATAGGAACCTTGAATGCTGAAGGCTGAAGCGGAGCTGCCACTGCAACAAGAACCTTGAAGGCTGAAGCGGAGCTGCCGCTATGACAGGAACCTTGAAGGCTGAAGGTTGAAGCGGAGCTGCCGCTGTGACAGGAACCTTGAAGGCTGAAGGATGAAGCAGCCCACGGGCAGAGGATCTTAGGAGTTAGGTTAGGGTTGCAATGGGGGAAAAGGTTTCAAAACGAGAGAGGGAGAAGTTTCGAGACGAAAGAGGAAGAACAAAAAGGAAAGTGAAAAGTGAAAACTGAAAAGAGAGTTTCCCACTTGAGACGTTTTTGAAAACCCTTTTTTTAATTTTAAAAGAAGTCAGTGACACTTTTGAGCCGAGTTGAGCTTTAACGGTTCAAGTTCAGTGAACTCAAACTCGACTCGATTAGTTGAACGAGTCGACTCGTGAACTCGAGCTTGCCTCGTTCAACACACGATGCAGCTCGAACTCGCTTATGAGTCGACTCGTTCAACTAATCGAGCTCGAACTCGACTCGTTTAACCCATTTAACTAGTGTAAGCATTAATTATTTTAACTCACATAACTGTTAAATCGTGTATCTCATTTAACTGGTGCAAGTATTTAACTCGTGTAAGCATTATCTCGTGTTACTAGTGAAACCGATATTGGCAATATATATGTAGAGTATCGGTTTGTGAGTCGAGTTGAGTATAAATGATTTGAGTTCTTGAAACGCGAACTCGACTCATTTATCGTTTCGCATATCCTTGTAAGTTCGAACTCGATTCGTTTACAAACGAGTTGAGCGTGAGCCAAGTTTTCTTGAGCGAGTTCGAGTTGACCCTGCATTGGCGTGACTCAATTGTGAAGCCCTACAAGAAGGTCGTCAGGAGTGATCCTTGAAAAGTGGCAATTTGAATTTTTAAAAAACCAATACGTTTGTCGTGCTATAAAAAGTGTTTCCTTGTGTTCCCTTTTCCTCTTCTTTGGGCATTCCCTAGCATCCCATCATCTCCAACAGCAGACGACTCATTCTTTCACCAAAGTTGCACCTAAAATTTGATATACTTACAAAAACATGTTTTATCAGCAACTAAGTGGTTTTACTTTGTCTAATCATAATTTCATTATGGGAAAGCATCTTGGACTAAATAAAGTTATCTTCTTTCACACTTTTCCTGAAGCTATTTTCTCCTCTACCAAACTCACTGACGCATGCTTATTTCTCCATTAAAATTATTAGTAACATAATCTTAGCGATGTTTTTCATGTTACTAGTTTCATAATAACTCGCAAATTTCTGCTACGATGTCATTGACAAATTTTTTTCATCTTTATTCTCCATCTCATTGTGGTAAGCAACACAAGTTGCCATTCAACATAATATCACACGATGAGATTTGAGGTAAAATATGGAGCTAGACATGGTCTAAGATAGAAAGGCAAAGACAATAGTATAATGATTTATGCTTTTATCTTATTACAAGTTTTATGTAGGGATATTATAAGTAGTAGAATATTGCACTTTTCCGCTTTTCTTCCCTTGATCTAACTAAATTCGTCAAAAACAAAGTTTTTGCACATTTAAAGGATTCAAAAAATATTTTGGCCTCTTCGCAGTTTGTTTGTCAACCAACAGCGAACGAGATAAAATTTTTGGCTCCACCCCTACAATCAAGAGTTCAATTTATGTCGGGATAGTCAAGAGTAACTTAAAATCTCCAAATAATTAATTATTTTATTCGTATAAATATTATTAAAGAATAATATAACATGATCACAAACAACAACAACAGGATGAACCTACAAAGGAAAAATATTGGGATATATTCCATTGCAGCCATGTGGCCTCTTCTAATTAACTCATAAAGGACGACATAGACATTGTACTCGATAGTGGTCATGTTTGCATCAAACCGGTGAGTCCTCGCAATGGCGTAGCCACGGGCAATCCTGAACAGACAGCTGCCGCCGACCACCACCATCTCCCTCACCGGCTGTTGGATAGTGGCCAAGAGCCCTACCCATTGATCTTGTAACTGCAAGTAGGATCTTTAATTTTCTCCTCTATTTGTCACAGGTGCTGCCTCTTCACGCTGAGACACTGCTGCTGTTTCCGCTGTTGCTGCAACACAAAGGTGCTATCAGTGGTCTCAGAGCCAGGTTGTTGAATTCAAGCAAGTAAAAGCATACCTCTGTGTTGCCTATGATGAACGCTACGTGTGCACATACGAACATCGTCTTTCTTATCATGCAGTTCAAATATGTATCTCTGAATATGAAGCATGCCTAGACTGTTTACATGAAGCATGCTAGAAAGTTTACATGAAACATACTAGACAGTTTGCATCGAACCATGCTAGACAGAATAGAAAAGCGTTCCTTTTTTTTGGATTTGATATATAATGCTGTGCTCTGTGTTATGTATCTCTGAGGTTGAGAGAAACATAAAATGGAATTGATCTCTAGACCCCTGTCAACGATCCTGATGTCAGTCTCGGAAAGGAAAAACACTGAGAACAATAAAAATCTGAAAGGGCATATGCGCTAGACAAGAGAGACACGATTACCTTTTTGTTGTAACCTGCGATTTGAAGCCTCTGGTAAATTTTTTTTCTTCTTCTTTAAACCAGACACTCTGGAACAACCGAAAACCCGCGGCTGCTCTGTTCGGTCTTCTCTTCTAGCAGAGACCCAAAACCATAGCAGAAAGTATTTGATAGTTGCTTCAGTTGTTGGCCGTCTCTCTCGTCATTTTTTTTTTGTTTTTTGTCTTGTCCATCACAGCCAAGGGAAACCCAACCGGTGCTCCTTTTTTTTTTTTCTGACACGACCCAAGCCCCTGTTCAGAGGATTTGAGAGCACCTATTGTTCAGCCGTCTATTTTTTTGGGTCTAGCAAATGAAGTTTAGCAGGCGTGAGCACTCACTTGCCTCTCGCCTCGGCTACCGTCTTCCTCCTTAGAGCTTCTTGCACCTCGTTGAGAGTTTGAGCCACTGCACCTGTTGCTTCCGCGAGAAGGAGGACAGAGTAGTGAGAATCATTGGAGTCTCCCTCACCGGTAGCAAGGTTTTCCTCGCGCCTTGACTTGAAGAGAATCGAAATGGTGTTGGATTTGGATGTGTTGATATAAAGAAAAATGAACACAATGAAATGAATTTGATAAGGAATGTCAATCTCTTTTTACTAACTAAAATTCTAGTTGCGATTTGAATGTTTTTGTTGAATCTAGGTTTATACTATCTGAAGTGAAATATGCTTTCTTGTTCAAATCATTATTGGTTATATTGTGGGTATTATTATATCCAGATCTGTGATTGTAATGATGTGGATGCCATGAGCTTTTTGGTTTTGGATCTGACTATTATCCACTTTGTATTTTTGAATCTCTACATGTTGCACACTCATGCCTATTGTATGGTTGGATGTGGTTGAGGGTGTATCCATATATGTTGAACCTTAAATTCTTGAAGGTCTGAATTTGTTTGGACATTGGTTAAAAAATTCATATCTTATTTATATTGGTTCAAATATATGCTATAATGCATACCTTATGGATATTCGTTGTCAATTTAGCTCTATGTTGATATTAGTTATGACCAAAATTTTGTTTTATATGTTCATTTGGCTGTTGAATTTGGATCTCACGGTAAACATTGAACCTTTTTGGACCATGATTTGATTTGACTCGTTTACGCCTTTTGTTCAAGATTAAGATCTTGGCTATGTTAGACCTAAACATATCATGATATGCATTGATTTTTAGATCTAATGATTTTACAAGTTGTACAATTTTTAAGTGAGTAGCACTAAAGTGCTAAAAAAAGAATTTCTTTTGCTCCTTATGAAAGAATATCCTGAGACAAAGATTACATTATTGTATGTTTATCATAGTTAAAAGGAATGATTATATTATTGTATGTTGATTTGCTCAGACTCTTAGACATGGTGAGATACATATGGCATTATGCTTAGTTCATGATAGATTTGGATCTAAGCTAACTTGTTTCGATCATTGGCTCCAAATACATGTACTTACATTGAATCCAATATATCATCATGTTTGTCTTTTTTGCCTGCAGTTAACACACTTAAGCATAATGAAATATCTTATTTGAAGGTCTGTTGTACTAAATATTCTAGTACTTGAAATTTTATTTGCCCTTATTAAAGATGACTACGGGTGTGAATTTCGACTTGCATCATATGAAAAATGAAAAAAAATCTTTGGTGTTGACTTAAGAAAGCTAGATTGTGTTTTGGGACGAGATATTTATTATCTTTTTTTATTGTTGTGTTTGGATCTATGTTGATATGATCTGAATTTCTATATTTGAATTTATGAAATCCACATTACATAAAGTTTAGCTTCATATTTAAAACTTGTTTGGATATGTGAAAAAAAAAGATCATATCCTGTTTGCTTTGGTTCCAATATATGTTATCATATTTGCTTTTGGATTTGATCATACTGTAGTATTTGTTGTCATTCTAGATTCAAAGATCATTATAGGAAACTATTGAATAATGCTTCATTTTCTTCTCTTTCTTAAGAAAATAAATTTGTTTTTAATATAGGCTCAAGGGATGTAACATAACACTCTTGAACTAAAATTCGTATTAGCAAGAATGCATTTATTTGAAGCTTTATAGTACTAAAGTGCTAGTACATGGTAACTTCTTTTTCTCAAAAGAGAGATGAGTTAGCATTGATTTAAATATGGTTGTTGAACCATATTGTATAATATTTCAATGAGGATCATGTGTTTTAAATTCATATTAGTTGTATTGTGGATATTACTAGTTTGGATCTATGTTAAGATAATCTGAATCTTTATCATCATGTAGCATTTGGAATTGGATCTATTTATTCCTTAAAGATCCATCATGCAAACAGATTTGATTCAGATTTCAATATATTTAGATATATTGTTAAACATCCATGTCTTGTTTATATTAGATCCAATGATATTATGTTAATTGTTCATTAGTGGATCCAACTATGTTAGTATGCTACTAAGTTCTTGTTTAAGAATGATTTTGATTTTAATATTTGTCATGAGGTGTAAAATAACACTCGTGAATATAATGATATTCACACTAACTTGATCTGTATTGAGATCTTTGGAGATCAGAATGCATGTTGAATACATATCTGCAAATGAAATGATATGTTTGCAAATACATATGTATTGGATACCCAAATAAAAGTAGGGTATGATAATTTTTTCTTTTTTACATGAGATGGAATTATTCTAAAAGTTTTAAAATAATGATTCTTTTGATTATCAAGTTTGACCGATTAGATATGTTAATAAACAGTTAAGCAATGAACCGACTAAGAATCAGTTTGGTAATGAACCGACTGAAGCTTATTATCGATCTCAATGATCATTTTGTGAAATACTTGAATGGCGATACTTAAATTGTTATTCTATGCATGATAGTGGAACTATGTGTTGAGCTTTATGAAATGCTTGACAAATGTGACATAACAGTAAGCAATTTATTTGCTTGTTATTATTTAAATATTTGGTAAGGAAAGTTATTATATGAATGATGAGTTAAATGAAATTTTTTCTATGAAAGGGTATATTGATAAAAACTATGCAAGATAAAAAGTACTTGTATGATAGACTATGAGTTAATTGCTCATTCTTTTAAATGGTCATACTTTTCTGGATCCTGACTTTTCCATAATGAGTCATGACCTTTACAGAAAGTCCTGACCTTTCCATAACACTCAGGAAATCGTCAAAAGTGCTTCCAACTTCATGGAACCATTTCGATGTGTTTCGATTCTTCTGAAAAAAGAGAGGTTTGATGCTTCTGAATCCATTGTATCAATTCCACTTCCTACTCGCAGTATGCTCCTTGCTTTTTTGGTAAGGTGCAACACCTTTCTCGCTCGAAGGATCTATGAAAAGGACATCTCACTACGAAGTTGACCCGAAGAGGCGAGATAAGGGCATATACAAGGGTAGAGGCACTGGTTTCACCCCCCGGGCATTTCAAAACCTGTGGGGACGGATCACTAAAGATTAGGTGTATTGTTAATCAAAATAATGATTATGTAAACATTTGAAAAGTGGGAGCACACTCGAACATACCATTTGCAAAACAAATATGTGTTTTGTCATATGATTATGTATTGCATGAATTTAGAATGAATGTTTTGGAACACCTATTGCTAAACGAGTTAAGTAATTGTAGAAAACAATAAAATGAAAATATACCATTTGCTTTCTAAGCATATTAGTTTCTGTGCTGGACTTTATACAAACTTTTTAATTTAGCTTATTAGTATGCATTAGAAAGTCCAAGTTGACCTTGTTCTATGGCAGTCAAATGTTTTCAGATGTATGAATGAAACAAAAGATATATTCATATAATTGCTAACTTTTTTAGCAAAAAGAATTCCTAATGATTTATTAGCCAAGCATGTAGCCCGTATGGGGGCTAAGATCATCCTGGTTTGCTTTTTTGTTAGGTGGTTGGAAAGTATCTAGGATTGGTTTCATTGTTGAACAAGAAGAGAATATACATGTACATTTCAAATGCTTACATGATTGCTAGCATTATTATCAAGAGAATTCTTGATGACTTTTATGTAAAGCTTATGGTCTACATGAGACTAAGTTTTAACATGTTACGATAAAAATATTTGTGAATGAAGATAACCTCGTAACTAATGTGAAATATATTAAATACTTGAAAGGTTGTGATCGAAAACCATTGAAAGAAAAACCTCACTACAAACCTTGAACAAAATTTCAAGTTACGAAGGACAAACCAATTATGAAAAACCTTGTAACTAAAGATTAAGAAAACTCATACATAGTGGAAGCAATCTATCGGTCTCATGGCCAAGTGGGAGATGTTAGATAGTGGCTAAGAGCCCAACCCATTCATCTCATAACTGCAAGGGGGCTCACTTGCAGTTACAAGCTTTAATTTTCTTCTCTATTTGTCACAGGTGATGCTCTTTATGCTGAGACGTTGCTGCTGTTTTCGCTGCTGCTGCAACATAAAGGTGCCAACTACAAGGGGCCCACTTGCAGTTACGAGCTTTAATTTTCTCCTCTATTTGTCACAGGTGCTGCCTCTTCACGCTGAGACGCTACTGTTGTTTCCGCTGCTGCTGCAACACGAAGGTGCCATCACCGGCCGCATCGCCGTGTTCCTCCCCAGAATGCTCAAGCTGCTGCCATTGTACTTTCCCTCCCTGAACACATAGTTCACTGCCATCAGCAAGCTCGTTTCCTGCAGCCCGACCGAAGCATAGAGCGCTTGGGCTCTTCCCACCAGTTTGGAAGACAACTCAGGCCCTTCTGTCAAGGGGTCGTCGTTCATCACAACATCGCCAAACCCCGTTGCTGAGGCCCAGTCCCCAGCACCGGCAAGGCATACTACAGTCTGATTCTGGCCGTTGACCATGTCGTGGAAGTAGAAGTGGAGGTGGGACGTCTTCTCCTTCGGTGGGCGGTGGAGTACTCCTTGACTATGAACCAGTTTGGCATCCACTGCCACGGCAACGAGGAAGAAGAAGCTAAAAAGGAAGATGGTGCATGCGGAGCATTTTGGAAGAAGGGAATGCGCCATTGCGTCGGCTTTGCTGTGAAACAGAAAACTGATGATGGGGAGGCATGCATTGCAGGTAGTACTTATAGAGGGAGAGGTCTACATAGTTTTGCTCTACATGCTTAATTCCTCATGATCTTTGATGTCATTTCTAGAGCATGATGGCTCTTCAGTAAAGAAATTTATGAATGGGATTTGGAAATTTGAACAGAAAATGTGAACAGAGAGGAGTGGAAAAGGCGGTTGTGTTCTGATCAATTCATCGATGTCGATTGAATTATTTCTCTTGCTCTCTTTCTAACGCCTGGTTTTGGAGGCTGACCTAACCATCCCTTAGGTTGAATCATGATCACAAATTGATAGCGAACTGGCTGAATTTCGTAGATCTCCCAACTTCTGGCGCGTGTTGACTAGAGCACGGAGACTTCACATCCTTTAGCGAAGATTCAGTGATTGTAATTTGCTCATTGACTTGAGAATACCAGATTTCTGCTTCTGGGTCATATATGGCTGCATACGAGCTGAGTCCTCCATCTGAACAGCGCGTTCGGATTGTTCAAGTCGAGCTTCATAGAACAAGCTCAAGCTCGACCTGACTACGTGAAACTCAAGTTCAACTCGCTTAAGTCGTTTAAATCTTTTTTATTAACATGTCTTGTTTTTTTAATTTGTTAAATTGTATAGCTGGTTAACTAGTTTAACTAATTCAACTATGATGAACTCCCAGCTTCACATAGTCAAGCCAAACTGAGTTTAAATGATACAACATCTTATAACTGGAACTTGACTTGCTTAACATTTCAAATGTAAATTTAAACTTGAACTCGACTCATTTATAACAAGTGGACCTGGACTCAAATTTTTTTGAGTGATTTTGACTCGAGCTTGAATTGGCTTAACTCGTTGTGTAGCCTTAATAACATATAGTTAAACTGCAGTTAAAAGATTCATAAAGGACTGTGTATGTTGGTTTTTAGGTCTATGTCGGCGTGATATTTGGAGTTGCTTTAGGAAGAGTCAATCTTGTCGTCTTTGGAATATGACATGTATAGAAGATTTTATGGCATTTGAAATATTGAAGAATATAAAAATGTCAAATATTCCGATCCTTTTTAATAATCTAACATGTTTACATGGAGAGGACCTGATTTTGAAATCGATTTTGATGAAAGAAAAACATCTTCAAAGCAGCTCAAATCCTTGGCTGGGACTAGTCCTCCCTTCCTATTACTTATCTATGTCTCCTATTATTTGTGGGGAAAAAGAATGTAGAGACTTGTATTAAACCAATAGACAATAGACAAGGTAAAAAAAAAAAAAAAAAAACTCAGGGTGGAAACACAGACTTCTCTCATATTCTGGCAGGATGGGCTTAATCTAACAGTTCTTAATACTAGCGGAGCCAGAATTTTTTTTTTTTGTGGGAGCGCTTATTTAATACCTTTAATTTCTTTGGGCGCTTATATATATAACAATCAAATCTATCAAAACATTAACATACATATTAAACTAATTTTGTGAGACTAGTGTGGGCAACTGCCCACACCAGCACCAATTGGTTCTGCCTTGGTTCTTAATCTATTTAGTTTTATAGGCCCGTACTTCTATCTTACTATGGGCAAAGTTTGCCCGGACTAAAGATCTTGGATCTGAGAATATGTGGAATTCAAGGTCAAAATCTCTATACTCATGGTCGTGGAAAAGCATCCTTAATGGACTGGGGGGCTATGGTTACGATGCAAGCAGAAGAAGCAAATACGACTTAAAACGATGAAAAATTGAACATTTCTTGCCGTTCAGTTCATGGATGTACTGCTTCAAGACGTAAACGAATATGACTTGCAATTGAAAAATGTGTACACCCAACGGCCCCACACAGACCTTGCCAATTAACAGAAAATGTGTACGCCCGGTCGATCCTGCTTCCAACAAGTACGGCGGTTTTATCTTTTATATATATATATATATATATATATAAAAGTGAATGCTTCCTTTTATCAAAAAAACAGAAGTTAATGGAATTGGATACGACATAATTAATTTTATATATATATATATATATATATATATATATATATATATATATATATATATATATATATATATATATATATATATATATATATATATATGCACACACAAAGGCTGGGCCATGGCCATGACTTTGGGAAAGACAAAAAAATAACCTTTATAAATGTTTTTTTGATTCATTAAAAGTTAAAAAAATATATAGTTGGACATGAGGCATAACCAGTCAACATCAAAAAAGTCGAATTAAAGTTTATAAATTTTGAATATGGCCAAAATATAAAATTTGTATATATAACAAATGAAATTTTTTAAAATTTATATATAAATTTAAAAAAAAATTTGAGGTAGGGCGAGGGCCCATGCACGCCCTACCCTGGCTTCCTCCTTATTCGACCCTAATAAAAGCAAGAAAATCTAGATTTGACCTCCCTAAGAAAAGATTTTTAATTCGACCCCAATAAAAATAAGAAAATCTAGATTGACGTCCCTAAAAAGAGATTTCTAATTCAGCCTCCGAACATGATGCTAGCATCTATCAAATTATAAATGTTTTAAATAACTGTCACAGCGGACCCCAATAAAAAGTCATAAGGAAATTAATTTTGGTCTGTGTTTCTATCCTGCCAAGCAGCGGACAGAGGACGGAGTTAATATATAATATTCAGCAAGGAAAATTGAAACGAGTTAGGTAATTTGAATGCACCTTCAAAAAGCTGCCGTCCGTAGATCTCTTTTAGCACCTTTTCTGTTGTTTCTCTTGTAGATTTATTTTAGAAATTTTAGTAATGAACTGAGATAATTAAAGACAGACTTAATTTTTTATAGTGAAAAAAAAAACATGTTACCAGTTAACCTTTAATTATTACTAATTTAAGTTGGGAAATTAGTGTGATAAAAAGATTAAAATACTATCGATAAAAAAATAATTCATTAGTTTGGATTAGTTAGCCTCTTCGATTTTACTGGCCAATGATCTTGATATATGACTGGCTACATCTAAACGAATTTACCAATATCTAGAACAGTTCGCAAGTTTATTTTATTACTGCAGGTAAAATTTTATTAATGAAGGGAAATGCGTACGAGCTGCCAAAGGTAGACATAATTTTTAATGTCATGTTTTAGATCTAGCACTGTAAAGCACCGTAAAAAGATGGTTTTTTTTTTTTTATTGAGATCGGGCAGAGCCAGAATTTTTGCATTTAATTTAACCCCTAGGTTGCACCTTTGGATTAAAGAAAGTTCGTCTTTTTTTGCAGTTAATTTTGTTTGACAGAATATCACACGATAAGTTTTGAGGTAAAATATGGAACTGGCTAGACACATGGTCTCACGATAGAAATGCAAAGACAATAATATAATGATTTATTCTTTATAATGTAGGGATATAAGTAGTAGGATATATATTGCACTTCTACGATTTTTCAAGACAATATTCTCAGTTTCTTATGCTTTACATCAAACTTAATGTGTTTTGCATTATATAGCGATTAAGGTAATTGATCATGTTGTCAACCCTAATATTTTTACAATGTGGTTTACTACATGGACCATGTAACTTAGTTTTGAGTGGGCTATATTATATACATGTGAAATCAAAATCATATTGTTTTTACAAAATGTCTAAGACCCTAAAAACTATATTTTAAACCATTAATTATGCTAGCATCCCAGATATATTGGAGACATAACCCTTACGATTTTTTTTTCCCCTTCTTACATGTGGTTTGGCATAGGTGATCAGCGGATTGACTGGTAGGTAAAATTACTCGTGGAGCAAAAAGGACGGCAAGGTAATGGCCCCTCTCAAATTTTCAAATATTTAAATTGACGTGTATAAATTTTTTAAAAAATTTACTATAAAAAATTTTCAAAAAAATATATTGGCCTCTTTTGGCAGCTCATTTCTCAACAGATAGTAAAAATTTTGGTTTCAATTCTATAATTTAAAAGGTAGTTATATGCATAGACCTATGCACAATACAAAGGTATGACTGAGCATGACACCTGAGCCAATACCATTTTAAAAATAGGCTAGAGGTCCACATGTCATGCATTGAGGGTTGTGCACCATGCACCAAGTAACCTTTTACCTTTAAATCTCTCTATTAAGATGTTTAAGTAAATATTTTGGTTTCACTTTTTAATTTAAAGGTGGTTCTATGCACATACCTATGAACAATACAAATGTGTGACTGGGCATGACACCCGAGCCATGACAATTTTAAAAGTGGGGTAGAGGTCCACATGTCATGCATTGAGGGCCGTGCACAATGCACCATGTAACCTTTTACCTTCAAATCTCTCTATTAGAATGTTTAAGTAAAAATTTTGGTTTTACTTTGGTAATTTAAAGGTGGTTATATACACAGACCTATACATAATACAAATGTGTGCTGAACATAACACCTGAGTGAAGACCATTTTAAAAGTAGGCTAGAAGTCCTCATATCATGCATTGGGGGCTATGCACAATGCACCAAGTAACCTTTTTGCTTCAAATCTTTTTATTAGGATGTTTAAATAAAAATTTTGGTTTTACTTTGTAATTTAAATGTGGTTATATGCATAAACCTATGTATAATTTAAATGTGTGTCTGGGCATGACACCTGAGCAAAGATCATTTTAAAAGTGGGCTAGAAGTCAATATGTCATGGTTTTAGGGGCTGTGCACAATGCACCAAATAACATTTTTCCGTCAAAATCAAACAAAGGTGAAGGGCGGTTCGATTCATTAAGGGGCATAGATTTAGGGTTCTTTGTTCGGTCAATAGCATAGTTCTTTCTTTTTAAATTTGGGTTCGATAATAACATACCTTTTGGCTATTTCTTTAGGTTGAAGTTTGAGTGGCCTTGGCCAGCTACGTCCAGACATAAATTCATTCTTCCTACCTAGTCCAACCTCAAAACCCTTTTCGGGTTGGTTTAGAAGTCCGTCTTGACATTCAAAAGTGTTCTCACATTATCAACCGATATCGACTCATCCCAATTCTTAAGTGCTTTCTGAAAGAAGAGGACTCATCAAACTCTTACGGAATAAGGTTTGACGGATGAATTTCATTTTCATTGATGACACTGAAGGTCACTAGTCAAACAAATCGTTTGAAGTTCTGACCAAAAGTGGAATGGAATGCTATTCTTCATTTTGGATGTCCTAGATGCATTGCTTTTTCTTAAGGACGGAGTTCAAGATAGGTTACGAAATTTGTTTTCAAATCTCTCTATTAGGATGTTAAGGGTAACTTAAAATCTCTAAATAATTAATTATTTTATTCATACAAATAATATTAAAGAATAACATAGAAGAGAAAATATTGGGATATCTTATTACATGGCGGCACATGTGATTAACTAATAATGGACGACATAGACATTGTACTCCACAATGGCGTCTCCCGTGTTTGCATTAAACCAGTGAGTCCTCGCAAGGGCGTAGCCGCGGGCCATCCTGAACAGACCGCTACCACCCACCACCGGCATCTCCCTTACTCTCTGCATCACCGCGTTCCTCCCCAAAATGCTCAAGCTGCTGCCGTTGTACTTCCCCTCCATGAACACGTAGTTCACTGCCATGAGCAAGCTCGCTTCTTGCTGCCCGGCCGAAGCGTAGATTCCCTGGGCTCTTCCCACCAGCTTGGAAGACAACTCGGGCCCTTCCGTCAAGGGGTCATCGATCATTATAACATCACCAAACCCCGTCGCTGAGGTCCGGTTCCTCGCTCCGGCAATGGGTACTGCAGTCGGATTCCGGCCGCTGAGGATGTCGTGGAAGTAGAAATGGAGGTGGGATATCTTCTCCTTCGGTGGCCTGTGGAGGACTCCTTGACTATGAACAAGTTTGGCATCCACTGCTACGGCGACAAGGAAGAAGAAGGTATAGAGGAAGATAGTGGCTGAGCGTTTTGGAAGAAGGGAATACGCCATTGCGTTGGCTTTGCTGTGAAACATGAAAGCCGATGATGAGGAGGCATGCACTGCAGGTAGTATTTATAGAGAGAGAGATCTATAAAGTTTTGCTTTACATGCTTAATTCCTGAGGATCTTTGGCTCGTTTCTAGAACATGATGACTTTTCAATATAGAAATTTATGAATGTGAATTTGGAAACTCGAACAGAAAATGAGAACAGAGAGGAGTAGGAAAGGGAGTGGCGTTGTGTTTGATCAATCCATCGATCGAGATTGAATTCTTTCTCTTGTTCCCTTTCTAACTCATGGTTTTGGAAGCTGACCTGACCATCCTTTAGTTTGAATCATGATCACAAGTTGATAGCGAACGATAGACGTTCGTCGAATTAGGGCCGTCTGAATTTGGTAGATCTCTCAACCTCTGGCACGTGTTGACTAGAGCATGATTTCACCTGCACCAGATAATCTTCAAAGACTGCGCATTGACTTGAGGACATGAGACTTCTGCCTTGTAACAGAATGGGTTGCATACGAACCGAGTTCTAGCTCGAGCTCAACTTTACTAAACAAATACCTCAGCTTGAATTTAAGTCGAGTTTTATAGAACAGCTGAAGCTGGACCGGACTACTCTGTGTTGACAAGGTTTTTTTTTTTTTTTTTTTTTTAACTTATCAACTCGTTTATTTAGATAACTAATTTAAGTAATTCAACTACGATGAACCAAATTTACGTAGTCATGCATAACGATGCTTAAATGAGTCGACGTCTTAAAACTTGAATTTTGGTTAACATTTCAAATATACATTTAAACTTGAACTTGACTCGTTTATAACTAGTGGAGCTCGACTTTTTTTTTTTTTTTTTTTGAGCGAGTTCTACTTCCAACTCTAAGAATAAACGAGTAAATTCAGTTGAACTGCGGTTTAGATCTTTTAGAAACGGCTGTGCAGGGTGCTCTTTAGATCTCAGTCTTGATATGTAGAGTTGCTTTATGAAGAGTCAACCTTGGCGTCTTTAGGATATGACATGTATAGGATATTTTATGGCGTTTAAAATATTGATGAACATAAAAATGTCAAATATTCCTATTATTTTTAATAAATATAACATGTTTACACGTAGAGAACATGATTTTGAAGTCGATTTTGATTAAAGAGATCATCTTGGACATTTACAAAATCTAAGCATGCTTCTGAAGAAAATTTACAAATAATCCGGTGTCTTATTTCTTTTGTTGGTTTACAGAAAATAAGGCCGCAAGCTTCTAAATGTTTTTTGAAGCTTAAATATTTTGCTCGAAGATTTTGCAAAACTAAAGCATGCTATTGAATTTTTTTTAATTTAAGTAGAAAATATTTTACAACCACTTGTAAAAATGCATTTTCTTTTTGGAAGGGGAGGACGAAAGAACAAAGTCTCTTTTTGTTTCATATCCTCCATGTTCATGCCTAGGAGTGAACGACAAGTCAAGCTACTCGATTTGTTAAAGCTTGAACCGTGAACGAGTTCGAGCCAAGTTATTTACTTAACGAGTCGAGCTCGAGTTCATGAGTGGACTCTTTCAAATAATCGAGTTGCTCAACACGTAACTACCGAGTCAAGCTTGATGCCTTAATCGAGTTTGTCGAGGCTTAATCAAGTCGATATATTCAAACAACTTTATCAGTTTGTTGAGGCTTAATCAAGTCAATATATTCAAACGAGTTTATCAGTTTGTCGAGCCTTAATCGAGTCGACCTCGAGCTCAACACGTAACAATGAATATCAATTCTATTCAAACGAGTTTGTCAAGCTTTAATCAAGTTGACCTCAAACTTAATACGTAGCGATGAATATCAATTTTATTCAAATGAGTTTGTCGAGCCTTAGTCAAGTCGATCTCGAGCTCAACACGTAACGGCTGAGTCCAGTCAACACTATCAAGCTCGCCTCATCTTGAGCCCAGTTATCCATGAATGGAGTTGAGCGGGACTCAGGCTCGTGTTCAACCTTACTAACTTATATATGTTTGACCAGTCATTTCCTAACGACGCCTGAAATATGGAATGGTTGCATCTAGAAAGGTAAGAAAATTTTGAACATTTCTTGCGGTCCGGTCCAAAGACGTACGGTGTCTAAGAGCTTTTGGAAGCTTAAATATATTATGATAGTCAATATGTCACATAGGTGAAAGATGCGAGTGTCCGAATGAGTGCAGTATATATATATATATATATATATAGGATAGTGAATGTGTCACATGGGTGAGAGATGATTGTCTTCAAGAGCAGTTACTTTATATGATATCGACACTTATTATATATATATATATATATATATATATATATATATATAATAAAAGGATAGTCAATATGTTACATGGATGGGTGGGAAATGCGAGTCTCGGAATGTGTACATGTAGATGCAGTATCAATGTTGAGCACATTCCAGAAAACGGGTGTGGGGTGTGGTGAAATATATATTTTTATTATATATATATAATATTTATATATAATTATATGGTTGTTTCTTAGATTTATTTGTTCAATTTTATTTTTTTTGACTTTTAATATTATAAATCAAGGTTCGTGAGAAGACTATTTTAATCAAAAAATTTGAAGGATGCTGATTCTTTTGAAAAAATATACATATATAATGTTATACATTTTTTTTGCCAGAAAATCATGTTTTTTTAAATATTGATGGACTAATTAAACCGGTAGACCTTGCTGTCCTCAAAGAGTTTGAGGAGAACGGGCAAGTCGTCAATTTTAGAGGACCACCAGGTAAAAAGGATGAGAAAGTGTCGGCGTTTCAAAGAGAGGAGAGAGAACATTCCTTAGGCCATTAAAAAGGGAGAAGAGAGAGAGAACGAGAAAGTGTAGGCGTTTGAAAGAGAGGAGGGGGAACATTTCTTAGGCCATTAAAAAGGAGGAAAAAAGGGAAAAAAAAATCGAACATATCAGTGTTTTCGTAATGTAACCGTTGTTTAAACTTTGGATTTAGGATCACCCTCAAATCTCAGATCCAAGACTCTCAAACATGGCTTTATGATAAAAGCAAAGTAACCGTTGTTGCTCGGTTAATGGACAGGGCGAAAGGACAACCTTTTTAATTGATTCAGATTGGCTACATAGTGTCTGGATCCAAACCCATTCTCCATTGAGGAGGAACAGTTATGGAACCGTACTCGCCAAGCATTTAGCGTGTGCATACGGATGGCAAAAGGAAAGATGAATGAATAAGGAGGTGAAGAAAATAAACAACTAAAAATGCAGTCCTGTTCTTTTTTTATCCCAATCTAAGTCGTCCTTCCTTTCACTTAGGCCACGTTTGAAGGCTTGGATTTTTTTGAGGGGGAATTTTTTCAAAGGTAAAATCTCCATGGTAACTGACAGGAGGGTAAAATTCTCTTTTTCTTGTTTCAGGTCATGTTTGATGGCCTGGAACTTTTTTGAAGGAGAAAAAATGCCTAGTTTGATAGACAGAAAAATTTTTTCAAGGAAACTTTTTTTTACCGTTTAAAGGATATCATCTCCTCACGTAACAATTATGCATATCAGATACATCTTTTTAAATGCACGAGAGAAATAAAATGGCTATGCAAGACAAGATCAAATAGAAGACGGATTATAGAGAAACTTGGGTGGAATAAACATATAGATTTCATTTAGCATCTGAACAAATAGATACAGCGATAAACCTGTGCAATTGTTTCATAGATTGGTGTGACCACTTTTTTCGGAAAGGCCTCCTCCTCACCACCACAAGCGGGCTTTATAGTTTCACCTGTCATTGGACTCACATTGCCAGCAAGCATTCCATAAAGTTCGAAAGCCATCTGCAAACAACAGCATGCATAAAATTACTGAAAAAAAATTTGTGTAATATTCACTTTGTAGATTAGCCAACTAATATTAGATTTTGAAAGAATGGGAACTATAATGACAAGTAAACAAAAAACCTTAAAAATCATAGGTAAAATGTACCAAAGTACTAGAAAAGGAAGCAGGACTAGTGTAACATTTACAAAACCAACATGCAATGTATGCAAAAGTACACCTACAAAATGATAAATGTAGCAAAGACACTCTGGCATGAACCGAAGGTTTGCAGCCTCACCCCAGATAAGCAGATAAAGACCCATATACAATATCTTACGCTGCTGCACCTCTTGGTGGATGTTTGGCAGCCTGAAAATCAAAATGACAGGTTAAAGGATCAATAAGGATGCAGAATCACATATGGTGGAGGAAGATTCATTAGCATGTTGATGATTGTTTTACAGTGGGGCAGAGATTAAATTAACAGGTCCCAGACATAATTCTTACCAAAGGCTTTGATGATTGTTTTACTCTGAGATCGTGTACAGCTCAGCTTTTGCCCTTTTGCAGGTGCATATCATGGGTTTATGTGAATGAGAACTGAAGTCTATATATTATGAGAATTTTTGGACAGACACTAACCACTGGAAAGCTTTCCAAACTTTCACGTGGCTGCCAAAGGCAAACATGTTTGCCAGTTTCTAGACAAGATTGGTGCTTTTTCAATGCTCATCATGCCAATTTTATTGGAGACTGGTAGGAAGTCATCAGACTGTGATGGATACTTCGTGAGCTACTGCTCTTATAAATATTGTAGATCTCTAATTTGCAATTTCTACCATCTGAAATTTAATTTTTAGTTTCTCTAATATGTTAGCTGGTGACATTTTTTACTGTTAAGGGGCTTGCTTAGTTGTTTAGCATAATCGCTGACACATAAGAAGCACCACAAAAAGGGAGAGAAATTTACAGAAAAGCATTACTATTCAAACTTTGCGATGTACAATGGTGTCTAGAAGACTTTGCTGATATATAACTAGAGGATTCTAAGTTTATACTGATGGAGTGGCATGAACAAGAAAATGGTGTAGAATCCGAACTCATTGACAACATCCAAGTAGTGAAGGTATCCAGAGATTGAAGATCCTGTACATCAGAGTGCTTCCAACTTTAGAGCCGTTGCACAATTTAGTTGGTCCACATGAGCAGGTTAGCTAAGGTTGAGAGTCTAAGAACATCCAAGACAAGTCTAGAAAGAGGAAAAAGTAAAGAGGGATTGCAACAAAGATGGAAATAAAGAGGGATTGAAGCAAAGGTGGAAAAGAGACTCACCAGAATGGGACAAACACTACTTCTTCCAACCACACGCAGCGCGAAGGAGGAAGAGAAAAAAGATAGTGAGAAGGAGAGGGCTTCCCCAACAGATGTAGCAATTCTGAGGGCTTCAATAGAAGACAGGTCTTTCACGGAGGGAGAGGAGCAACGATAAGGGGAGAGGGCTTCCACATAGGTAGAGGCCTTCGACTGCGGAGAAGGCTTCGACAGAGGGAGAGGAGCACTGATAGGAGGAGAGGGCTTCGACGGCGGAGAAGGCTTCGACAGAGGGAGAGGAGCAGTGAGAAGGAGCAAAGCGAGGAGAGCCCTAACGGCTCATAGAAAAATCCCTGGAAAAAATTTCCGCATTAAAATCTCCCTTGTCGTACAATTTTTTCGAGGTAACATTTTCGACGTTTGATGGCAAGCGGAAAAACCGTACAAGAAAGTGAACTTTACCTCGATAAATAGTGTTTTCCCTTGCAATCAAACGTTGCCTTATCTTTTTCTCTTTGATGGGTAGTTTCGGTGAACAGTCTCGCAGTATCTTTACGTCTAAGAATTAATTAGCGGTAGATCTAAAAAATTTTTATTAAAGGACACTAATTATAAAATGATAAACTTCTACAAAGTGTTTGGCAATAGAACTTATACATGAATGTACCTCAAAATTTAAGAGACATTCTTGGGACACTTGTTCTAAACGTTTCATGAATTTATTTCAAAAATTTTGAAGTACATTCGTACGACACTTGTTATAGTGTTTTATGAATTTTACCTTAATATTTAATATTGAAGTAGGTTTGTAAAAAAATTACACTTAGTCAATCAAGGTTTGCCAGGTAAACGAGAGAGAGAGAGAGAGAGAGAGAGAGAGAGACTTGTTACTGTATAAGCAAAATGGGAATCAGAATGAACAACAAACCCAACCCAACTGACTACAAGAGTCATAATTGAGATTTCAGGATTCCATGTGATCGGCAATGGCTTCTTCTAACTAATAATGGACGACATAGACATTGTACTCTACTGTGGCATCTCCCCTGTTTGCATCAAACCAGTGAGTCCTCGCAACGGCGTAGCCACGGGCCATCCTGAACAGACCGCTGCCGCCGACCACTGCCATCTCCCTCACCGGCCGCATCCCCGTGTTCCTCCCCAGAATGCTCAAGCTGCTGCCATTGTACTTCCCCTCCATGAACACATAGTTCACTGCCATCAGCAAGCTCAGGTCCTGCAGCCCTGCCGAGGCGTATATAGCCCTTGGGCTCTTCCCACCAGTTTGGAGGACAACTCCGGCCCTTCCGTCAAGGGGTCGTCGATCATCACAATATCCCCGAAGCCCGTCAGCGAGGTGCTGTTCTTTGCTCCGGCGACTGTCACGGCAGTCGGGTTCCGGCCACTGACGATGTCGTGGAAGTAGAAATGGAGGTGGGACATCTTCTCCTTCAGCGGCCTGCTGAGTACTCTTTGACTATGAACTAGTTTGGCATCCACGGCCGCAGCAAGAAGGAAGAGGAAGCAAGAGAGGAAGATGGTGGTGGAGCAGTTTGGAAGGAGGGAAGATGCCATTGTCGTGGCTTTCACAGAGAAGCTGATGTTTGGGGAGGCATGTCTGTGTTTGATGGAGTCGGTATTTATAGACAGAGGCAGAGGGAAAATGAGAAAGACGAGAGAGCGGGATTTTTGCTTTCAATAATGACCACGAAATTAGAACATTTGTTTTGATATGCTTATATCAAACTGATTTGTTCGATTTGATTATTTTTGTTGAATACATTCAACAGCTTTTTTTCTATTTTTAATCAATTTTTACATATTTTTTAGTTCAAAAAATACTTTTTTGTCGACTGACAAATTCAGCAGAAGCACACGCTTCCTTGAGAAAAATAAATGGTTCTTTTTTTTGGTACATAAAATAATTGATTCTTTCTTCTCCGTGGTTTCTAGAACATGAAGACCTCTGCGTAGAATCAGCAGGGCGCTGGGTGGGGTAGGAACAAAGTGTCCGTGTTTTTTTGGTCCATTTTGTCTCTGTCCTTCTTCTTTCTTTTATGGGTTTGGAAGCTGACCTAACCATGGTTTAGGTTGAATAATGGCAAAGTTGTTAGCAAACCCTAGTTACAACCCTACATTCATCACTAACTCGAAGCCTACGATAGCGTATTGACTGGGGCAGACTTCACATCTTGTCCACTGACTTGAGAACGACATCTCTCTCTCTCTCTCTCTCTCCTCTGGTGTACAAAATTTGCGAACATTAGGTCTTATAGATATGATATAGATAGTTGGTTTAACACAGGCAAGCGAGAGAAATATTTTATCTTACTGTTCAAATGGGAGCGTTCAAAACCCTTCCTTTCTCTTGCTTTTAAGATTCAAGACTATATTGGTGCCTAGTGTATACTCAATGTTTTGGAATCAAATTTGTATGTATGAAATTTAACATTTAGGTACTTTATTTGAGTTGAGTTGTGTATGAAATAGATGGCAATTAGTATGCCAAAATTTACTGATTGATTTATATGACAACGACAGCCAATCCTGCCTCCCAATTTGTGTCTGACTCTTGAAACACATAGGTCCGCATGAGTCCTCACTCCACCTCAATTTTTTTTAAAAATTTACATATAAATTTTAAAAAAAATTACTTATTTTATATAAAAATTTTGAAAAATGATATTTCGGCTCTAATAGAAATTTAAAAAATTTAATTCAGGGACCTTCATGAAAAATTTCTTGTGGGGTGACTACCGGAGCTTGTTTTAAAAAATCCAGCAGCATATATGATCTCAAAAATTCAACATATAGGGGAGTACTTCACAAGGAAAAAGGAAAACAAATTATAAGCACAAATCGGATCTTATAACATCTTAAGATTTAACAGCCAGCCGTAGATTTCATGACTCATAAAACTTATTCCATAATTAAATTTCAAAGATTGCTTTTTGTTCTTAAATTCCATATATTATGCATATGTTTACATGACAAGGTTTATATTAAAACACTTAGAAGGCATATTTAGAGAAAAGATATATAAGAATTTTTATAAAATATATTGTTTAGATGGGAAAAAATATGTGATGTAGAGGGAGAACTTAATTGATAAAATCAACTATATGCGTAGGCCATGTTATATGGTTAAGTTTGGTTAAAATGACTTAAAACACAGAGATTAAGGGAACGCCTGGTCTTATATATGAAAGCTTTTTTGGGGTCCCAATTCAACAAAGTTAAGTATGGTCCACTTCTATTTCTTACCGTATAATGGAAGCAAATAAAGGTGCTCCTGGATAGCAAGAATAATAGCTTTTTGACTTAAATGGACAACCTATGTTTGCTTCACACACACACACACAAAAGTGAGATATTTTCGTTATCTAATAGTTTCATACTTTTTTTTTCTTGTTTTTCAACCATCCATCTTCCTTAGGTGGACGACGCTAGTTTGATATGGCTGGGTGACTCCCATTCACTCTCTCTCTCTCTTTATCTCTCCCTCTCTCTCTCTCTCTCTCTTTCTCTCTCTCTCCCTCTCTCTCTCTCTCTCTCTCTCTCTATATATATATATATATATATATATATATATATAAACGGTTGGCTTTTTTAATTTACTTTTTTTGCAAATTCAACTGGACAATGGATGTGGAAGATGTATATATGGGAACGTATGCAAAGATCTGAATTTCGATGCTTTTAGATTTCCCAGTTCAAAAGTATGATCTGTACATCAAATTTTCAAATTTTTTTGCTTATATTTGCAGACATTTTCCACGCATTTGTGTTGCTAGGTTTTTGAAAAAAGTCCTCAAAAGTATCAAACAGGAAAATTAATGTCTTCGTCTTTCTACAGCTCTATTTATGTACTTCATATGCTTTTTCGTTATTGAATTCGTCCACATAATTAGATGTTCGAAAACGAAAATGGTAAAAAATGAACAGTCTGCATCCATGAGTATGGGAAGAAATCTCCAACCAAAATTGCCTAAATGTGCACACCTGGTCTTCCTCCAGAACCAATATTCCAGAGAAAGTGGCTAAGATCGCAAAAATATGCATGCCTAGTCTCCCGGCCTCCAAGTTGTAGACTTAGTTCGTAACTTTTCTAGAGAAAGTGGGGAAACAACAAAAGAATATTCAACTACGATCGCAAAAATGTGCACGCCTCGCCTCCCTACAAAATTTTCTAGAGAAAGCGAGGAAACTGGGGAAGAAAAATCTACATTTCTTTTTCCCCTGGCCATAAGTTAGCGGCGGAGGTAGAAGTTTTTTTGAAACTATAGATCTTTTAAAAAATTTAAATTTAAATTAATATTAAAATGACTGAGGAGCACTTTATATAAATATGCGAACGACAAGATGCACCAATATGTAAATAAACACATTTTACAATAGGTTCCAATACATAAATCAAATAAATATTGTAGCACCCGCAAATAAATAAACACATTTTGTTATAAGATTCAATATGTGAATAAAAATACATTTTGTGAGAACGCATCAGCTACCGTCCACACAATCACAAACATGTCTCCCTCTGTGCCATACAATTTTTTTTTTACCAAGCAGTCAGCTGGTCAAGGATCCAAAACCTCATCGGTGTCAGTAGGCTACGTAAACGTTAATGTGCGCAGTTTCCTACATCAGTTTCTCAAATTTCTTTCATTTTTACATTAAGATCGTTTAATATTTACTTTGTTATACATGTAGGTGCCCCTTCAAATATGAAAACTTAGGAATCTGAAAAAATTTCTGGCTCCGCCACTGATTGGTGTGGGTTATGTGTAAGCTTGGGCACCGGGCCGGGCCACCGCCAGGTACCCGGTACCCGGCCCGTTATGGGCTTGGGCCCGGGCCTTGAAATAATAATTTCCAAGCTGAGGTTAACGGGCTCGGCCCGGCCCAGTAACTAACGGGTTGGGCTCGGGCCTGCCATTGTGATCGGCCGCTGGCCCGAGAAGCCCGATAGGATTTTTTTTTTTTTCAAAAAACTGAATGTTAGCAATTTAGCCGGTTAGGGTCCCCCTTTCCCCCCAATTCAAGGATGTTGTGTGAGAGGTTGAGGTAGCCGAGCGACGCGCACTACTCGAGGTATGCCGGAATCAGTCGGCTAAAGGTGTTGCTAGAGACATCAAGGGAACCGAGCGCTGTGAGCGACGGAAAGTGTGGGTACAACATCCCCTGCGTATGCGGCGTGAAGTTGGAGAGGTCGATCCCGGTGACCCTGCATCCCGTGCACACGATCCCCGACCAGCCGCAAGGCGAAGCGTCGCCCTCGGTCCACTGGTCATACTTCCCCTGATGCGCGGCGTTGTTTCGTTGGAGGAACTGCTTGAGGTCGATCAGCGCGTCCTTGTCCCATTGAAAAGAACTCCCATCCACAACCACCACCGCGATGAAGACGAGCAGCACGAAGCCGACGAGCTGCGGCAGGAACATGGCCATTCCTCTATATCTCTCCACCCCTGTGGGTCATCCGAAAACCGCTACAACTTAAGCCTCTGTTTTTGTGGGTCGCCGACCATCTTCTCCACCTCCTTCCCCCTCGCTTTTCTTCCCCTGCACTGGTGCCAAGCTCACTGGTCTCCCTCCCTATGTTCTTCAACTCCTTTAACTCGAAAAAGCCCGGCCCGGGCCATTAATAATCGGGCCGGGCCGAGTCTCGGGCATAAGTTGAAGCCTGAGTCCCGATATCACATGGGCCGGGCTGGCCCGTTTCTAAACGGGCCGGGCCTCGGGCTGGCCCGCTTATAATGTCAGGCCTCGTTTTTTACATTTTTAACGGGCCGGGCCAGCTCGGCCCGACCCGATGCCCAGCCTTAGTTATGTGTGAGCAATTACCTACATAAACTTAAAAAATATATATATTTTTGTACTGATATTTATGAATGATTTTTTTTATTTATGTATTGGTGCCTCTTAAAAACTTAAATTTTATATATGGTGCCCTTTAATAAAAAAATTTCAGCTTTACCCCTAACTCAAACCATATCTCCATCCATGCCAAGTTGGTGCCGCCATTATTTTTTTTTTCTCTTATGGGTCTGACGTGGGACTGTTAAAGGCGCTCCATATACTTTTGAAAATTTTAGAGGAGTTAAATTTACTTTTTGAAATATTAATTAATAAATTTTTATTTTCCAAAATGTCAAGTGTTGGCTGTGGCCCCTGCCAACTCTCCACTCTCAACCCGTGTTCTCCGGCTCTGCTGTTCCTGCAGGGAAACGTTTTAAATATAAGATTTGATTCGGTGCCTGAAATTAGAGCAATGGAACTCAGACTTGTCAAAGATTTCAGTTTGCTGGAGTCAGATCCATTGTTTACTACATTCAGTTTAACTCCGACCAGCTTTAGATTTGGATTTGGATTTGGACTCGATTTTTTCAAACTGAATTTGAATCCAATAAATATAAGTTATAATTAAAATAATAAACATAAAATATTTAAAAGTAACTGAAAATGACATATTACACTATTGATTGAAATCAGTTTGCCATTTGATTCACTTTGAGTATGCTGACTCGAGTAAATACATGCCCATTGCATACCGATGCTTCCTATGCCTACCTTTGTAATTTCCTACCTCTCTCATGCATATGCGCACATATTTAATAATATAATAATAATAATAATAATCGGCTCTTTCTTCTCATAATTTCTCTCAATTTCTAGAACATGAAATTAATTTTTTTCTGCCCTTTTTTTTCTCACACTTCCCTTCATTTTTTCTCCCTTCCTTGTTTTTTTTATTTATTTTTTTCTTTACATAACTATCGTCTTCATCAAAAGATTGATGGACTCTTTTTCGCTACAAAACAAACACTTATGACTGACGGTAACAATCTGTCGATAAACGTTAGAACACCATCAGTGATAGTTTTAATGACGGCGTACGCAACCCGTCAGAGTAGACAATGTAGCAGATACATTCATTGACGAGTCAATAGGACCATCAATAAAACGTATTACTTCTCGACAGTATCGCCAACTGTCAGTGAAATTTTATTATTTATTGACGGAATAGACCGTCAGTAAAAATGTGATATTTAGTAACAATGTACGTAACCATCAGTAAATGGTTGGACAATTACTAACAGCTACTGACGGAACCGTCAGTAATTATTTACATCGATATGTAATTACCATTGCTAATGAATATATTACTGACGGTTTCTTTTTTCCCGCCACTAACATTTATATTGTTCTTTTAATATTACATTATATTCCATTGAACCCAAATAATGGAATACAAAAATATATCATACGATACATGTAACAATGTATAAAGAAAAGTTCTATTACATTCATACTTAATTACCGTCCATGACACATATTGAAAATGTAAAATAGTACAAGTACATGACATTTAATGTATTACATTTTGTACATTAATGAAAAATTCAACTTGGCATGAATCAATGAGAGAAATTAATGTGGGCAAATCTGCCTAGAAAAATGTTAAATTTGTTATAAAAAATAAAGAAGACAGTTGAGTATATAATATATTCGAATCTTAACTGAATGATCAAGCAAGCAAAGCCATGATTTGATTGACCTGAACTTCCAGCATATCCACCTTTACACATTTTTCCTCTATCTTAAGGACCCTAGCACAGGTTGCCTCGAGTTCACGTACTCTAGCACATGTTTTTTTTGAGCTCATCCTGCACATTTCTCCTCTAATACAACAAGCTTTCTTTGTAATGTACTGACTTGTTCTTTTAATACTGCACTTTGTACTTCAACCTGACTTTTGCTTGCACTTCCAGCAGAAAACTGCTAAGGTTTCATACCTAATATTCCCATTGTATGTATTTGACCATGGCTATCATCTCCCATCACTTGGGATAGGACTTCACTGCTGCCAGCTGAATGGAATGCTCCCTCGGACAAAGTATCTATCTTTTCCTTTACCTTTTTCTAATGCATTTACATACATACAAGATTAGTACATAGTAATATATCTATTGTTGCATGAAAAACATTGGATATAACAACTTACTATAAAACTGTTGGTTTCAGGGTTGGAATAGTTTGCATTAGTGCTGCTTCTAGTTGTAATAAAAACTTTACCCTGTAAAGGCTCATGTCCATCTTCTCCAAACCGTATAGGCTAATATATCAATTTGACTGGTGGATAGATGTATAGTTCAATATTAATCTTCAACTAGAAATTTAAACTCAAACTGATGTAATTTATAATTACCTTCTTTATTTAAATCATGCAAAGCTTTGTGTACCTATAATTTGTTGGTACTTTAGCTGTGCACGTTTTGTGTATGCTTTTCATCAACTTCCTATAAATTGCTTAATAATAGTTTCCAACTGTTCATCTGGAATCTCGTACTTGACAAGTTGGGGTTTACGAGTTTCAAAAGTTTTAAATTGTTTGTGTACTTTCCTCAGTTCATACCTCTATAATCTAAAGAGGCATGTTTGTATTTCTGTAATGCTCACTTGTGTACGACAAATTTCTGCTCATTAGAAACCTCAAATTTCTCCTATCAATTCAACATATAGGACAAAGTAGAATTGTTAACAAATGGCATATAACATTAAAGCTTTAAAATTTAATATGAAAACAATATTAATAACCTGCAATTGTTTCCAAAAATCTACTCTAAATGAATTAGGCAGTTCTGACCACTTGTGAAATATCAATGGTGTGCTTTCTGGGTCTCGTACCAACGTTGCAATATATGTCATAAAAATTTGTGCTTCTCTACCGATTGGCTGTTTGAGTGTGTTCACATGCAAATTATGTTTTTGCTCATGTCTCAAAGTTGCAGTGGCAAGAGCTCGAGTCAATCCCCGGGTGTGTCTTGGTGGAGGTACTGCAAACAAGTGAATATATGTTAAACAAAATAAGTGAAATTATTGCAGAAATTAAGTCAGTGAATATAAACTTCAGTGAGTGAAAATATTGATGAACAATGTTACCTCAATGTCTTCGTCCATGCTTTCATACATCAGTGGTATATATTGCCATCGAGAAGTCATCTAACAAAAGACCAGATTATCACATAATATTAGATGTAAATTAAGTACATCGTACCAACCATCTATGTAAAAAAGACAACATTTATCAATGTGAAATAAAAAAAATTATATAATTAATTTAAAAAGAAATATCTATCATGTTGATACATGCCAACCACCTATGGGAGATTGATTAACAGCGATGCCATGTACATCTTCTCGAACCCAAGTTATAATATCATTCACATTATCAACATTTGCAACTGCCATGTTATGCAAGTCTATATCGATGTTACAATCACTATTACCAACCACTACTTCTTTTTGTAAAATGTCATATATATCTCTAGGTTTTGGTTTAATAACAATATGTCAATCACTTTCTATCGGGTCCTATATGTAAAAAACTTGTTGCACTTGTTATGCTAAAATGAAAGGTTTATTTTTCATACATTGAAAGTTGATGTTGATGAGTATGAATTCAAATTCGACTTGCTTAATACGACGACCATGTAAACTAAGTACATTGTACTATTCACATTTGAATAGAACAAAGTGTAGGGTCTCTATATAAATGACCTCTACAATGTCATGACAAATCCATAATATGGAACTTCACCAATCACAGGATTTCTATCTCTTGAACATGAGAAACTAGAAGTCTCTGCAAGTATGAGTACTCTATTATTTTGTTACTTCATGTTCATTTCTTTGTCCCTTATATGAATCTAAACTCATTAGATATAAACCGTTGTATTGCAATGCATTTTTTTTTTGAGAAATTGAAACAATCATACAATATCTTCTGGTATATGTTGATTTTGATGATCATGTTGTCGTTGAATCTGTAACATAGAAAATGTCAAAATTAGATATAGTAGACTAATTAGTATATTTCAATGCTACTAACACATATGTGATTTTTCTTCAGTTTCAATAAGTACCAACATAATATAAGAATAGAAAGATGTTCCTAAATATGCAAACACAACTAACAATTGTTAGAAAATAAAATTACATACCGCCCAATAAGATACATCCAATGATATTGTACAGGCCCACCCAAACGCACCTCATTAGTTTAATGAATTGTCAAATGGTATAAGACTATTTCATACACATCTATGTGAAGATTATAGACGACTAATAAAACAGGCTAGATGCTATAGGTTGAGGTCAAAATTTTATATGGATTGAAACCATTGCTTGCTAAACCAAGTCATACATTACGACCATCTACTGAAAAAGATGAATTCATTTAATCAACTCTTCCATGCCAATCCCATCTGCTAAGTGTCTCAAGACTCTATCTTTAACGCAGATTTCAAAATGCCATGTCATCTGTCGTGCAATGTTTAATATTATGAACAATTTTTTTCAGTCGCGGTGCAATTCGGCAAATAATGTATAGTCTTTATTGGTGTTCTTGCCTTTTTTAGAATGATTGTTAGAATCTTTTGAATTGGACTCATTCCTACATAACATGCATTTGTTTTGGGCACATATCTATCCTTTCACTACGAATGGAAAATCAATGATGCTCTTCTTGGCCTCATACATAGTCTGTGGTAATTACACTTCAGTCAAATAAGCTTCATGCAATAGATCAAGGAACATACTGAACCTTTTGTTGCTCATATAGAATCTTAATATGAAACAAGTGGACTAAAAAACTCAATTTTGTATGTCTACTACAGCCTGGGTAAAGTTCATCTTTTGTGTCTCTACTTAGTCTTTCGTACACGTTATTGCCTTCTCCTTCTTTAATAACATGGTTGACTGGCTGAGCTGAAGTGGTTCCATTTTCGTGCATGTCAAAAACATCATCAAACATTTCATGCATATCTTCAAATTGGACGTCAAAGTGTTGGTTACCTTCTTCTTGTGTAGGTGGCAAAACTGATTCCCATGATCATGCCACTAAACACATGACTGAATGAATCCATGACAAACAATATGATCTAATGCATTAAGCACCTTCTGAGACCTAAAATTATTGCATTTACACATGGACATATTCTTCCATTCACAATGACATTATTAGTGCTCGTAAAGTCAAAGAAATTGTCTATGCCATTCAAATCACTATTCCTTCTCTTTGTGATCCAACATCGATCTTCCCTATTATCAAAGTTTAAATCTAAATAATCAAAGACCAAACATCAAGACAAGCTCAGGGTTAAATGATGGTTGCACCTAAAGTGATGACGACATGTATGACTGACATATATTGATGTAAATTAATAATACAAACAGTGTACAAGATAACCTCAAGATAACATGCCACTTGAATGTAAATCCATATGCGGTTAATTACAAGATAACAAACCAAAGGAGGATCAATGCTCGGACTCATTTCCCATGGTAAAGAATTCTTAGACAAACCATGCTCTCTCTGCGACTTGTTCACTTGATAAAATGACCAATGGAATTGAGATTAGGTAGCATCTCTTCATTGAACATGTGACTCTAGGTGGTGCAAAGAAAGGTGTAATTTGGTCATGTGATGATAAATAGGTTGTTGATTGATAATCTGTTGCATTGTGGGGAAGGATAAGGGCTTGAGGGATGACAGAAATTGCATAAAAAATGACTTACATGCAAAAACAAGTAGCTTACAACATCATGAATGCACTTTTTCAGGCAAGGTAATATAAGTTTTTGTTTAACAATTAAAAGCTTAAAGTAGGAATATGGCAATCATATATTGCATTATTCCCCATTTTAAGTTTGAAATCCCAACTAACCATGTTAGAAGTACCTCATACCTTAGTACCATTGTGGGTGCACATGGTCTAACATGGGTGACACAAGCTGGTAGTACCATATAACTGCCTATCGACATTGGTGAATAAGTAATCCAACTCATTTACATTTAGACCAGAATGTTGGTAATCATATCAATTAAAGAGTTTGTGCTTTTGTTTTCCAGTGAAACATTGTTCTTTGAACAAATTGCATTTATTGTCATATCTAGGAATTTAAATTTGGTTGGGTTCAAAATAGCTAATGCATGGGGATTGGGCAGTCAGCCATTTAGCAGCCAAAAGGCAAATCCTCGACTTTGGATTCAACCAATTTATATCCTAGGTGATAAGGTGTCTGTAGATGAACATACACAAACAATGAAGGCAACATTATTTCTCATTTTAAGTTTGAAATCCCAACTAACCATGTTAGAAGTACTTCATACCTTAGTACCATTGTGGGTGCACATGGTCTAACATGGGTGACACAAGCTGGTAGAACCATAGAATTGCCTACCGACATTGGTGAATAATTAATCCAACTCATTTACATTTAGACCAGAATTTTGGTAATCATATCAATTAAGGAGTTCGTGCTTTTGCTTTTTCCAGTGAAATATTGTTCTTTGAGCAGTCTGCTTTTATTGTCATATCTAGGAATTTAAATTGTGTTGGTTTCAAAATAGCTAAATGAATGGGATTGGGAAGTCAGCCATGTAGCAGCCAAAAGGCAAATCCTCGACTTTGGAATCAACCTATTTGTACTCTAGGTGATATGGTGTCTATAGATGAACATACACAAACAAGGAAGGCAACATTTCTGTTGGCCACAATAAAAAAACAAGGAAGAAAGTTAACAATACTTTCTCCAATGTTAAGCTAACTACAAGTACTTCATTCTGTCATGAAATAATTTGTCCTTGGATAGATATATAGCACTTTGTCGCAAAAGACTGTAGTATGCTCATGCTTCATGTCAAATTCTACACACAACCCTTTTAGGCAAATGGCTTCCTTTATTGCTTCAATTATTGCCATATACTCTGCTTTTATAGTTAAGAATAATATTATGGATTGCAAAGAAACTTTTCAGCTGATTACATAACCTCCAGAGGTGAACAAATAGCTTGTAAGAGAATTCCTTTTGTTTTGCTCACTTGCAAGATCTAAGTTTCAATAACTAACTAACGTGTATTTCTTTCCTCCAAATTCCAAGTAACAATTTGAGACTCTGCTTACGAACAATAGAATCCATTTTATGGTTTGCTAATGCTCTACTCCTAGATTATGCGTGTCTGCTCACAACACTAAGAGCATGTGAAATGTCTAGTCAAGTGCATAGCATAGCATACATGATGCTTCTAATAGCATTGCATAAGGAACACATGACATGTGCTATTTTTCTTCACTGGTTTGTGGAGAAGCCTTGGGCACACAATTGTCTAAACTAGACATTTAAAGACAAAGAGACTCGAGAAGCCCACTACCTTTAGATTGATTGGCTGAGATAGACTTTTCCTTCTTGTTTGTCTCTATGTACTTTGATTCTCAATATCTTACTCAAGTTTTTTATTTTGAATTCTTTGTTAAACAACTACTTTAGTTTGTAAATTTCAAACATTTCCTTTGTAGTTATAAACATGTCATCTACAAACAACAATAGATAGATTAAGGAGTTATTGGGTGATATCTTAAAGTACACAAAAAGTCATATTTGCTTCTCACAAAGTCATAGCTAAGAATGGAGTCAAATCTCAAGTAACACAATCTTAGAAATTGCTTTAATGGGCATAGAATTTTTTTTAATAACCAAACATGATCATATTCTCTTTTAATTACAAAACCTTCAAGCTACTGCGCCTATACCTGCTCATCTAGGTTTCCCTGCATAAATACATCTAGTTACACTAATCCAAATCAAGGTTAGCTATTACAACCAAAATTAAACAAATGGAGGCTTATTTAACAATAGAAGATAAAATGTCACTACAATCAGTACCTTATATTTGGCTATAGTTTTTGGCAACTGGAGGTGTTCTATAATTAACTTTTTTTTTCTTGTTTCTTTTATGTTGATGACATATTTACAACCAACTATTCTCTTTTTTTTTTTTGACTGAGACACTAAGACATATGTTTTGTTGTTAGGAAGAGATCGTAACTATTCATAAATAGTCAACACCCATTTGTTAGAATCTGAACTTGAGTTGGCATCAACCTACTATGTAGGTTGATTACCCTCACTTGTCACTTCTATAGACAATAGGGCATAAGCAAGACTACATTTGGAATACCTTGATGGTGGTTGAACCGTTCTCTTTTGCCTATCTTGGGCATTGGAATATGGATTTTTCTTTGGAGAAAATTCTGCTTGATCATCACCTCTAGATTGATTTCCAATAGAAGGGCTAGTTTTACCATCTTGAGGAGAATGATTTGACATGTAGCTGACAAGCCATAGACCAATTTGCCACTCTATCTACTCTTTGTCACCCTCCACATTTTCAATTTTAGATGCAACTATTTTTTTTGAGGTAATACTTCTCAGATTCATTAAAAGTACATTTCTTTCAATGATAATTCTAGGGCTTTTAGAATAAAGGCACCATAAGCTATGTCCTTTTGTTTCTAATGTATACCCAAGAAATATACATTTTTTGGTCTAAGGATTAAGTTTTCTTTCATTAAAGTATATGTATATTGTGCATCTAAAACTCTTAAATGAAAATAGTCAACAGGTTTATCAGACCATACTTCTTTTGGAGTTCTAAAATTTAATGGTGCATAAGAAAGACAGTTTACTAGATACCTTGTTGTATATATATATGATGTCTACCCAAAACTCTTTGCCATCTTTAAAAGAGTTCAATTCATGCTCAACAACTCTATTTTTTGTGGAGTGATTACTGTCTTCTTGCAAAAGGTTTGAAATTCGCTTGAGCAACACTCAGGACCATCATTTGTTCTCAATGGCTTCACTCATGTGCGTGTGTAATTTTCAGTAAGGGTCTTCTACTGCTTAAAATCAGTAAAAGTTTTTTACCACAATGTTAGAACGTAGACATAGACTTTCTCTGACGAGTCATAAAAATGTGAGTCCATACCTTGCATCACCTTTAAATGGTACTCGAGAGTGACCTCGCAAGTTAGAGTGTATATAATCCAACATACCTTTCATGCGGTGGATGATAGTGTCAAAATTTACTTTCCATTGCTTGTGGAGAATGTAATACTCATGTAACTCTAGCTTTCCAGTACTTTGACCGTCAAGTAATTCTTGTTTGGAGAGTATTCTCGGCTCCCTTTTACTCATGTGCCCAAGCATCATATGCTTCAACTTGGTACTATCTTGACTTGTTAGAGATATTGTGGCTGCTCCAATGACTGTAGATCAGAGCAATGTATATGGATTTCTAGATCTAGCTATTTAATGAGATCCAAGGTAGATCTTCTAGCTTTAAGAACTCCACCTTCACCAGTATCATATAATCCTTTTGATTCTGGAGCACCAAGAGAGATGATATCTTGAATGATGAATCATTTTGACAGTTTGTTCCCTAACTATCTTGAATGATTAATCATTTTCTGTGATAACAGCTCCATCTTCAATAATCTTGAACACAAAGAATGATTCTCTATGGGGCATTATGTGGTAGGAACTGCTTGCATCAAAGATCCAATTGTCAATCAACTGCTTGGATTTGGTGGCTAGTAGGACAAATTCATCTTTCTATGCAATGTTGGCTTCAACATGTTGCTTTTTTCATTCCGATGCTTCTTTTATTTATTAGTTTGTAGCACTGTCCTATTGTAGAACTTTTTTTTTCGATTTGGATTTTATATTGTTTGCTCACTCCTTGAAACTTCTCCTTATCGTTGAGCTTCAAGTTGGCATCGAGATGATGCTTCAATAAACATTTTATCCATCAACTCTTTGGACAAAAAAGTTGTTTTCACTTCTTTTATGGAAATTGTGTATCTTCCAAAAGACAATCTCTCTAAATTTTGTAGGAGAGGGTAGTAGTAAGCATATAATATGACAACCTAATCTTCTTCTTCTATCTTAACATTGCAATGTTCTGTAACCATAATGATGAAATTAAACTCATCTAAATAGGCATTTAGTGACACAACTTCATTTATTTGTATGAAGTATAACTTTTGCTTTAAATGAAGCTTACTGATGAGCATGTTCAGGTAGAGGGACTCCAACTTTCACCATAGAGCTGTCACGATCTTTTTATGGACCACTTCTTTTAAAACTTTAGTGGACAAGCAGAATTTTGTTGTTGCAGGAGCTAGCATTGGCATCCCTATCTTGCTTACTATCAGCTATCATAAACCCTAGTATGTTCTCAATGCCTAAGAGTGCCATCTCGGCTCCTTGTTGAACGAGAAGGACTTTCATTTTTTAACTTGCCAAAGCACAAAGCTGACATAATGATCAAATTTATCAAACTTAAATTTTGTTTCCATTTTTTAATTACTTCTCCTCAAACTAAACCAGCTGATCAAGAAAAAATCAGTCAAAATGCGTTTTGATCTAGTTCTCAATGGAACAAACTTGGTTCTGATTTAAGAAAATAGACATGCCAAAAAACTTGGACTAACTCGATCTGGTATGACAGAAAATTTTGATCTGGTTAGGCTCCAAGAAATCCCACAATGTTGGGTATGTTTGATTGAAATAAGAATTTGGTTAAGAAGAACTTGAACCGGGTCCAAGTATGGCATATCAGATTCAAGTATATGAAAAAAAATAAATGAAGGGATGGAGGCCTAACCTCCAGTAGGTTTGTTTCTTTCCGATACACCAACAATTGAATCCCATATACGATATGTTAAAGTAAGAGCAAAGAAATAAAAAGTAACAAAAACACATGTTGTAAGAGGTTCGGTGATTTAATCACCTATGTTCTCTAAAGATTGCTCTCTCTTTTTCTCTCTATTACAAATGAGAGAGAGAAGCTTCCTTTAAATATATATCTTGATTACATAAACGGTGGACATCTAATTTAATACAACAATTAAAAATTTCAAATTTATTTCCATTATTATGTTCATGAACCTCTCGTTGATTCTGCTGTCTTCCTTTCTCATGTGCTATTTTTGAATTCTTGCTATTCTTAATGTCATTAAAGTTCTTGTCTATTTCCTTTGATTGTTTTTAGACATGGTTCACAGGATATCCACAATTCTGACTTCTGTTATGGTCTGGATCATGACACGTGTGATCTAGATCTGAGATTTCCTTTACGTCCTCCCTCAAACCCATCATCCCCTACTAACAGCAACAGTCAAACCACTGACTTAAGTTCTTTGTTTCCCTTACTGCCAGCTCCAACTACCTTAAATTATTTCTTAATGTTATGCTCACCTATCTCTTATGGGAGAGCCAGTTTTATACCACTGCTCGTCTCTTATAATTTATATGGTCTTATTGATGGAAATAAACTTTGTCCTTCAAAATTTATTAGATAGAATAACTCTCAGACAATTCATCCTGAATTTTTCAATTGGGTTTGACTAGATTATCTATTGCTTAGTTGGCTTATTTCATCTTTGTCAGAACCTATTCATGCTCAAATAGTTGGGTTGAAAACTTCTCATGAAGTATGGAGTGCTTTGAGAAACATTTATGTTGTCCACTCTCAAGCAAAGTTCTCCAGTTAAAAGAACAATTGTCTACTCTCAAGAATCACCCATGAACAATCGATGAACTTTTTCATAGAGTTAAGACAATAAATAACCAATTGTCAATGGCGTCAAAGATGGTTAGTGAAGAAGATATTGCCTTTCACATTCTTAGAGCATTACCTCATGAATATGCAGCCTTTAAGACCTCTATTACTAGTAGAGTAGATCCTATTTCTTTGACAGAGTTGCATGTTTTACTTCTTACGTAAGAATCTCAGTTAGTTGATATGGAAAATGAGGAATCTCTTACTGGTCCTACCATGAACAATGCCAATAAGAATGGTACAAAAAGTTTCAATCCTTTCAAAGCCACAAATTTCTATAGGCGAAGGTGGGAAGAAAAACTAGGGGCATCAAGGTAAAATTATATGTCAATATTATGATCAAACAAGTAATTCAATAAAAACTTGTTTCAAGATCAAGCCTCCGAACAAGCAGGCTAGGCATCAAGCATCTTCTTCATCTTCAAATTCTTCGCTTCTTTGTGCTTACCACGTGATGACTTCCTCTATGGGCGATGCTTATTGGTGCCCAAACTCTAATGCATCACACCACATAGCAAATGACCTTAACTCCATGAGCGTTCACAGAACCTATGATGGCAATGAATCTATCTGCATTGGTGATGGGTCAGATTTGGCTATTCATACTGTTGGCTTTTCATATTTTCAGATTTGTAATACTAAGTTTTTTATTAAGGACATTCTTCATGTGTCAACTATGAGAATTTACTTTATGTCCAAAAATTTACTATTGATAATGATGCTTTCATTGAGTTTTACCTGAATACTTGTATTGTGAAGGATCAAACAACCAAGAAAGAACTCATGCAAGGGCATGTTCATGATGCACTCTATGTTCTGAAGTTTGATGAAGATAGAACTTTGAATAAGTTGCACACAGGCAATAAGGCAGCATACACTGGGCAGAAGGTCTCCTTGGACAAATGGCATCAATGCCTTGGCCATCTCGCCTATAAAGTTCTGCGACGGATATTTCAGCATTTTAGTTTACCACATTATGGAGCATTTGAGAACAATATTTGTGTTGATTGTCAAAGAGGAAAAGCATATGCTCTTCCATTCATTCTGTTTCTACACCTCTTGAGTTAGTGTTCTCTGACATGCAGGGGCCTTTGCCCATATTAAGCCTAAACAAGCAAAAATATTATGTGCATTTCATTGATGCCTTCTCAAAGTATTCATAGATTTATTTCATATCATGCAAATCAAAAGTCCTTGATGTATTCAAAATTTTCAAACAAAAAGTTGAAAATGTATGTGAAAAGAAAATCAAATATTGCAAATGGATGGTGGTGAAGAATGTATTGGACTCAAAACACATATAGAAGCTCAAGGCATTACTCACTGCATATCTTGCATACACACACATGAGCAAAAACAATGCTGCAGAAAGAAAGCATCCACATATTGTTGAGACAGAACTTAGTCTTATGAGTCACTCTTGTATGCCTAAGCATTATTGGTCTTATGCCTAAGCATTATTGATCCATGAATGAGATTCGTCTAGCCAAAATCTACATGTCATCAGTCCATCTTCTACCATGTGTTTTTATAACATACAATATGACCCTAAATGAACTGTGCTTCTACAAGTATGCCTGAAAATATAGTCAGTGGAATGATGCTATGACCTAAGAATATAATGCATTGATTCAAAATCACACATGGATTCCAGTTCTCAAGCATGCAGGGCATAATATTATTGAATGCAAATGGATGTAAAAGATTAAGAGAAAGGTAAATGAATCTATTGAATGTAGTAAAGCACGATTGGTAGCTCAAGGGTACACTCAACATGCTAAAATAGATTATTTTGAGACATTCAATCCTATGGTTAAGCCAACTACCTTCTATTTTCCCATCTCTATTGCAGTTAGCTTCAAATGGCCTATCCGGCAATTAGATGTTCATAATGTCCTCTTAAATGGGGATCTTCAAGAAACTGTATACATGGCACAATATCAATGATTCGAAAAAGGATCTAATTTAATCTGCAAGGCCATATATGGTTTAAAACAAGCTCCAAGAGCTTGGTACCAGAAACTTGCATATGCTCTTGCATCATTTGAATTTGCTTCCTCTAAAATAGACAAGTCACATTTTGTGCTAAAAAGAAATACATTTTGTGCTATGTTTTAGTTTATGTGGATGATATATTACTGACTAGCAATAATACAATGTTCATTACCTCTCTTATCATGCACTTAAACTCCACATTTGCTCTCAAAGATCTTCAACATCTAAGTTATTTTCTCAGCATGGAAGTTCATTAGACATCACAAGGGCTTATATTGCCTTAGCAAAAGTATGCCCTTGATTTATTACATCAAGGCAAAATGCTTGGATCAAAACCCATGTTTACGCCCAAGGGGACATCAAAGGCTCTTTCTCAAGGATCCATGAACTCCTATCAAGATCCAACAGAGTATTGCAGTATGGTAGGCACCCTTCAATATCTTACTATGACCCATCTAGATTTGGCCTTCTCATAACCTCACTGCTCATTGTTATAGTTTAAGTAGATATCTAGATGTTGATATTGGGTCACCCAACATTAGGCACCTAAGCATATAAAAGCTTAGAAAAAAAGAAGCATGTTTTTAATCTTTTAGAGAGGTGAATCTTTGAAGCTTCTACTTGTGGGAGAAAAGATTGTTAATATGGTACCTCCCAACTTGGGGCAATGTGAAATCCATTTGGAAGACATGAAAGATCAGATAGGAACTTTGTTTTGGTGCCTAAAAAACTCATTTTTATGGAAAAACAAATTTCTAAGCTGATTTTTTGGAGGTCAAGTGCTTATGTGCACACTTCAAATGAGATAAGTTACCTGGTCATCAATTTTTGGTGCATCATGTAAAGAAAATCTCAGATCCAGATCAGGCACATAATTATTCAGACCATAACAAAAGTCATAATTGTGGAGATTCTACAAATCGTATCTAGCAACAACCAAAGGAAATAGACAAGAACATTAATGATGTTAAGAATAGCAAAAATTCAAAAATAGCGCATGAGAAAGGAGTGCAGAATCAAAGAGACATTTATGGCCATAATAGTGAAATAAATTTGAAATTTTTGACAGTTGTATTAAATCAGATGTCCACCATTTATGTAATCAAGATCCATATTTAAAAGAACCTTATCGCTCTGATTTGTAATAGAGACAGAGAAAAAAGAGCAATCTTTAGAGGACATAGGTGATCAAATCACTAAACCTCTTACATAGTGTGTTCTTCTTACCTTTTATTTCTTTGCTCTTACCTTAACATGGTATCAAAGCTCTTTTCCTAAAGGAGAATTTTCTGATAATGGGTTTGTCGGATTTCTTTTGCTATTTAGTTTTGTGCTTTCATGATTGTTAGGTGTTTCTCTTTGAGTCGTGTTCTCTTGCTTCAAGCATGGTGCCTTCATCAAACCTTTACATCCCCACAATTCATAGAATCTTCACAATTATGACTTTCATTATGGTATGGATCGTGATTCGCCCAACAATGATGAAAGCACCACAATATATATGAGCTACATGCCTACAGTTGTATACCCTCATACTCGTTACATTAGATGAAGTTTACAACCCACTACTCAAGAGCAAACATCCCTCATTGAAGACCTTGCAACACATCCACATGTATAATTTAGATTATAACGTGTATCCTACATCGAAGTATGTATGTACATATATCTATACAAGTTGATTTTCTTATGTTTGCTTAATTATATAAGAAATTTCATGTGCAATACTTGAATAATCCCTTACCAAAAATTCTGAAATTTGTAAAGTTTAGTTTGCCTGTAACTTCTTCATTCTAACTTCACTCTGCATAGCTTGATTCACTCAGACGGATCCTCAGATCACTCTCTTCCCTTGCAACCATATCCATTTGCATATAACAATATGTACCTTTGAACAGAAGTATATATCTCTATATATCCACATCTCTCCACATATAACTGTATAACCCATTTTAGGTAAGCCGACCACTTACCAAGTTCAGCCAACAACATGACATTTTGCTCCCAGCAACACCTTCACCCATGTCCTGGTCTTCCACCACAACCCAAGGCTAGAAAGATGGAAGTGCCACAATGAGTTTCTACTAACTTTGACCTACACCATTAATGTAGCAGAACAGAGCCCACGACACCTTGCTCTTCATTCTTAGTGCCAAGTCCCTTCTTACTACTACTGTGGCAAATAAGAGGGTAGAGTGTTTTCACACTAGTTTAAATAAGTTTTTTAGTAGGGCGCTGTAGCTTCCATCCGATTTTTTCCTTTTCTTTCAAATAAAGGAAGTGACTCTTCAGATTCCGCCGTCATCTTTTAATAAACTAGTTGTATTTAGTTTGTCCCATAAGCCACATTTCTCAGCCCTCAACCACCTTATTGATTAATTTCAGTTTTCTACACCATAATTATGATAATAAATGGGTTGATTGGTTCTAAGGTTGAAAATAAATAAACAACTAAATGAATATATATAGCCTTTACCATATAACATATTTATTACTATATATATGACTGCACACAAGTAAAAATAAGCAAGGTCTTACAGCAAATGGAGAGAGTGGTTTATTAGACATGTTGCCGGAGATATGGCTTCTACCCAAAACTCTACAAATGTTGGCATTCAGCAATATACATCGAGCTTTTTCTATAAGAGTTCAATTCATGTTCAGCAACTCCATTTTGTTGTAGAGTTTCCTTCACAGTTCTTTGTCGGGTAATTATTGCCTTCTTGCAAAAGGCTTCAAATGTGATCGAGCAAAAATCAGGACCATCATTTGTCCCCAGTCGCTTCATCCTTCCGCATATCTGATTTTTAATAAGGGTCTTCCACTGCCTCAAATAAATTAAGGTTTTTTACTTCAATGTTAGAACATAGGCCCAGACTTTTTTTGAGAAGTCATCTATAAAGGTGGGTGCATACCTTGCATCACCTTTAAATGGTACTTGAAAGTGACCACATAAATAAGAGTGTATATAATCTAGCATAACTTTCATGTGGTGGATGGTAGTGTAAAAAATTACTCTCCGTTGCTTACCAAGAACATAGTACTGCTAGAATTTTAGCTTCCCGATACTTGGATCATCAAGTAATCCCTGTTTGGAGAATATGGTCAGTTCCCTTTCACTCATGTTCCCGAGCCTCATATGCTACAACTTGGTATTATCTTGACTTGTTATGTATATCATGGCTGCAACAATGACTATAGATCCAGCCCATTTTCTAGATCTGGCTTTTGTGAGGTCTAAGGTATATTTATTGACTTTAAAAACTCCACCTTTACTGATGTAACACCTTTTGACTCTAGAGCACCAAGAGATATGAATTTTTGGTAAGTCCTACAACATACCAAACATATGTGAGCATATTCTGATTATACCATCATGCATTCTAATTCTAACAGTTTGTGTCCCAACTATTTTGCATGATGAATAATTTTTTGTGAGAACAATTCCACCTTCAATAGTTTTATACATTAGCACCATTCCTTGTGGGGCATCATGTGGTAGGAACTGCCCGAGTCAAGGATCCAACTATCAATCAATATCTGGACATGGTGACTAGTATGACAAATTTGTCTTCCTATGCACTGCTGGCTTCAGCATGTTGCTTATTTTCATTTTGGTGCTTCTTTTCTTTATTAGTTTGCAGCACTCTTCTATTGTATCACATCTTTTTGCAATATTTGCAATATGAATTATCCTTTCGATTTGGATCTCGATTAGGATTTGATATTGATATTGTTTTGGTAAGAACTTTATCCATCAACTCTTTGGAGCATAGAGTTGTTTTCACCTCTTCCATGGAGATCGTTTCTCTTCCAACATTCATGGTCTCCTTAAAATTCTTGTAAGATGGTGGTAGTAAGCATACAGTATGACAGTCTGATCTTCTTCTTCAATCTTAACATCATAATTTTCTAGATCCATGACGATGAAATTAAACTCATCTAAATGTGCCCTTGGTGACACAACTTCATTCATTTTGTATGGTGTAGAACTTTTGCTTTAAATGAAGCTTATTGGTTAGCATATTCATGTAAAGAGGCTTCAACTTTTGCCATAGAGCTCTTACCATCTTGTCATGGACCACTTCTTGTAAAACTTTATTGGACAAGGATGGTTGTATTGTTGCAAGAGATTTGGCATCCATATCTTGCTTAGTATCAGCTATCATAAACCCTTCTTGACACGTTGTTGAATGAGAAGGACTTTCATTTTGACTTGCCAAAAGGCAAAGCTGACTTAATGATTGAATTTCTCAAACTTTAATTTGGTTATCATATTTTAATTGCTTCTCAAATTAAACCAGCCGATCAAGAAAAAAATTGGTCAAAAATGGGTTTTGATCTAGTCCCCAATGGAACAAACTTGGTTCGGATGTAAGAAAATAGATACACCGAATAAAAACTTGGACTCACCGGATTTTATATGACTGAAAAATTAGATCCGGTTAGGCTCCAAGAAATGGCACATTGTTCGGTATGTTCATTGAAATAAGAATGGGGTTAAGAAGAACTTGAGCCGACTCCAAGTATGGGGGATTCAAGTATATGATAAAAAATAAATAAAGGGATGGAGGCCGCCTAACCTCCAACAGGTGTGTTTCTTTCCGATACACCAATGATTGACTTCCCGTATACAATGCACCAAAAATTGATAACATAGGTAACCTATCTCATTTTAAATGTGCACATAGGCACTTGATCATGGCAGAAAATCAGCTTAGAAATTTGTCCACCGCACAGACAAACTTCCATAGACATGCCTAACTGTGTGTGACTGTAGCATGGACACAAAAATGAAGAGACAAAAATGTTGCCATTGAATGTTTAAAACCTGTTACATCAAGAAATTTTTACAACCCATTGAAAACATACACATAGTAAATAAACGTAGCCTTGTCAAACCAAAACCTGTTTAAGAGGAAAAAATAAAACTTCAACACCACACTACAAAAGTAACCATGTTCCAAAAAAAAAAAACACATTATAACGATATTCATATAACATCCATGCATAGTCAACTAAAAAGAAGTTTAAAACTGCAACAACCTAGCAGAAAAGTAAAACAAAAAAAAAAACTGAAGCATACATATATAGACTTATACGTATGCATTCTGAAAGTTCCCCTCTGATAAATTTGTAATGGCAAAGGACAAGATGAAGTAACATAGAGAAGAGGAATTTTTACTTACTTGTATTCACGACAGATCTACATATTTATAATGGGTGTTACACAGTTTTGGGTAAGCCTCTAAATGAGATAACAAAGATTATGTAGGGATCAGATCAAACTATTGCTTAGATAAAGATAAACCAAAAATGTTACTACCAGAATTTTGTTATGGAAAGCTTATCTCTGTTAGATCTTTCCAACACTCCCCTTCAAGTTGGCGCTCCTGGATTGAAGAGTGCCAACTTGCTTCTGAATGTTTGGAACACTTCCCGTCCTAGTGACTTAGTGAATACGTCTGCAACTTGCCGAGAGGAGGGCACAAACTGAGTTTGAATCTCTCCACTTAGAATTTTGTCTCTAACAATGTGGCAGCCAATTTCAATATGCTTGGTCTACTTGTGAAATACAGGATTGTTTGCTATGTGCATTGCAGTTTGATTATTGCAAAATAAAGTGATCGGTTGCATGTGAGATATCCCAAAATCTTGTAGGAGAGCTTTAAGCCATGTGAATTCACATGTTGCAAGTGCCATGGATCAGTACTAAGCTTCAGCAGAAGACCTAGAAACTGTTGTTTGCTTCTTAGTTTTTCATGTAATGGGACTGTTGTTGATCATAGTGGAATATCCACTTGTTGATCTTCGAGTCATGGGACATGATACCCAATCTGAATCACAATATGCCTTAAGTTGGATGGCACTTTCTGAACACAATAATACCCCATAACCTACAGTTCCCTTTAGGTACTTTAGAAGGTGATTCATCGCTTCTCTGTGCGGGATGCAGGGTTTGCTCATAAATTGTCTTAATATATGTACCGTATGTACGATATCGGGTCTAATTATAGTCAAATATATGAGCTTACTAATGATTTTTCTATATTGACTGGCATCTTTGAATACCTCTCCTTCTTCATTATCAAGCTTCAAGTGTTGTTCCATAGGAGAGTCATATGGTTTTGCTCCCATATAGCCTATTTCATGTAAAATATTGTGGAGATATTACTTTGAGATAAAAATATACCTTTTTCAGATCTTGCAGCTTCAATGTTGAGCATGCATCTAGGCTTCCCCAAGTCTTTTAACTTGAATTTCTCATTCATCAAATATTTGATATTCTTGATTCCCAATAAGTCGTTGCCTGCAATAATTATATCATCAATATAGATCACTAGAAATATGCTTCCTCTAGTCGTAGTTTTGGAAAACAATGAGTAATCTGCCTTTGATTGAGAAAAACCCAAACTTTTGAAAAATGTTGTCAATTTAAAGAACCAATTTCATGACGATTGTTTAAGTTCATAAATTAATTTCTTCAATCGACATACCATATCTTTCTCCCCTTGTCGAATGAAACAAGGTGGCAACTGCATATGCACTTCTTCTACCAAGTCGCCATGAAGAAATGCGTTATTAACATAGACCTGAAATAGATGCCACTTTTAAATGGCTGCAAGGGCAAGCAAACAGCGGATGGTAGAAATTTTGGCAAAAAGAGCGAAGGTTTCATTATAATCAACACCTTTAGTCTAAGAGTATCCTTTGGCAACAAGGCAGGCCTTGTATTTTTCAGCTGATCCATCAAATTGGTATTTGATCTTGAATACCCATTTGCAACCGATGGGGGTTTTGCCGAGAGGTAGCTTGGTGACGGTCCAAGTTTGGTTTTCTTGCAATGCATTGATTTCAACACGCATGGCTTCTCGCCACTTTGGGTCCTGCATAGCTTGGGAAAAAGATGAAGGCTCAAGTTGCTCAAGTAGGGTAGTCATGAAACATTGATAATGGGAGGTGAAATTGGAATGATCAATATATGAAGCAATTGGATAACGTGTACCTTTTGTTATTGTTGAACCATCACTCAGTAACAACTTGTTAGAAATGGGTAGAGTAGAAAAACACTTGTAGTCTTTAAGGTGATTGGGCATATGTCTTGGGCGGGAAGACCTACAGAGCTGAATAGAATCATTGGTGGTGTTTGTGTTGACATTACTAGTATCTTGGATTTGGTTGTCTAGTTCATCACTAGGTTGAATATTGTGGTGGTCATGGTTTGTTTGCAAATTAGGAATAGAGAGATTTTGGTGTTGGGCCAGATTTGAGAAGATCTCATGCTCGCCTAAAATTTGATCACTGAATGGTAAGGGAAGCACTACCATTCCATCTCCATTAGTAATATTTTCATTTTTGTAAGGAAAATGGTCTTCACAAAAATGAACATCCCTACTGGTGAACAAAACATTGTTTTAAAGATCATAAACTTGATATGCCGCTTGTCCATATGGGTATCCAAGAAAGATACATCTTCTTGCACACATATCAAATTTATGCTTTTTGTAAACATTATGAGCATAACATAGACATCCAAACACGCAGAAGTGTTTGTAATTGGGGGCTTTTTTGAACAAGATTTCATAGGGCATTTTATTGTGAAGTGCATCGGTGGGCAACTTATTCAGAAAATAAGTTGTTGTAGTAATGTATTCTCCCCAAAATTTGATGGGCAAATTTGCTTGGAAATGAAGTGATTGAGCCATGTTAAAAAGATCTTGATGCTAGCGTTCAACTACTCCATTTTGTTGTGGTATAGCAATGCAACTATGTTGACGATTAATGCCCTTTTCATGAAGAAAATTTTGCATATCTTGAGAAAAAAATTCAGTCCCATTATTACTCCTAATAATTTTAATTCCTGTTTGAAATTGATTTTCTATAAGGGTGTTAATCATGCAAAAAACTTCAGATTTGTGTCTCATAAGAGAGACCCACGTAGATCGAGAGAAATCATCTACTATTGTTAAGATATAATGTGTGCCACTTAATGAAGCTATCTAGTAGCCTCCCTAAACATCACAGTGAATCAATTCAAAAGGTGCATGAGTAGAGATGAAACTAATTGGAAAATGATTTCTTGTACTTTTTGTAGCAAAACAAGTATCACAATTATCAAATGGCATATAGGATTCAATGAGTTCCAAGTGAGATAACGTCAGAAGTTTGGGATTGGAAGCATGCCCAAGTCTGAGATGCCAATTTATAGGTTTGGTTGTGGTTGTGCTAACAGCAACTCTTTCTTCATTGAGGACGTACAACCCATTTTCAGTCTACCCATTCCAATTGTAGTCGTCGAGTGATGGTCCAGACAAAAGTTCTCATTAAACTTTGCATCCAATTTTGAGTCACTACAAAGCCTAGGCATGGAAATGACATTGAAATTAAATGTTGGGACATATAAAACATTTTTTAGAGTAATGGTGGGAGAAATAATCACATCCTCTATATGTGAGACGGAAGTTTTAAAGCCATTGGGTAGACTAATTGGTGGATGATTTATGGTTACGGGTTGGTCAAGGTTAGATAAAGCCTTGGTGATGTGGTGCTTTGCTCTAGTGTCAAGTCTCCATGATTGGCTGGTTGTGGCACATGAAATGAGTGGTGGGAGCTTACCTAAAAAATTTATTTTGGGGTCATTGGTACCTCGACTTGAGTTTTCCATGAACTCAAGAAATTTTTGAAATAGCTGAGTTTGGGACTGATCGATAGCAGGGGACCTTGTGGCGTTCACATTCGGCCTTGTTGGTGCATTGGAAGAACTTGACTTGTTAGGAAAACCAACGAGGAAATAACACTTTGCCTTGATGTGACCGAGTTCCCGAAATGCTCGCATTTTAGTCGAAGTCTTCCCTTCTCCTTGATTTGATTGCGTTTGTCTCCATCATGGGATTGAACAGCAAGAATAGAAGTCTTTCCATCATTTTGAATAATATTGACGTCTCTTTGTTTTTCTTCTTGGATGAGAAAAGAGTACACCTTGGCCATGGTTGGAAGAGGATCCATTAATAAGAGATGACTTCTAATACCTGCATAACTATCGTTGAGTCCCATTAAAAATTACATAAGATGGACCTGTTGACGGAGATCTGGTCCATCTGAATGATGGATATAATATGGACTTAAGATATTAAACTTGTTGGCATAACTTGTTGCATCGCTTCTTTCTACCGTTCTCCTTTGATTAAAGATGCTTATGATTAGGGGGATTTATGAAGACCCGAACGACAGCAAGTTCAGCTCAATTCTTCATTGAATCGCAATCCATAATATCAGCTTTGTAATTCAACACCTCTGTTTCCTGCTCCTTTTTAATTGGCAGGAGGAGATGGCGGGAGACCGTGGAATTGAAGGTGGACGTCGTCCCCGAGGTGGAGGTTCAGGTCGCCCCCTTCGTCGCTTACTTCCCTTCCGGATTCGACATTGGTTCCGGCGTCGATTTCGTAGGCAACAACTACTCCAGTGAAGGTGCTCTATTCCAGCCCCGCACTTACGCCCTCGGCATTCTCGACAAGAACAACAGCTCCCTTAAGATCCTCACCATCGCCGGAAACAAGATCTTTAGGTTGGAAAATCTTTAGGTTGGAACCGAGAGTGAGGGGTTTACAGTATGTACACACAGAAGCAGACGATATAGAGGAAGAGAAGCTCACTGATGAGAATAGGTTGGATAAAATTATCAGAAAACAAGATAATGAAGAATATAATATCTCCTTTCACACTTGAACGTGTGAGGTTCGACTCATTTTATATTGACATTCATTTGTATGTTACAATTGTAAGTTATGGTAATAATGATAAACATTTAAGAATACTGATATGGAAATGATTCAATCTGGAAGGATTATCACGTAACCGCGGATGTTGTATCCCTGTGATTGCGTGTTGATGAGGCTGGCTGTCGATTTGGATCTGCCATTTTATTTGCAACGGCTGGACAGCAATTCTTGACATAGTTGGTGTCAACGGCTGGACAATTAGCCTTAACATGCCCCCTCAATTTGAGCGTGTAATCAAGCACGTTCAAATTGTTCATGAATTGGTGATGTAGAATAATATTCAATGGTTTTGTTAAACCATCAGCAACCTGTTCATTTGATCTTAGGAATTGAACCTTGGTATGTCCTTTGTTGACATGGTCTCGAACAAAGTGGAAGTCGATTTCCACATGTTTGGTCCGAGCATGAAAGACTGGATTGGTAGCCAAATAAAGTGCTCCAATGTTATCGCACCAAAGTATGGGAGCCGTGGTTGGTTTTAAGCCAAATTCTTGTAGTAAGGACTGATTCCAAAGTAATTCTGCAACGCCTCCGGCTAGAGATTTATATTCAGCTTCGGTGCTAGATAAAGCTACAGTTCATTGTTTTCTTGAAAACCATGAAATGGCATTTCCTCCAAGAAATATCACACATCCGCCTGTCGACTTCCTGTCGTCCAAACAACCTCCCCAATCAGCATCAGCGTAGGCTTGAAGAGTGAGAGGAAACGTGGTCGATTTGAAGCACAAACCATAGTGAAGAGTACCTTAAACATATCGCATAATTCTTTTGACTGCTTTCCAGTGATCAACTGTAGGCTGATGCATGTATTGACATACTTTGTTGACTGAAAAGGAGAGATCTGGTCTGGTGAAGCAGGCATATTGAAGCGCACCAACGACGCTTCGGTAGAAGGTATCGTTGTTATATGGAATACCATCCTTATGTAGCTTGTGGGTGGTGCTCATGGGTGTAGGTGATGGTTTGGCCTTTTCCATGTGTGTTTGTTTAAGGATATTGAGGAGATAATTCCTTTGACTTAGATAAATACAGTCATTTTGATAAATAACCTCAATTCCTAAAAAATACGACAACCGACCCATATCTTTGATGGAAAAATGTTGTTTGAGTTCTTGAATAACCTTTGATATTACCTCGTTAGATGGCCCAGTTACCAAGATGTCATCAACATAGACAAGAACAAAGGCTTGGCATCCTTGAGAGATAAATAAAGAGGGATCCGAGGTGGAGACATTAAATCCCAAGTGTTGGAGGAAGTTACTGAGGCGCAGGTACCAGGCATGTGGTGCTTGCTTCAGGCCATATAGGGCCTTGATAAGATGACACACATGATTTGGTTTGTTGGGGTCTTCATAACCGGGAGGCTGCACCATATAAACTTCCTCGGTGAGAATGCCATTTAAGAAAGCATTATCAAAATCGAGCTGGCGAATATCCCATTTGAACTGAGCGGCCAAGGAGATAAGCATGCGTATAGAAGTTGGTTTTATGACAGGACTGAACGTTTCACTGAAATCAACACCAGCTTCTTGGAGATAACCTTTGGCCATGAGGTGAGCTTTATGTCTAGCAATTGTGCCATCAGAATTGTATTTCAGCTTGGAGACCCACTTGGATCCAATAACATGAAGATGATCTAGATGAGGAACTAAGTCCCATGTGTGATTTTCCTGCAAAGCTCGATACTCGGCATCCATGGCATGTCGCCAAGTGGCAGATTGAGAGGCTTCCTTGTAAGTAACAGGTTCATGGGTATTGGCAGATGTTTGGGACTGAATGGTGATACAAGTTTTAGGTTTGAGATGACCGGTCATGGATCTTGTGATCATGGGATGTGTGTGAGAGGGTATGGAGACGGATGGTATGGTGAGCGGTAAGTGTGGAGGGCTTAAGGATGAGTGTGCGGTGGTGGTGGGTGAAGGGATGGTGGCTATGTCAGTGAGAGTAGGGAATGATGGTGGTGAGGAATGTGTAGGAGGGGAAGGGAGTTCTAAAGGGTGGGTAGTGACACTTGGAAGTGGGAGATTGCAGGGATTAAACAACTCAGTTGTTGTGGTGGGAGCAGTGGAGGGTGGTGAGGGAGTGAGTGTGGGAATGGGTGATTGCTCAGGCTGTTGGTTTGGTCGTGGGTTGATGGTAGTCGAGTTGGTCATTTGGTTTTGATGGTTTAGGTTCATGAGAAAAGGCTGCCATACATTGATGTTGGTAGGATTATGACTGCTGTCCATTTCTAATCCTTGGAAGCCAAGTTTTCTCTCGTTAAAGAAAACATGTCGACTAATATAAATCTTCTTCTCTTTGGGTTCAAAGCACATATAACCCTTGTGTTTGACGCCATATCCAATTAAAACACATGCCTTAGTCTTCGGCTCCAACTTGTCTTGAGTATAGGCTATTAACACAGGGTAACATCTTGCACCAAAAATTTGAAACAGCGAGTAGTCCGGTCTATGTTTGAACAAGATCTCATATGGTGTCTGTTGGCTGCCATGTTTTCTAGGGAGCCTATTTATAATAAATACTGCTGTTTGAAAAGCACCTACCCAAAAACGAGATGGCATCTTGGACCAATTAAGCATACAAAGTCTCATTTCTACAACATGTCTGTGCTTTCTTTCAACTAACCCATTTTGTTCGGGTGTGTATGGGCAGGAAAACTGATGGAAGATGCCATGCTCGGTTAGAAAAGTTTCAAGTTGAGTGCTAATGAATTCTCCTCCATTATCTGATTGGAGAATCTTAATTTTTTCTTGCAGCTGATTCTCAACAATAGATTTGAAATCAACAAACATTTTGAACACATCTGACTTGTGCTTGAGGGGAAACAACCAGTCAAAACGAGAGTAATCATCTACTAAAAGTAAATAGTAACTGAAATTTTCTCTTGACTCACATGGAGATGGACCCCAGACATCAGCATGAAGGAGCTCTAGAGGACGAGTCGTTTTGTGCAGGGCTGGTTTGAAAGGTAGTTTGTGAGCTTTTCCAATAAGACATCCTTCACAGACTCCATCTTCTTTATTTGAGAACTGAATAAAACCTTTAGAACGAAGAATTCCTATTGTTCTTTTATTTGTGTGTCCTAGCCGTTGGTGCCATGTGTCAAACGATGTAGGACGCTGGCTTTTATCTGCTAGTAACACTTCCTTTCTTGGTGGCTTAATCTCATACAGGCCTACTCGTGTCCTCGATCCTTGAACCAGTACTTTGCTTGTCCGAAGATCCTTCACACAGAATCCAAAAGGAGTAAACTCAAAAGTACAGTTGTTGTCTAATGTAAATTGACTTACTGATAGTAAGTTTTTGGTAATATGAGGTGCATGAAGAACTCGGCGAAGCTTAAGATCTCTACCGTTAGATTGGATCACCATATTCCCAACATAAGAAATTGGAATAGAAGAACCATTGCCTACAATTATACCTTCGCCTCCTTGGAAGACTTGTTTTTCGGTCATCTGGGAGTCATCCATGGTGACATGATTTGTTGCTCCAGTGTCGGGATACCATGTTTCGTCATTGGCTTCTTCAAGCATCATGGCAGAGAACGCTTTAGGGACATCCCAACAGTTCCTTGCAATGTGTCCTTTCCTTCCACAATATTGACATTCAACGCTTGACTTTGTTTTGTTTTGTCCACCATTGTTATCAGCATTAGGAGGATAAAATTGGACTGATCGTCCTAGATTTTGAAAGCGATCAGCATTCAGAGGATGTACCAATCGTCCTTGATTTTGAAAACGACCTCCTCTTCTTCCACGATAAGTATTTCTCCCTCGTCCCCTGTAGGCCATAAACGCAACATGTGTATTTTCAGATGTAGTAGATACAGACCTTTTTGACTTGAGAATCTGGATTCTCTTTTCTTGGTTGAGCAGCAAGTCGTATAAACCATTGAAAGTGAGCTTTTCAATGGTGGCACTGGTGGTTACAGATGTGACTAGGCTCTCATATTCTTCAGGAAGCCCATTCAACGTAATCTGAATTAAATCTGGTGTCGAGATCGGATGACCAGCAGTGGCAAGGGTATTGGCAAGAGATTTCACATGATCCAAGTAGGAAACCATGTCACCACCGTCCTTTTTGATAAAGTTTAACTCCTTCTTCAGCATCATGATACGGAGAGGAGTATGCGTACCATAAGATCTTTCCAATTCGACCCAAGCTTCGTGAGCAGTTTCAACATGAAGAATTTGGCCGAGCACCTGTTCCGAAACCGTCGCCATTATCCAACTCAAAGCTAGCTGATCGGAGCGATGCCAAGATTCGTACGCTGGATTTTCTTCGATTCGATTTGCTGCTTCTATGGATTGTGATGGGGCAAGCAGTGATCCATCGACGTATTTCATGAGTCCTTGGGAGCGCATTACCGTTTGAATTTGACCATGCCAGAGAAGATAATTGTCTTTGTTCAGCTTGATAGACACTAAGCTGGAGGCAGACGCCATAGATAAGTAATAGAAAGAGGAAGATAATACACAGCAAGGAGCAAGTTCTCAGTCGAACTCCTTTGTTTCAGATAATGAAGGCTGGATTGCAAATAAGGCCAGAAAACTGGTTGCTAAAGAAAAATCTGTATCTCCTCAACGCAAGGTCCAAAAAATCAAGTTAGCAGAAGAATGATTTCCAGGCACCTGGAAATCGGATGAGCTCTTGCTTGATGGCTCTTGTGGCAGGAAAGAGGATGTGATGGAGATCCCCTGTTGTTTGTTGCAGAACCTCTAGAACACTAAGTCAGACCTTCAAATTTCAGGCGCTCACTCGAGCAACCTTCAAAAATTTTGAAAATGGGCAAGAATGATTTACAAACACCTGGAAATCTGATTACCTCTTGCTCGACGTCTCCTGTGGCCGGATCTGATCACGCCGGTGGATTAAAGAGCCGCTGGACAGTCGGTATTTCCTCTGTTCAGCGATTTTGGACACTTCTCAGGCATACGCCAGAATTCAAACATGAACTAGACAGAAGGTTGAAACCAACGATTGTTTCTCAAGCTCATTTAGAGCAATGGCTCTGATACCATATCAGAAAACAAGATAATGACTTGAACGTGTGAGGTTCGACTCATTTTATATTGACATTCATTTGTATGTTACAATTGTAAGTTATGGTAATAATGATAAACATTTAAGAATACTGATATGGAAATGATTCAATCTGGAAGGATTATCACGTAACCGCGGATGTTGTATCCCTGTGATTGCGTGTTGATGTGGCTGGCTGTCGATTTGGATCTGCCATTTTATTTGCAACGGCTGGACAGCAATTCTTGACATAGTTGGTGTCAACGGCTGGACAATTAGCCTTAACAAAAATGAGTACTCTGATACCATGATAAATTTGTAATGGCAAAGGACAAGATGAAGTGATGTAGAGAAGAGAAATTTTTACTTACTTGTATTCAGGACAGATCTACATATTTATAATGAGCGTCACACAGTTTTGGGTAAATCTCTAAATGAGATAATAGAGATTATGTAGGGATCGGATCAAACTATTGCTTAGATAAAGATAAACCAAAAATGTTGCTACCAGAATTTTGTTATGGAAAGCTTACCTCTGTTAGATCTTTCCAAAACCCTCGCTTCTTCTGGTGCTTACTAGTTGATGTATTATGCGAGAAAAAGGGGCTACAGAGCTTCTGCAAAGTAGAAAGATCTTCGAAATTGAGTTCTGATTCCTTTTCCAAAACTGGAATATCACAGAGAGGGGGTGAGTGCTACAATGTCATTTCCAGTTGCTGCCCCTCAATCTAGAGAGGGAGAGACGTATTCTTGCATGGTCCCGGCGGCGAGCAGTGAGCAGAGAATGGTGAGTGGCGACAGGTGAGTTGCGAGCGGCGACCTGGAAGAGGCGAGTTGTGAACAGCGACAGGTGAGTTGCGAGCGGCAACCTGGAAGAGGTGAGTTGTGAACAGCGACCAGCGAGAGGCAACCGATGCGAAAGGCGGTGACCGACGAATGCAAGCGGTGTGAGAGAGATGATGTCACAACGCGTGGTGATCTGCACAGATAGAAAAAATGCCCTAATAGACAAGAGTTTTTGTCCCCAGATACATGTCCGACCTGTTTAGGTCGAACAAAAAATCATGGATATGGGTCCATGATTTTCTGGTTTCATCCTCGAGGTATCTTCCACGTGCAATAGCATGCTGCACATAGGGATGAAGTCAGAAATTTTACATGAGGAAGTCTGAATTGCAGTTGAAGTGGGGCCGGACTGATGTGGGCCCCCTTAGCTCCACTCCTGACGGTGTGCCGTCCGTGCAATTCAAACACACGCTTAGACACCAAAATAAAGTTCCTACCTGATCTTTCATGCCATCCAAATGGATTTCATATTGGTCCAAGTTGGGAAGTACAATATTAGCAATCGCCTCTGGCACAAGTAGAAGCTTCAAAAGTTTCAGCTCTATAAGAGATTAAAAATGCACCTTTAATTCTAAATTTCTATATGCTTAGACGCCTAATGTTGGGAAACCTTTTCAGATAGGAATGAGCAGTGAGCCACTGACCGAGGGCAACCCTTTCTTAGGAAGGGAGAGTCATGAGGGGAGTGACTTTGTAGGATATGCTTTTTGTGCAACTAAAGTGGTATGGTTTAGGAGGTGATGAGTGGCGCCCATCACTTATCAGGCTAAAGTAAAAGGTAAAGCAAGAAAGGAAGGGCTTTCCCCTCTTTTCTCTTTTTTCCCACTGGGGTTACAGTAAAGTAAATACCGAGCTTTACAAGGAGGTTAACCCGTGTCCCACCCGCACGCTCATGCACAGTTATCTCTTTCCCCTCTTTGTCTCCGCAGCGCTTCTTTTCCTTATTTTTTCCTTATGAAATCTTTCTTTTTACCTATCTTTGTCAACCATGCAGTACAGGGGTCTACCAACATTTTAATCTTTCTTCGTTTAATGTTACAATGTTTTCCCTTTTTTGCAGCCATTCTTCCATAACACCTTTTATATTATGAAAACCCTTCTTGGAACTTAAAGAATATGTTGTATATGTTGTTATACTTACTTGATTTCTGTCTGTATGTGCCCATGTGGCACCCCTCAGCCCAACTCTCAATGCTATCATGAGAGTAGCTCCCACAAGAATGGAACCAGATATCCCTTCCTCATGCCTCTTGCCCGACGAGTTATGCTAGATGCCTTTTGCGGAACGAGGGAGAGAGTATGCACGAGCTGGAGCATGTATGACCGCTTATTCTCTTTGCCACGTAAAATCTCTTTTATCAAGCCATGAAAAGTGCAATTTTCTCATCACAAATCATGTTATCCCAATCTTACTGCCTTATTTAAGGGTGGGGGAAAAAAGTTAGAGAAGCCGTTCGCTAATTCATTTCTTTTACTTTAAAAGAAAAAGGAAGAAAACTCAACACTTTAAACTGAAAAGCTCTTACTAAAATTCTAATGTTTCAGTCATGGAAATTTGTTGCCTTTTGCCTCTTTAAACTTTATTTACCTCAGATTTGAGGTTCGACCAGTAGTTTGTTTATCTTTGTGGGTCACACATAAAGGGGGCCCAAATCAGATATAAAGGCTATATATAATACATCAGAAGCACCATAGTGATGACGAACAGGATTCACGATCCAACTTCATCAAATATTAATGGTCATTAGAAGTTGCTCGTATAAATGTCACCATGAGCAGTATCGCATTGGTCCATATTTCCTTCTCAGTTCTCAAATACTATGTTCTTATCTATTTGCTGAGAAAATTTTCTGCCCAAACATACAGATCCTTAGAAGCAAATGGAACCTTATTACTAATTTTCCGTGTATAATCTAATACTTTCACACACAGAAAGGTTTTCTTTGTTTCAGCTTGGAACAGAGAAGACATAAATTTTTCTGTAAAAAAAAACACGACTTCACAAGACCAGATTTTGTTCGACCAATGATTTCAGAATGTGACAAATAGAATGCGCCGCTGGTCAGAAAGACTAGATGATCTGTGTAACGCAAAACCAGGAAAGAAACAAATTGAGATCACAGGTTTTCAGTTGTTACTGGATCACTACATGCTATCTTAGTAAGTAATTACACAGCCAGAGAAGTAAAGGAAGAAAATGAAAAAAACAGAAGAAAATCACACACTGCCTTCCATCTAATGCTTCCCCTTCATTTAGTACAAATTAACAAAGGAGACAACTGTTACACAAGAAGCAGAACTTCAAAAATCATGGCGGTCGACTCTTTGTTAGATGCCATTTACAGAAGGCGAGCGCATCAGCATCTTCATCCTCACAAAGCACCTCACCTTCCTCTGCCATCTTCCCCCGACCTTCTCCTTCACGCCGTCCGCCGGACTCCGCAGCTTCTCATACACTTCCGAGTGGCCACCTCCAGTGGTCGCCTGATCCAAGAAGAAGCTGCTCATTTTCTTTTCCATCCTCGCCACCAATTCCTCCTCGTCGGCTTCATGGCACTCCCGGCGGCCGCGAAGGATGGTCATCTGCAGCGCCACGAGTACCGCCCTGATGGCGGCGTCCGCATCGTCCTTATTCTTAATCATGATCTCCCCGACCTCCGCCGGCGTCAGCGCGCCGCCGGCCTGCATGCAGCGGTCGACCGCCTGAAAAAGGTCGTGCTCGGTCACTCCCAAGTAGTTGAAGGCCAGCGACCTGAACGCTTGGGTGCCGCAGGTCGGGAGCATGACGTGCATGTCCATACGGCCGCACCGCACCAGCGCGGCGTCGATGTTGTCCTTGTGGTTCGTCGTGAACACCACGATCCGCTCCTCGCCGCAGCACGACCACAGGCCGTCGGTGAAGTTGAGCAGCCCGGAGAGCGTCACCCGGCTGTCCTGATCCCCGGCGCCTGAGTCCAGCGAGCTCGACCGACCAGACCTCCGGCTCCCACTTCCCCCTCCCAACGGTTTCTTCGAGTTCATCGCCATTCTTTCCGTCAGGTCGAGCGAGCAGTCGATGTCTTCGATGACGATGATCGACTTGTTGGTCGTCTGGATGAGCAGCGCCCTGAGTTCGGAGTTGTCGGCGACCTTGGTGAGCTCGAGGTCATAGACGTCGTAGTGGAGAAAGTTCGCCATTGCGGCAATCAAGCTCGATTTCCCGGTGCCCGGCGGACCGTAAAGCAGGTATCCCCGCTTCCACGGCCGGCCTATCCTCTTGTAAAACTCCCTGCTGTTTGCGAAGGCCGTGAGGTCATCGATCAACGAGCGCTTGAGCTCGGGCTCCAGAGCGAGCGTGTCGAAGGTGGCAGGGTGGCGGAAGGGGACGGAGGCCCAGGCGAGCTCGCAGGAGGCGTTGCCCCCGTTGGTGTAGAGGCGGCGGTCGCGGGAGACGCGCTCGAACTCCTCGGCGCGGGCCGACATCTCGGCGAGGTAGTCGGAGAGGATGGTCTTGCGGTGGGCCTTGGCGAGCTTGAGGCAGAAGCTGCGCTTCTCTTCCAGGGAGTCCTGCACGGTCTCGACGTGGTGAGTCCACCAGAGGCGGTGGCCGCGGAAGGAGTCCTCGACGGTGTGATTGGGGGAGACAATGAAGGAGATGTGGCCTGAGTTCTTGGGGCGGGTGAGGGTCAGCCGGCGGGAGGCGGCGCCGTCGAGGGTGCTGAGGTAGAGGTGCACCACCCGGTAGAGCTCATTGACGTCGACGCCGTAGTAGCCATTAAACTCTGGTATCTCAAAGTAGGAGTAAGGGTTGAGGAGGTCCTGCAGCGACTCCCACCATGACTGGAGGAGAGTGAGGAGCTGTGAGGGGAGGACGTTCTGTAGGACTGTGAGCAGTCCCAGGAACGACCACAGCTGAGCTAAAATCTCCATGGCTGGCCACCTTCTCTCTTTCCTTTTCTGTTTCTCTTTCTCTATGACTTTTGGCTGTTCCAGTGTTCCTTAACACTGTCATTCCCTGCTCTTGGGACTCTCTTGTCCTTTTTATCTTGCCATGGCTTCACAAAGAACCCCTGTCATGTGTCTTATATTGCAAAACTGCCACCGTTGAAGAACTTTCTTAGAAGCTTCCTTTGTCTTGTTTCAGTGAAATTACCTAAATAACCTCAGGCTGCCCATAAATTACAAGGATAGATCTTTCTAGATCTTGTATGAAACAAAAGAATTAAACATCAGTTGCTCACATGAATATGAATAAACAGTATTTGCCCAAATGATTTAAGCATCTTCTTGTAAATTTTGCTTTTATATATAGAACTTCTTATAAACTTGTTAGTTTTTTTTAGGTGAGCTAGGTTAACAATCCATGTACCATTCTCAAAAGAGGCCCAAAGACTTCTCATTCCTTCTGCCTCAAAGTCTTGGGTTGCTTTGGGATCTTGTTGAGGTATGTAATGTACACCGGTCAACTAAGGGTCGTGATCTTTATCTTTTCTGCTTTAGGAATAGTATTCACCAACAACACTTGCCTGGCCAGCTATGCCACGTCTCTTTGGAACATAGTCATGTTCATTTTTCATAGTCATTGCCTTTAGCATTCATTTTTGCTACCCAGGGTCAACATCCTCGAGTACAAGACTCTACCACCTTTGCATCATCTATTTTCTTTTCCGCAAGACGCTTACGGCCTCGTTGTGGCTCCTCTTCAGCGTGCTTCTAGTTTCTACCGAACAACTTCACTGCCTAAGTGAAAAGATGGAGCCACGGAGTTCTGTTTTCCTCGCATTCCTTCTTCTGAAAAGGCTCAATATCCTTGAGCAGATTTGCCTCACTTTTTTGAAAGGTTGGGCTACTGCACGAGCCACACTGTTCGAGAGAAAAAGTTGAGAGTTTTTCACAGTGCTACACAGCAATCTTCTGTTTGGTTATGGGCTGAACTTTAATGGCCTTCTTTTTCCTGAGATCTTTTTCTATTGAAAAGAAAACACAAGCAAGGAGTGGGGGGCCGGGTGAGGAGGGAAATGGATGTCAGCCTTATGGAAAGGCTACCAATCACAAGAAAACAATTGGGTATCACTCAGATCAGGTGGAAACTGAAGAATAGGTTCTTCTTACATCATTGTCTACCAGGAAGCTCCATGAAAACTTCTCTGCATTTTAAGCTCTCTCTATCTGTCTCTGACAAAGATCAGAGAATGAAAATGAAGTATTGGACAGATCCACCAACCAAAGCACCAGCGACGGACTTCTTGGTGCAACACTAAGGAGTTGAAATCAAGTACGCTAAAAAAGTGGAAAATAAGTGTTTATTCACAACCAATTATTTATATGAGTTGGCAGAGGCTTGAAGGGAAGGTATCTCAATTCTAAAAGAGGTGAGAATTCTTGCAATTAGGTGTCAACCAGTATCTAGCCCCTTGTATGACACTACATTTAAGGCTGTACACCAGCCAAGTTGAATTTAAGCTCGGTCACCCAGAGCTCTATTCAACTCATATCTTGATCAGCTCAAGCTCGAAACTAGCTGACCAAGGTCAGCTAGAGCTGTACTCGATAAGACTGAGTTTCAACTCGAGTTTGACTTCTTTAAGAGATATTACGAACCCACCATTTGACTGGATCTCTTTCCTTCGATTGGAAAGTACAAAAAAGAAAACATAGCCTAAATTAAACTAGCTTACTCGAGTTTAATCGAGTTAAGTGCATATAACTCAATCTCGACTCATTTATAAGCTCTAGTTTAAGCATGAGCTCGACTTGTTTAACAAATAAGTCGGCGAGCTCAAGTTGAATTTAAGGCCGGTCACCCTGAGCTCTATTCAACTCATATCTTGATCAGCTCAAGCTCGAAACTAGCTGTCCAAGGTCAGCTAGAGCTGTACTCGATAAGACTGAGTTTCAACTCGAGTTTGACTTGTTTAAGAGATATTACGAACCTACCATTTGACCGGATCTCTTTCCTTTGATTGGAAAGTACAAAAAAGAAAACATAGCCTAAATTAAACTAGCTTACTAGAGTTTAATCGAGTCAAGTGCATATAACTCAAACTCGACTCATTTATAAGCTCTAGTTTAAGCATGAGCTCGACTTGTTTAACAAATAAGTCGGCGAGCTCAAGTTGAATTTAAGCTCGGTCACCCTGAACTCTATTCAAAGCTCGAAACTAGTTGTCCAAGGTCAGCTAGAACTGTACTCAATAAGACTGAGTTTCAACTCGACTCTTTCCTTTGATTGGAAATTACAAAAAAGAAAACATAGGCTAAACTAAACTAGCTTACTCGAGTTTAATTGAGTCAAGTGCATATAACTCAAACTCGATTCATTTATAAGCTCTAGTTTAAGCATGAGCTCGACTTGTTTAACAAATGGGTTGACGAGCTCAAGTTGAATCCACTTATTGCATAGCCTTACTTAATTCAAGCAAGTATCATGTCATAGAATAGAGAAGGGCTATACAAATTTGATGCTAGAACAGTCGATGTTGGATTTATAAATGAGTCAGCCAGTTTGAGGGTCTAATACATGGACCCACCGTAAGAAAAATTACAAAAATTCAGAAACTGGAACCGGTTTCCGCTGCAAAATGACATCTATTTCCACATTTCTTATTTAAAAATTTGGAGACCTTAACGGGCGTTTGTTTACCTCAGGTCTGGGGATTGCCTATTCGAAGATTTGAAGTTGGGAGTATCCCCTCTCATTCGACCGGAAATCTGAACTTTTATAAGAATTTAGATCTTTAGTGTGTGTGTGTGTGTGTGTGGATAACACACACTGGAGATCTCAAATCTTCTTTTTTTTTATAATGGTAAAAATCTAATATTTTTTTGCCTTGTGTCTCACAGTATGAAAGGTATTTGAGATTAGCCTTCGATGTGAGATCCTGAGTTATCATACACATCCTAATTGGAATAGATATCAGATTGGTTTGACGCGTGGAAGAAGTTCATATTGCAGCATTATTATAAGGAAAACATTAAGCAAAAAATCAAAACTAAATAAAACAACCTCTATTCTTTTAGTATATATATTCAGGAACTACTGTTCATGTACTCCTGATGCCACATGTAGCTTTAGCTAGTTTTCTTTTCCTTCTGGAGGCTTTGGAATTTTTCATGGCGCTGATTCTGTAGTACACAAACATGTACAGGTGCGTCTTTCCAGATAAATTACTACATATAAAAAAAGTTGGCGTTTTGAGCTTGCTTTCTGCACCACGGCGTGCAAAAGAATCCAAAGAAAAAGTATTTTGTATGGGTGTCGACGTGAGCAAGCGGCAATGTAGATTTGCATGCTTGATGTATTTAATTTAAACAATGGCTTGTCCAACATGGCAAATGGCTTGTCAAACTCCCAGTTCACAGTCCGCAGTTTTGCGGACGAAAGCAGGCCAGACTGAGGAATTTGGCTCAGCTGTTTGGTCAACGGCTGGTAGGCGATCGATCGTTGGTTCAAATCTCAATGGTGCATGTCCAGGTGAAAGTTGACTCGTTTCCGACTAAGAGGAATGAAAATAGCATGGAGGATTTGATATTTCAGCTTGAGGTGGTTTTGATTAAGTAAAAAGAAAATAAAAAAATGGTTTTCTGAAATAAAAATAAAGCATGAAAGCAATCGGGAGTCTTTCATCTTAGCAGCATAATATGTTCATAAGATAAAATGAGATTCATGGCAAACTAGCTAATGCTTCAACGTGGCGAGCAGCTCATGCAGTAGCATACCTGTATGAGGTAGTTTGTTTAAACAAAAAGACATTGATATGCAAGTTGAATCATGGTAGAGGCATTACTAGAAACATTGAAAGCATTCCTTATACCTTAAGATGAAAAGAATGGTAACGAAACTGGTTAGGTGCACACCCCTAAACAAAAAAAGAAATTATAAAAATATTAACAGACTAAAATGTACATACCTTTATAAAAAAAAATCTGAGATATCCCCATCTCACTTCTTTCCTTTTTCCGTGTATATTTGTTGCATGCATAAAAGTGTGCATGCAACTCAATCTCGAAAAATAGGGGCTTAGATTCTCAGCATGAAGCAGGATGTTGGAACTCTTTTTTGGTGATGTCGTATTGGTCATCTTTACTCTTCTTTTACCATAGACTTCATGGGAATAGGAGCCTTTAACCTAGTGAGTGAATTGAGTTATAGTCAAGTTCAAACTAACTCTTCTATGAAATGAGTTGCAATATTGATTCAGCAGCCCAAACTTAGTCTTTGAATCAGAACAACACTGTGCATGCCAATGATGGACCCTACTACCAGTATGCATATTTACTTCGATGTCTTAACATTGCATGTATACAACGACCATTCTTAACTTTGTCATTATCTCATACATCTGTTATTGTCTCATACACATAACATCTAAAATAATGATAGGGGTGGTATCAGATAATGACAGAGAGTATAAGCTAATGAAATGGTATGAAATCATGATAGATTATGAGATAATGTGTATGAGATAACGATAGAGGTATGACATAATGACAGGAATATAAGATAATCACATGAGCAGGTCAAAAACAAGGACACTTCTTTGTTGCTTAGAGGGTCTATTGATGATACCGATATCCATATATATGGACTGATCACATAATTATTCGTTCTGAGCTTTATTGAATCCCAAAGCCATACTTTTTTCAATTTCCTTTTCATCCCTACAAAAACTTTTATTTTTCTATTAACCAGCGGTATTTTTCGTCATGACTATATTGGCATACAAAAATTTCATGCCTAACCCACTTTGGATGTTATTGGATGGTTAAAAAATTGATAACCACATGGTATTAGCAATGATTTATGCTATAACAGTGACAACTTAATATACTTGCAATAGTATATGATTTTTCTAGTAACGGTTCTTAAATGATTAGTCATGAGACAATATTCATTAGATTTTTTCTCACATATATAAAAGAGAGAGAGAGAAAGAGAGGGAGATCAAAAAGAGAGATGGGTAAGGGATAAAAACCAGACCTCTTTAATTTGTGTTAAAAAGTATTTTGAACAAATGTATTTATAAACACGAAAATATGAATCATGTTTTAGTTCAAGTTCCTTTTGCAAAAAAAAAAAAAAAAGTTTTTCTACTATCAAAATTTTGATGTAATAAGAGAAGTTCACTTTTTTATTATTAAAAAAATATTATTAAACTAAAAATGATTAATTTAATCTACGTTTCTTACTAAATTACTCTTAAGATCATATTTTATAAGGTTAAATTACAAAAAAAAATGCTTTAATAATTAATTTTGATGGGCCTAATTTTTTGTCTGTTAGGTAAATGGTATAGTATTTACCAACTCTCTCTCTCTCTCCCCCTCCCCCCGCCCCCCTCTATCTATATATATATATAAACAGCCTCTCACAAACATGCCCAATGTGTGCATTGGGGCACATGCATGAGTAAAGATTGTCAATTGCGTTGCCTTGATGAGAGGGGTTCCCTTCTGGTAAGAGGAATCCTGATCACGAGGAGGCCCCTGGTAAGAGGGCGGAGAAAGAGAGAGAGATTGGTAAATGCCATATCATTAGGCCAAGGATGAAAACCTGACCACTCAAAAATGAATATTGGAGTACTTTTCTGTATAATCTAACTATTATGGTCTTTCAAATGTGTTGATGAGAAGCATACACTAAATCATTTGTTGATTTTAACATGTTCCTCTGACTGTCAAACAATGAGTGGTTCTTATCGCTTCAGATTTTTAATAGTGTAAAAATTAATGATTTCTTTAAAAACAATTTGAGCTAAGACATGGTCTTTGCTGAATTAATATTTATAAACACATTAGAATGTTACTATATTGTTTAAAATATTTTTTATATTTAAGAAGTGTGGTTTTTCTCCCTAACTTCAGTGGTCTGCGATATACCAATTTTCCTATATATATATATATATATATGTATGCACAGCCTTATATATGTTGCATAATGATGTAACTAACTTCTCCAGTTGGGTGGTGATATGAGACAAACTTGAGATTTAAAAAGGTAAAGATTCAGTATTTGGTTCACTAGTGACTTGATCCTAGTGCTTAAATTTGTAACATCCAAACACCAAGTTCATCCCAAACGACTAAAAGTTGATCTATATAAAAAGGAAAACTGGAATAATTTGAAGAGGTGTGCGAAGGTCGACTTTGCCCGCATACTTTGCGCTGACAAATGAGGCCCATGCCCTTGTTTCAACTTTCTCGAAATTATGAACATTATTCCTTTTAGGTCCACCCTTTACTTAAAGACAATGCCCCACTTTTTATGAAATATAAAAAGAGAATAACTAAAAAAAATGAGCTGCATCCTTTTTCTTTTCTTGTCTTTTTCAGAGTTGCAGTTCATAGTAGCAGTGGGATGCAATTTGATGATCGTAATCTGGTCCCATCTCATGCTGAGATCATGATCATGATCATGATCTTGGCGAACTTTTTCCTTCATTAGAATCATTACTGCAAAGAACCAACATGGAAACAGGAAACTGATTTGCCCGAGCTTCTAAGAAACAAGCGTGGGTACTGTGTGGGCAAGTGCCCAAAAAAATACTTATTTTTTCCTTCACACCTCAGAGCAACTTCTTTATTTAGATGTCGATGACCCTTAAAAAAATAAAATTTGTTACTTGTCCCTCAGACCCTACTAAGAGAGTGTTCTTGCAAAATCAAAAAACCTCTAAAAGGCATTGCCATATTACTGCATGAGAAAAGATGTCAAAATAATCAGCACCATCATGCGCTCCTAACCTCCATTCATACACATTAGCTTCTAAAGCATTTCTGAAACTTGCATGCTTTCTTATTTTACTGACTCTCTCTCTCTCGCGCACACACATAATTTGTCATGAGAAGTAATAATCTTAAGATCAACTGATCAAGATTATTTGTCACCGGGGTTTTGGACAAATTAAACTGAATTTATGTTTTCTCTGTGTTAATTTGTATATATAACAATTTGGTTTCAACTCCATTTTTTGTGTAAGCTGCTTGTTATACTCAGTTGTGGGGGTGAAGGCAGGTGTTCTTTCTTTGGGGCGTATGCTCCACAAAGCCCATTCTTTGAAGCTTTAATTTAGTGTAATTTGAGTAAACTTCGTTTCATTATATGTAGTAGCCCCACGAGTCAAGTTAAAATTTATTAACTATATATTGAGTGTTTAAAATATTTTTGGCTCCGCCCTACTTAATTGCAGTACATTCTGTTTGTGTGTGTGTGTGTGTGCGTGCACGCATGCACACGTGTGAGCGTTGAAGGCAATATTGGTACTTTCCTGCTTGGTGACCGTTTATTATGTAAAATCTCCTCTCTATAAGTCATGAAAAGTGAAATTCTCTGTCATCCAAAGTGACGTTATCTCATTCGTGCTGCTTTATTTAAGTACACGGTTGAAAAAAAAAAAAGTTAAGGCAAAAGATTCGCTCATTCTTTTCTTTTACTCAAAAAAAAAAGTAAAAGAAATAAAACTCAACACTTTTATAAACTGAAAAGCTTTCAACAAAATCCTAATTTTTCAGTCGTGAAATTTCCTGCGTTTTGCCTCTTTAATTTCTTTATTATAATTTTTCTATTTTGGAGATTGATACCATGTGTAAAAAGGAATCGGAAACAACGTGGGGAAAGTTAAGTATAAAGAATGTAACAGATTGGATATATATAATAATAATTCAACCATGGCTAATTGGATTCAAAAATCAAATGCTCATTCAAGCTATATAAAATTTGTAGAAATTTGTTCGTTTCTTGTTGTTCACTCTTCATACCAACCTTCCGAAACTTAGGTACGTCAATTAGAACAGTGACTTGTAGAAGGTTGGCTCGTGGTTATTTTTTACACCAACCGATGCAGGCAGTTCCAAACTCTGGCGTTCTGGACTTATTGTTCCTCATCGGAATTTAAGCGTCGACTCAGACCAAAGTGTGTTCGCAAGCATGCGACGTATGTCGGTGGCAGAGCTAGAAATTTTGAAAGTGTGTTCCCATGGTTGGGCGACTTATGTCGGTGGCAGAGCTAGATATTTTTAACTTTCTCGACTTCTTGTTCCTCATTGGAATTCAATCGTCGACTCAGACTAAAGTGTGTTCGCATGCTTGGGCAATGTATGTCGGTGGCAGAGCTAACAATTTTTAGCTAAGAGGTACGTACTGTTGCTTCAAATTTTAAACTTTAAGAACCACTCATATGTAAAAAGTTGAAAATTAATAAAGTTTTTATGTATTAATAAAGCAAATTCTGCAGACCTTGTGTGGGCAATTGCCCACGACAGCCAAAACTTAGCTCTGCCACTGATTGTTGAGGTTCTTCTTTTTGCTTTTCTTTTTCTTTTTCCTTTCTTTGTTTCCTTTTTCTTTTAACCTTTGTTGCCATGTTAGGCCCACGCAGATATCTATATGGATTCAAGTCCCACAGCTCCACCTTTTCTTTCCACCCATCTTTGTGTGTCCACTTTATTCACGGTTGTGAGCACATGAACTGGATCTGCATTCGGTCCATTTCTCTGCGATCTAAAAAATGAAAATCAATATGAGATTGGATGTTTCATGTTAGAAACTGGGTCGCCCTCAACTGGTCCGGTGCGCTTGGTTGGGCTATTGACTAGTAAGCGGCTATAGAACCTAATGTTGCTGGCCTCTTATGAAAGTCAGTGCATGTTAAGACCATAGGTGGGTGTTTGATTACTTCATATTTTAAATCCATAGATCTGATGTAGCATGCATTTGCTGATGGGGTAAAAGTTCTGTTGGTAAAATTTGTAGTCATCAAACTAAAGATACCAAACATGATTCATCCTTGAATTCTTTGTTTTGCCTTTTTTGTATTGAGAAAATGTTTGATTTAAAATCTGACGCCGGAAGGTCTGATCAGTTCTCAAATTCTAAGGATTTTAGACTGGTAGCATTCACACCCCCCTAAATGTCAGGGGTAGGAATGTTCAATGAGTTGAGCCAACTCGAGCTTGCTCACCTCATATATAACTCAGCTCGAGTTAAGACAAGTTTAAACGAGTTGAGCTCGAGCGCACCTCATAAAGCTCAAGTCGAGCTATATGTGAGTCAAGTCAAGTTCAAGCTGGCTGAGCTCGTGCTTGGCTCACTCGTTGTATATCCCTGGTTAGGGCTTTATGTATTGGGCGGGCAACAAAGGGTAACTATCTCGGGAGCCAACCAGTTTGTAACCTACCAAAGAAGACAACATAATCAAAGGAAAGAAACTCTTTCCCCGATAGGTTAATTTATCAAATGATGTCATGGGGCCCCATACAATAAATTCAAAAAGGCTTTCTTTTCATGAAAGCCATGCTTTATCTCCCTCATTAGAAAGCGCTTTCTCACATTGGCATTTTATTCATGGGAAAATGGCTTCCGACCAAACAGAAAGCAAGAAGAAATAGACTTCCCAGAGCTGTAACAAATACATGAAAAAAATATCTGCTCCATAGTTAATTACGCGATAGATACAAGAGCTGATACGGGAAGTGATGTATAGCTTGCCAAAAAAACAAAAACAAAACAAAGCAGCGGAAAATCACAAAAACAAAGAAGAATATAAATGAAGAAAGTAACGGCAACACATATAAATAAATAAAAAATATGGAAATAATTAAAAAAATATGTTAAGGTCAATGAAAAATTCATTAAATTATACCTAACCAATATATTGTTGTGTATCATTGTGAAAAGCTTAAATTGTAATTAAGGCTGGGCATCGGGCCGGGCCCGATAAAAATGTAAAAATGAAGCCCAATAACCTAAACGGGCCGGCCCGAGGCCCGGCCCGTTTCTAAATGGGCTGGGCCGGGCCCAAGTCATATCGGGCCTCGGGCTTCGGTCAAGGCCCGAGGCTCGGCCTGGCCCGATTAATAACGGGCCGGGCGGGCTGAGATGGGCTTCGGCCCGGCCCGTTATTGAAAAAACTCAGACACAACGAATGCAGGAGGCAACACAATTTACAGCTTCAGATGATGAAACACCATGGAGTATCAAGTTCTTTTATAGGCACATTGATAGTTTACATACTGAAGACCTTCACGGCAGCCGGCACACGGTCACCGGAGAAGGCAGCCGATGGCGACGGCGACGACCGGAGGAGCAGCCGATGGGCGAAGAGGAGGCAATGCCGCAAATGCAATCTCTCGAGTCTCGACGGGCGACGGTGACGACGGAAGGCCGAAAGGTAAACCCTAACTCTCTAAGCTCAAGTTCATTTTTATTTAACCCTAGGTCCCTAACGAGTAACGAAGTTCATTTTAAAAAAAAAAAAACAACGGGCTTCGCGGGCCGCCGCCGATCAAAGCGGCTGGCCCGCGCCCGGCCCGTTAGTTACCGGGCCGGGCCGGGCTGACTACTATAAAAGCAAGGCTCGGGCCCGGGACCGAGTCGGGCCGGGTACCGGGTACCCGGCGGCGGCCCAGCCCGGTGCCCAGGCTTAATTGTAATTCAATACAAGAATAAAACAATAGAAAACTTGAAGGAACCTGCTTATGAAGCAAAATAAATTGTTAGAGAAGTGAGTTTCCCCTTAAATGAAACCTACTTCCGACAAATGAAAAATGATTTTGTCCAAGCCTCCGACTCTCTGGTTAAAGTCGTGCCCCTCGCAGTGGGATTCTAATATGGGTATATATTAATTCCACGCAATTCAAAAAAACCCGACAGTTTGTTTCCTTGTTTGTTAGGGCAGGGGCCATTATTTAAATTCTGAATGTTAATTGCACAGTGAAAGTTTCATGCTTTCAAAGGATACCTGGAGGTGCTTTAAAATGCATAGCATAGCTGGTCAGCATAGGGCGCATGTTTATGCATTTAAGATAGCCCGGTGTGGTACTTAAGTTGTAGTATAATGCTGCCATCGTTGAAACCAAGGTAACTTAGGACCCTGGAGGGCAGGGGGAATGTAGGGCATTCAAGCCTCTTTTCTGGGCAGTGGGTTGTTAACCTCTTGCTCACTAGAAAGTGCTATTTGAATGACTATGAGATGCTATCTGAAGGAAGTGTGGAGATCGCATTTTTCTGAAATCTTCTTTTAGGAAAGCAAGATCAAGTTTTCAATCACTATAGTCCATGTTCCATCCAACAAATGAGGCCCAAGATCAGCATCTAGCAACTACTTGGAAATCTCGAGCTTAGTTCATCAATGGTCGCTTCTGGTTTGCATTGGCAAGCAGGAGTTGGGATGTAATGATCCAAGCAGCCAACTTACCATACTACACCCTTGATCTCATGGGTCACTTTCACAAGCTAAAAACTGCAACCACTTTGACACTGATCAACAAACAGACACCGACAAAATGGAAGGTTCGAGTTTACTCCAAAGAGAGCTCTGGGAGAGCCAATATGGGAATAACGTGGAAGATTGGTCTGTTATGGAAGATTCATGGATTCAGATGGCTTCGGTATTGCACACAAGTGTGAAGAAGAAGAATGCTGTTTATAGGATCAGCAAATGCCGTAGACCATAACATGTTTCTGGAATCATCATGCTGAGGGATACATGGAGTAGACTTTCGGAGGAGTTCCATCCTGCTGACAGTAGTCCGATTACGGTTTTTTCCAATCAGCATCTTTGGTTAAATATGTCACATAATCGCATGGAGGGTAGAGACCAATTTAACAAAGATCTTGTTAATATATACAAAAGCATAGATTGCAAATTGTGTAAATGAATCCTTCAACGGAAGTACCTTCTGGCTTGCAACCTCCGAAGCTGGATCTCTGAGATTGTGGGGATCTTCCTGTTTCTGTTATTCATTTTGTATACAGTTCATTTTTTCTTTTAATATCAGGAGGAGGCTCTGTCCTCCAGCAGTTTTGTCTTCGGTGGATAGAGATAATGCAAAGAGGATGACTGTTGGAGTAGCATTCTAAGTAAAATGAATTCCCTATGAAAGCTCATAAATTGCGTCATTTAGATAGAAGCATACGTTTTCATGATCATAGGCACAGTTTTGGTCAAGTCTCTGCCAGCAAACAAAAGCCATCATAAATAGCTAAATTATTGATTCATGATATAGATGAAGCTACATGACCCAGGAAAAAAATTACTTGGAAAAATCTCATAATTTTTTATTGAACATACTGGAAACTGCAAAACACTATTATATCCTAAATATAGGATGATGCAGCTTATAAAGGTCCAGATCTGATAGCACTGTCCAAATCAGCAATTAAGTCATCTACATCTTCAATGCCCACTGATATGCGGATCAGATCCTCACTTAATCCCCGAGACTCCCGTACTGAAGTTGGTATGCTTGCATGTGACATAAAACAAGGCAAGCTGATAAGAGACTTAACACTACCTGTAGAAAATAATAACCGAAGAAACTTGTAAGTTTGTGGCAGATATTACTCCAATCAAGTTAACAAACCAGACTGTATCATCACTACAGTTTAGATTCTGTGGCACATATGGAAGCAGGAGAGGACAGATACTGTCATATATCCAAAATAAACTTCAATACAGATGACTGTAATATCCATATGAACTTTCGACATGGACATTGTACTAAAAGGCTGCTTTAGAAGAAACATAAGCTACAATAGAACAGCTCATAGTAGTGCTCGTACAACATGCTTCTAGTGCACCTTAATGATGGTCATTTATTAGAACATACAGCATAGCATAGCTCAGAATAAATAAGTAAATTGAGTTAATACTTAAGCAAGCCAGTTGTCGCTAAGAAAAGAGAACATGGAAGCTGAATTACCAAAGCTGACAGTAATACTGAAGTAATTTGTGGATTCAACAATGTGCTTGGAAAGAGCCAACGATCCTGTTGTAAAGCTCAGGACAGAACCAGCACCTTTTGACTGAATTTTTCACAGAAAAGAAAAGTTTTATTGTTCATGTTCCCAGTCCATCTTTTTATCAAGTTTGTGGTCAATTGAGCTACCTGGGAATAGTGCAATGAACGCCCAGGGTGATCAGGAAGACCTGCATAGAAAACTCTTTGCACCCTAGGATGAGAAGAAAGAAATTCGGCAATCTTATGCGCATTTTCCTGTCGACAAAAAAGAAATAAAACTACTCATTAATAAATCAAAAAACACTAATGGAAGATTTTACAAATATAATACCTGAAAATTATCTAAGCTTATTGCACAAGATTAGCATCTCAAATAACTAACATTCAAAGTTCAAACGAGATCATTTATTAGGAAAAACAAAAAGGGGATTCGCTCAACCATTAAAGCCAAATGGTATTATAGCGAATGCAAAGGTAAAATGTGTCCTGCCACTTTTCCTTTCTTATTCAGCCCACGGGGTTTATCCAATGATGGGCTGATGGTTAAACTACTGACATTACCGGTGAGAAGTGCTTCATAACTTGTGAATAACTTGACCAGCTACAACTTCCAATACATGATCTACCAGGTGATCTCCTTGCAGTCAAACCTACATCTCCCTCAGAAAAATTTACAGCTTTTTAACTACTGGTGGTGTCTGTATATTGAGGTACTATGAACTATGAAGTTAACCATCCCAGGATATTGAAATATTTTGCCCACGCAAGTACCAAAAACGCTTTCAAATTCAAGTAATTATTCCTTCCTCAGGTCAAGGGAGTATTACAGCGAAAGGATGCAAGCTGCTCTGCCTTTAAAGGAACTTCATTCATCCAAAGAAAAGCAGTTTATAAAAACAATCAGTCAGTTCATAACAATATATAGACATTGTCTCCCTCAGCCCCCAAAAAGCAAAAAATTAAGCATGACGACCATCTCATTTGACTTTGCATAAACAGGCTGTCAGCAGGATAAAGGTACCTTACCAAAGTCTGAATATAGACTGTGATATGGTACAGGGACAATAAGAAATAATCTAAAAGTCTCAACAATGAGTTTTGCCATATCATAGTCATCAAGATACTAAATCATACTATGGTACTATCAGGCTAACCAATGGAACATCCAGGAAAGAAATTTCAACCACTATAAATAACAATTAGCAACCAAGCATAACGTCAATGGCATATTACCTCATGTGAAATTCTGTACAAAGTGGCAGACATCAATATACAAACAAATATATAGTTTCCAGAAGCCAAAGGTAAAACTTAAAAAAGCTTAGCAGGGTATACCTGCTGTTTTTCAACTCGTAAGGCCATTGTTTTGATGCCTCTCAAGCATAGCCAACAATCAAATGGAGCTAAGCCAGAGCCCTCTGCATTTTGTAAGAAGTAAATCTCTTTTGCCAAACTACAGAAGCAGCAAAACATTTTACATTAGTGAAATACCAGAGACCATATAATGTAGAAAATCATATAAACTTGCTGCTTTTGGGCAGAAATGAAATCTAGAAGCTACATAAAGAAAGTGCCATAATCTGTAAGGAACAACTCAATAGATCAATGAAGCATGGATACTAGGATGCTTTTCATGCAATGGGCTGAGCATGATTTCTAGAACCACTGCAAGCCTGATATGAAATTGGCAGCAAGATATAAACTTCTCATATTTACATTTGATTTAAGCATTCTTAGTAGTAAAATAAATTCATCTAGTAATTCATACAAACATAATAACAAGAACCTGCTTGTTGCAGAAGAGGAAAAAAAACAGCTCTAATTCAACACAAAACACATATCAGTTCAATATCATATAGCTTTTCCATAAATAAGCTAGTTTCTTAGTAAGCCTCGCACTGATTTGAAAGGTAATAAACTCAAAGAATTCATTCTGGAGTATTGTATTTAATTTATCTGATATCTTTCTTACAAGAAAAAGCAACAAGGTCTATGCCCAGTTTCCTTTCAACAATTGGTCCAACTTCTAAGAATTAACAGTGCAAAACCATAAAGATTTACAAGCATAAAAGTAAAATTTAATTTAGATATGTGTTCTTGGGTTGGTTTAGCAATTATTGTGCATAATTTTTTTCTAACTAACCTAATTAACACTATAGTTTCATTTTCCTCGTTCTAAATTGAAAATCTTAACCAAGGAAATGGATGTCGAAGACACAACTCAAGTAGTGCACCACAGTCTAGGGAAATGTCCGACATATAGCTGCACAACAATGTTCTACTGCAACATGCACCAAACAAACTCTCTTTCAGAAAGTAAACATTCAAAATCCTCCACTTCCTCTCATTTTATATACTCAATCAGGCATTGAGCAACTTGAAACTACAACTACACACAAGCACCTTTTGTTTTGCTAGCCAAGACTAAACGTCTACTATGACTAAAAAGGTTTGGGCATTCTCTGCCAATTTTTATTTCCTCAAGCCAGATGAAAATCGCCAGAGTTTAATAGCTCATTCTTGCAGATATAAGTCGGTTGTGACTTCTGACACTAGATACACTAGTGAGACCAACATAAAACTGATTGAAAATTTGATGCAGAAAAAATAGCAATATATTAAATTTTTTGTTTTTCTGAAATTTTGACTATAGTTCATCCGCAACCCAACTAGACAATTGACGCCTTCGTAACTTGACTCCACAGGGCGGTATTATGTACAATTCAAAAAGACGGAACTAATGTGAATAAAAAATACACCTAACCTTTTCATATTTTTAACAAGATAATTATTTTTGCACCATTAATATAAAAAACATTCTCCAATGAACCTTAACTTAAGCATGGGTTACTACGATAAAAAGGCCAAAAAACATTCTCCAATGAACCTTAACTTAAGCATGGGTTACTACGATAAAAAGGCCAAAATACTGTTAATGAAGACAAATTGTAAGTTCATTAGTTTGTATTAGCTCTTTGAACTATATCTAAAAATATCAATGTATGATTATTTGTATCAACATAACTTAGTTTTTTCTATTAGTATTCAGAACAATTGCTTGATATAATTGCATGGATAAACTTAGTCATATTTTTCAAGTTATTTTTCATGCATCCTTGACTCCTGTGAATAATTACTTCTTATTCAGTAATAATAATAAATCAAGGCAGCATCTAACTCATTCATATTGACAGGGGTATGCTAGACCTGTTCTAGAAATTAAGAGACACACTGCACAGGTAGGCCAGTGCCATTTGACAACTGGGCAGACAGCCTAGCACAGGCTGAAAGGATCATATGGTCTAGTTGTTTTTCCTTCTCCAGAATCACTTAATTCTTCGTCCCCATCTCTATCTAACCTAACTTCAGCATTAAACTAATGTAGTAAGCTCATATCCTAAGAGAAAAGACACACATGAATCCCATACCATTTACTAAACATAGTGACATGTACGAAGTCCAAAAGTTGCATTGAAAACCCAAAGAGCTGCTCATCATTATAATGGGAGGTAACTTGTTGAAATGGGTTTAGTGCTTAGCTGACAGCATAGATCCATAAATTAATAGGTATGGAAAAACAGAGCACAGAATCAATTGTTTCATTGCTGAGTTTCTTGGTTCTCATAACTATAACATACATTTATAATAAAACAAGATTATGAACACTGCTGCATTTAAGAAGACATTGTGTATCTGAAATAGCCAAATAGGGTGAACTTATTTCTGCTACCATGATTGCTGCTACTACTGCTTGTTAAACCTAAATTTCATGATCTGTTAATCAAGGGCACCTATCAATTATCATCAATCTTTGCCGTCCAAAAACAGCAAATGCATGGTTGTAGATATCAAAACATGAATTTTTTTTCCTAGAGGAAAGAAGCGCTGAGTCTCTTCTTCCTTGTGGTTATGAATTTAAAGAAAAAACAAGGTAAAACAATGTTTTCCCCATTATGGCAACAAAGATCTTCAACCAATTCTGCTATCAACCAACCTTTCACCTTTTACAGCAAGAACTCCAGCCATTAAGTCACTATGTCCAGCTATAAATTTTGTAGCAGAGTGCATGACAATATCTGAAACAGAGAAGGAAAAAAAGCATGACATGTCAGCAGAACTCAGAGACTGCGCCAGCAAGATTCGTAGAGTGGCATCAATGTTTATCAAATCAGAAGGCTGTTAACTAGACCTGCCCCAAGTTCTAATGGCCGGGAAAGAACTGGTGACATAATGCTATTATCCACCAGCACCAAAGCACCATGAGCATGAGCCAGCTCCGATATTTTCTGAAAAATAAGAAGTGAACAAGTTTCATATTTTAAAATTCAATTGGTGCAAGTATACATGACCATGCAGAAACAGTGCCCACCAGAAAAAAGATTAGCACATTTGGGAGTGCATAACGGTACCAAGATGAGCAATTATTTTTTTATTGCTTTCTCGCAAATAAGAGCATGTCAGCCACAGAATTAGTATCTAAAGAAGTTTCAAAATGAACTGGTTATTTCATGATTTTCACGTCTATCAGCATTTCAGCAAGTTTAGAACAAAGAATAATTTGTTTTTTTAGTTTCACCGAGAAAATACAGAAAGTCTGTTGAAGTGTCAATAGAATTATATAACCAATAATTAATGCATAAAAACTGCCATGCTGTTTTATTCGCTCTCATTAGAGATATAATTCATTTGTGCATTTGTTATGCAAGGCTCCGCAAATTAACAATGATAATTATGCATATAATAAGTCTTAATACACACACACACAGAGCAGAAAGAAAATTATAAAGTTACAAAGTCATGGCTAATGATGATTAGCCATAAAAGCCAGTATAATAAGTACATCAATATGTAAATAAATATATATATATAGGAGAATTCTGTCCTGTGGTGTGACAGGTATTTCTGGAGGGCTAAAAATTAAAAATGTCACTAAAAGCGGCACGAATTGTTGCTAAAAACACCATAAACTATTGTTGCATAATAAACTGTCACTAATACTCATTTGACAACTGTTTTTTTATGAAAATTTTTTTATTTTTAACCATCCAGTACACACACACACACACACACACACATATATATATATAATGGTGGTGAACTTAGCAAAATCTCAAATCATTCCCTTCTCTACATCTCGGATTGAGGGTCTCCCTCTCCCTCATTAGAGAAGCATTCATTCCGCTCTTCCTTTGGTTCATTTCGTAGTAACATCTACCCTTCCTCCAATAACAAAGAAGTAAGGACCTCTCTAAGCTTAAGCCTACGGAGAATTGAATGGCATGAATTTCAGACAAAATCTTTTATATATATATATATATATATATATATATATATATATATATAAGAGAAAGAGAGAGAGAGAAGCCTAAGGCTTATCACACATCCTTCTCACTTTCAGTCAAACTTAGAGGTCGTTTGATAGGCCTGGAACTGCAGGAACAGAACGATCAGTTCCTTTTTTTTCAAAATACCATCAAACGCTGACCGCAAGACAGGGCGGACAAGATGGACATTGGGACAGGGGGTATAAATTTCGCCTGTGTCCTGGAGTGTTCCGATGGTAAGCAAGGAACGGAGAGGACAGTACACAACTCGATCTCCCTCGACTCTTCTTACTCTCCTCTCTCCCTCCCTCAACTTCTTCCGCTGCGCTCTCTCCCCCTCTCACTGTTTTGAGCTAGGAATGGTTGGAATCCCTAATCTTTGCAGCTTCTTCTTTCTCATCCCTCCTGAGGCACTCACTCTGTCACTCTTGCCCTCAACTCTTTGCCTCACATGATTGACCGATTATCCATGACACTGAGGATCCAGAGAGGAATGGGCTAGAGGAGGTGACATCAGAGGCCATGAGAGATTGCAAGGACACCGCAGCAGTCGTGCAGCCAATTGTCAAGCTTGAGGAGGGCGAAGAAGTTCTTCTCAATATGTAAGTGAAGGGAGCCTTCTGATCGTTTGTTTGGGCTTGAGGTCTCTTCAAGCATAAGGGTTTTATGCTGATATGATTGTCTTTTTCAGGAAGGCGAAGCTTTATCGGTTCAGTAAAGAGGGAAATCAGTGGCAAGAGAGGGGTGTCGGGAATGTGAAGCTCTTAAAGCTCTTGATTTCATCTGTATTTGTTAAATTTGGAGCAAATTATGACTAGTTTTTCAGGTAACATTATAACGAACACCAGTTGTTTTCTTTCCTTTTGCATTGTCTAGTTTGGGGTTTTGCTTCAAACCATTAACCTTTGCACCAACTATACATGAATTACAATAAGAATAAATAGATTTGGGGCCTTTCTATATTTTGCACCGACTGTTCAAGGATGAATATTTGTTGCACAGAAAATGTTTGGTGAAATGTTTGCACAGAAAACGTTTGGTGAAAGTACATGTTTCATTGATGATTTATCATTTTAAGTATGATTTTTTTTTATTTGCAGGTGGAAAGTCATGAAAGAGAAAAAAGATGGACATGGAGGTGAAGATAATTACTTGATGGATCATGAATTTTGTTGTATGTTTGATGAATGTTTGTAACAAGTTAATTCTTTTAGTCATGTAATCAACAAGTTATCAATATAGAATTTGTGTTATTTTTTTTTAATAACTCTCTCTCTCTCTCTCTCTCTCTCTCTATATATATATATATATATATATATATTTATATATATATATATATATATACACAAACACATGCGTGCATGCTCACTAGCATTGGTTCAAGCACAAACAATGGGTGGAACAAAAAAAAAAACAAATTGATGCAATTCAAACACTAGACACAAAGGACATAGTTTTATGTTCTTAAAATTATCAAACAGTGGACAGAAGACACTATTGACAAGACAGACAGGACAGTGGTGTGGTGGACAAGACGTCCTATCCGTTCTATCTAATGAGACAATTATCAAACGACCTCTTATGGTAACATGAAAGCCATCAGACTGAGTTGTGTTGATATGATTGTATGACTCTACGTATTAAAAGCAACCTACAAACGTTATATCTAGGGCTAAGGTGAGGCTACTCACTGCTCTCAGGAAGCTTACTATGCCGATCAAAATGCCACAACCTACAAACGAACACATTCCCTTGTAGAGCAATAAAAATCAATGCACAACTATGAAATAAAACAACTTATAAAAGAATATATATGCAACTCCAAATTCCTACAGTTAACTAGAAGAAATAGAAAATTTAGACCAACTCGTAAAATAGAAGGACCACAATTTTGTCACTTGAAAGAGAGGTGATCGTACATTTAGATCCGAGCAGTCAATCCTCACCGTTCTTCCAACTGATTATTGTTGAAGTATGAAAACATAAGTCTGGCATGAATCTCAAGACTTTTTACAGGCACAACATAAGTCACTACTGTGGAAAAATTACAAGCAGCAAGACGGCATTATCATTTACTACTAAACCATTAAGAAGACAAAAACTTGCCCTTATATCAGAAATTTGTTGACGTGGATTTGTTGGGCTTTCCAGCCATACAATCTTAGTCTTTGGGCCAATTGCAGAAGCAACCTCATCCAGATCCTTTGTGTCAATCCGTCTGTGTCATATAGTGTTAGAAAGTAGTACAGCTTAAGCATGTGCATACATTATCAGAAATACAGAAAAAGAGATGAGACTAACCTAACCATTATTCCTCTTTTAGGAATAACTCTTGAAAGCAACCTATCAGAGCCACCATACATATCAGATCCAGTTACAATCTCCTGACCTACATTTGGCAGGCAAATAAACAGTAAGAAAAATGTGGCATGGATGAAAGGGAATCCATGCTAACAGAGCGCGCCTACCAGCTTCAACAAGATGTGTGACAGCAGCCAAAGCAGCCATCCCACTTGTGAAACAAAATGCACGATCAGCTTTCTCGAGCTTTGCCAAAAGCCTGATAGTCACAAAGCGTTAGTCACAGTAATAAGATAAAAATCTGCAACCAAGAAAACAGTGGCTAATGAAACTCACGATTCCAGTGTGTCTCGAGTTGGGTTACCGCTTCTGGTATAATCATAAGGTCCATTCTCTACTGCAGATGGCTGAGTTGAACAAAAATGAAAAGATCTTTACCCAACAGCTCATGGTCAAACCCCCCCACCCCCCCCTGCTTTTAAAAGTTGGCATCATGTTTGTATTTATATGGAAGCAAGTTTAAAACATGGAAGAACCATTATCCAAATAGAGATCAATTTCCATGGCATAGCACCAAGATTTCAACCAGCAATCACAAACAATAGAACCAGAATACAGGATACTTGAGCCCACTTTTCATTCACACCCTAGTTTCAGCTCGTTTTGCTGCAGTGCATTTGAATTTTGCTCATATTTGGTACAAAGTAAAGGGATCATATCACCAGGCCAGACCCTTAACCGAGAAGTATACTTAATTACCAACAATGACGTTGATGCGAACTAAAGTCAAACAAGGGAAGAGTAGGAAACAAGTTTCTATGTTGATAAACAAAGAATTAGAAATACAAGAACAAGAATATAGACAAACAAGGGAAAATGGCATTTTGATCGTTTAGCACCATAACCAAGTAATCAGCATTTTCAATGATTCACGGTCGAAAATCTAAGGTCGATGTCCAGAAAAATGTAATTCTACAAAAAGAAAATACAGAATTCTGCAGTGGGAATTACTTGCTTAAAAGTAGCGGTCTGGTACAAAGGAGTGCTAAGCGCATCATATGGATCAAACGAACACGAGAAGTTCGTCAGGATCGTCGAGACACTTGGCTCCTTCTCCTCCAAACCTAAAATCACCGCGAAACCAGACTGCCCATAAACGTCTCATCCCCCAACGGCAGGACGTAACAAGAATAAAATTAAAAAAAAGAAAAGCATTAACAATAAAAGCCAGACCAAAAAATAAGCAACCGTGCGGAAATTTCATATCTTTTATACTAACCAATTCGAGGCCTCAACGAATCATCCAGGCACTCTGTGGCACCATCGACCACCGCTTCCATGGCGATGTCACGTCCTCTACTCAGTTTCTGACTCTCGAGATTCCGCCACCCAAAGAGCGGCAGCTTGGAGCTCCGCCTGAAAGCTTTGACTCGTCCAGAGTAGTTCCAACCCTGAACCCAAAATGCAATAGGAAAATCACGATATACGACAAACCCAATTCGCAGCGAGAGACAGAGCCAGTGTGTGTGCGTGTGCGTGCGTGCGTGTGTGTGTGTGTGTGTGTATGTGTGTGTGTGAGAGAGAGAGAGAGAGGGGGGGGGAGGGAGGGGGAGGGAGGGAGGGAGGCTCACACTTCTTAAGGCGGAGTGATTAGCAGAAAGAGAAGAGTTGTAGAGGGAGGCCATCAGAGATGGAGTCAGATGATGATGACGAGAAGGGAAAGGTAGGAAGGAAAGGAGGAGGAGCAGAAGAGAGAAAAAGTCATGAAAAGGAGAGAGGCTGTGCGTGCGTATTCAAAATGGGGAAAGAGAGAGAGATGAATTTGGACAACTCAGATTCTGGCGGAAGAGGAGTCGTTCGGTCGGAATGACGCTGAAGCTGCGGCTGCCCCTCCTTGGAGAGAGAATCTCGCAGGCTCCCAACTTGCTTGTTCAGCAGGCCCTCTCCCCTCGAAACGTCATTTTTCCAGGGATTTAGCGTTCCCATCTACCGAAGTGGCAAATTTTCTTTTACAAGTGGAACAAACAACATAATTGTTTTCATAAGTTTTCAACCACTAAATTAAGCAGACATCATCCTAGTTGAACCCAACTCATAAATAAACCGTCGAGTTCAAACTCAACTCATTTTAACTCGTTTTTGTTAAACATATCTTGTTTCACCTCATTTAGTTGTTACTCATTTAACTATTCTTTCATTATAATTCAACATTCATTATGTATTTAAGCAGAGTTAAGTTTGAAAGAATCAAGTTCTTATAGTCGAACGGACTTGACATAAACGAATGGAGCTGGAGTTGAGCTTTGAAGAACGAATTGGAATGGAGCTCAAGCTGGCTCCATACTCCATAGTTGTGCGGCCCTAATTAAAGTTGTTTAAATGAAAAGTGAGTCTCACACTTTTCTCGCTTCAACCTCTTGTCAAGGCAATTTTGAAACGGAGTTAGGGCTGAAACCTGCTCGGGTTCGAGCCCAAGTTTGGCCTGTCCGAACTTGGACTGACCTTGATAGGGCCCAACGAAACTCGACCAAAGCTAGAGTTGGTCTTAAAAGAACAAAATGAATCATGGATCATTGAAGCCACCTGAACTATAGGCCGCCTAGACTATGGCCAAAAGCCTCCTTCCCCTTGACTCCAAGGTTTAAGGCTATGTCAGGATTGTGTCTTTACATATAAAAAGCTTTAAGAGCATAACATCCATTGGAATAAGCATAGTAACTACCTACTGACCAGGTATGCTATATCCTTGATTCCCCAACCCAGCCTAGTCCATATGATAATTTTTATTTATTAAAATAATATTATCACTATATTAGTTTTTAAAAAAATAACGAATCTACATTCATTTGGGTTAGTCGAAAGGTTCAAGCCAATGGTGGAGCCACATGTTGTCTGATGTTCGCAATTGTCTACACCTGCCCTACAAAGTACATGTATTTTCATGTTGTTGCATTCAAATATTTGATTATTTATAAATATTTGTGCCCCTCCAAGCATGAAAGTTTTGGATTAGAACCCCTACGGCCAAAATTTTTGTCTCTGCTATTGGTTCAAGTCGAAGTCAAAGAACAAACATGACTAGGTAGCTTGAGTAGGATCTTGAATATGTGATTTCGTTTAGAGTTTAGATTTTAGATCATGAGCTTGGACTGGACTAAATGCCAAACCCCAGCCCGGCCCTAACTAGGCAATGCTCAGCCCTAATAATGGGGCCTGTGTTCCCATTGTTTCACATGCAGGGAACAAAAAACTTTTGTTGAAAAACAATGTCCCATGACTACCAAGTTGCAGAATACCTCTATAGATTGATATGTAATTTAACCTAAATTGTTGTTAAGATAACTTCTTTTTATTTCCTTAAGATATTTTGGTGCTTTTGTAGAAATATTTCCCATGACGTGTCTTCTACATCAACACGTTGGAGAACTACAAACTTTTACCAATAAAATGTCCATAACAAAGAAACAACTATGATTGTAGTATGTCGTGATGAAATAATTGCAGGAAATAGCATCTAGAAAGAAACCTAGCTTCACCCAAGCTTATGTTGTCAATAGCATTAGAAGATCTTTTGGAAACTTGCTTCAAATAAGTAAATGTACTGAAATTTGAATAATATCATGTTTGCAACCATTTCTATTAATATCACGTCCTTGTAACCATTTCTTTTAATTAATGCATTTGTAAATGTGATTATCTCATTTTCTTATTTAATTATCACATTAATTCGTCTAATGCATTAATTCTTGTCATTCCTGTCATTATCTTATTTATTGCATTTTTTGGTGTCCATTTACTTATCGTCTTCTAATGTTATCTCATTCTCTCATCATTGTATGCCTTGTCGGGTTCATTTATGTCCTTCTTGTTGTTATCGCATTCTCTCGTTATGGTAGACTCGTTATTATCTTATTATTTTGTTATGTTAATTTCTCATATTTTTGGGTGTCCATTTACTTATCACCTTTTGTTGTTATCTCATTCGCTCATCATTGTGTGCATTGTCGTATCCATTCCATCCATTCTTATCGTTATCACATTAATTTGTCTTTGTATACTTATCGTCTTTTTGGCTAATGCGTTGCTATCTCATTCTCATGTATTCATTCATGCCCTTCGTGTCATTATCGCATTATCTCGTTATGGTAGACTCGTTGTTATCTCATTCACTCTTGTCATTGTGTGAATTGTTGTGTCTATTCCTGCCCTTAGCATATAACCAGGTTTCTTTGTTAGTTATCACATTATTTCGTCTCTATCTGAATGGCTGTTACAAAATCGTTTAGTGTATTATTGCGAGTGCTGACTACTATTGAGAAAGACGAATTGAATCCATACGGTACTGCAACAATTAAACAAAATCGATTGTCAAAATCTACTTAAAGTTCAAACATACAAAATATGTATAATATATAAAACTTACCAAGAGTTCTGTAAAACTGTTTTGATCATATACATCTTGCATAAATGTATAAATGTAGACGACATGCAGGTCTTAATTGCACCGTTAGTATGTGAAACATAATCAACTTTTTGAGGATGATTTTTTTGTTTGATTTTCCTACTCCTACCTCTGTCATATAAAGCACTTTTTATCCTATGCAAACTCCGATCTAGCGTCCTCTTGAAATCATCAAACACCATATTAGTAGAAACATGGTTCTTCTTCTTCTTCTTCTTCTTCTTTGAAGGGTCTAGGGTGATGGGACCTACTGCTTCAAGCTGGCTTTTCATTGTCGCCTTGCTATCACAGCATAGATTTGAAACATTGTCTACAACTATGTTCTCCAACTGCATCATGTATTCATAAGTATGGTTGTTTCTTATTGCCAGGTCTGCAATATACTACCATCAAAGGAAGGAATTTCTGGAGAAATCTTCATTAACTCTATCTTTAAATGTTTAGTCCATCTACCTAGGATGTATCTCTTTAGTAGTTCCTGAATGTTCTCTCGATTGAGAGCTTTTAAATCATGTAACACAAAATACCTTTAAATTCAAATTGCTTGCAATAACATTTGATATCACTGGTTTCAATGTTGTAGGTCACGAACGCATCATTGATCTTAGTCAAATCTCTCCTCCTTTTCATCACAAGATATATGCGGCAAATTTGTTGTACATGTAATTCTATGTCAAAGTTAGTCGCTTAAATGGTCTCTTTCTTAAACCATTCAAATGCAGTTGGTGTGTACAAAGTTGTAGCACGGTCAAGGATATTCATACCTAGACTTTGAGGCCGACATACAAATACTTTGACATTTATTCAAGTTCATAGTCCCTAAGACCATTCAAAAATATGTCGTAGTGTTTCATGAATCAAGATATTTGTAAGCAAGAGTACAATCCCCTTTTCAGTGCAGCGTGCATGATCTCTATTATCTGCGTGCTTGTCATGCATGCACATAAGTATTGTCTTCTATATGTCAATGCCCACTTTTCTTTGTCCTTATATAATTTTTGAAGCCACGTATTTTCTTGTAAGTTATATGCTTCAATCATTTGTTTCCACATACATTCAAATGTTCACCATCTTCACACTTAAGGTCACAAGTTGTAAAACTCTCCTTAAAGCCATTATTTAGATTCATTACGTATCTTATGTTATTCATTGCATTTTGCAATATATGTCACAAACAAAAAATGATGATGTGGTTCTAGCCATACGAGGGTCACTACAACTGCTATTGCACTATTATCAACATTAGTACGACTTTAGGGTGCTTCCTATTCATGGCCTTGATATTGAACAATCACATAAATATCTCAGTAGTCTGCACCATCGAAAATGCAACTTTTCGAGTGATGCTTCACCCTCATAAACTGAGGAAAAGGCCACCCATGGGTATTAACCTTCACGGTTGTGTCAAAAATAAGCACATCGCTGAAGCATCTATAATCTAACCTCGACATCAAATATGCCCAGAAGATATTTGTAGCATAACCATCCACGTCCATCTGAATGGTGTTGTAGAAGCATGTGCATTTGCTTAACGTTTTCTAAATAGATTCGACCAATGCTATAATTTTTCCTCCTTTCATTGTTTCTATCCTCTTTCTCCTCAAGTGATTTCTATGATCCATGCATGTAAATGAAACATTCTTATGACCACCTTGGTGTAATACCTGCACCATCAACCAACTTACTTATTTCAGCATGTGACGATGACAATTTACAATGCGACCTCAACATTCAGCTCGTGCGGCAATCTTCGAACAGATGGTTGTGTTCAATCGTCACTGTGCAAATACAATATTTTCCATTCAAACTCTTTCCTAGTTCCAAATTAGAAACACAATCACACTTTGTATCAATCTTGTGCTTGGTTACTTTCATCCTTATTTTGAACAAACATATGACCTTGACATAACCATGCCCTATGTGAAAAGCATAATAATTGTTGAAACTGTATGCTATGTCCTCCTTATCAAACTCCACTCCTACAATAGGAGCATGTTCCTCTAGATCCTCTATCTCGAACTCCATGCCTACAATAAGAAATTTTAATCCTATAGTGTGACCACGTTCTTCGGTATTCTCCATATCAAACTTCATCCCTATAAAAAAGAGCATGTTCTTTGGGATACTTCATTTCCTTATAAAGGAACTTAATCTCTTGTTTGTCGCCATCCAATGGTGTAGAGATTTCACGCATTGTGCCGTCCGCAATGCAAAAAGTTAATTGATCAAATAACATTTTAACATTATCCCACGAATTATTTGTTTCACTCATAAGTACCTTCCATCAAATAACATTCAAAATTATCTCACCATAAAGTTCGTCGATCGAGCTTTATTTCATGTCATTTAATTAACGCTATCCCTTGTAGAAGCGTTGTTATCTCTTTCTCTCGTTACCATTTGTAGCTTTCATGGTAGACTCGTTGTTATCTTATTACTTCGTAGCAATTACTTTTGTTACGTGATCACATTAATCCTGTCTCTGTTTACTTATGAACTTTATTTCATGTAATTTAATTAACCCTATCCCTTGTAGAAGGGTTGTTATCTCTTTCTCTCGTTACCTTTTGTAGCTTTCATGGTAGACTCGTTTTTATCTTATTACTTCGTAGCAATTACTTTTGTTACGTGATCACATTAATCTTGTCTCTGTTTACTTATCACCTACTTTGTACATGTGTCTTCTCTCATTCCATCAATCAATAACGAGAGGAATAGTTACGAAATAATGAGATAAACTGGGATGTATAAACATATCTCCTAAAGTTGTTATCTCATGCATTTGTTATGCCATGATTTGAGTATATCAAACAAACTATCTGAAACCTACATCGTAACATTATCTACCATATGAATTGTGATGCACTCGTTATTTCGTCTGTAACATTATCTGCCACGAACTGGGATGCACTTGTTGCATGTTGCATCAACATTTTCTTCCATTTTAAGCTCTGCCATTACCTTTTCCTTCGGTTCCTCAAGAAGTTCTCCTTCGATTTTTTTCGAATGTCCAACCATCGAAAAAAACAAACCCTATAGAAGCCATGACAATTTTCATTTAACGTCCACGAACAAAAAACCACATTGACATCGTTGTGAACTCACCATCTTTTGTTTATGTTACCAATCACGCTATTTCTGCTTCAAGATCAAGCTTTCTTTACTTGCAATCTCTGCTTCATTCCTTCCTTTAGCATGAACCTCTCTCTCTTGTTTTTTCTGCTTCCTGACCATCTTCCTTCTTTTGTGTAAAATAATGCATGCGGCGTGAAGCAATGCAGGTTAAGTACGTATATGTTGCGTCCTTGCGATGCATGGGCATTCAAATAAATATGTGAATGAGCCTTTTTTTTGTACAACGAACATTATACGTACACACCATCTTATAAGGATATTCAATTAAATATGAACATATTCTTTTTTGTTCACTGAGGTCAATACTGAAACTTTACATATAGATAGTAGGGACCCCCTGCATATGCTACCATGGGGTGGTGCACGTAACTTGGTCTCCACCCAAGGTTGTGCGGACATTCACCTCATCCAAATGCCACTGCGAGAAACCCTACCGTACCTGTTGCAAGGATCCGTCCATGAAAAGCCATTGTCACCACGTGTGAACTACCATCATCATTGTCGACTCTTTTATTCTGACTATTTCTAAGTCTCTCTCTCTCTCCCCCCTATCCAAGAGCTACTCTCTCTCTCAAAGGAGGTCGCTTCTACATGCCCTAGTTTCTCCCTTGACCATCATTCGGTGCCCCATGTACTCTCCCTCTTGCATCTAACATCTAGCATCAAGGGCCTCTTCCTCAATTGTCGTCTGGCACCTAGTGGACTCTCCCTGAATTACATTCTTGCTCACTCTTTCTCTCTTTCTTATTTGTCAAACATGACAATCGGGATCTCTCTCTTTGCTTCGGCAATGCATACTAGGTGTGATGCCCGGGCTTATTCCTGGAACCCAAGTTTTGTTGGTTCCATCCGTGGGCCTTTTCTTATAAGGCAGAGTACATGGTCAACAAGCAGGCTTTGGAAATTTTGTCTTTGGACATCTATACGCAAGGCATGAACCACTACCTCCGAAACTGAGATTTTGGACAGGATGCGCCACTCGTCTTTCTGGCGATTAGCTGCTGGAGTTGGTCATTTTTTCAAGGACAACATCAATGGCGGCTTGTTTTCCTTGGCAGATGTTCAAAGCTTGTTCGTGGCATTATTGCAGAGGGCAAGAGGGAGGAGAGATTTTACGGCTTTCTTCACAAATTTAGGCTTTTTGCAACTGTGTCTCCTCCACTTTTCCAATGTCTCAAACCACAAGATGGTGTTCATCAGTTGAGTTGATGACAGTCTGTGTTTTGTCATATTTAGGATTGAATGTTCATCTCTCATGCTCGTCCAAAGGATTGGTGGTGCTCAGCCTGCGCCACCCTTAACTTTAGGAGACATCTGGCCTTTGTTGTGTGATTGAGTGGGTTTCTCATCCTGATGTTGTTTGTTCTCGTCAGCTGATTCCCCCCAAGTGAGTTATTGGCACGTTGCCTTCACAAACGCTGCAGTCTCTCTTGGTCAGGTCAATCGATGTGCCCATTCATCCCTCGCATCATGCTTTGTCGACTTCAGATGTCTCCTAAAGTTAAGGGTGGCGCAGGCTGAGCACCACCAATCCTTTGGACAAGCATGAGAGATGAACATTCAATCCTAAATATGACAAAACACAGACTGTCATGAACGCAACTGATGAACACCATCTTGCTGGTTTAGTTGAAAGTTGGTGCTGGAGTTTGGTCAAGCTCTTCTCGTTCAAGGTACGTTGCTGTAGATTCCTCTAACAAGCAGTTTGCCTCTGAATCTGGTTATATATGTCACTTTTTTGTATGTAATTTCATCCATCATTTTAAGTATGACAAAAAAAAAAACTATGTTTAATAAAAAAGAAACCTTTTGTAGGGATAAAAATGAGAACCACAAAATACAATTTGGAGATTCGATAAAGGTAAAATTTATCAGTCGGTACATGCATATTGTAATGACCAATACATTCCTTTAAGCAACAAAACAACGCTTTTATTTTTGTGTCCCACTTATAATATTATTTTATCATCTCGTAAATATTTTATTATCTCATAAACATTATTTTATGTTTATGTTTAGCGTTATCCTATACGTCCATCTATTATCTCATAAATATTTTATTATCTCCTAAACATTATTTCATACCTATGTTTAGTGTTATTTCATACATTTCATACATTCATCCAGTCTACTGTCTCATTATCTCAATTTTTTTTGTTATCTCATACTTATGTTTGGTGTTATCTCATTTGGCGTTGTCTCATACATCCATCTGTTCATTATCTCATAAATGTTTTGTTATCTTATACTTATTTGTTATTTCATACATCAAGCATGAAAGTAAATATTGTCTCCTGCAAAACTCAACAAAACAATGGATCTAATTTGTTTTTATCTTCTGCTATAAGCATGCCTTCTCTGTAGAAGTAACACGTTAGATTGTGTGCACATTGTGAATAATTTTTCGATGAAATGAATTTGTCCATGCCAAGCTGTAAGAAACCTTATTTCCTAATGTACGCTTTGATCATTGGCTGGCTCATTCTCTGGCTTCAGCAAAATGGAGTGCTTGAAGGATTATTCTTCCTATTCTTTATTAACCTTGGACAAGTGGAAGCCCTTCATTACTGAAAATAAAAGGATCTAAACTTTAGACTTGTATGATGATGCAATATCCACTCTCAGCTACTGAAGATTCTGAAGTTAAATCCCACATTTAGTCTGGAGGTAAGACTGGAGAATGCTCCACAGCAAACATCAGCCAGTGACTCTCTCTCTCTCTATCGTTGTGACAATTGATTGGGCTTGGAAACTCATTGATTGTGATTGCAGATAGCATGATGCCATAATTTGTTGCACTTGAAACAACAAAGTATTACATCCTTTCACGGTTCACTCAAATGGCGCATGCGTATCATCTGTTCCATGATCAGAATCATCAATCATGAATTACGTCATTAAACTTGGTTAAGCAACTTAGTCACTTAGATGTCTTTTAAGCAGGTATGGAATTTCATGCATTGTCTTCTAATCGTGCAACTCTTTAGGCAAACATGCATCATCTGTTCCATTATCAAAATCATCAATCATATATTATGTTGTTAAATTTGGTTAAGCAACTTGGTTAAGATTTCTCTTAAGCTGTTACTGCAATTAAGAAGTAAAAACAGATTACCACTTACTGCCACCTTTTGAGTTGGGTCTTCTCAGATTGAAGGAATTTCATGCATTGCCTTCTAACTACGGCAAATCACGAAGTGGTCATGGTGATGGAAATGGTACATAGCAAGAAATAAACCAACAGGAAGCAAAAGCTTCTTCCTCTGCTGCAGAATGAAATTGACAGAACTCAAGTTTGTGATATGACGTTTCACTTTTCTGCTTCTGGTTGCCCAAATAAATTCAATGGACAAGAGAATTAAATCCAACAATTTCCAGAATGATCATTTTACTTCAGTGTCATTTAAAAATAGCCATCAAGATGCTTAATGCGTACGATCTCCAGCTGACTTCATTTGTGCTTCGATATCGCTGCAAAGCGCTTACATTATTTCTTTAGAAGACAAATATGCATGTGATCTTACTGAATAATGACATCCATGAACAACGAATTGCACATCCAGGTGTATCTTCTACAAAAAGAACAAAGCCAGCAGTTATTTAATGCAAAGAAAAAGAGAAACTGAAGGTTCACATGCTTCCGACGTTGGTCTTTTGATCGGCATTCATCTCTTTTGTTGGTGGATATTAGTCTTTGTATCACAGAAACGTGAAAATTTTGACTTCTGGTTGCCTCCCTTTCTAACACAGGCTGAAGCATCGGTTATACAGGATTTTTCTGTCCCTTTATAATATGTGTATATTTTTTTGAATTCACAGATAAATTAATCTACAAGCAGCAAGCAGCCCAACTATATCCACGTGTTCTTCGAACTGCATTAGAAGCATTATACACCAAGATATTGTCTGAAATGCAGATTAGGCATTCGAAGACTTGTCATATATTTCAATAAGATGGGAGCATCTGTGGCAGACTCGCAGTGGTAGAGGCACATATGGGCACAAGAACACATAAATTTAAATATTTCTATATTGATAGCTCATGATTATTTCATCATTTATATGACCATAACCTTAAAGATTTTGGTTCATTAATAGCACTCTCATTGAAAAACATGTTTTATTTGAAAAAAAACGCGAGAAAACATTAAAAAAGAGTCAGCCGCTAAAAACGAAAAAAAAAATGTTTGTTCGAAAAAAACACATTTTATTCCCCTCTTTCTTAAGTTTGTTTACGTTTTTTCATGTTTTTTTTTTGCAGTTTTCCTCTTTTTCGTTTTTTGCGTCTGTTCATGTTTCTCTTACATATTTTACATTTTTCAATTACCATTTTTTAACATTTTTCACATTTGATTTTTAGTTTTTTTAAAATTTATCAAGATTTTTTCAAAAAAAAAATAACTCTCTCATATTATACTCCACAAAAAAACTTGCCGTTTTGTACCTAAAGCAATATTTGCGACATGACTAATAGTATCCTTCAACAAGAAATTTCTAATTCTTTCACAAAACCATCGACCTGACAAGAATGAATACATTTTCTGTTTAATCCCTCCAAACTTGAAAGAAGACTGTTCCTTGACAAAAAGCTTGATCTCATAATGGACCCGTCATGCCTATATACTCAGTAAAAAGGAGTGACTCGCTATTCATTTTGGAACATTTTTAGAGAATGAACAACTTCAACCTTGGCGAGAGTGATACGTCTGTGTATTCTCTTTCTTGGGAAAGTAGCTCTCCATGTAAGGGAATCTACATTCAGCCTACCAGGAAGTTCTCTGCTTTGAGGATTTTAAGCTTGATCGCACCAATATTACATTGTCTGCTGAAACCATAAACAAGGGTACACATACCAAAAACATAAGAGTCGATCATTGAGAAGTTGGCGAAAGCATACTATGTCCATCGCACAAGTGAAAAAAGGCCCAGTGGATATTCCGGAAGCTGCAAGGGTACAACACGAAACCCTCTAGGATGGAATAAAGGACATCATACAATGAAAATTTTCTTAACCCTTGTGCTTTAGGGGCTACAATAAGCATGGGCATCGGGCCGGCCCAACACCCAAAACTGGTTTCGGCCCGACTAAATTAAAAAAATATATTTTTGATATAAAGTAATATTCAAATATAATTCATCGTAATAAAGTATTATAATTATGTATAAAAATTAATAAAATAAATATTAAAATTTTTTTATCAGGCCCACCCAGGCTCAGCCCTACCTGGACCGGCCCGGTGCCCATTTTTGCGGGCCCGAGCACGAGTTGAGCCGGGTACTGGGTACCCACCGGCGGACCAGCTCGGTGCCCATGCTTAGACTATTTATGAAGGTCCAAATGACGGTTTTGCCTTTCATAAACTAGATATGGATTTTTTATGGTTTCTACACAAATAATCCATACTAATATTGATGACATAGACTCAGACTAATTAGATTACCATAAGTTGGGCTTGTGGAGATATCCCGTAATATATATATATATATATATATATATATATATATATATATATATATATATAGGCCCAGAATTATATATATATAGGCCCATAATATAGATTTCTAACATCGGCAACCGACTTGGGATTGCCTGAGTTGACTAGGATCACCGATGAATGAGGCAACGAGTTAAGTACTGCAACCAAATCTAGACTGTTTCATTCAACACCAGTTTTAGTTATTACTCAGTACTACTAAGAAATAAATTTAAGTGGTTTACTAAAATTAGACTAATCTAGTGCATGTTGTTTGTTAGTATTATTTTGTAGTTATGTACTTGGTTCTTATAAACGCATAGTTATTTAATTATAGTTACTTTTTTATTACTTGTTACTTTATAAACGCTATAAAGCAGTGGAACATTCAATTTAGACGAGTTCTGCTGTGTTCACTACTTTCAGATTCCATGAATTGATGATTATACTGTCATGTGAATTAGTTACTGTTGAATGGTGCACTGTAGGACTGGTATTGCTAGAATAGTGGATCATCGATGTGAAGAATGTCAACATAATGCAACATAATGCATGGACATGTCATATCTCTCTAGTGCGTGTGTATATATATATAATCAGTCGGCTTTCTCTGTGGACCTGTATATACATGTATAGAGAGGCATTGAAATAAGTCGGTTTCTTTTGCAGACGGATGGTTATTTTTAATTCTGTCACTAAGATCGTCACAAAATGAAACTCAGTTGCCTGGCTATGGTTTTTAGTAATTGACCTTTTGGACAGTTTTTAGCGACACAAAATAAAAAGTAACCATCTGGCCCTAGAGGGAACCTGTTGATTTCAATACGTACATACATGGTTCGTTTAAATTCTTATTAAAAATCATTTTAAACAATATCTAAACATGCCAAGATATTTTTGAATAGTAGTAGAGTATAAAACATGTTTCGATTCAAGTTGTTTTCACAAAAAGCAATGTTAATCAACTATTAACGTTTTCCGTTTTCCGTTTTCCTAATTCGTATTCAAAGTTGGAGGCCGAGCTCGTAACAGATTTGCATAAGAACTTAACATTCTGATGTTATCATCAGCATTAATTCTTAATGATCAAATAAGCACCTTTAGTTAATTTAGTATATATTTTCTATCAAATCACTCTAAGGATCATTTTCATAGTGTTTGAATATTGTACAAAAAAAAGTACTTCAACAATCTGTTTTGAAGGCATCAGCTGTTGCCTTTAACCTAACTGGGTGTGTGTGTGTGCGCGCGTATATATATATATATATATATATATATATATATATATATATATATATATATATATATATATATATATATATATATATATATATATATATATATATATATATATATATATATATATATATATATATATATATATATATATATATATATATAGGTATCCATGCAAGCCTAATTGTCCAATACGGCCATATCACAATTCACCCACCCTAACCACCTGCCTCCTACCCTTAACCTATCTCGTTACTGTTTTGGATTTGGATTGATGTGATAGTTATACGTGATCTTATGATTGCTCCTTCTTAACCTAATGGGATTAGTCTCTGCTTTTATAATAGCCTCTAGCTTACTACTTTATATTAGTAGAGCATGTGAAGATTTAGGACTCGGGTCACGTATCCGAATTGGCTTAATCTCCTTGTAGTTGGATCCAAATTCTAATTCAAAACTTATTTTCTCAATGCTGAATTCCCATGCATCTCACATAAGATTCGGTGTTAAGTATGTGTAATAAGGTTAGATCGTTGTTAGATCTAGCCGACCACTAAATCATGATTTGGTTGTTTATGAAACTACAGAGAGAATCCAAATTTGATTGATACTTGGATCCGGATCTCTTTAATTCATTGAACACTTTTTGGCCATTGGAAATAGAAAAGTGGTTGCAGTGACCCAATTAAAAAGTAGGATAGAGTAGAAAATTGCTGCTTGTTGCAGATTCCAACAACAAGAAAGCAATCAAATAGCTAGTATCCTAATTAAACCAAAAACAGCAAGTAATTAGTTTATCCTATATGTCAAATATGGCATCATTTTCAATGGTTAAACTAGATTATTTTATTATATATATGCTTCTAAATTAAGCACTAGCTAGCTTAATGGTAGACATGGGCATTGGTCCTTTCAATTAAAATAATAAAACATAGAAAACTAAGTGAGGAAAGTGAGGAAAGTGAGGAAGTGAGATTGAGAGCAGGCTGGGGGAGTAGTAGGTGTATAGGGCTTTCATCACATGGACACGCCAAAATGACACTCGGATATAATTTTTTTAGAAGAAAGTATCATATTGTTGGGAGAATTTTTTTTTTTTACTTTCCTTTTGATTGATTGGAATAGATTTACCAAGTTATTCCAAGAAATCACACAACCTGGGTATTGAATTCTTGAGTAACTTCAATGTGAAATAATGAGAAAAATTGAGAGCAGTACCCACATGATATACTTTTTTCTAATTATTGAAAGCAATGTGATCTCATTAATCATTTTAGATTACCTAAAGAAGACATAAGATCCCGCTCTGATCATCACCCAGTTCATCAAACTTTTGTTATCTGCTTTTTTGGAACATCTATAATCATTCATGGACATCAATGAAGGGATCCCTCTCTCTCTCTCTTTCTCTCTCTCTCTCTCTCTCTCTCTCTCTCTCTAAGGTATTCATCATAGATATTTGCTTGGAAAAGAAGCATTGCCCTTTCCCTTGTTGCCTTTTCCTCTCTACCAGTCAACCTCAAGGTGCCATCCACTGCAAAGTCTCTCCATTTCATACTAAAAGTATCAACAGCGTTATCATCTCGCCCAAATTGAATAGCAGATGATGAAGTGGGCATGACCAAAGCCAGACTTTTTCTACACTCCTCTCAATGGGTATACAACCTTTGCTCTATTTCAAGCCACTACTTTGTGTCGGTGAGCTATAGATTAATAACTCATGGACGGGAAAAACTACTGAAGGGCCTCCATTCCCGCTTTCTTTTGGGATCCTTGACAGTATTGACATCAACGATAGCAACAGTGTACCCTTTAATTTAGGTACAACATCTATCACTTAAGATATAGAAGATGTAGAAGTATAATACCCACAAAAATCGAACTAGAGATCTGCTTCTTTACAAAAACCATAGTCCGACCAGCTAGCTTTTCAGTATGTTTGTTACTTGGTTCTTCAGCTACATATACCAAGATCCAGCAATTTCTGGATACTTGCCTTGTGGTGAGATATGGTCTGGTTAGAAACCAAAATTTCTCTGATCCTGTACCTAGAATCATCCCAAGAGGCCCAATCTTTTTATTACAATATGACTGATTTTGGTAATCAAATATGTGTGTGCAAAAAAGGAAAAAGAAAAAAAAAAGATAAGAATATGAATATGAATGTGTTGATTTTGACGAAGCAAGCGTATCACATCAAAACCAATTGTCTATCAAATTATAACTCTCATTCGCCCCAAGGGGAATGGTGAAGCTGATCGAACTGGTGGGCACGAAGACCTTGTGTCCTTAGTTCGATTCCCGTAAGCGCCATGCTCTTGGGCCATATTTGGTGGAGCATGATACCAAGTTGGCAGTAGACAGTCTCTTCAAACAGGCCCTATAAAGTAGACTGGAAGCTGGAGTCAAGGAGAAGGAAGGAAGTTTTAGTTATAAGTTGATGGGTTCAGTTATACCGAAAAATTTCACCCCAAAACGTATGGAAGTAATCATTTAATGACACTGTTCAGATTTCTGAAAACACTACCAAGTTTAATCATGTCAAAAGGGAATTTCAACCACTCACATAGGGGTGGTAAGGTGGTCCTTTCCTCAAAGTGCTCGTGTTTGAATCTTAAAGAGATCATTGTTACGTCCCAGTATGTTTTATTTCTAAACCATAAAAAGTCCCAAAGCATGTCATGTAAACCCAGGGGGCGCTCGTGGCCTCTCTTAGAGGCCGTAGAAAAAAAAAAAGGCAATTTAAAGAGTCACATCCTAAATCATCTTCTAGGAAAGCACACCTTTTTTAGTTATCCCATACCTTGGGTTAGGTAAATCTCCAAATTTTAGCATATTTATAATCACTACGTAATAAACATTGCAAATAAAGAATTAGACACACATATCAGACAGAGAGAAAGGTAGGTAGCAGAGTAAGAGAAAAGGGAAAGTTTGAAAAGCCAGTTTCAAAATGAAACAACTCGAAATGGTTTTTCTCTACTTTTTTTTTGTTCTCTAACTGTTATATATCTACTCATATACACACACCCATAGAACCAAATTAAAAGTTAGACCACTTGGGCTGGAACAAGAACTAACATACTTTTTGTGTAATGTTGTGATTTTAGGAATTATTTGATTGGAATGATATATTATGTCAATGTTGCGGGTTGAAATACACTTAATATATAAAAAATTATTAGCTCATGGAAAAACTTTGGTATTTTATTTAAAATAATTCACGGCAAGAATTTAAGTAGTCATGGACGCCTTGATATTTTATATAAAATCATTCCTGACAAGAATTTAAGTAGCCATAATTGTTGTCCCATACCTAAGGGTTATATATATGCACACAAAAGAATTGCTTCCACTAGTTTCGACCATTTTCTTTCTTCTTCTCATCCCCCACCTACTGTTTTTTCCTCAATTTTTTTCTTCATTTTTCTATGTAGCAACTATGATCTTCACCGTATGGTTGATGAATCTTATGCATCACAGAAATTTTATCCGAAAACCAAAATGTGACAGATTTTGCTCAAATATATATATATATATATATATATACATGCAAACAGAAGCATGGTGTTGTCTCACAACTTAGTACTAATACATCTCTAGACCCTGAGGACAAAGGAAAGTAGGAAAGCTTTTGGCTCTTGTTTGGATAGAGAATAACCTCTCACTTGCCCAAAACTTAGTTTGACACCATGCAATTTGAGGAGGCACAGCCAAATCAATTGAGTGATTCCCAACAAAGTTTTTTTTATCATTAACTTGACCATGATGAAATTTAAGGAGATTTCTTTTTTTTTTTCACTTTTTCAAGTACTTTAAAAAAAAGAGCCATCTTTTTAATTCTTCAATATAGACAACTTTAAAAAAAAAAAATTGTCGAATAAAGGCCTAGTCTGGATTTGAGAAATTGAAAACTTTACTTTGAACGATAGGAATGTAATTTGGTGATAGAGGGTAAGAGATTATATATATATATATATATATTATTTCAGCTACCATTCTTTGTTCGTAGGTCAACTTGCATGAAAATGAGACTTTAGTTGAGAATCACCAAAAAGGGAACCCAAAATGATAAAAATTCCTAAATTTTATAGTTGCTTTTATGTTTGTCTTTATAATTATTACAATAAGATATGCACATTTTATTTCATACACTTTTAATATATATACATTAGCATCATATTTAATTACCTACATATATGGAATGACTTCTAAGCTCTTGCAACATGTATGCCTCGTTTGTTTTCAACAAATAAAAACAAAACAGCGAATATATATGCCTGTCCGAACGGATACCAAGTCCGAAGATTACTAACCACGCTTCCAAATTAATGGAAAGGAGAAAACGATGGGCATAAAGGAGCATACTCATGTTTATGTTTTAAAAGGAGAGGTTTTCTTGGGCATAACACCGTGAAGAACACAGAACAAAAAAGGAAAAGAAAAAAAAAATAAAATTCTTAAGAATTAAGAAAAAATAAAATAAATGAGAAACTAATAAAACAACATAAAAAAAAGTAGATAATTCATAAATGAAAATTAGAAAATAGAAACAAGTAATTTTGGCATTTTTCTAAACGGTGTGAAGAAAAGTGTTAAACCACAGAAAAAGCTTATTGCAAATTGTGCCTTTGGCCATTAAGAAAACCCTTTCATCTTCTGAGAGAAGAAAAGGCTTAATTAACTATGCCCACTTTTGCTGTATTTGATAAAAAATGGTTCTGAAACATTTTCAGGGACCAACAAGCTTGTTCTTAGTGTTTGGATCTATCAAAATTGGCTTTTCTTGTTTGGATCGATACTGGAGCTTTTATGGTCCGTTTAAGCCCGCGGGCCCGGCCGCATTAAAATGAACCTGCTTGCTTAAATGATCTGACCTAACCATAAGGATATGAAAAGCACGCAGGGGCAGAGACATGTGTGGGCAATTGCCCATACGGTCTAATAAAGACCCCTTGTTTATTTATTAGTTTACCTTAATTTTTTTGCATATTTATACGTATAATACCTTTCAAATATATGGTGAGTGCTCTTCAGCCAAATATGTGTGGCTCCGCAACTAAAGCAGAAACAAATCATTTGCATATTGAGCAAGGGAAGTTCACAAAAATGGGAAGAAAGATTTCCGGGGATGTCAATGGATTGGATCAAATTGCTTCAACAAAGTTGGATATGGGAAAAAAAATTAACATCCAATTAAGCAATTCGATTGAGTTTGGACTTAAAAACGACATCCAATCGGGTTTGGGATTGCATTTGGCTTCAAAAAGATATCTGAGCAGAATTTGATCCGATTCAAAATCGGATCTGGTTTTAAGCAAATATTCTATATCTAAAGTCAGTTTTATGATGCAGTATGGACTCGGTTGTGAAATTAAAATCCGGCTGTGAATTTAAAAGTCAGACTTGGATCAGATCCAGATTTTGAATTTCAAAATTTGGCTTCAGACATGGGATAGGTATTTCTGCTTTCATATTTAAATATGCATATCTGATAAATCAAATCTGATGAAGGGTACCTCTGATTGAAATCCAATCTGTTGCAAGTAGTTTTCGGTTGAGGTATGGGAAAGTATGTCCTCATCTGTTCCTTATATGGAACAGAAAGAAAATGGACATTATGATGATTGTATTATGATGTTCATTCCGAGTTTGATACACTACACACACCAGCTAAGTAAAACTTCTTTTAAAAGGACTTTAAATTATTTGATGATTCAAAAATTAAATAGGGGACTTGACTTAGCCCCAAAAGAGTTGACCTAGTGAAGGCCAAAAATTTTTCATGAGGAAAGCCGAATTAAAATTTCTAAATTTTGACATGGGCCGAAATATCATTTTTCCAAATTTTATATGGGACAGGTGAAATTTTTTAAAATTTACATGTAAATTTTTTAATTTTGTTTTGGAGGTGGGATCAGGGCCTTTGCGGGCACTACCTTGGCTCCACCCCTAGTGAAGCCAGGCCTCGCCATTAGACAAGCAGCCTTGGTTGGTTCGAATTCTATGAGCATCAACTTTCTGTGCAAGGTATGACACTAATTAATAGGGTTTTATGTCTCGAGCAAGTGATTAAGTCTCTCAATGTAAGTGTTATTTCCCATATAATAAACCTAAATATGGAAAAATAAAAGGGCACAACTATCTTTTCATAATGATTCATGTTATCGGAATTTTTCACCTACTCAAACCTTCTATTACCAAAAATTGATATACTAATTAGAACTTTCCTTTTTTTTTGGGCTTCCCAGCTCTAGAAAGCATGCTTTTATCTATAACATACTTGGGAAGCATAAAGGTGTTTTCTACTGAACAGGATGCCTAGCAAACCTACCACGGTAACATAAAAAATGGTCCCAAACTAAATTGGATCATGGATCGGCAAGTGTATTGTGTCAAGAATTATTACTAGGTAGAATTTGTTAATGACTTCTTTTGTTTTATCTCGGAACAGGTAGATCAGATATCCAGATCCATGTGAAGACAAACAAGTGGGTATATGCCTTCTTCAATAAAAACAAAAACAGAGAACAGATCCATGTGACCCAGCACTACCATGGCTGCCACAGGAGAGCAGGGTCTGCTCTATCCAAAAGACTGGAACCAGTACCGGTTCATACCAGATCCACAACCCGGACAAACCAGTTATCAGTCCATACAAGACCTGTTCGAATCCGAATCCTCCATCGGGTCAAGATCCAAAGAACCAGTTTCAGAATTTTCTTTTATACATAAAATATTTCCACAAAACAAGCATTGTGAATTCAAACTGACTATGGATATGAAAAATAAATATTTAAATATATTATGGCAGTGGAGGAGGGGAGGGGGGACCCTGTCCCCTTGTTCTCTATAGTTTATTCACATAATTACAAGCACCAACTTGCCATGCCTTTCTCCAATATGTCTATAAAGCCATGTGCTCTCCTTTACATTTAATTCTTCATCCCCCACTTATCTTCTCTCCCCTTTGTTGGTGCTCCTCTGTTGCTGTCTCCAGTCTCCTTTTCAATGAACTCCTGCAGGGTGGAGGACTACTTGCAGCCCGGAAATCCGCTCCCGGCGGCGGAAAAGACGCGGCCGCCGTCGTCGAAAACCAGGTCAAGGTCCTCATCTTCTTCATCTTTGAGCTCCTTCTCCTCCTCAAAAGGTTCCCCCACAACTCCCCTCGAGTCCTCTGGCATCCCCTTCTCATGGGAGCACCAGCCTGGTGTTCCCAAGCACCTACAAGGCACCTGCACCACCTTGACATCTTCTAGATCCAGGCATGTGTATGTGATCAGCAAGCACCTTCCCCCTCCCCCACTCTTCTCATTGCCCAGAGGCTCGTCGAACCGGTTCAATTTCGACTCGGTCTTCGCATCTCGGAGGAAGAAGCCGGCCGGAACGGTCCACGACCCGTTTTTCGCCGCGCTGGTGGCGTGCTCCAAGGACCAAGTGGCGGAGAACTGCTGGAAGGGGCCCAAGGCCTGCAAATCTTGGGCTGGTAGGCTCAACTTGGACAGGCTCTATGCTTCATGCAAGACCAACTGTGCAGTGCTAGAGTCTCAGGTCTTGCTACCAAGACCCTATAGAGGTTCTTATGATATGTTGACAAACAAATCTGCTTGAAGCCCCCTGAATTATGTCATATTGTGTTCTTCATAAAAGTGTTGGAATCTACTATGTAATTTTCATGTGCATCAAGGAAAATGCACATTTGGGTGTTGAATATGTAAATGTTCACGAGTAAATAACTTCTCTTTAGTGAAGTATTATTCATCTTTTTCTAGAAATTAGAGAATCTGGATATGTATATGTTCAGTTTTCGCCATTGTGGGGGAAGACTAATGAAATATCATCACTTATCATGAGGGGTAGGTGGGCATGATGTGTGTTGTATATCACTGTTGAATAATGATGCCACCAGAATCTCATCAACAAACTCAGTTTCCCAACTGCTCTGATGTATCATTGTTTGAGTGAAGGGATTGTACCAAAGATGGCGTTGACAGCAGCAACTGCAGTTACTGGTACTTGTCTCTGTTTTTACTGATTGGCAGTCCATTTTGGTGATGGATCCGCATGCGGTGGCCGCCATCATGACCGCCGCTCCGCCGACTTGGCGAGGCGGCCGGACTTAGGACATTTAAGTTGAAGAAGATCAAGAGTTTGGAAGTAAAATCTCAAAAAAATCTTGGAAAGTTAAAAAGGAAAATGTTGTAGTTGTAGTTGATGAGGAAAGGGTCTTGCAATTGTAACCATTTAGAGAAAGAAAGCAAGTCCTTTGCCTGATTTGTTTGGAACTTTTGAATTTTTCTAAAAACTTATTGATAAATCATTGACTTTTTGTGCGCCATAATTATATTAAAAAATTGAAAGTGAAAGAGAAGTTTAATTAATTTCCTTTTTTTAAAAAGAACAGCGAAATTATTCTCGGAATGTGAAACTCGGGTAGCACTAGTTTTACCTACCGTACCTATTATATATATATATATATATATATATATATATATATAGATAAAGGCTAAGACTGCTCTAGTGGGGACTAGGGAGCCGTGCATGTTCGGTGACGACTACGCAAGTAAATGTTCGGACCTTTTAGTCTCACATGCTTCGATGCCATGTATTTTGGCCATTTATAGAAAAGAAATGAATATTTTAGACATTTGGCAAAAAGTAGTTTTATTGGTCTCTTTTTTTGCTCAGTTAAAAAAAGGGTTTTCCTAATAAACCAGGGACTTTTTGGTCATTTCTCCATCTCAGGTGCATTAGATCTTAAGTCATCACCACTACCTGGAGGAACTTCGGCACACGGGATAGGACAAGTGGCTGGTAAGGGACAGGTTACTAGTTCAAATGACATGGGTGTCACCCCTTCCACAACGACACAAGTTCTAGAAGTGTGGTATTAAAGTTTTTCGACTTAGGTGCAGTTTCATTCGAAAATTTAAAAAAAAAAAATGAAAGTAGGAAAGTTCATAGCCCCGCCCTGAAAAGACCACAATGACGTTTGACCTGCAGTTGACTAAACTCCACTCCTTCTCCAATTCCACAAACCTCTTAATTTTATTTTGTAAATGTCGTTGATCGTCTTTTACATATAGTTTTTGGCTTGAGGGAAATGACATAATTCTTTGTCAGAGACCCCAAATTTTAGAAACTTTTATTTGATCTATACAAAAATTTTAAAAAAGAAAAATAGTATTTTTCTCGTGAAAAATTTCTGACTCAGCCTCAAACACAACTCTAAACCCTAAAAGCGCCCCTAAATCCAACTCTAAACCCTAAAAGCGAGGAAAAAGGATGAGAACATAAGCTTCTCATTTCTCAATGCAGCTGGTTTTTCTTAATACATCAGCAGCAGCATTTGGCATATAACTTGAAGGTGAAAAACGTGCATTCCAACAAGGAAGAGTTGGTAGCCAATTTGATTATTAGAAAGGGACCTGCCTGGGTTCAGTCAATATGTATGGTGGTGGTTTGATTGAACCCATCTCGGGTGGGCCTAGTCTTGACAGATCCAGCTGGGCGAACTCACATGTCTCTATCAGACCCATCTCTCTCTCTCTCTCTCTTCATATATATATATATATATATATATATATATATATATATATATATATATATATATATATATATATATATATAGTGCTTTTATTTTATTGACAAGCAGATCTATTTTGGAGCTTGGCGCGTCTGACCCATATAGGTTGGTCTCGGGGACCAAGTCCCGGTGGGTTCGCTGAAGCATTGGATCGCCCCAGTGGCGAGATTTGGAGGTTGTGTCACGGGAGGGAGAGGCCAAGCTTCCAACTCGGGTGACGCCAAAATAGAAAATTGTCACTTGTCCGGGCAAGGCCTTGTGATCAACTGTACGGGCCAGGAGCAGTAACCTTATTAGAGAAAAAGACAGCGCTACCCCCCTTTGCAACTTGAACTGGTTTAAAAACTGGGTCGGGCATTAAGTGCATCAGATCCAGATCTAAACCTTGAATAATATCAATAGATGTATATCGACGTATGTCTAACGAATGCCAGAGTGATGAGTAAAAGCCAAAGTCCCTTTCGTCTTTTCCCGTCATCATAGGGTATGAAGCTTGTTTTTGATATCTAGTTATGGCTGCCTTATTTTTTACGGTGCAGAGAGTTGACATCCTCAAAACACGAAATGGAGACTGACCCTCGATGAATCATTACCATTTCTATTGCGCCAACTAGAGCTACACTGAACTGAAGTTGAGCTCCAGCTTGACTCAAGTCAAAAGACTCGAGCTTGAGCTCTATATAACATTTTCGAGCTCGAGTCGTCTATATGGTTTCTTTTAAGTCATTTAACTGATTTCTTTTAATTAACTCAACTATAAGTGACTGTCTAACAAAGACTCCAATAGAAAAATGTACATATTCTACATCCAAATATCCCGTAAAGGCTAACTTAACCACAGAAAATATATCACACATTTATACAGTCAAGTTGAGACAAGTTTACATTTTTACAACTCAAACACGACTTGTTTAACATTTTGAACATAAATTTAAACTTGAGCTCGACTCTTTTATAAACAAGTCGAGCTCAAGTCAAGCTTTTATGAACAAATTGAAGTCAAGCCCAAGTTATCTCAACTAGTTGTGCAGCCCTAATCGCCAACCACCTCAAGGATATATATACTTAGCTAATGCCTAGATTGGTTTCAATACAAAGTTTAAATTTTTGCGGTTGGATCAATACAGAATCAAGAAAAAAACTGATGAAAATAGATGAGATCGTACCCAAATGAAAATCCGGTGTCTGGATCTAATGTATGTACTCAGCGTTGTTTTGAAAAGGGCATTTTGGTCATTTTGTTATTATAATAGGAAAATCAGTACGTCGGCCGTGGTGCTTGTCTGCAGCTTTTCTTTAAAAAAAAAAAAAAAAAAAAAAGAAAAGGAAATAGGACTTCTCGTGCCCACAACTTTAGAGAAAAAGATAAAAAAACCTTTCATGCATTGGATTCAGGGAAGACAGATTACAAAATTACACCAATAAAATTTCCCATCGTACGACTATAAAGTAGCTCTTGAAATGGGGAGACCCTAAAGATCACTTTCCTGGCTACTTTGTAGCTTTAGAGAAATGTCCAATTGTTGATTTGAAGGCAAGAGTTTCGGATTCGGATTGTTTAGGAAAGCAAGTTTGATCTAATCAGGTTATGTGATGGGATTTTAATTCAGATTAAGATTTGAATTCTGTTCTTTTGTATCCAAAGTAGCTTAAAATTTGACATTAATTTGTATGTAATTGGGATGAATCTTTATTGTATCCCATTTGATTATGGTACTTAGATCTAGGTTCGGTTTTGAGTCTTTGTGCTAAATATGTATTTGATTTAGTATTCAGATCCAAATCTCTTCATCAGATCCAACTAAATGAATGCAAAACTGGGTTGTAATCAGATATACCATATTCATTTGCATACCTAGTTAACAGTGGAAGCTGGTCAAGAGAAATCCAATTGGAAGAAGACTTTAATTGGATAAATCTCTTTTATTTTCACTTGAGACTCGGAATCGACGGACATTTTATAGGACCCATTTTATATTTTAGCTTCATAGAATTGTTTGCATCATGTTGATTTTGAGAGTGGAAGAAAACCCGATTGTCTGAAACTCCCTTGCTCTTTGCTCCTAGGGTTTAGAGTCGCTTCGAGACCTTGGTGAACTTATAGTTACGCTTTTGAACTCTAAAGCAGCGTTTGTCATCATTTGCAGTCCAAAAAAATAACGTACTAAGCATGACAGTGACCACGGGCGACCAAATCCCCAATCTTTTTTTCGTGAGTCCACATTGAACCACTAAATGAATGACATAGTATGTGCTTATTATTTACTAAGAGTTGCATAACATGATGTGCACAAGAACTTGGTTAATTATAAACTTGGGTGAAATTTTTAATCATATAGGATCAAACAAACAAGGGCCTTAGCCCAGCATGTGCTGCTTAGATGTGCTATGGTGAAAGCAACCCAAAGAGCCAATTATATATGTGATAGCATTGCTTAGCTATTGACAATCACAATATTTTCATTGTGCCTGCAAACTGGTCCCCCAAACACTATACCATGTTCTGAAATCTGTCCAAGATGTGACGGCGCCTTCAGTCCTTTTGCCGGCCATTTGTCCCGTGACGACAAACCTGCGGCGGAGCTTTTGTTAATTGAAAATGTCAAAATGAATTCCAAATCGGATATATTTTCCAAAATTTTTACAGGGGTCAAGTTAAATTTCTCCAAAACGCCACGAGTCAAAATTTCTTCAGAAATTACATGGCGTTTGATGAACATACAAGTCAAAAGGATCCAAGAGCAGGAAAATTTTTTCCCCTGAAATTTCTTTTTCAATCCTTAGCACATGGACAACATCTCAATGATTATCTCCACAGCCGGAGCAGTTGACGTTTCAAAATTCTACAGCTAATGCACATCTCGCCAGAAAATTATGCATCTAACTCATCAACACAAGTCCATCATTCACATTTTCATTACCTGAGAACAGGGGCGGAGCTAGGAATTTTTTCAGAACTTATACATTCCCCGTTAGAAGATGCAAATCCTTTTTAGCGTAGCTAGCTTGACTAGCAAATCGGTAGCTGTGGGCATTACTTCATTTAACTACAGATGATAGATGTACGCGGTTGACAGGTACCACACTCCCTATTAAGTTTCACTGGCCAATTCAGATTTTTAAAACTTTAAAAATTTATATGTAAATTTTAAAAAATAGTTATATATATATAAAATTTAAAAATTTTTATTGCGACTCTTGTTAAAATTTTAAAACTATAGTTTGACCCTTGCGACAAAAAATTTCTAACTCAGGCTTTGACGGCAAGGCGAAAAGGGGAAGGCCTTCTGCCTTTTCCTCGTATCTCCCCCCATCTTGTCTTGTTTCATTTGTTTTCACTTGGTATTTTATTCCACCATATGCTTTCTATTATCTTATCTAGCACTAGTCTTGGTTGCATACAGGGCATACAATACTGGTACCTGCAAGGCTCTGAAGCTGCACTAAAGTAAGGGTGGATCTCTGGTGAGAAGTGCAAAAGTATAAAGTGGCTACTGAAGAAAAGAGGGGGAAGGGGTCCTCAGTTCTTTGTTCTTTTCTTTTCTGGGTTTGTCTGCTTTTTGTGCAATAATTTGATGGCATGTTTTGGTTTATTGCATTCTTCTTTGGTCCGTGTTTGTTCCGACCCACCATTATGTCACTAGGGACACAAATGGGTCGGATCTGCAAGGACTGCAAAATGGATTGAAGAGCAAGCCGGTCTAAATCGGACCTGTACCACAAAACAAAAATGATACTGGATGAGATCTTACAACCCTCCTTGCCTCTGCCATTCAAGGGTTGCAGATCAAATTGGCATCAACTTTAGGATATAAATTTTGTATGAATATCATACATTTGAGTTTGAAATAAGAGCACTCCCTGTCTCAAAAGTTACTCGAATTTGTGGCAGCGAAGACAAACGTAGCTATGGGCATCGTGTCGGCAATTGCGCACACAGACAAAAAAAAAATGCTTATTTTCATATTGAGCCTTCAAAGATTTTTTTTTAATTTACATATTGGTGCTTCTTAAAAATTTTATAACTGGTACCTCTTAGCGAATTTTTTGGCTCTACCCAAGGGTGCTAGGGCTTGCATGGACCCTGGCCCCACCTCAATTTTTTTTTCAAGTAAATTTTAAAAAAATTCACTTGTTTTATATAAAAATTTTGAAAAAATGATATTTCAGCACTAACTAAAATTTAAAACCTTTAATTCGGCTCACCTTATGAAAAATTTCTGGCTCTACCCCTGGCTTCACTGGACCACCCCTGTGTGATAGTGTTTCTTTTATTCCAATCCGAATCTGAGTTTGCATGTAAGCAAGCAACATTCAATTAGCCGGATGCAGTATTGGTTGTGTCTAACCATATTTTGATCTATTAATTTAGTGAGTGGGCACACAAAAGAAAATGACCATGGAAAAGAATGATCCAAATCAGGGGTGGAGCCAAAAATTTTTCATAAGGAGGCCAAATTAAAGTTTCAAAATTTTGACTACAGCTCAAATATCATTTTTTAAAATTTTTATATAAAACAAGTGATTTTTTTTTAAAAAAAAAATTAATGTGGGGCCAAGGCACAAGCAAGCCCTACCTTGGCTCTGCCCCCTGATGTCTCAAAATAAGTTTTTATATATCATTAAAACCTCATTTAGTGCTTGGATTTTCTATTGCTTTCTTTGCATTTAAACGTGCTTTAAAAGCATGGAAGTTTGATAATATAGCTTTCTTCTTTCTTTGTTTCCTTCTTGAATATTTGCAATCACACCTAGAATTTATATAATAACACACACAAAAACACAGTGAAGTTTTTGTCATATATAATGCGAAATTTATGTGCCAACATTTTAGCTAATCAAAAGTACCCCGCCATCAATTTAGCCAAGCTCTCACTAACCCAAGTTGAATGAACTAATCCAAATAACCAACTTATCTTCAAGGTAAGCTGTTCTTGAGTTCGTTTAAATAATGCAAATCAGTCCAACTGTCTTTCAACTATTTTGAAACTAGTCAAGTACGCTCTTCTTTAACAGTTTACTATCTCGCTTTTTCCCCCAAAAAATATAATAATTTCCAAGTCTCAAGTTTTTGCCTAATAATTGGGCAAACCTTTGTGACATTCAATGTATAGCATGCAGTAATTGGCCATGTTTCACGTGGTCTTCAGAGTACAAAATCTCTGGTTGTTGAACAAAACATCATGCATGAGGTTGGATATGTATCGTATCGTCAATGGACCAGAAATATTCTTAATCATATTCGTCTTTTTATAGATATTCATATATTCAAATTCGAATACGAATAAATAAAAGTCATATCCAAATCTGAACCTAAAATTCTATTTTACAATCTGAATATAATCGGAATCCAATTTTTATGTTTATATCTGCATCCAATTTTTACAATACCATGGTTCTCTCAGGTAGATCTAAGGTTGGATTTGAGATCCATGGCTATCAAATGCGCCCTTAAATAATTCTTTTTTAATGTTTTTGGGAGCTTTCAAGGGCCTTTTAGTTTTTCTAAGCACCCAAAATGTTGTTTATCTAAATTTTCAATCAGCTTCTGTAAAACCTCAAATTAACATTTGGTAAGAAGAACATTAGGTTGTCGGAACTATTGTTGTTAGAATTGACCGTTTAAACACCATGTTTAGAGTCAGAGGAAGCGGGAGCATATTATTTTTTTTTTTTAAAAAAAAAAACACATAGTCGCACCCCTTGTAAACATTTTCAGAATTTTTGTATTTTGTTGATGTCTTCGACTGTTGGACGTCCTAAAAAATATTGGCTCTATCCTTGGTCATGTTTTAATTCTAAAAACATGAGGTGATTATGCATATTGTTTTCTAAATTCAACAATCAAATAGCACGTAAATATTAAGTCATGTTTTCTAAAATAATAATCTTGAAACATGTATGTGTCATGGGACATCCTGTTCCAAAGCCACAATGTTCTTACCAAATGCCTTTTAATATATACCTTCACTTCTATTCACTAACTCTCTTTTGGCTCCAAAGCCACAATTGTGTGCAAATTGGTCAAAATTGGTATGTTCCTTTTGACATTCATTTTTTGGTGTAGAAATGCAATTTCAATCCTACATAGGCGTAGTCTCAATGGGCATAGCATAATTGGCCAGGTAGGCGATAATGGCACATCGCCATTGCGATTTTTATGGGTGCTACTCTCATGAGACCATAGATAATAGGATCACAACACCCCTTGAATGGTGTGCTATACCCATGGTTAGGAGTTAGGTCAAGTACTCGATGGGTATCCGGTACCCGGCCCGACTCGGGCCTGAAAAAAAGGCACCGGGCCGGCCCAACTAATCCTGGTTCGGTTTGATAATTTTTTTATAACATATTTTATTGATATATATATATAATTATAATATTTTATTACGATCAATTATATTTTTATATTATTTTATATTAAATATATATATATATTTTAATTTAATCGAGCTGGACCCGGGCTGGGCTCTGACTCGAACTCGGGTTTAAGGTGTCGGGCTGAGCCCGGGTTTTCGTGTGTCGGGTCGGCCCGATGCCTAGGCTTAGCCATGCTGTACCTACTTTCCAATGCTGCCGGAGACCTTAGTGGTAGAGTGAATAGGGAGCTTTCGGGCTTCTTTCTTAGGCAGTAGGTTGTAAACCTCATGCTCACTTGTGATCCTACTCAGGATCTAAGCCTCACTAATCCCTTCTCATGACGATTTCCCTTTTAACAAAGTGACTGAGCTCATGGGGGTAAATTCTCGTTTGTCTACAAAAGCGCTTTCTTGATTTTTTTATTATTTTTTAAGTAAATAAGGTTAGTGGGTCATTAGCTCTTGATGTGGTCACTTGAGCACGTCTTTATTCTTTAATAAAAGTGCAGGAACATTAGCAAATCCCATTTACACATCTCATTCAATTGCATGTGCTACTAATAAATGAAGCTTCAATTTTAAGTAAGACAGTATTATAAGGGAAACTTTTGAGGCCTACCATACAAAAGAAGCTATTATGAATTGCCTCTCACAATGGTAGTGCTGCCATTTTAAATGAGGCTCTTTTAGTTGTAGCTTCCAATTTGGTTCCAAAGTAAACCTTACTTGACCTTTTCATTCTAAATTCACTTGTTCTAAGTCTAAGCGTGACCGCCTTTTTAATATACTATATTATAAAGGGCGGCATGCTGTCAACAAGAGCTCTGCCACCTGAAGACATGAGCGGAGCTACTTGTTGGCTGGGGTGGGCCACTGCCCACATCAGCCCATTAAAAATCAAACTATAATATCTCAACATTACATTGTTATGACTCCAAAACTATAGATACCCACACCAAATTTATGTCATCAATGAAAGTTCCCCATGACTAAAAAATCATGGCTCCGCCACTGGCTGAAGGAGACATCAATGGTCCCAAAAGGCATAGTGTAGCTGATCGAGCTAGTATTATATTAAGTGAAGTTTTTTTTTGCTAATTCGATTCTTATGGGGGCTTACCCTCTATGATAATGGGATGAGGGCAGTGGGTCAAGTTGTTTTAGACAGCCATGAGGCCAATATTAGGCAACAATGCGGCCTTGGATCTTGGGAGTGAAGAAACCATTGGGGAGAGCTTTAGCTGTCCTTCTGGATGATAGGATAAAATACCTCTCTCTCATATTTTTGCCTTCTTTGCAATTTGTTAACAAATAAAAGGGATATAATGCATTAAGATTCAACATGCATCAGATCAACTACTTAATTTATAATGTTCAATACATTTTAGCAATTAGATGTGATCAAAACAACTAGGGTTGTGAGATCAAAACAACTAAATTTAATTAGAACAACTGCAACAACTTTTTAATATTTTTTTAACTAAACGTACATATATATATATATATATATATATATATATATATATATATATATATATATATATATATATATATATATAGCAGTACAGATGTGATCCACGATATTGACTTTTTGGGGTTGAACAGTTAGCCTCCCAATAAGGGGTAGGTTTCTGGAAGCATGACAAGTCAATCTCCTAAAAATTTTTCATGTATTTAAAAGCTTGTTTGCTGATAACCAAAAGAAATCATCTAGCAACAAGGGCTACTTGCTTAGCACATCTGTGACTTTGTGCCTTTTGAGAGGAAGTAATAAAATACTCATCCACGTGTGACTCACGTCGGTATTTGCATCTCCACACTGGTCATAGACAGTCCATAGAAATATCTATGAACTATATATATATTTGTTTATTTATTTATTTATATTTATATTTATATGTATATGTAGCCATTTTAAGTTCAATTTAATCACAACCACCTAAACCTCGAGCTTGACTCAGCTCGAACTTGAGAATAACTCAGCGGTTGCAGTTCATTTGAATATATCGACTTGATTAAGGCTCAACAAACTCTATTAAAGCTCGAGCTCGACTCAGCAGTTATGTGTTGAGCTCGAACTTAACTCGATTGTTTGAATGAGTTGACTGATGAACTCGAATTCGACTCATTAAGCAAATGACTCAGTTCGAACTTATTCAGGAGCCAAGCTTTAATGAATCAAGCTTCTATGTCCAGCATCCCAAAATAGTGACCTTTATGTATGCGTATGTATTCCGACGTGCCAATCTGTATTGGAACCATTGAAGCACGCTTTGTAAGTCCCACAATTAATAATTGAATGAGAAGGAAGGATGGAATCTTCCTTGTCCGGATTAAATTATCAAATGATGAAAAGACTAGGCAAAACTAGGCCTCCACTTGAAGCAACATGATTCTCGGGATCCAAAATGTGGAGGTAATCAAGTATAAGAAACTCTTTAGTTTTATTTGTATGAATGTTAGGACGCCAACTCATAAGGATTTGGCTGCAAACAATTAGTATAAGAATAATCACTCTATAAAGTAAGGAATTGTGTATATATATATATATATATATATATTGTAATTCTTAAATCCCAGACAAAAACCAGACCTCTTAAATTTTCGTCAAAAAATATTTTAGACACATTGTAATGTGTTTACGAATGTTTTGAACGTATATGTCATAGTTCAAGTTAAAATTAAGAAAACCGTTGATTTTTCCACTATTAAGAATTTGATGACAGATGAGCCGTCCATTTTTATTATTATAGAAACATCTTGAATTTAAAAAAATGACTCGCTTAAGTATACAATTTAATTTTATCAATATATATATATATATATATATATATATATATATATATATATATATATATATATATATATATGGTTACATTATACAAAAAAATGTTTCTAATAATTGATTTGAATCGACCTCAATTTTATCCTTAACCTAGTGGTCTGGGATCTACCAAATACTCTATGTATGTGTGTAGGATTTGTGGATTTCTATCCCTGTTTGGGCATAGAAATCCTCCGACCTTTCATAGTATACTGCCCAATGCAACTAGTCGGATAATATATTTAATTGCATCTATCCCATTTTATATATATATATATATATATATATATATATATATATATATATATATATATATATATAATTGACTGCTATTGCTACTAAGAGAGAGAGAGATTCTGCTGGTCTACCAAGAAGCGCAACAGGATTTGGGTGGAAGAAGTCAATCTGTAAGGTTAACTACTAAGATAGAAAATTGAACTTTTACTAGAGCACTAAAATGAATTGTCAGCTTGCCGTAATTTACTACAGGAACAGCGTTACAGCAGGCGCGATTAGTAACTGTTTGACAGCAAGACTTTAAAAATTTGCAAGTAAAAATTAGCAAATTAAAAGAGATATATTTGTCAAAAAGTTTTTTTGTTTTTTCAATGCTTGAGTGAGGAGTCAAAAATGTGCAGGCCGCTGTTACTTATTTTTTAAAAGTTTTTTGTTTTTAATCCTTTGAGAGATGTTTTAGACTTCCGAATTTCAGAGTAATTTCTTTGTTTTAACATACAACTATAACTTGAACTTGCTCATTATGATGAACGGGTTCCTGGGTTTGGCGTATCATTTTTGGTAATAAACAATGACAAATTAAGCTTTGTGGTCTTCAATTTTTAGTTAATTGGTGAGATGTCAATACAAGTTTATTACTGATGAAAAATAGACTTAAAAATTGAACACTCGTGCCTCTCTCTCTCCTATATTCTAAGTGAAAATGAAAGTTAAAATAATTGAAGGGACATCTAATTAATCAAAATGTAAATATTCATTCATTTATTTTGCAAAAATAACTTTACGTGTGGCACCATGTGAACTATTGATTATGTCAATTTTATATAGATTTCATTATCATATTTTATAGTTCTTGTATTGGAGGAGTCTTTCATCCTATCGTCTATCCATAAAAGAGTGAAGCTCTTACCCAATCTCTCGTCTCCTAAAGACGTAGGGCTTGCTTTCAATAACTAGCTAGGGGGGCGGCTCCTACTATACTTCAACTTGTATGTTAATGACTTGCACTTTCAATGCAAAGAGTTAATGCATTGATGATTCGAAACAAAAACTGACTGCCTACTAGTCTATGCCCTAACCATTAAACCAACCCCTTGAAAAACTACATAGTTCTTGTACTTATACAGTTAGCATTTCGCAAAACCTGCCTCCCAACTTCCCCTCTATTACTTTTTTCATTTTGATAGAGCTAAGTATATAAACTGGCTCGAAATATTCAAATATGAAAGAAACAAAAAAAATCAAGTTTCTTGTCGCGTAAAAAAAAAATTACAATCCTACATGTCTAGGACCATTAGTCAAAAAAAGTACAATCCTACATGTCTAGGACCATTAGTCTGCATGGTAAGTGAAGGGATTTACCACCGTATGTTACTGGATGGATAAAAACTAGAAATCTGTTGTTAAAATTCAACTGCTATAAGGGCCTAGTACGTTTAGTGTCCAGTGACAACTCACGGTGCGTTTGACAAAGGTTAAATTATAGACAAATTTTGAATTGTCAGCATCTGGCAGCATCTAATATATATATATATATATATATATATATATATAGAGAGAGAGAGAGAGAGATGAAGGCATGCTTACTGTACATTCACACAATAATTAAGAAGGAAGAAAGTGATGCCAATACTACATGCATGATTGAGAATCATGATATATACTTTGGAACAAAGAATATTATTCTTTAACCTCTTATCTGTCTTGTTCTATTATTATTCTTCGTCCCACTGATAATCTGGTGATTTTCTTCATCCCATAACCTTAGCAACAAGTAGAAATTTAAAATCATGAACAAAGTATACTAGTTCTCTTTGCGTAATGAATACCAAACAGAAAAAAAAAAATTTTGAATCACAGATTTTCGAATGTATGGATCAAATCTAAGGGCGAATATGAGTTTGTCATGGTTTTAAGCATGTATGGAAACATACTTCCTTAAACCCTCTTAAAAAAAAAGAAAAAAATACCCTCTCCGTTAATGGGTCCTAGGCAACTGCACACTGTACTGTGTCACACCACTTAAAACAAAGAATTATAGTGCCCACATGAATCAAAGTAGGATGCGTCTTTTCACGCGTTGAGGCTAGATATGCTCTTTTTTTCTCTTTAGGTAATGAAATTAGTGTAAATGTTATAAGGTCATTGTCGATAAAGATACCTACCCCGTCGACATATACATTCACCAAATGCTACTAATTAATATTATAACATATATATTTACACAATGTCTTTGTTACGTAAAAATTTGATGGACCCAAAGGCAAGGTACCATATATCATACATAGAAATAATATTATCTTGACTCCATATGACCAGAAAATCCACGTTCCGTGGGCCACTGCTTCGATTCATGCCGGCGTTTACTGATTATTTTCTTGACTCCATGTCATGTGACACAAATGTACCTTCCAGACGCTGACACCAAAAAAAGAAAAATATTAATACATTGGCATTAGGTGCATAATTTAACATTCAGTTTCATATGCCTACTGTTACACATGGAATTATACGGTTCAAAAAGAAGATAAGTCTGGTTTCCATAAGAAATAAAGGATGCATATAATGAACTAATGTAAATCGAGAATCTGGTTCATATTATATGATTCATGGAGATATGCTCACCTGCAATAGATAGCCCCGAGGGGCATAGCGTAATTGATTGGACACTGGAGCACTGAAAGGTCAGTCGTCGATTCTCATGGGCGTTATTTTCCTGGATTAGTGAGTGTGTGACGCGTAAGTTCGGCAACTAGAATGCCACACAAGTGTTTTATGAACCTGCTCCAAAATTGAGGTAGATTCATTTATCATTGGAACTCAATTATCCAACAACTTGCCTAGTCCTTGGGGTGGATTCATGATTTCATGTTCCATGTTCCTATAGTGTTCCAGCTGCTAAATACTCCCTTAGTTTAAGGTACTGTCCAACACTCCACCCAAGTATCAAAACAGACCTAGACTCTCGGGGCAGGGAGGAAGAGGGAAGGATTTCGGCCTCTTCAGATCATCTTCTCATATATAGAAAAAAAAATTAACATGCGATTAGGAAACTCGACTGGATCTGGATTCAAAATTTGGATATATTGGATCATTTACATCTAATTTAACTGCAGTGAAAGTTGAGGCTGGTGAAACCAAGTTTTGGCTTTACAGAATTGTTTGCTTCACGTTGAGTTCACGTTCACATTGAACCACTGCATGAATGACATAGATGTGCATATTTGCTAACTGTTGTATAGTGTAGCGTACATAAAATAAAGCTTATGTTAGTGGAAAATGAATCCAAACGCACGGTTTTGGTCAACTCTACCCATAATAAAGAAGTTCATTTATTCGATATAATTATGTTGGTGTACATGGGAATCCATGTTCTTCACAAGCAAATAGCATAATCTGCCAAATCACATGTTCAAAGAGATATCTTTTGTGTCGAATAATCATTGTTGATCTCGCTAGGTCTTCGGACTCAAGACCCTCGAGCTGAAGCACTTGGAGAGCTCAATATTCATATCTTGGCATATTGTTTCTAAAGAAACTTCAAGAACAACTTTAAACTTTTTACATTGGTAAAATGAAAAGTTGTTTTTTATTTTCCCAAGTCTACCCCTGCCTGGACCCCCTTTTGTTTTCTATGCCTAGATTCAAGTGATCAAGCGAATGCACCCCCCCCCCCCCCTTCATCTTGCCCTCATACTCATTCTCATTAGATATAAGATTATTTTTTTTAAGTGGGCGTTACAATCCATTCCTCTTAAGATACGCGCCTCCACAACATGTAAGGCCCCAAGTCCGAATGTTGAATCGGTTCTGGTACCAACTGTAACAACCCGGCCCACTCTCACATTGGACACGGGCTCCTAGTCCAATGGATTCCAACCCGCCCCCCACTAGGCTCCAGCCTCAAAAATGATAAGAACCAAGATAATCAACCACTTAATAACTTCTAGTATGAGTCCCTGAATATTATTCACAATCTTCGATGACACAAAAATTTTTAAAGTAAGAGTATTGCATTTTATCTCTAGTAGCAGATCTCACTAGAAAATTGTGCATGTAAAAATGTGCAGTCGAGATTGAATATGGCAAATCCATTTCAACAACAAAGGATGGATCAGATGATTTCTCAAGTCTATTATTGAAGGTAGAAGAAACTGGCCTGAGAAATGGAGTTTTTTAACTGACCACAGCTACCACTAGAGGCTCCAAGATGATACAATTCCTTTCAACATCGGTTCTCTGGTAAGGACTGCTTTGACTCTTTTGACAGATACTCTACAAGTTGATCCTTTTATATGTTCAATTATGTTTTTCAGTAGGCTTAGCCTGATTTTTTTATTACTTGTGAGGGGTTGTTGTGTTAGCAACTCTGGTTTTTTGAGCTTACTACTTACCGATAGATGCATGATATCCTCGTCACTCTGTACAACTTTTTTGTCGTGTACATATTGTTCTTTCTTAATAAATGGTGGGGAGCCTACCTCCGAGCATCCTTCATTGGAGATTGAATATGGCAAAAGAATCATAATACGCTATGCCCTTACATGCATATTCTCCTAGAAAAAATGTGAGCGTTATGAAAAAATTGGGGTCCTACCCCCGCAGGGTTACATTGGAAAAAAAATGTGAATTTATTCTAACATCTTATTGTGCTTCATATATTTTCACTTGGCATCTTATTCCAGTATATTTTCTAATATTCAGCACTAGCATGGATCTCTAGTGAGAAGTACTGAAAAAATATAAAGTAACCTTGAAGAAATGGGGGAAGGGGTCCATACTTTCCTGTTTTTTTTTTCTGATTTGTCAGCATTTTATGCAATAATTTGAAGGCATGCATGGGTCCATATATTTTTCTCTGGTCCATATTTGTTTGGAACACATATGTTCCACCACTATGTTGCTAGGGATGCAAGCGGGCCGGATCAAGGACAGCTAGATGCATTGCTAGTGGGGTCGAAACAGTGGCTGAGCCACGTTGTAGCTGGACTAGGCCCGGGTTTCGGGTGTCAGGCTGGCCCGAACTCGACTCCTTATTGGGCCGGGCCGGCTCGATGCCCCGGCTTAGCCTTACCCTACCTAGCTTCCCGATGCTTCCCAGAGAGGTAGACTGAATAAGGAGATTTTGGGCTTTTTTCCAAGACAATAGGTTGTTAACCTCCTGCTCACTGTGATCCTACTAAGGATCTAAGCCTCACTAAATCTTTTCTCATGACGATCTCTCCCTTAACCAAGTGAGTGAGCTCATGGGGTAAATTTTCATTTGTCTGATTTCGCAGTAGAGCTTTCTTGATTTTTTTTATTATTTCTTTACTAAACGAGGTTAGTGGGTCATTAGCACTTGATGTGGTCACTTGAGGGCTTCTTTATTCTTTAATAAAAGTGCACAAACATTAGCAAGTCCCATTTACACATCTCATGCAATTGCATATGCTACTAATAAATGATGCTTCAAATTTAAGTAAGACAGTATTATAAAGGAAAATTTTGAGGCCGACCATACAAAAGAAGCTATTATGAATTGCCTCTCACAATGATAGTGCTGCCATTTTAAATGAGGCTTTTTTAGTTGTAGCTGCCAATTTGGTTCCAAAGTAAACCTTACTTGGGCCTTTCATTCTAAATTCACTTGTTCAAGTCCAAGTGTGACCGCTTTTTATATCAAAAAGGGCGACATGCTGTCAACAAAAGCTCTGCTACCTGGCCACGGGGTTGGACTTAGATCACCCTTCAAGCTGAAGGCAGTAGCGGAGCTACTTGTTGGCTGGGGTGGGCCACTGCCCACACCAGCCCATTAAAAATCAAATTAAAATATCTCAACAGTACATTGTTATGACTCCAAAATTGTATACAGTGCCCACACCAAATTTATGTTACCAGTGGAAGTGCCCCAAGGCTAAAAAATCATGGCTCCCCCACTGGCAAAAGGAGATGGCGAGTACAAATCAATGGTCCCAAAGGGCATAGTGTAGTTGGTCGAGCGGGTATCGTATCAGGTGAAATTTTTTGTTGCTAATTCGATTCTTGTGGGGGCTTACCCTCTATGCTAATGGGATAAAAGAAGTGGGTCAAGTTGTTTTAGACAGCCACCAGGCCCATATTAGGCAGCAATGCGGCCCTGGATTGTGGGAGTGAAGAAACAATTGGGGAGAGCTTCAACTGTCCTTCTGCCCTCTCACGTAGAAGAGTTGAATATCAATGGCACACCTCTTTGTGAAATATGTGATATTTTTGCCATCTTTGCAATTTGTTTAACAAATAAAAGGGATATAATGCATTAAGATTCAACATGCATCAGATCAACTACTTAATTTATAATGTTCAATACATTTTAGCAATTAGATGTGATCATAACAACTAGGGTTGTGAGATCTATGTAACTCGGTCCAAATAACTAAATTTAATTAGAACAACTGCAACAACTTTTTAATATTTTTTAAACTAAACGTACAGATATATATATATATATATATCTATTTTTCAGCAGTACAGATGTGATCCACGATATTGACTTTTTGGGGTTGAACAGTTAGCCTCCCAATAAGGGGTAGGTTTCTTGAAGCATGAAAAGTCATTCTCCTAAAAATTGTTCATGTATTTATAGCTTGTTTGCTAATAACCAAAAGAAATCATCTAGCAGCAAAGGCTACTTGCTTAGCACATCTGTGACTTTGGCTTTTGAGAGGAAGCAATTAAATACTCATCCACGTGTGACTCACGTCGGTATTTGGATCTCCACACTGGTCATAGACATAGTCCACAGGAATATCTATGAACTATATATATATATATATATATAATTTATTTATTTATTTATTTATATCTCTATTTATATTTATATATATGTAGCCATTTTAAGTTCAATTTAATCACAACTACCTGAAGCATCGCATCAAACCATGTGATGTGATCGAGGTTCCTCACATGACTATGGTCACTGACTCAGTGCACTTCTTTTGAAACCTTACTCGTCAATTACAAGTTTCACATGCTCCAAGGGGTTCAAGTGGCATGAGGCGACGACGCCTCCCCTTCGACTATTATACTAGCAGTCAACATTGAAGATTCTACACTAGATATCAATGCAGTCATAGAGCGAGGGAAAGAGAGGCTTTCACTTTTACTTGGGTGTCGAGATACTCCTCCTATTCACCTGAAAACTGAAACATTCATTTGTGTGATCTGATTTACAATTTTAACACTAAGAAACAATTAATGCATTCGCATTAGCAAGGGTTTATGGTGTTTTAACGATGAGTTACGGTAATGAATTTTTAAATTTTAACAATTCGGCAACTATCCAACATCTCAAAATAGTGACCTTCTAATTTAGCAAGGGTTTTATGTGTATGTATGTCTATGTGTATGTATTCGGATATGCCAATCTGCATTGGAACCATTGAAGCACGCTTCTTAAGACTCACAATTAATAATTGAATGAGAAGGAAGAATGGAATCTTCCTTCTCCTGATTAAATTATCAAATGATGAAAAGACTAGGCAAAACTCGGCTTCTACTTGAAGCAACATGATTCTTGGGATCCAAAATGTGGTGGTAATCAAGTATAAGAATCTCTTTCGTTTTATTTGTATTAATGTTAGGAGGCCAACTCATAAGGATTTGACTGCAAACAAATAGTATAAAAATAATGACCCTATAAAGTATGGAAGCGATATATATATATATATATATATATATATATATATATATATATATATATATATATATATATATATATATATATATATATATATATATATATATATATATATATATATCTTTCCATTTATGTTTGGATGCCGAAAATCCTTATGCCTCTTATTTTATTGCATTGCCTTTTATTTTATATTGCATCGGGGCGTTTGTGATTGGATGAAGTTCAAGATGGCCAGAAATATATGTATTGTAATTCCAAAATGTCAGATCACTAGGTCAGAGATAAACTTAAATTTCTGTCAAATGATCGCTTTTCTCATCGAACGAAAATCAATTAGATTGATTTTTCGATCAAAAGTACTATGTGAAATCTTCAGTTTCTTTAATCTCCCTCTATCTCTTTCCCATAGGTACAGTGTTTGAATCAATTTTCTTTTGTATGAATTGATATTATTACATTTCGATTCTTTCCAACACGTCCCAAGGAAAATCCTGAATTGGATCCCAAATTGACGGGTTGACATGAGCTTATCCATGCTATTATGCACTCTTCCAATAGGAATTTTAGACACATTGTAATGTGTTTATAAATGTTTTGAACATAAAATATGTCACAGTTCAAATTAAAATTAAGAAAAATGTTGACTTTTCTACTATTAAAAGATTTGTTGACAGAAGTGCCATCGATTTTTATTATTATAAAAACATCTTGAATTTAAAAAATGACTAGCTTATGTATACAATTTAATTATATATATATATATATATATATATATATATATATATATATATATATATATATATATATATATATATATATATATATATATATATTTACATTATACCAAAAAGTGTTTTGAATAATTAATTTTAAGTGGTCTCAATTTTATTCCTGACCTAGTGGCCTGGGATCTACCAAATACTCTGTGTGTATGTAGGATATGTGGATTTCTCTCTCTGTTTGAGCATAGAAATCCACCCTCTTTCATAGTACACTGCCCAATGCATTGAATCAGTCAGTATAATTAAACACATCCACCCAATGCAGGTCTTAAGATATATATATATATATATATATATATATATATATATATATGTGTGTGTGTGTGTGTGTGTGTGTGTGTGTGTGGTTACATTATACAAAAAAGTGTTTTTAATAATTGATTTTAAGTGGTCTCAATTTTATCACTGACCTAGTGGCCTGAGACCTACCAAAGACCTACCAAATACTGTGTGTGTAGGATTTGTGGGTTTTTCTGTCTCTGTTTGGGCATAGGAATCCTCCAATTTCATAGTACACTGCCCCATGCATTGAATCGGACAGTATAATTAATCAGATCCACTCAATGCATGTCCTAATATATATATATATATATATATATATATATCCCTTGTCTTAGGCTGGCGCTTGTAACTGCACGTAGAGAACGACTGCTATTGCTAATGTCTTAAAGAGAGAGAGAGAGAGATTCTGCTGGTCTACCTTTCTTAGAAGCGCAACAGGCTTTGGGTGGAAGAAGTCAATCTGTAAAATTAACTACTAAGAAGATTTAACTTTTATTAGAGCACTAAAATGAATTGTCAGCTTGCTGTAATTTACTACGGGAACAGGTTACAGCAGGCGCGATTAGTAACTGTTTGATTGGCAGCAAGACTTTAATTTGCAAGTAAAAATTAGAAAATTAAAAGAGATATATTTGTCAAAAAGTTTTGCTTCTTAGATTTTTTTTTTTCAATGCTCAAGTGAGGAGTCAAAAATTCATGGGCCGCTGTTACTTATTTTGTTCAAAAAAATTCGCAAGAAGTAAAACTTTTGCCTTCAACTAGAAACACATGTTTAATCCTTAAAACTGAGATGTTTTAGATTTCCGAATTTCATAGTAGTTTCTTTGTTTTAACATACAACTATAACTTGAACTTGCCCATTATGATGAACGGGTTCCTGGGTTTGGCGTATCATTTTTGGTAATAAACAATGACAAATTAAGCTTTGTGGTCTTCAATTTTTAGTTAATTAGTAAGATATCAACACAAGTTTATTACTGATAAAAAATAGACTTAAAAATTGAACACTCGTGCCTCTCTCTCTCTTATATTCTAAGTGACAATGAAAGTTAAAATAATTGAAGGGACATCTAACCAATCAAAATGTAAATATTCATTCATTTATTTTGTAAAAAATAACTTTACGTGTGGCACCATGTGAACTATTGATTATGTCAATTCTATGTAGATTTCATTATCTATAGTTCTTGTACCGGAGGAGTATTTCATCCTATCATCCGTTCACAAAAGAGTCGAAGCTCTCACCCAATCTCTCGTTTCCTGAAGACATAGGGTCTGCTTTCGATAACTAGATAGGGGTGCGCCTCCCACCATATTTCAACTTGCATGTCAATAACTTGCACTTTTTTTTTGCCAGAGTTAATGCGCTGATGATTCAAAACAAAAACTGACTGCCTATTAGTCTCCGTCCTAACCATTGCACCAACCCCTTGAAAGACTACGTAGTTCTTGTACTTATACAGTTAGCATTTCCAAACCTGCCTCCCAAGTGCCCCTCTATTACTTTTTGCATTTCTATAGATCTAATTATATAAACTGCTTCGAAATATTCAAATATGTAAGAAACAAAAAAAAATCAAGTTTCTTTTCGTGTAAACAAATTTTACAATCCTACATGTTTAGGACCATCAGTCTGCATGGTGAGTGAGAGGATTTACCACCGCATGTTACTGGATGGATAAAAACTAAAAATCTGTTGTTAAAAATCAACTGCTATAAGGGCCCTAGTACGTTTAGTATGCAGTGACAACTCACGGTGCTTTTGACAAAGGTTAATATGGACAAATTTTGATTTGTTAGCATCTGGCAGCATCATATATATATATATATATATATATATATATATAGAGAGAGAGAGAGAGAGAGAGAGAGAGATGAAGGCATGCTTACTGTACATTCACATAATAATTAAGAAGGAAGAAAGTGATGCCAATACTAAATGCATGATTGAGAATCATGATATATACTTTGGAACAAAGAATATTATTCTTTAACCTCTTATCTGTCTTGTTCTATTATTATTCTTCGTGCCACTGATAATCTGGTGATGTTTTTCATCCAATAAGCTTAGCAACAAGTAGAAATTTAAAATCATGAACAAAGTATACTAGTTCTCTTTGCGTAATGAATACCAAACAGAAAAAAAAAACAACAACGACAAGAACAAAAAAAGATGTATTTGAATCACAGATTTTTGAATGTATGGATCAAACCTAAGGGCGAATATGAGTTTGTCATTAGTTTTAAGCATGCAAAAAATATATATATATCCCCTGCCTTAATGGTTTATAGGCAGCTGCACATGTACTACGTCACACCTTAAAAAGCATAGTGCCCACATGAATCAAAGTAGGATGCCTTTTCATAAGTCTCGAGCCCACCTAACTACACTTGAAACTAGATGTTTTTTTTGTTTTCTTTCTATTGGTAATGAAGTTAGTGTAAATGTTGTATAGTCATTGTCGATAAAGATACCAACCCCGTCGACATATATATCACCAAATGCTGCTAATTAATATTATAACATATATATTTACACAATGTCTTTGCTACGTACAAATTTGATGGACCCAAAGGCAAGGTACCATATATTATATATAGATAGAAATAATATTTCCTTGACCCCATATGACCAGGAAATCCACGTTCCATGGGCCACTGCTTCGATTCATGCCGGCATTTACTGATTATTTTCTTGACTCCACATCATGTGACACAAAAGTGTACCTTCCAGACGCTGACACCAAAAATAAAAAAATTAATACATTGGCATTAGGTGCATAATTTAACATTCAGTTTCATATGCCTACTGTTACACATGGAATTATACGGTTCAAAAAGAAGTAACTATGGTTTCCATAAGAAATAAAGGATGCATATAATGAACTGATGTAAATCGAGAATCTGGTTCATATTGTATGATTCAAGGAGATATGCTCTCCTGCCACAGATAGCCCCGAGGGGCATAGCATAATTGTTTGGACACTGGAGCACTGAAAGGTCAGTCATCGATTCCCATGGGCGTTATTGTCCTGGATTACAAATGGTGGGTGTGTGATGCATAAGTTTGACAACTAGAATGCCACACAGAGTGTTCTATGCCACACGAGTGTTCCATGAACCTGCCCCAAATTGAGGTAGATTCATCTATCACTGATCCCAAGAACTTGCCTAGTCCTTCGGGTAGATTCATTATTTCAGGTTCCGATAGTGTTCCAGCTGCTAAATACTCTCTTAGTTGAAGGTACTGTCCAACACTCCACCCAAGTATCAAAACAGACCTAGACTCCCAGGGCAGGGAGAAAGAGGGAGGGGTTTCGGCCTCTTTAGATCATCTTCTCATATATAGAAAAAAAAAATTAACATGGGATTACGAAACCTGAGTGGATCAGGATTCAAAATTTGGATATACTGGATCATTTACATCTAAGTTAACTGCAGTGAAAGTTGAGGCTGGTGAAACCAAGTTTTGGCTTTACAGAATTGTTTGCTTCACGTTGAGTTCAATTGTTTGCTTCACGTTGAGTTCACGTCCACATTGAACCACTGCATGAATGACATAGATGTGCTTATTTGCTAACTGTTGTGTAGTGTAGCGTACATAAAATAAAGCTTATGTTAGTGGAAAATGAATCCAAACGTACGGTTTTGGTCAACTCTAGCCATCTCTTTCTGAATAAAGAAGTTCATTTATTCGATATAATTATGTTGGTGTACATGAGAATGCATATTCTTCACAAGCAAATAGCATAATCTGCCAAATCACATGTTCAAAGAGATATCTTTTGTGTCGAATAATCATGGTTAATCTCGCTAGGGCTTTGGACTCAAGACCCTCGAGCTGGATTACTTGAGGGCTCAATATTCATATCTTGGCATATTGTTTCTGAAAAAACTTCAAGAAAAACTTTAAACTTTTTACATTGGTCAAATGAAAAGTTGTGACAACATTCACTAGTAAATTTTCCCTCAGTCTGGCTATGCCTAGCTTCAAGTGATCAAGTGAATGAGAGGATTGTTCACACAACTCGAGTCTCATACTGATTCTCATAATCTTAGATATAAGACTAAATTTTTTAAAGTGGGCATTACAATCCACTCCTCTTAAGAGATACACGCCTCCACAACATGTAAGGCCCCAAGTCCAAATGTTAAATCGGTTCTGGTACCAACTGTAACAACCCGACCCACTCCCACATTGGACACGGGCTCCAAGTCCGATGGATTCCAACCCACCCCTAGTAGGCTCCGGCCTCAAAAATGATAAGGACCAGGATAATCAACCACTTAATAACTTTTTGTATGAGTCTCTTAAGATTATTCACAATCTTAGATATGACACAAAATTTTTTAAAGTAAGAGTATTGCATTCTATCTCTAGTAGCAGATCTCACTAGAAAATTGTGCATCTAAAAATGTGCAGTCGAGATTGAATATGGCAAATCCATTTCAACAACAAAGGATGGATCAGAAGCCTCAAGTCTATTATTGAAGGTAGAAGAAACTAGCCTGAGAAATAGAGTTTTTTAGCTTACCACAGCTACCACTTGAGGCTCAAAGATGATACAATTCCTTTCAACATCGGTTCTCTGGTAAGGGACTACTTTGACTCTTTTGACAGATACTCCACAAGTTCATCCTTTTATATGCTCAATTATGTTTTTTGGTAAAGGTCGTATCAGGCCTTTTCTTGGCTTAGCCTGGTTTTTTTTATTACTTTTGATGGGCTATTGTGTTAGCAGCTCTGGTTTTTTGAGGTTACTACTTACCGATAGATGCATGGCATCCTTGTCACTCTATACATCTTTTTTTGTGGTGTACATATTGGTTCTTCTTAATAAATGGTGGGGAGCCTACCTCCTAGCATCTTTCATTGGAGATTGAATATGGCAAAAGAATCATACCTTACATATATGTTCTCCTGGAAAAAATGTGAGTGTTATGAAAAAATTGGGGTCCTACCCCCGCAGGGTTGCATCGGAAAAAAAAAATGTGAATTTATTCTAACATCTTTTCGTGCTTCATATATTTTCACTTGGCATCTTAATCCAGTATATTTTCTAATATTCAGCACTAGCTTGGATCTCTAGTAAGAAGTATTGCAAAAATATAAAGTGGTTGTTGAAGAAATGGGGGAAGGGATCCGTACTTTCCTGTTTTTTCTTTTTCTGATTTGTCAGCATTTTATGCAATAATTTGAAGGCATGCATGGGTCCATATATTTTTGTCTAGTCCATATTTGTTTGGAACACATATGTCCCACCGCTATGTTGCTAGGGATGCAAACAGGCCGAATCAAGGACAGCTTGATGCATTGCAGGTGGGGTCGAAACAGTAGCGGAGGCACGTTGTAGCTGGTATAGGTAATTGCCCACACCAGCCGACCGCCTACCAGCCGCTGGAGCCCGGCCGCACCCAAATATTGTAACCACTTTAGTTCGGCATTAGGGATGTCCATTGGTCAGATTTCACGGGCAATTCGAACAGGTCAATGAAGTTTGGCTGCAAAATTTGAAGTGTCATTCAAATTGGGTTCCACTTCAGTAATTTCATCAGAATGCCAGTCACAAATTTCGGACTCATGGCGATGTTTCTTTCATTCCAATATGAAACTGAGTTTGCATTCATAGATCCAACATTGAATTAGCGGGATCAGATGCAGTACTGGCTGTATCTAACCAGAATTTGATCCATTGATTCAATTTTCCCTAGTGGGGGCACCAAAAAAATGACCATGGGAAAATAATGATACAAATGTCTCAAAGGAAAGTTTTTTGCGTCTCCTTACAAACTCATTTAATGCATGCAATTATATTGCTTTCCTTGCTTTTGAACGTGTTTGAAGAAACATGCAAATTTGATAAAGTTTAAAATACAGCTTCCTTTTTTCTCTCTTTAATTCTTTTTTTGGAAAAGAGAAATATTTAGAATTAATCAGACCTAAAACTTAATTATCTGATTACTTAAAAGCACTCAGGTTTTGGGCATAATTGAAAATATACCAACTTTTTTATGCTAATAATAAGAAGTACCACTCCATCAATTTAACCTATGTTAGTTAACTACTCAAAAAGAAACAATTTACTTAACCCAATCCAAATAAGTAGGTTTTCTGTCAACTATATTGAAAGAAAAATACATTTTTCTATAACATTTGGAACTTATGTTAATTTTCAGGTACCATCAAAAGCTTTAGGTGCATCTGTTCATGTGTTTTTCAGTACCCACGTGTCTTTCCAAAGAAATTTACTCACAAATGTTTTTGTTAATACTTATGCATTTGATGATATTCAAAGCTAAAGTTTGTGGCAATAATTGTCAAATGTTTAGGTGCGTGCTTTTCTGAAAATTTCTCTTCTCTTCTTTTGAAGAGACATTTAAATTTTTAATAGCATGTAGTAGTTGGCCATGTTTCACGTGGTCTTGAGAGCTTACAAAATCTTTGGTTGCTGAACGAAACATTTTCACAATGGACCAACCTTTCTTTCTTCCCAAATGATCAAGAGCTTTTCTTTTTCATTTTCTCTTCGTGAACAGGTGGAGACCCACCAGCCAGTAGGCAGCTGATGCTCTTATTCAAGTGTTTGTCCTTTTAGGGTACAGGGTCTGCTTTCTTTGTTTTGGACTTCTGCTCTCTCTGCACTTCAACTTATGCGTTCCGTGACTCCCTTTTAACTGCCACAAAAAGTTGGTGTTGTGCCAACCCCCTTAGGACTAGGGCTACACAACAAGCCAAGCCAACTCGGGCTCGATTCGAATTTGCTTGAAAAAACTTGGTTTGTGCTCAACTTGTTTATAAACAAGTTGAGTTCGAGCTTACAAAGATATTTGAAATGATAAACTAGTCGAGTTCGAATTTCAAAAACTTGACTCAACTCGCAAACCGATATTGTATATAATATCGCCAAAACCGGTTCACTAGTTTTAACTTTTAAGGTAAAAACAAATTTTCACAACTTACACGAGTTAAATGAGTTACATGACTTAATGCTTACAAGAATTAAACGAGTTAATGTTTACACGAGTTAACGTCAAATGAGTTGACGCCTAAACGAGTTAAATGGGTTAAACAAGTCGAGTTTGAACTTGATTTTGTGTAGTCGAGTTGAGTTCGAGCTCGAGTTCTTTCAGTCGAGTCGAGCTCGAGTTGGCCAAGCTCGGGCTCGACTCAGCTCATGTGCAGCCCTACTCAGGACATAGCTTTCTTTTTCCTTCGTTTGCGAGAAGTTGAAAGCAACTTTCTTTAGCGAAGAACCTCGGGCCATGCTTGGTCCGGTGTTTAGGTCGGCTACACTGCTCATGTGTTTAACTCTGCTTATTGGATGACAATTGAATCCCATGTTGATCAGCGGGTTTTTTATGATGCTGATGATTTCATTGCCTGTAGAACTTACCTGTTACGCAGCTTCCTGGAGCTTCTTCCTTCCCGCGTGTCGAGCATTACAGTTAGATCTAATAATACTCGATGGAAGAACTGGTTGAACTCTACCTTGCAACAAATTCAGACTTGTTCTGATTGCTATTTTTGTGGATGCATGTATCTTTTATATTTCAGAGGTAGTGATGCTAATAGACTGGACAGAGGTGGTAATATGATTTCCAATGTGTACATGTGGATTTGTTACATAGTCTTTCTTTTCTTTTCTTTTCATTCTTTCACTCTTTGTATTTGTTATTCTTTCTGAATAATAGATTGGCACCTGTTCATCGAAAACCCAAAAAAAAAAAAATCTCTAACAAGAGGCCACATCAATGCCCTATCAAATTTTGTCCTTGAAGAATTTTGTTTTTCATTTTTTGTGCTCTTTTATGGTTCATAGGAGTTTAATCAAGGCTTTTTAGCTCGAATTTGGTACAAGCATTTTGGCATTTTGTACTGTAAGAAATTTTGGGTGAACAATAACATTCCACACACACCCCGCCCCCCCCAACCACCCTTCAAAGTTTAAGGAAAAAAAACATTTACATGTAAATTTTTTAAAAAAATCATTTATCCTACATTTTAAAAAATAATATGTTGGCTCATATTAAAATTTTGAAACTATAATTCGCCCTCCTCTAAAAAAAAATTCTACCTCAGCCCGTAATTGTAGGGGCATGTTGGTATCTCGAATGGGCCCAATGTGATGTAGTATAGATCTCCCACCCCATAGAGTATAGATGTAGACTAGACCAATAATTGAGCTTATGGGGCTAAATTTGCATTTGTCTAATGTCACAAAAGCAAATAGTTTCTTATTATTTTTTTGCTAAATAAGGTTAGTGGGTAGGTCATTAGTACTTGATGCAGCAATGAATTTGTCGGTTGAACACATCTTAATTTGTTCATGCACCATTAGCAAGTCTCATTAACATCTTGCATGTGCTACTAATAAATGAAGCTTCAACACTAGGTAAGAAACCATTGTAACGTAAAGTGAGGTCTACCATATGAAAGAGAAGCCATTATGAATTGGCTCCTCACAACGATCGTGCTGGCCATTCTTCAACTTTGGCAGACACAACATAAAGAGTGAGGCTTTTTTATTTGTAGCAGACAAATTGGTTCCAAAGTAAATCTTACTTGAGTGCTTCATTTTATATATATCCATATATATATATATTCACTTGCCCTAGTCCAACTGTGACCGATATTTAATCTATTATGTTAATAAAGTATGACACTTTGTCAACAAGGGCAGTGGACTAATTGGAGCCTTCAAGTTGAAGGTGGTGAAGAGTTCAAGTTGAAGGTGGTAGGCCTAACATAGGGTCAGGTTACCACACGGTCGCAAGGACCTTGGGCCCTCTCAATAATTTTTTTTTTAAATTACATGTAAATTTTAGAAAATTTTACTTGTTGTATATAAAAATTTTGAAAAATAATATTTCATCCGCTGTCAAAATTTAAAAACTTTAATTCAGCTCTCCTTATAAAAAATCTTAGGCTCTATCACGACACAGGGTAAAGGCAATAGCGAAGACAGATGTGGGCATGTGTGGACCTAAATTTTTTGCATATTTATATATAAATGCCTCTCAAACATATGGTGAGTGCCGCTTGGTTAAGACTTAAGTCTGGCCATCGGGCCGGCCCAACACTGGAAATTTGAGCCCGGGCCCAGCCCGACCATTAAAACCCAGGCCCGAGCCCGGCCTAGCCCGATTAAATTAAAAAATAAATTTTTAATATAAAATAATATATAAATATAATTAATTATAATAAAATATTATATTCATATATATATATATATATAATATATATATATAATATATATATATAATATATATATATATATATATATATATATATATATATATATATATATATATATATATATTATATATATATATATATATTATATATATAATATATATATTATATATATATATATATTAAAATAAATTAAAAAATTATCAGGCTCAACCCGGCCCGATAAATTATCGGATCAGCCCGGTGCCCCTTTTTCCGGGCCCAGGCCCGAGTCTTTTATGTTGTTAGTATGATTTATTGGAGTCTTTTATGTATGTATCAATAGAGTGGGAAAGTTAGGTTCATACGAGACTGAAGTTAGGTTCATACGAGACTGAGACAACCTTAGACCCTTAAAAAACAAGGGCACAAAGGAAAAGGAGACTTGAGCTCTCATTCCAATAAAATACTCTTATCCCTCAATTGAAAGGGTTCAATATCAATGGTGCATCTCTTTGGAAGATATGCTACAATTTTGCCTCTTCCATCACTTCACATTTGAAAACAAATTGAGTGACCAATGCATTGTATGAATCGTCCAGGCTGATCGACTATTCATTGGATATTGCCAAAATTTATTATATCCCCATGTTTAAAAAATAAATAATATAAAAAATATTTTAGAAATAAATACTATACGACAAATGGTATTCCCGGTATTGGCTAGTGGTTGAATCAAATCTAGTTGCCATGACCTCATTTTAATAGAACAATTCTAACAGATTTTTTGCAAAACTAGATCATGTGCAGACAGGTCCAGTCAACAATCAAATATTAGAGACATGTACATTTTCATGCAATCAATAACATGAGCAATCAACTGGGAATTTTTTCTTTCTTATCCATTATTCAACTCAAGAAATGTGATGTATAGATTGGTCAAATGCATTTTATCTATCAGATATAATAAAAAAGTCAGAGTGTGATACATATATAAAGCTCAAAGCACATGACATTAATCAAAGAACACCAACAACTTTCTTATTTTTCTTCTCATTAAACATTATGAAAACAAAAAGACCTGTTTGTATTATTTCGAAATCAGGTTCCAAGTTCATCTAGTATATGTGTGTATATATATGGAATTGAATTGTGACTCTAGCCATCAAGAGTCACTCGGCTCAGTACTCACAGAGACCATTTGATTCATCACAATAGATGGTTGATCAGACAAGGAGGAAGGGAGAGGGACATTTTCATCAACTAGTATCAATTGACACCTTCTTCTCCTTGTTTTCTTTCATTATGATGGATCGGACAGTCCTCATAGTCAGAGTCACCATTCACTTATTTTATACATATATTGGTCCACAATTATATTCTCAATTTCCTTTACATTTTCTAGATCAGTATAAATGTGATTAACAATATTGACTTTAGTTTATATATATATATATATATATATATATATATATATATATATGAACTTTTAGCCGCCCATTATGACCTCCCTGGGTGGGACCTTTCTTGAACTATGAAAAGTCAATCACCTCAAATTTTGAAAGTTATTTTAACCTTATTTTCAGACACATATATGCATGTCACATGATCTTATTTATCCGTATATTGTCAAATGAGGAAAAGACTTGATAAAATCGACTTACACTTGCACTGCAAAAAACTGAGGAATCACCGACATTTGCCTTCGGACGTCTGCCCTCCAATGTCAATGGATTTTATTTATCTTTAAAATTTTTAGCGACGCTCGTCCTCGGAGATCGGTGAAGCATATTCACCGAAATGTCGATCTGGATAAGTACTTTTATCGACGTCCATTTTTCCACGCGATGATGAATCCTTTTTTTTTAGTGATGAAGGAACAAGATTCTTGGTATCCAAAATATGGTGGTAATCAAGCTAAGTAAAGAATCACTTCTAATTAGTTTTCTTTGTATTGTGGTTTGGCGAAGGCGTAAGGCTTTGACTGCAATATATTGCTTAAATAAACAAGCCATAAATATTTTATATATATATATATATATATATATGGACAAAGTAATAAGAAAATATGTGAAGTAACTCAAAAGTCATCTAACGAAAAATACAGATAGGCATTCAATATGTTTTGAAGCAATATATGAATTTACATGTTGCACCGTGTGAACTATTGATTAAATCAATTAAATAGCTCATTATCAGTACAGTTGTCATACTTATTACGTTAGCATTTCAAAATGTGCCTCTCAAGTGCCTCCATATGTGCTTTTAGCATTTTATTCGATCTACCCATGTAAGTGGCCTTGAAATAATTGAGTATGTAAGAATTATAACAATCAAAATTTCTTGATGTGTGTAAATCAGGTTTTACATACCTACATGTTTAAGACCATCAACTTCTAAATTCGAAATTCATTCATATGATTGGATCAATTTGTCAAAAATAGGAAACAAAGTTAAAGAAGGTCTACATATGTGTGTGTGTGTGTGTGTGTGTTTGAAATCTACATATTGTGCATATGTATGTATATATCCAATCAAATAAACTGTGCACACACATGTAGTTAAGAATGTCTAGTTCATTCAAGGATGTCAATAGTTCAGATTCAGATTCGATAGTTGACTTAGACGCTTTAAAAAATTGGATATGGAAAACAAAAAAATTGACATCCAATTAAGAAATGAGGTCAGACTCTAAAATAAAAAATGACATGCATCCAGTTGGATTTTCAATTAGGATCAGTTTTAAGCAAACGTCCAATAAGATCAAGATTTGAATTCAGATTCAGCTTAAAATATATATCTTAACATCCAATTAAGAAATGAGGTAAGATTCTTTAATAAAAAATGACATGCATCCAGTTGGATTTTGAATTAGGATCGGTTTTAAGCAAACGTCCAATCAGATCAAGATTTTGAATTCAGATTCAGCGTAAAATATATATCTTACATATGATGCGTATACATTTTGAAAGTTGGTTCTTATCTAGTTATCTAGAAGTCTTATTATGAAAACAAGAGTTGGGTTCAAACTGTGAATTTGAAAATAAAATTTGGATATGGTATTAGACTTTTCTTCATTCATAATCAAATCCAAATATATGAACAGCCGATAAATTCGATATGGTAAATCGTACATCCAATTCAAGTCCAATCCATTGATATTCCTACGTTCATTAGTATCTAGTACTCTCTAGAAATTGTAGCTACAACTTATCAACCTATTTGGTGTAAACCCTGCTTCATATATTTGCCAACATAAGAACTCAATAGAATTGGAAGCTGCAAATACATCATAAGAAGGTTCTAGCTTTCTCTACTCTAAAGTTAATGATTCATTCCCAATGCAAGAGGTTACCATGAACTGGCTCATCATGATTCATCAACATGATGTTGAGTCGATTTGATTCATCAACTGTATAGTGGCACAAATATTGTTATCCATTATTTTAAAAAATTATTTTAATACCTTGATATTTTTATTATGCATTTTTTTATTCAGAATTTTTTTCTTTTTTTTTGGTTGATTTTTTCTTATTCTATTGGATCCCCGAATCCACTGATTCACTGAATTAGCAATCTAACCGATTAGATTTAGTTTCTGATTGTTACACCAACGTTTACAAGCCCTATAAGGCACCTCCTAATTCAACCGGCCTAAGTTGTATACTTTTTTCTTCAAATGTTTACTTAAGGTAAACTGCCTTGGGCATAAAAACCCAACATCATGCGGTTATTATGCCCACAAGGTTCCTACTTGCTTTGGGGTTTGGATGGACTAGTAGAACATCCATCAACTTAGGTGTCTTGCTTATCATTGTCTTGCTTATCATTGTTTATAACTCAAATGAGTTACACACGAAAGTGTGACTGTGCCCGTAGAATTCAAAAGTTGGGCCCATTGAGTGTGAGCCACCCTACCATATAATAGTGTTTCTTCTTAAAACATATCCAGCTCGCGAGGCATGCAGATTATATACTAAATGCCTTATGCTAAAAGACTAAAATGCCCCTAAATTCAATGAAAGAAAACAAGAAAGAGACTCACTTATAAGGACAAGATTCAAAAAGTAAAAACACTTAAATACCTTTAGGTCGAAAAGAAAATACCCTTAAACAAAGAACAAGCTGCCTCCCCTCTATGTTAAGTCAACCGGTCAGAGGCACAAACTAGTCTTTAGTTACCTGAATGAGGCTTTTGAAGTGCTCATTATTCAATTCAACCCCCTCCAAATCTTGCTAAAAGCCAATCATTATTTTAGCAAGAGATTTCAGGTGGAGGAGGGGTTAATCTTTACCAAGGGGTGGAGCCAGAAATTTTTCATGAGAGAGCCGAATTAATGTTTTTAAATTTGACTAGGGCCAAAGTATCATTTTTCGAAATTTGTATATAGAACAAGTGAAATTTTTAAAATTTACATGTAATTTTTTTTAAAAAAAAATTTGAGGCGAGGTCAGGGCCCATGCCCTACCTTGGCTCTGCCCTTGTCTTTACCACCCTCAATGAGGCCCGAAGGCCATTTCATTGTTCATGACTGTAGAGTCTTGAGCTGCGTTGGTGTCATTGATGGCAACAGCGCACCTTTCAACTTGAATGTCATGTCCTACCATCTTAAGACACAAGAGCATAAAATCCATGAGAATCAAACTAAAAACCTGCTTTCCAGCCCCCATCTATGAAACGGCTTGACAATATATGACATACTTATAATGCTAGTGAACCTTTTTCCTTTTTCCTATAGTAAACACAGATGATTTTTTTTTTCCCCTATACTCCAACCATGCAAGTGTTTCGTGGAGAAACTTTTCCAAAGAAGCAAACATTAGAAAGAGAAAAGAAACATAAGGTTGTGATCTGTACACCAGTGCATGCAGTGTAAAATGGGGTAAACGAGAAAGAGAAGTTACAAGGAAACATAGAAAAGGATTTTAACGTGATTCAGTATTGAATGACCTGCATCATCTCTCTCTAACTCTCTACACTACCTTATCGTTACAGAGAGGTTCCATTAAATAGACTAGAGAGAAGATACACATTCCATGTCCACATTTGGTGGATTTGTTCCACACGATATTGGTATAATATCTTGATTTCCACTTTTGTTGTTATCTCCTTCTTTTCTTAGCTACTTATGTATAACAACAAGATTTGTTTTGTCATTATCGCATGATCTTCCTTCCATAATTTTATATTCTTCCTTCTTTTTATATTTATCATGCAGAAACACGCCATATACTGTCATATATGTACAATCATACGACTCTGACAATGCCAAGTAAATTATGAAAAATGCAAATATTTTACTCAAGCCTTGCTCGGGCAGTGAAGAGTTAGGTCACATAAATATCAAGCTAGAGTCAAAGAGTAGTACTTCTAAAAAGAAAAAAAATATGTCTGATTGAGCTAGGTTACAAAGTGGGCCATGTTCTTGCCCTCCTGCTCTTGAGAAAAATGACATCAATCATTGAGAATTAGGAAAATTTGCTTAGGTAAAAAAATCAATGTGGTGACAAATTTTCCCAGCTCAATAATGTTTGACATTTCACAAACATCTTTTATTATGCATTTTTTTATTCAGATTTTTTTTTCTTTTTTTTGGTTGATTTTAACTTATTCTATTGGATCCCCAAATCCACCGATTCACTGAATTGGCAATCTAACCAATTATATTTAGTTTATGATTGTTACACAAACATTTAAAAGCCCTCTAAGACACCTCCTAATTCAACCAGCCTAAGTTATATATTCTTTTCTTCAAATATTTATTTAGGGTAAACTGACTTTGGCATAAAACTCCAACACCATGTCTTTATGCTGTCAAGGTTCTGACTTGGTTTGAGGTTTGAATGGACCAATAGTACATTCATCAACTCGGGTGTTTGCTTGTCATCGTTTATAACTCAAATGAGTTACACACCAAAGTGTGACTGTGCCCGCAGAATTCAAAAGTTGGGCCCATTGAGTGTGAGCCATCCTACCATAAAATAGTGTTTCTTGTTTAAACATATCCAGCCGGCGAGTTATGCGGATTATACCAAATGCCTGATACTAACAGACTAAAATGCCCCTAAATTCAAACAAGGAAAACAAGAAAGAGACTGACTTATAAGGACAAGATTCAAAAAGTAAAAACACTTAAATACCCTTAGATCGAACAGAAAATACCCTTAAACAAAGAACAAGCTGCCTCCACTCTATGTTAAGTCCGACTGCTCAGCCGGCCAAACTAGTCTTTAGTTACATGACTAATGCTTTCGAGGCGCTCATTATTCAATTCAACCTCCTTCAAATCTTGCTAAAAGCAAATCATTATTCTAGCCAGAGATTTCGGGTGGAGGAGGGTTCATCTCTACCGCGTCAATGAGGCCCAAATGTCATTTCATTATTCCTACCTTCAAAGACTTGAACTGCCAGTGTCAATGATGGCAGCGGTGATACATGAGCATAGGGATCATGAGAATCAAACTGAAAACCTGCTTTCCAGCCCCCATCTAACATAATCTGCGCCCCTTAAATGGCCTGAAAATATATAATATAATTATAATGGTAGTGAACTTTTTTCCCTTTTCCTATAGTAAACGCAATGATTTTTTTTTTTTTCCTGTACTCCAACCATGCAAGTGGAGAAACTTTTCCAAAGAAGCAAACATTAGAAAGAAAAAAGAAACATAGGGCTGTGATCTGTACACCAATGCATGCAGTGTAAAAGGGGGTAAACTAGAAAGAGAAGTTACAAGGAAACAAGAAAAGGGTTTTAACGTGGTTCAGTCTTGAACGATCTACCGGCTACATCCACGAATAGTTTCTCTAACTCTCTACACTACCTTATCGTTACAAAGAGGTTCCATTAAATAGACTAAAGAGAAGATATACATTCTGTGTCCACATTTGGTGGATTTGTTCCACACTATAATGGTATAATATCTTGATTTCCACTTTTGTTTTTATCTCTTTCTTTTCTTAACTGCTTATGTGTAACAGCAAGATTTCTTTTGTCATTATGGCATGATCTTCCTTCCATAATTTCGGATTCTTCCTTCCTTCTATATTTATCATGCAGAATGCCATATACTTCCATATATGTACAGTCATACAACTCTGACAATGCCAAGTAAATTATGAAAAATGCAAATATTTTACTCAGGCCTTGCTCTGATAGTGAAAATATAAAGCTAGAGTCAAAGAGTAGTACTCCTAAAAAAAAAAAAAAGGCCTGATTGAAGTATGGTTCAAAGTGGGCCATGTTTTTTCCCTCCTGCTCTTGAAAAAAATGACACCAATCATTGAGAATTAGGAAAATTTGCTTCGGTAAAAAAATTAAAATCAATGTGGTGACATATTTTCCCAGCTCAATAATGTTTGTCTTTTCACAAACATCAACTTTTGATGGGAAAAAAAAAAAAAAAAAAAAGATTTTCTTAGCTCAATGTCATGGCAGTAAAATCGAGGTTCCTTAATTGTTGTTCCCCACGATAGGCCAAACATTTGACTTTTCACAAATAATTGTCCAACTTTTTTTCTAAGGTAAGAAGTCGGGTTTCCCCTTCACCCTGCTCCTCGGTTTTTTTAGAACTTAGGTGAACTTCTTCAACTCGACAATTATATATGCTACCATTTATAGTCCAAATGAATAATGCCTACAATGGATTTGTATCGTATCCACTTGATTACTCACTTAAAAAAAAAAACTGGACAAGCAATTCTGCCAACCTGAAGTGCTGAAGCCACGTGTGGGTCAGTGTGGGCAATTGTGCACATGGGCCTGCAGGTTTTCTACAAGAAGAAGGGGACATGGGTCCTGCAGGGTCCAACCATAGCTGCTACCCTCATTGGACCCAGGTTTGCTTGCTGCATGCTTCTTGCCAAAATTTTTTTACTCCGTCACTGCTCGGCAAAAATCCACTATGATTCTGATCTTGCATCATGTTTGTATAATGTGAATAATCGCACTCGAACTAAATTATCTTAATAAAAGGATGGAAAAAGGATAACAAATGGGCCGGGGAATTTATTTTTCTATCAGTTCATTGAAAAACTAAAACCTAAATGAAGAAGAATTCATGCTGCACCCTGCAACTTGGTATAGAAACTCCCTCATCAAAATCAAGCTTTGGTTTCCTAGGGGAACCTCTGGCAAAGGTATGTTTATAAACTTAGTATCCTACCTGTGTTTAATCCTAGTTATGTATATCAACCATGGTGACTGAATGTCGCAAATCCATGATTTTTACGCTCCAACATGGATTTGAGATCCACATTAGAGGTGGATGTTGAAATCAACTGTGGATTTCAGCTATCGTGGATTTAAGATCCTTGGGGAATCAAACATAACATGAGAGTTTTGCTAAAAGGTTGATTGGTAGCAGTCCATGAACGGAGCCATAAAATTTTGGTTAAGAGGCACCTGTATGTACACGAAAAAAAATGTTTGAAGCCTTAGACACTTTTTGTGTGCTTGTGTGGGCAATTGCCCACACCATATGCGCATGTGCCTTCACTCCTTCGGCAGTCTATCTATAAAAGGTCGAATATTAGGCTGTGACCTAGAAAATTGGCTGGGTCTTACCAGATGTGAATTTGCATATCCAATCAAAATTAGTGGCGAAGCAATTTTCTATTCATATCCAGAGTGGTCACTCTCATATGCTTGATCACTTTATTTTAAAATCGTCACAATTTTTTTTGTATTATTTTTTACACATGTTTTTTTAAAAAAATGTATATGATAATGGTATCGTTTTACAGATTCAATCTAAATTTAGCTGAACTGCTCGATCGACCAGTTCACTCAATTGACAGTCAAGCTAATTCTATTCAGTCTGCTATTGTGACTACTTTATACATTTGTCAACCGGACCAATCACTGGACCCTATCTCCCAGTACGGCCTATAATGCATCTTTGGTAGTAAATATTGGGCCATGATTTAAGGGATTCTGTGGGGAAAAAGTCTGGGTGAATTACATCATCAATCAATTGATAAGTTGCGTTTCGTTTATGCTCCAAGGGGACAAAATTATATTATTTTTCTTTTTTATTCGTTCCCTTCATTATTGTTTGGTCTACATACTAGGTATCTAAGCCTTTGAATTTGATTAGAGAGTTTTGTTATTTTATGTTGTACCATCTTTACTAACTGAGTCGAGTCCGAGCTTAAGTTCGACCCCATTCAAAAAACTTTATATCGAGTTCGGTTCAAACTCTAGTCAAGCTCCTTATGGCAAGTTAGAGTTCTACTCCACTTTAGAAAATCGGGCTTGTACTTAACTCGTTTACCCCACTTAACTTGTTTAACTTGTGTAAGCGTTAACTCATATAACTCTTTTAATGCAGATAGAATTCGGTTGTGTATTTAAAATTCAGGTTCAAGTTTCAAACTTTAGAATCGAACTTGGATGTGGTATTAGACTTTTCTTACTTTGAATTTGAATCTGAATAAATAATCATCTATAAATCAAATATGATAAAAGGAAGATCCAATTCAAGTCCAATCCATTTACATCTAGGAATGTTCGAGTGTTTGAAAAGACCAACCTACCCCTAAAAGAAAAGTTAACAAAATTTGAAGAAAGAGCCGCATTTAATGAAGGTGAAAAAAATTACCGCATATTAGGATGATACCCTCATAAAAAGCCGTTTCGAAAAAATTGGTTTTGTAAAATGTTTTTAAGACATTTTTTAAGAATTGGTTTGTGTGTTTTGGATGACACACATAAAACTTTTGTTTTTTTTTTGAAATTTTTGTTATTTGAAAGTTTAATCAAATTAGTGGGGGGAGATGGGGTCCCCATTTATAAGCACCGCTGTCCAGGAACAAACAACTCAATATTTTCAAGAGAAAAATAAAGATGTTTGGTATCGTTATGATGATGTTTGTTTCCTTCGTCCTTCGTTTTTGCTTGTTATGAATCTTGTCTTAGCCTGTTTCAATAATGTCATGATCTTCTACGCCACCGTCATCATTCGTGTTCTTGTATCCTACTTACCTTTTTCACTTTTTCCTGAAATTCCAGCCGTCAAAAAACTGCTGCCGACAGTCTAAAAAATTTTGGAGTACTATAGAGTGTGCACATGCCAAAAATTTTAGAGTCCTCAAGAGGTGTGCACATGCCAAAAATTTTAGTCCTCTAAGGGAACCCCACCCATTTTTTTCCATGTCAAGGAAGCAGATACCCAGAGTGTAAAGCATCCATCGTTTGCAGTTTAGAAGAGTAATGCCCACAGGCAGCTGGTAGTCCGCTTAGTTTCTTCTTAGGGAGGTCAAATGATATGATTTTAATCAGATGCACCCTTTATTATATCCAATTTACAAATGTTTCACATATTCTGATTCTATTTCGAGTTCAAACAAGAAAAGTTCATACCCTATCTGAATCTGATTTTTAAATTTACAATACGGACCCAATCCAAATCTGACTTTTATTTTCACATCTGAACCTGACTTTTACTTTTTGCATTCAAATGCATCTTTTAAATGCACAACTAAATCCAAACTGCTTTATAGTGAATTAAGAATGGATTTCCAAAATGTTCAGACATTGGATACAAGATATTTATTTGAAACTGAATTCAAATTGGAATCAAAATTCAGTCAGATATTTATTCAAAACAGAACTTGAATCCAATCGAACACCCGATTCAAACATTAATTCTTTTTCATTCGGACATTTTGATGCAATTGTAGTAGAGACCCAATCTGATTATGTGAACGGGATTTATCCACATTCCTAGACCTTTCATCCAAGCATATACTGATGCGTTGATGTGAAGTTATACCCCGCAAACCAACAAAGAACCCAGGTCTATCTGAAAATATGTTAGTACTTGTCTTTCTATGGGAAAATACCACTAATTTGTGTTATCTCACTATCCAATACTCTTCCATAAACATTAATAAACATTAACTTTACCCATGATATAATATATATATATATATATATATAATACTAAAGAGATTTGATCGTTTTATCTGAATTTGCAACCGTCGATATTGAGTTACTCTTTGATGTATTCACAAGACCTTTTCTCAACATAATTCGTTTCGTGCTGCTTCAAAAGAAAAATAATGGCCCAGTTGCGGCTAGACGAAGCCTGACGATTCTGTTAGTTTATTAGGTGACTTCACAGAACACAAGTTCAACCATCGTTCTTTAAGAAGCCAGGCGAGTTGAAGTTTCTTCACTAGAATTCACCGTTCTTAAGTGTTGGTGACAGCACAGTTATAAGCATGCCTCTCCTAATGGAAAAACAGCAGCTCACTAAGCTAACCTTATAATTCTCAAAGTATAAGCAAGGCCGTCTCAAGCAATCCTCTAGTCTCTTTATAAACCATACGAGTTGGAATATAACATCGGGGTAAGCCAATAATTAGTAACAGAAAGAATTGCCTGCTTAAAACAGCAAAGTTTTGCCTAAGTCAACATTAATATATACACGTATCTTACAAAAGATAGAATCATGAACAAAACTTGATAAGAAGGCTATGTCTGGTTAGCAGAACCATTTTCTGCATGCATACAAGCCGGTAAACTTAAGCTGCAAATCGTTATCATGTTAGTAGCTTGTTCTCATATTCCTCTTCAACTTCACCATCTGCAAATGGAGGAATGTTATGTGATGCAAGGCATAAAATGGCATTTTTAGTAACTAAAGCATTTTATACTCAATAATGCAACCAAAAAACCTTCAACTATTGGTACCAGTCACATACCTACAGCTCAGTAACAGGAGAACATTAAAAAATGAGATGACAATTAAAAACAGTTTTATATAAGATGGAAAAAATAAATGGTCGATACCTGCCAGAACAATGGCTAAATTTGCCTGACGATCAGCTTCAGAATTGAGTTCCTTAGCAGGGAAAAGAAACGATAAGGTGTAAACGTGGGAAAGAAACAACGGTTAGATTTAGATTGTCCATCTCAAAGTGTAAACAGCAGTAGCTCAAGCAGTTCAGACCATAAAAATGAACAAACTTCAGCTGACATTCATTATGATGTTCAACACTGTGGGTTGATGTACAGTTACCAATTTCTAACTAATTTTATTTTCTAGTCAGTTTCTCACTTCCGTCAATCATTCACTTCTTACTTCAAAAGTTTATTTGGTGATTCAAGCCTAGATTTAGAAAGAATGCTCTTGGTTAGCATCCTAAAATACGACAAACACCAATTGAAACTTGAAAGAGAAAGGTCTGTTCAACATTAGTCATTGCACTGTATATAAGAAAAGTTACACAGCAACATCCTGTTTTTCTTTTCCTTAGTGTTGTATTTCCTGTCAATGAATTCCCAGATTCATTTTCAGTGGATCACATTGTATCGGTACATCATCATCATCATCCTTGGGTGTTACTTGGCTCTTGGATTATCATTGAACACAAGAGATGATGTTAGATGGTGTTCCATTTGGAGTGCAATAAGTACCAAGTCCCTACCTAATGACTAGGCCACGTCAAAACAGCATTCCTCATTTTGATTCCTATATCTGTATCTCTACAAACACACATACAATGTTACATATAAAGCTTGTGTATATGCATATATCTATATATACTATGTATGTCATATTACATATCCCATAAAAGCTTCCAATCCTCAAATTTACTGATCTTCCATAAAACTGCAGATCCTCAGAGTCAGTAATGAATATAGCAAATGAATATATTGTACACATAAATGCCATTCAGCTAACAAGCCCTTCGATATTGATGTTTTACACCTCTTTGGTACTGAATTTCACTCAGTAGTTGAAATTCCCAAAGAAAAGCATATTCTTGCTACTGAGAAAAGAAAGGTTCACGAATCAGGGATTCAACTTTCTCCAAAGGATTTGCATTAGCAGATCCCTTAGAGTAATTGTCCTAAGGAGCATTTTGATGAGCAATTCCTTGAGCATTTTCAAGCTGCCAAGTTACAGGAGAAAACAACTCCAAGAATAATGTTTCAAGGAATTATCAGAAACTTCAATAACATTAAGAATACTTTTTTTAATTTTTAATGCCCAAGCAAAACGAAGACAGTTTCTCCATGAAGTATATCCATGCTGCTCTAATTTGGAATAAATGTTAACTACTAAAACAAATAAAAACATAAAGGAAATACAAATAAAATTCATACTCTTGGTATATGATTGATTTGGAAAGAGAGAAACTTGTCCTTCAACTTCTTAGCCTCATTGCTCAGATCAAGGATGTTCTTGTTCTTGGTCTGCCATTTATTTTGTATCTGCCATTTTAAAAGTTGGTGTTAGATGCCAACAAGACCAAAAAGATAAAATTTTCCATATGTTACAACCACAAGACAGAATTTCCTCTAATAAAATACTAGGTCATGTGATTCACGGTCTTCAAAGAGAAAAGTTAAAACATAAAAGGATGTAAGATTAATCAACTTGAATTTACAGGATATAGCTGTGGTACTGGTACAAATATGAAACTCATCAAAAAAGGAAGTGAGGTGCCTTAATGGCATCACCAATGTGATTTCTCGTGACTTGCATGATTCTGAATTTTGTTATCAATGATTTTTCACTTCCCTCTTGGAAAAAAATAAATAATCCTTAGGGCTTATGCATGGTACTTAACAATACAAGTCCACATCATAAATCATTAACAAAAAAAAATCTTAAAATTACAGAAGATTCTTGGCTAGTGTTCAGTGTCTTATTTTGTTCTTAACAAGTTCTACACCAAGCATATACATATGATCAGGGGCGGAGGGAGGGGGGGCCCGCCTAGGCCATGGCCCGGGTGAGCTTCAAAAAAAAAAATTATATTAAAAAAATCAGTTTTTTTTTACTTTGGCCCAACCCGCGGATGGTCTTGGCCCGACCCACGGATGGTCTTGGCCCGACCAGCTCGGTCCCTCCCGTTTTTCGCCCCTTTCTCTCTCGCTCACTCCCTCCCGTTTTTCGCCCCTTTCTCTCTCGCTCACTTCCTCTCTGCCCTACCCTATCTCATTTCCCCCTTTCTCCCGCTTGCTCAGATGGTCCCCTCCTCTCTGGCCCACAACCGTAGCAGATAGCAGAGCAGGGCCCTCTCTCTCACGCGGCCACGCCCTCTCTCTCTCGCTGGCTCCTCTTTCCCTGCCCTGGCCCACAATCACACATCACGATTCACGCTGGCTCCTCCTTCCCTGCCCAGTGCCCTGGCCCACACCACATTCACAGCTCTCGCTGCCCGCTGGCTCCCTCTCTCCTTGGCACCTTGCCCTGGCCCACAAGGCCACAATCACAGCACAGAGACTTGGCGGAGGTAATTTGGGAATTGGGAGCATTTTGTACCGCAACCTTTTGATTTTTGAAGAGAATAGATGCAAGGCATAGACTTCACGTTTTACATCATTATATGCCATTTTTATACTTGTTTAATTGTTTTCTGTTATAATTTGCAGCTTTACCAATTATGAGGATCATTTTTATACTTGTTTAATTGTTTTCCTTAGCTTATAATAGTTTATACTGGTATGTATTTGGGATTTTCGTCTGGTAATGTTAGCTTTGCGTGTTGCAATTTTTTGTTTCTTCAGTTCCTGGTCAGCTCGTTCTCAGCTGATGATCTTCTGGAATTCTAAATATGCTGCACATAAGAGGTAGGTCGGAATAAGAGAATTTTACTTTTTTTTTTCTTTTGCTGATGTTAAATCTGGATTGGTTTAGTGTATCATCTGTAACCTATGGAACCACGAGAGCTGTTCTGTGGATCATCATTATCAAGCCCATAGTTAAGCTTTCTTTGGGAGTACCTGCTTGTCTAATGATTTCAAATCCACAATTTCAGGCCTAGAGAATTATCTAACCACAATAATAAGCAGATTAGGCTAGCTTTTGGAATTTCATCAGAACGGAAATAAATGCTTCCCATAAAGTTAATTAGGCTATCTATAGTCAAATTTCTTTCTAGATTGGAAATGCTAAATATGTTAGTAAATATGAATGTGCATGGTTCGTGCTTTGTGTTAACTAAGGGTGTTGGTCCCTCGTGAATATGGAAGAAAAACAGATTACGCTAGCTTTATGGGAAGCATTTATTTCTGTTTGACATTGCTGGTAATTGTGAAGGAATCTCACTTTTGGAGACCATTTAACAAATTGTCTAGTCCTGTGCCTCCACTTGTCGGGCATGTTTCATTGGTTTTTACTTTGTACATTGTCCAGATCCAAGAATCTCATCTGTCTAGCCTTTAGTATTTTCCCTGGATCCTCATTGCCATTAGAAACTGTTCTATTTTGACAACCAAGCTCCCTTGTTTAACTTTTCTTGCATCCAACTCTGTTTAGGCAAAGCGTATATACACATAGACAAGAAGAGAGGAGGTTGGTTTTGTTTCCTTTGATGCTATAAGAGGAAAAGGAATCAGTTATCCCCAGGCAAAGCACATCCATGCTGATGATTATTTCTATTTGTTTTTTGATTATCTCTCTCTCTCTCTCTCTCTCTCTCTCTCTCTCTCTCTCTCACACACACACACACTAGTTAAGTGAGTAATGTTACTGCCGGAATAAGATCTTCATATGGTGTTTGCATTGTGCTATGTTTATTGGGTTTGTATATATCTAAAATGTTTAAATCTTATTGTCTATTTTAAATTTCAGGTTTTTCATGTTAGTTTATTGAGAAGAAGATGAAAAATATTTAAGATTATTTCAAAAAAAAAACAAGTTATTGATCAAGAGGGAGAAAACCAAGAGGAAAGAAACCAAAGGGGAGAAAACCAAGGGGGAGAAAACAAAGAGGGAGAAAACCAAAATGCTGGTTGTTCTAGTTCGAAAGCTCTTGAACTTGTTCTTTGTGACTCGGATTCTCCACCTTTTAAGTATCCAAAAATTGAAATTGCAGAAAGCATCGTGCGTGATCTAGGGCTGCAACGTCCTATATGGGAGATATCAGTAAATGAGAGAGATGAAGTTAGGCGAGCATATATTAATTATGGGTCATATCAACACAAGCTTCATAGATATCCAGTGTCAGGTCCTTCAAATCATCCTCGTAAATTTCAAGCTTCATGGTTTCAAAAATTTCCATGGTTAGAATATTCTCCCAAGACAGATAGTGCATATTGTTTGCCGTGTTATCTTTTCAGTACTCCATATTCAAATGACAGTCCATTTATTACTAAAGGATTCAGAGTTTGAAAAAAGGTGGGTGGTAGTGAGAAAACATGTGCATTTCGTATTCATGAAGGGACAAGTCAAAATTCACCCCATAATATGAATGTGAGTGCATTTAATGACTTAAGTCGTCAAAGCAAACACATAGATAAAATGATTGAAAAGCAAAGTTCAGAGCTTGTTCACAACAACCGCTTGAGATTGAAGGCATCCGTAGACGCAGTTCGTTGGTTAACATTTCAAGCTTGTGCTTTTAGACGCCATGATGAAAGTTCAAGTTCAATGAATCAAGGTAACTTTATTGAGTTCATTAAAACTTTAGCTAGTTATAATGACAGAGTTGCACAAGTTGTCTTGGATAATGCTCCAAAGAATGCTAAATATACATCACCAACAGTTCAGAAAGAAATTTTACATGTTTTTGCAAGTAAATTGAAAGCTAAAATTATAGAAGAAATTGGTGATGCTAAATATTGTATTATTATTGATGAAGCTCGAGATGAGTCCAAGAGAGAGCAAATGGCCGTTGTTCTTAGATTTGTTAATAAGCAAGGTCAAGTTCAAGAGCGATTTTTAGATGTTGTGCATGTAAGGGATACCACAGCAATTACTTTGAAGAATGCAATTTCAACTTTGTTGTCTCAACATAATCTTAGCATTCAAGATATACAGGGTCAAGGATATGATGGTGCTAGTAATATGCGAGGTGAATTGAATGGATTGCAAGCATTCATTTTTGAATGAATGTCCTTATGCATATTATGTCCATTGTTTTGCTCACAGATTACAACTTGCACTTGTTGCAGCTTCAAAAGAAGTTGGCCATGTTCATAACTTTTTTGAACAGTTAACATATGTAATTAATGTTGTTAGTGCAAGCAGTAAACGTAATGATGAACATTGTATTTATTTTACACTTGGGAGTTGGGACAACAAATTTTGGGACAGAGTGATACTCTTTGTCAGTCATTGCAAAAGCAAAGACAAGACATTTTAAATGCAATGGATATGGTTTATAATTCAAAAAAGTTCCTACAAGAACTTAGGGAGAATGGTTCGGATTCATTTATAGATACTGCGGGAGCATTTTGTGTGACACATGATATCCCTATTCCAGATATGGATGTTCAATATTTTGTCAGAGGATCACGTTCTCGTCGTGAATGCAGTTTTATTACAGTGAGGCATCATTATCATGTCGATATTTTTATTGTTGCCATTGATTCTCAACTGGTAGAGTTGAATAGTAGATTTAATGAAAATTCTATGGAAATACTACGTTTGATGTCGACATTCGACCCTAGAGATCAATATGAGTCATTTAATGCACAAGATGCATACATTCTTGCAGAGAAGTTTTATCCTGAAGATTTTCTAGACTCAGAGCTTATGAGTTTAAATTATCAGTTGAGGCATTATAAGAATGATATTTGTCATCATCCAAGTTTTCAAAATTTGGGTACACTATCAGATGTATGTCAAGCAATGGTACATAGTAGAAAAAGTGAAGGATATCCTTATGTATACAGGTTGCTTAGTTCTAACGCTTTCTGTCTCCACTGCAACCACAGAAAGGGCATTCTCTGCTATGAAGCTTATTAAAACAAGGTTGCGTAACAAAATGGAGGATGAATTTTTTGCAGATTGTTTGCTTTTGTATATTGAGAAAGAAATTGCTCAAATGTTTAATTCCAATGATATTATTGATGCCTTTTACAAGATGAAAAGTCGTAGAGCACAATTGCAATAGGTAAAGTATTTTGTTGCATCATTTTTATGTTAATGTTTATTTGAGTCATTATTTAGTTTTAATAATAAATGATGTAGTTTTTGTTTATATTTTATTGTGCAGGTGAATGAATGATGATATGTAACTATTTTCAATAAAAACAGAAGAAAAAATTGACTGTGTTACATATAAAGAATACAAAGCTGCTTGTTTTAGGTAAGTAACATGTTTTGATTTTGGGGTTCATAGATGTATTTGTTTGCTATATTATGAGTTGTGATATTTGTATGTCCACCTTATGCTCACTGCTTACACTTACGTCACTGTAATAGAAATAGAACACCTTATCTGCTGAGGACAGATCATGTTTTGTGCTAATGACAGAAGCAATTATTAAATGTGCCATAGGACAGGTCGCGCTTCACGTTCATGACGTGGGCAATTATATACGACATATGTTCACTTTTACTATACTGTGGTTTGCAAATATATATATATATATATATATATATATATATATATATATATATATATATATATATAATATAATATATTATATTATAGTTCGTTGGACCGTTTGGCCCGCCCCTGAAAAAAATCAGGCCTCGGCCCCTGCATATGATGTAGATTTATCCATGCATCAACTTGTGCAACAATAATCTTCAGAAGGTTTCACAGCAATAATATTAGCAACCATTGCTGGAGCAATTACAATGGCAAAAAACATGCTTGGATAACACAAGAGCATCTGACAAGAACATTCAACAAATACTGCACGCAGATTAGCATGGAACAACGTTGAAGCTTTGCCTCAATCAAGATAATTGCATAAAAGGACATAACCATTGCCTTAATCATGTTTTATATACAGAAATCAACTGCTTTCCTCAATCATTAAACATTGTGTAAGTCGAACGATTTCTAGACTTGCAAAGCACAAACCTGCATGCAAACTAGCATGGAATCACCTTGAACCTTAATCCTTGTAACCCCTTTTCTAAGAGCATACTTCATTCCAAGTATGACAGCTCGGTACTCAGCAAAATTGTTTGTGGCAACACCAACACCTTCACGAAGACGACAAATCTACACAAGATGGTCATACAACAGATTCACGTTGCAGTGAAAGCAAAAGCCAACAAATCCAAGCAGAAAAATCATAAGATACTCAATTTCCACAGTATAACATACCATAGTTCCACCATCCATTCGTAAAACAGCACCAGCACCAGCCTTTCCAGGATTTCCTTTTGAAGCACCATCAAATTCAAGTACACAAATATCCTATGAATCATCACTTGCTTTTTAGACTTTTTAAGGCTTCACCAGATAAAAGGATACTCGTGGAAATAACAGATAAAGATGTTAATCACACACAACATGCCACAGGATCCCAGAAAGAAACAAAGTAAAGCCTGTTTGCAACACTCACATGAGACATACTTGAGAATAAAGAATAAAAGAAATGATCATAGCAACTGTATTTCATTCAATATACAAATTACAAAGGAAACCCATCATAGGTAAAGTGTCACATGCCACATGGAATTAGTAAAATGGAGCCTAGTTGATACATCTGTTTAAAATTAGAAACATGTCTTCTCTACTCTTTTGTAGTGAATCATACATTAGGCTGAAAGCAGAGATAATAACAAGCACTGCAACAGCATAACAAGAAGAACCAAGGCAGGAATGGAATGTTTATGGAATTTACTTGTACTACACAGCAGCTATTTCAGAATACCATGAAAGGAAATGTTAGTGATCAATGATAGCCAGTTGTAGACATTGAAGGAACACCCTGTAGGCTGTAAGTGAAAGACATTACTAATGAACTTACGAATACTATCTTACCTTAACAGTTCAAAGAACACGGCTAAAATCTAACAGTAGAAAAGCATTTGGAAATGGTCTCTGGATTAATTGATCTCAGGCCAGTTCAAATTTGACTTCATGCTCTGCTAATCAAGTACATACCTATATATGTAACTACACTTAAGTATCATGTGCCAACATGCATAAAATCTAAAATACCCTTCTTAGTGCCAAAACTTGGGCCCATCAATAAGGAATAATTTAGAGAGTCAAAATAAGTAACTACAAGCTCCTTAAACAACAAGAAATACTATTTGTAAATATGACTGAATCACCATTTAGTGCCAAATTTGACTCACCAACAAATAGCTAACAAAGCCAGCTTAGGGAGTTAAAAAAAGCGCAAACTCCACAATAAGAACCAGAAAGGTGTTTTTTGGACAAACACCTTGTATAGTGTCACTTGAATCCCGTCTAGGTTCCCCTATAAATTATAAAGAGCCAACTTTTAGGACTAGAGAAGCAACTAAAATTCTGGTTTGGAAAGTAAACAAGTTCGTCTAGAAACTCTGACTGCAAAAATCCAAAGAACAAAGCCAAAATTAACCATGCATAACTTCAGGCCATATGCAATGTGCATTCCCCTTGCTACTGTCACCATTCTTTGCACTGCCCTTTCATCCAGAGCTTTTTCACCAATAGCCTTTTCTCTCTCTTCCCTCTCTACTTCTACAAAGGCCATTAACCGGTCTAAGGCTTCAACTGCTGTTTTAAATGCCCTGAATCATGGCCCTTTGTATCTATGAACTTGCTGTTGGCACTGATCCAAGATGTATAAATGCCTTGCTCCTTACCTCTGAAAACAACATAATACTTTTTTCTCACCATACCAACTGCCTGTATGATCAAAAGAACATTGTGAAAAAGATAATGGCCATAATGACCTGACATGTTTTAAGCAATATATGTATAGCTTAGATGTTACGCATTTATTTCACTGAAGGCCTGCATGCTTAGCCCGAAAGGCAGAAACTTTTCCACAGAATATAGAAATATTTGCACTGTACAAGTGTACAGTTACAAGTTTAATAGTAAATGTGGTAAATGCAATATTACATACAGCATTCATTTAAATGCAGGAACTTGCTTGAAAATACTTACTAGAACAATATTATCATGTTTCCAGACAACAATACATGCATGAAAAGTTGGACTAGGCATAAAATAAACGAAAGACGGCTAGCATTCGTGGTCAATTCAGCTCATGTTGCAATAAAGAACATGAAGCCATCACATTTATGAACAGCAGCGTATGTCAATATTCTTGTCATCTTCCTCACTAATAAAGAATCTTGTCCTGGATCACAAATAGCACAAAGAAGGGCAAGCATTCAGAAAATAATTGACGAAGAATAACTCACATTTCTAGATTTTGAAATATGAGTCGTTGAACCACAATCATTTATGTTTTCCTCTAACTGCGCTACTTGAAGCCTGAGAGGTTCCTAAAGATGCAGAAAGAATGCAATAGTTGAGAAAGCCAATATGGAAATGAAGAATTTTATCTCTTACGAGAAGGTAAAAACCGACATGAACATTAACCACAATAAATAATAGAAACAAGATAAAAATGCTATGATATCAAGCTATGTCAAAGTGAAGCTCCATTTTGGCTAGTGGTTTCTAATATCTTATACAATAGAAAGTATGATGGAAATTTGACAAAAAATGGCCATATCCCCAAAATTTTTATTCATATACCTGTGCAGGAGATATCAACAAATACAGCAATAACCATATACCAAGTGAGGAATGTCATTTGATGGTCTTTAAGAAGAGAAGAATGGGGTCTTTAGAGAATAATTCTTGTTAACTTCCCAACTCTCAATTTTTCAAAAAAAAGAAAGAGGTGATTTGACCAAGTAAAATTTGAAAACTGGAGGAAGACAAAAGCTATCAACAGGCCATTGTGCATATCCTCTTACCAGGTAACATGTATGAGCATTTTGCCACTTACATACAGAAAAATTTGGAATACAAGAACTCTAAATGACAGGCAGGCAAGATATGAGAATACAGATATTAGCTGGATCTTGGGTTTTTATTGGCTAGGTTTCTTCAAGTACTTTCGGGCAAAGCTATTTTTTTCTAGGGAAAATATCAGGAATTGAAAAGAATTTAAAAATAATCCAAAGGAAACAAATCCAGTATCCAAAATACTCAAACCCTGTCACATAGCATAGAGGTATGCTATTGCCTCAGAATATGCACACCAGAAAGAAGACAGAAAAGAACTTTAATTCAGAAATTACAACTAGATGTCATGCGAAAATAAAACACTGAGATGCATGAATAAAAATAAATGACAAGATCACATGAAAATATGGATAACCATTTTTTGGCATGCTAAATCATAAAAAGTTATTTGTTTTACCTCAAAAGTAAGTTCCTTATGAAAAAAAAAATAATGAAGCTGCATACAGACATGTAAAAGGGAGGAAATATTAAATGGACAAAATTTTAAGTTGGAACACAATGTCCTACAGCAAGCAACATCGATCAACAGGTACGATTGTTGCTTCTTTTCCCTTCTTTCAGAGAAGACGGGTTGCAGGTTTGGGGGCATGTCATGCAAAATGATGAAGGATGTATGACTACAAAAAAGAGCTATGGATCAAGAGGAAATGCATGCAGCAGCTATTGAAGAACAGGTACAAGTCAGCAGGTACATGTGAACTCAATGTCTCCTGGAAATAAGCTTAGTTTACTAAACAAACCAGGGACTGGTACCACGAAATCAACACGACAGGCATTGGCATTGCTCTAAGCAATATAAAATATATACAAACACTGAAGAAAGAAAAGAAACTCACACTATAACTAGCAATGGGCCTTGCCGTCGCATTGATTATTTTTTGATGCTTAGAACGTTCATTTGGAAGACCAGTTGATCCACAAGCTTCCTAAAGAAAGACAGAATGTTCAGAAAATGTACAAATTGAAATAGAAGGTAAAGGAAAAAATTTTAAACAAAAATTTCAACAGGTATATGATAATATAACGATCCAAGAAAAGCCAACAGCATACCTTGTCATACAAAATACACATAGAGAGTGCTTCTAGTTCCCATGCTTCATCGGATAAGGGCACTACGTCATTTCTCAAGTCCTAACATAATTTTCAGCTCCTCAATATTGTTGTTTGATATTTTAACCTTTGAAGTTTGAATTAGTAAATAATGAGAACTATTTGGTGAGGAGACCTATTTTTAGACTGATATTTAGTAACCAAAAACATAAGAGTTTGAATGATAAGGCAATTTTTTTCAGTCACTTACTGAAACAAATGCAGATCATGTCAGATCATAACTTCATATAACAATCACAAATATCATTCTCAGGAAAAAGTTCCCGGGATTCTCCAAATTTTATTTTCTGAGAAAATTTTGGAAATTTATAGAAAATTTTATGAAATTATGAGTTTCTTAAGCAAAAGATTTTAAGGGAAAACAACATGATATTATAGCAATATTACCATGATGTCTATGTTTTTATTATATTTATGAGACATCACAATATCTTCCTGATAATGTACCAAATAAAGCTGTGATAGTTCCAGAGATCACTAATATTCGTCGATATGTTTTGAATGATAATAGAGTGATTTTACATTTATTTAACTTAATGAACAGAAAATTAAGCGACTTAGTTCGTGTATTAGCAGTTGTAGTGACATGTTCTGCATGTCCATGCAAAAACAAGATATGCTAATATGCGTAAATGAGAACCCTCACAATATGGAGATGATAAAAGCATAGCAGAGAAATTACAGTCAACAATTCAAACATTTAGGACATAATCAGGCAATTTGAAGATTAATATATTACAACACCTGTAAAAGCTGTATACTGTCACACCCTAATGAAGTGAACATCTATGAACTTTGAAAATCTTTTCTGTCTAAAAGAATGATCATTCATGTTCAGTATGAAACATGGGGCAAGAAATTAAATGAGTAGTACCCAATTGAACTATTTAGAATCTATTAAATTTGTACCAAGGAAATTCAATTTCAATAAGTGAACTAGCAAATGATAAAATATTCCTCCAATATAACTAGAACATTTATCATAACCATGCAGCACTACAAATGTGATGATAATGCAAACAAATACAGAAAATTTCATGATCAAATTTTGATCAGTGTGTCATTACTTTTCTTTGTAATGGTAGCCCTTTTTGTCATGCAAAATCATCTAACAAATCTAACTTTAGCACTACTAAACATGATAAGACAGGGTTCCGACTCACATTAATGGAATCTGCATCACGAATTTCAACTGGCCTCTTCTGCTCAACTGTTTTACTGGACCTCTTGGCAAAAGAAGAGAAAACGCCATCTGGTTCCTGAGTAAGATAAAAGTCATCCTTTGTGTTTCAAAAATGACAGAAGCAAAAGAAATTTAAGAAACAAATAAGCAACTTCTCAAAACAAATTTATTGTTCCATCAGTTCCCATCACAACCACTATAGTGCTCTGCATGCATGACCTTGGGAAGAAACACTTATAAAAAAATAAGCTAATTGAACATAGCACAAAAAAAGAAACTGCACTGGAAGCTTAAATACCAATTCAACTTAGAATGATTCAGAATTTATTGTGCTTGTAGATTTTCATAGCAAAAAAATTTTGGCAACTGGAGTTCCAGCTTAGACAGTTAGACCTGTTGATGTTGCATGGGAAATGATAGGCCTACCCACAAAATCAGACTAGTCTAGGTTCCCTAGGCTTAAATAACACTAGTAACCTAGTTCAACTTTAGATACCCTAGGCATCAGTCTCACTTAATTGACTAATGTTTTAACTTCTGAAGTTCCTAGCAGGAACTATTGGCTAATACATTATGCACCATGTAAAATAAAGAGAAATAGCAAGATTATTTCAAAATGATGGATGCACATTAGGCATGTGGTACAAACTTACAAAGGAATTTAGAAGTTCAAGTTGACTGTAATGCAGAATAATCATCACAAAAACATAATAACATGGGATGATCCTCGTCAAAGTACTACCTGATGAGAACATGGAACAAGAGGTCCAAAAACATCCTCCTTCAGGTCCATTGAACAGATTGAGTAGGCAGCATTCTTCAGCCCGCAAAGAGCCAGATATTCTTCAGCTTGCTTAGACAAGTAATGACCTTTATACACGCTAAAAGTTGGGTCCCACAACTGGAAAAAATATAAATATGTTTGTAACTTTGTACCTCACAGGGTGATAAGCAACAATGGCTGAAATAATTTATTCAAAACAAGTACCAACTAACAACACCACAATCCAACCATCAACTTCATCATATTCAAGTCAGAGGGTTGTGTTATTGCCTACTAAACCCCCTCTCTGCTGAAACACTGTCAAGAATTATTTCCAAAATTGTCTTACAAATCATTTGTGTCGTGAACAGACTGTTTTCTCTTTCATATACATCTATATCTTGACATATGCACGTAGAGACGTGAAACCCAGCTAGCTGGCTAGTCAGAGCTAATCTCCGAGAACCATCTCAACCTAAACGCCAGAACAGACAAAAAGGATTGCTTTTAAACAGTATCTATCCAAAGAACAGGACGCACTTAAAGAGCAAACCATGGTTAGTTAGCATTAAACGTTGACCCGATAAATATCATTTGCAGCAATGTGTTCATATTTGCAAGTGCTGAATCAAGTAAAGTATCAAGCGATGGCGTTTCCCCATGTTAAAAGCAAAACAGCGCCATGGTAAAACAACACGGCCAGCGTCAATGTTTTCCTACTTCTGAAAATAGGCAGGAGTTAACCTGATATAATATGCTACACATTTACCTACCACTTAATAGTAGAGAAAAAATTGTAAAAGGATAAAGCTTATTGTCCTCAGAAACAAAAGAAGCGAAAATATATGCAGTAGAGATGCATGGAAGAGTGGACCAACTTGGCCTTGGCAATCCTTCAAGGACTTGTATACCCCCACAGTGTCTCCCTTCCTAACCACATAGAAGGCGTCCTTCTCTTCTTCCATTGGTCCCCAACGCTCCCAGCCAACAGCAACCGGTTCCCGCAAGATTCTCGCACAACTGCAACGAGTATCGAAGAGCACCAATACAGCGCTTGATTCAAGCGCCCTCGGGCGAAACCCACGTCTGTTTCTGATCGTCTCAGAAGGGATACAGCTCCCCCATTTGAAACTACAGCTCCATTGAAACCCAACCGCGCAGGTCATGTACAGGCGCGCTTCAACCTCTTCGGAAGGAAGCACTCCAGAAGGTCTATAGAATAAGGAGGAAAAAAATCAACTTTTATAGCAAGAGATCGACAAGAAAACGAAAACGATTTGGTTCCGCCAGAGGAGCGAAAAGTGGAAGGATCAAAGGCGCTAAACTACTGATTGAAAAAGATACCCATCTTCCCAAGTAAGTAAAGCAGATGGAGAGCTTCATCAGAGAGGCAAAGAAAGCAAACGGGTACCATTGCAGAGAGAAGGTGAGCCATCATCCGTTCCGGTCTTTCAGAGAGATCGGAAAGGCAACTGTGCCCACAGTGAACACCCTTACCGCCCAGCACCCTGGGGAACCCCCGACGCCAAGATGAAAACGGTCCTATCGGGCTGATCACGCCAGGGAGTCCAAGACTCCAGAACCAACTTCTTTCCACCGGAACTTGATGGATTTTACGCTTTCGATCTTCTTCTTGCGCACTAAAACGATTGGACTCAACCTAAACCTGTCCGTTTCTTAAGCAACCTATATTGCTTATGGCTCACATAAAAGTAAACACATATATGTATATAATTGATAAATTAAAACCCTTACATGGTACACCCATAAAAATATTGGTTGTTGATCATTACAAGATTTACAATAGTTGAGAAAAAAAGTTATTAATTAATAGTAAGAGTATCATCCCTATTTCCTGTTTTGCATTGTTTTTCTTTCAACCATCTACATTCAAAATATCAATAACTAAAATAATTCTTTACAAATCTAGCACTTTTAGTAACTACTAATTTCTATATATCTATGTGTGTGCATAAAAATTGAATTTTGACTCCTGCTATCCAGTAACTAAAATCACTCAGCTCATGAGCGCCGTCTTATCCATTGTACTTAACTGTTGAGAGAGAAACAAACATGTGATAAGTATTTTCATGATTTAGTATTAATTCACACTTTTTGTTATTTTCTCTCAACTGCTCATCACAATAGATCAGACGGCCCTCATGAGTGAGTTCAGTGATTTTGGATAGTTAAAGTAATCATTCACTTGTTCACTTGTGCATGTGTATTCATCTATGTGCAATGTTACTAAATAAATGAAAAATAAAAAAAAATCGCTAGGAGAATTATAAATCATTGTTAAAAGTACCATGAACTATTGTCAATGTTAATATGTCTAGTTTTTAGTGATCAATTGTCATGACCCAAGTTCTTGATACAATTTTTTTTAATATACACGTATAAAAGTCATTAAAACCAAACCACAACTCGAGTAGTACATGACAAACTAAGAACTAACAAAGCATTTTTTTTTTTCAAGTGACATCTTCAAATCTCACAGAAAGACTCAAACCCGAAGAATAAAATAACGACAAAGCTCATACTCAACACAGTGCCTAGATCACCAATGTTGTCCAACACAAAAACTGATGATGACAATCCTATAGCCAATTATCTATCATGACAATCCTATAGCCAATGAGCTATCATGAACTGCTTGTATCATCAGACAAATCCATATGAGGATTCATGACTAACATGTGTTCTTAATTTGAATTTGACTCTACATTAACAATGTACATGCATGTATTATATATATATATATATATATATATATTACCATACCTTAGGTTTACATTCCCAATTTTCAAAATTTTATCCCCTAACTATCTGTTCAAACTAAAATTTGTCTATTTGCAATTAATCACATAACGATTAATCTATATTCATCATTAGAATTAACACAAGGACCATGTGGTAGTACTTGTCTAATTAGGTACGATTTAATGCATGTCATAGCAATGACTCGATTAGATTATCTTGTTACATAAAAATAGTAGAACTTATGAAATTTTCAAAATCAAGTTTAGACTCCAACCTTCCATGTGTTTTCTTTCTATTTTTAAAAGTTTCATAAATCTTGACTAGTTCCACGCACTGACCAAATTAAATATGATTTGAACGTTTTAATTTTTCACTGGGGCTGCACAATGAGTTGAGCTATTTCGGACTCGACTTGACTTGGAAGTAAAAACTTGACTTGAACTTGACCAGGTCACACTAAGGAACGTTGTTGTAACCCAAATGGCAACAAAACTTTTGGAGTTAATGGAAATAAATCACAGGTAGACAAGTCGGCAAGTGCAAACAAAAATACTGAAGCAACGTTTCTGGTTTTACCAGCTACCAATACGTCTCGAGCTGCTGCTACCAAAATGGCGAAGTATGAAGCGCGCATGGTTTATGTTTCTCCATGGAAACGGCTGCCTTTATATTGCCGATGTATCGAAGTTACACGCGTTGGAGAAATAACGTGCATGTGGTGCTGGTTTGCTTTCCCTTTCTTTTTCTTTTTTCCCTTGACAAGGCTGAATTTCTCGCTTGTTTGCTCCTTTTATTTCCAGTTACTTTAGATTCTTGTCATGCATCTTTGCATGTTTAGACATGCGCCATTTCATGTTAAATAAGCGTTTGATGCTTTTTATATCTTGAAAAGATCTCCGTCCATCATGCTGTGGGCTTTGATGAATTCGAACTATCATTCTAAACATGTTAAAAACCTGATTTTAACAAGGAAATAGCTTCTGATACTAAAGAAAACTTCCATATATTTATATATCAGTCAAATGTGGAAAACAAAGTATCTTTGACTGCTATATATGGAAGTTTTCTTTAGTATCAGAAATTATTTCCTTATTAAAATCAGGTATCTAGGTTTTAAGCACATTTTTCATTACCTAAAGATACTTTGTTTTCCATTACAATCTAAGAAAAAAAGGCTAGGAAGTGATTGGAAAAAATGAAAGAGGATTTCATTCAATGCATGATCTCTTTTCAGGTTGAACTTTTTTTTTTTTAAAAAAAATCTATTTTAAAACATGTGGTTTCCCTACCAAACAAAAACCATATGGTTTCCCAAATACTACCATTGTAAACTCAAATTTGGTGATTTTCACAACATCCAAATAACGCCAGTTTTCCTGCTATGAAAAGTTCAATTTTCTAATTAATTCAAAAAAGAAATTACATGAACATGCTCACATGTAAACAATAAATCATGATACCTTACATTAGGAACAAACTGAAGATCGTCTTACAAATTCAAACTCAATTATCCCTAGATGCAAATTTTCTTATGAAATAATTCAACTACTGGGATCAAATTTGGATGGAATTATGTCAGATTTAAATGCATGTTCCCTAGTCAAGTGCTTCGCGTTATGATTGATTATCATGGACAGGTAAATGACAAATACAATGTATTTGATAGATCAATTAAGTGATCCTGCCATGCCCATGAACAATCTATTTGAGCAATCCATATAATGAAACACTAAAAGAGAGTTACATGACATTTCATTTGAAAGATTGGTGGGTGAAATAAATTTATTAATGTTTATTTAGAGAAAACACCCTTGGGTATGGGCGAAGCTAGAAATTTTACATGAGGCAGGTTGAATTAAACTTTCTAAATTTTGACAAGGGCCAAAATATCATTTTTCAAAATTTTTATATAAAACAAGTGATTTTTTTTCTTTAAATTTACATGTAAATATATATATATATTTTTTAGGTAGGGCCAGGGCCCATGCAGGCCTTGCCTTGGCTCTGCCCCTGTCCTTCTTCAGTATAAAACCACCATACCCTTATGCTTTCAAGGTTCCAACTTAGTTCAGGGTGTAGGTGGCTGTAGCACAATTTAAGATGATCAATGACAATTCTTTTTCCTTGATAACTTGCCTCTACCTCTGATTGTTCCCTACTCAAGTACTTCGCGTTATGATTCATTATCATGGACAAGTAAATCACAAATACAATGTATTTGATAGACTAATTAGGTGATCCCACCATGCAATGAACCATCTATTTAAACAGTCGATACAATGAAATACTAAAAGGGAGTCGCATAAAATTTAATGGAAAGATTGGTGGGAGCGGCGTTTTGTTCTTTTAAAATGTCTATTTAGGAGAAGCAACCTTAGACATAAAACCACTCAAGTTCATACTCATATGTCTTCAAGGTTTTAACTTGCTTCGAGGTCTGGTCGCGGAGACGATCAAAGGCAACTATTAGTCGCGGTAAATCCTGGTCCGCCCACGGTTATGTAGTGGCCATCTGATTCATCCTGCCAGTATGTGACGTTATAGCAGCCGGGATTGGTCATGAAAACATTAAGTTGATGAGGAGGATCATAAGGTTGGTAGTCGGGGTCATATAGGGTCATGCTTTTAATTATCCCCTGTTCTGAGGAATGCCCGCTGCCCATTCTGGTCTTGGTGTGCCTTCCCCATCTTCTCGAGTCCAAAACCTTTCCTCCCCAGTGAACCTCATTCGCTAGCCCAAATTCACCGTCGGAGTTTGTTTCCGGCCAAAACCCGATCAAATGGCCATTAACCCGAACCACCCAATCTCCATGACGATTCTGTTGATCACCCACATGCATAATCAGTAAATCAATAAATACACTTTTTCTTTTCTTTTTCTTATAGTTATGTTATAGTGCTATATAGCAATGTTTTTAAGCATGACGTGAAGGGTGCATTTGAATGACACTCTCGAAACTTCGTTTTATGAAAAATTTTTGTAGGGTTTATGAAAAATGGGTTTTTTTGTATTTGAGTGACACAACCAAAACCAGTAGCGGGTAGCTCTGATATTGTGTGATTGGTGCGGGCCACTGCCCATGTCAGCCCCTCAAATCTTGCATTGTTATTAAGCTGACCACATGCGGTGCCCACACTAAACCTGAGTCAGTGCCCCAAAACTAATAGCGGATCTACTGAGTAACTGGTGTTGGCACTACTCATGCCAATCCTTGAAAACTTGCATTGTGATTAAATTGGACATAGGTTCAGCCGCATGTAGTACCCACATCAAACCTGAGTCAGTGCCTCAAAACTAATAGTAGAGCTACTGGTGTTGGCATTGCCCATGCCAGTCCCTGAAAACTTGCATTGTGATTAAACTAAACTGGGCATAGGTTCAGCTAGGTCCAGCCACATGTAGTACCCACACCACCCTAAGTGAAAAATTCCTTGTTTTTTTTCGTGGATAATATGGTAGTGGGGATCCGATTGTTCACGTTCATTTCAAAGACCAGAATTTATGAAAACTAAATTTTAACCAAACCCAACTTTTTTATATTGTTCAAATACACCCAAAACATGGCTTTGGAAGTAAAACCATTGCCATGAAATCTGGTTTTGGGTGTCATCCAAAATTCCGGAAAAGTTGACATCATTGACATGTAAATAAAATAAAATAAAAGGTTTATTTTCACAAATTTTAATATAAAATATATGTCACGACTAATATGAAATATTATAAAAAAATATGTATGTTAGGCTTTGAAATTGATGTACCAACAGCACCTCCTAGTTTTTCCCACATGCATAATCAATAAATCAATCAATACACTTTTTTTCTTTTTCTCATAGCTAAGTTATTATACATAACATAAAGGGTGCATTTGGATGACACTTTCCGAAACCCAGTTTTGTAAAAACTGACCTTTTTAATGCAAAGTTTGTGAAAAATGGGTTTTTGTATTTGGATACTTCTTTTTAATTATTTGAAAAATGGATTCACCGTCTTTTTTAAAAACAAGGTTTTGTGAAAACTGAGTTTTAACCAAACCCGGTTTTTATGTTATCCAAACATACCCAAACATGGTTTTGAAGGTAAAACCATACACACCAAAACCTGGTTTTGAGCTGTCATCCAAAACGCCGGCAACGGTTGCATGATTTATATGTAAATAAAATAAAATAAAAGTTTACGTTCATAATTTATAATATAAAATGCAAGTCATGACTATATAAAATATTATCAAAATATATATGTTTTCCCATAACTTGTAATATTTGATAACATGTATTATCAAAATATATTATCTAATAATAGCACCTCGTAATTCTCCCACCAAAAAAAAGAAAAGAAAAAAGTTTACATGAAAACACATGCGTACAGAGGGACACAAACAAAGGAACAAACTTCTCTCTCTAGAAATATGTTGGAGGCTAGGAAGATTTCATACATACCCCTTGAATATCTATTTCTATTTCTTGCTGTGTCCTTCTCCAATCTGATTTCTATTTCCCCATCCCTAATGGAGATCAATCACCATAACTCTTATTGGGAGAACCACCATAATATCATACTATAATTATTAAACTTTTCGTGTGAGCCGGTGGAACCCATCACTTAACCTTTTGTTTCCCTATATAAAGCGAGCCTATTTTAGATGCTTCAGGGTGTCACCTTTGCGACTAAGGGTGGGCATCGGGCCCGGGCCCGGTAGGCCGGCATGGGTCGGCCCGGCCTGGTTCGGCCCGTTTAAGTTTAAAAAATATATATATTTTTTAATTTTTTGTTTCAATAATATATATTTATTATTAATAAATATATTTTATATCTAAAAACATTATTTTATGATTAAAAAATGTTTTTTATTTTTAAACGGGCCGTCCCGGGCCAGGCTGCCTGGCCCGATGCCCACCCCTATTTGCGACTGTTCAACTTACATATCTGCAACCTTTTTATGTTAGAAGAGATTAATACTCTGACACTCGAATAAGGATGTCAATAAATCCGATTTGAATGGGATATCCGATCAATCCGATCCAAAAAAATCGGATATGAAAAAAAATTTTAATATCTGATTACGAAGTTGGATCAAATTCAGATTTAATAAATGGTATCCGGTTGGATTCAGATATATATAAATATCTGATATGATTTGGATACAGATTCGGATTAGATTCATTTTTAGACAAATACCCAATAAGTAATGCTATTAAATTTTGAAAATTGACAAAATCCAGATCAAAATTTGGATTCAGATATAAATATAAAAATCGGATTCGGATTGTAAAATCCGGAATTCGGATTCGGATATGACTTTTCTTTATTCAAATTCGAATCTGGGCATATGAATATCCGAAAAATGAGATACGATTAAGGATACAACCGATCTTGACATCCCTACACTCAAAAGATAAACTGGCCGCCTACTAGCCCAGACCCCAAGCTGTTGCACCAATCTTCTCAGGGACCAAGAGAAACAATACTTCACCAACAACATATTTCTAATTTACAACATTAATAGTCGAGACACTAATTACAATCATAGGGGATTTAATGGTAAACAATATAATTACCCTAGTGAAGTAAAAAAACCGTGCCTTCCTATCTCCAAATAAGCCAGGATTTACCTTCACCATTGGAAAAAGTAAAAGATCAAATCATATAAACAAAAGCATCGCAAGATACCAACCAACTGTAACTAATTAAAGAGACAATTTCTCTATTAATCAGGACAAAGATAAAATCGAAGGTACCATCCAACCGGCTTCCACTGACATTATTTGGCCTCGATATTTTTGCATAACCCACATCTGAGATGTACTCAACTCGCTATTGTCCTCAACAGAAGGACTCCAAATATTAATAATTCCTTTGCCTCCTCCATAAAGTCCATTCAGAGCCTGAACTGTTGCATGCTATGTTGCATTTGCATTTTAAAACAAGGAGTGCAATTAGTAAGGAGTCTTCTCTTCTCTGAATGTGCAAGACAACTTGGAACCATAGAAAAAAAAAAGCAAATTAAAGTCATGAGGAGCATAGTGTGACTGGTTGGGTTGTGAAAGTCAAGTCGTCAGTTCGATTCTCGTGGGCACTACTCTTACAAGATTGCTAATAGTTGATACACTATCCTCAAGTTGACAAAGCTTATGCTTGTCACCCAAGTCCCAAAACAGTCATGGACCAAAACTAGTTAGGTGCACACCCCTATGCATGACTAAATTGCCCCCGTTAAAGTAACAAAGAAGATTTTTAGAAGGACATAAAAAATGAATTATAAAAATGTCAAAAGTCTAGAATGTACATATAATTTATAAAAAAAAAAATCTAGAATAGCCCAACGTGATTGCATATTTGTTGCATGGGACTAGATCTCTAGTAAAGGTATGCAGTAAAAGAAGGGAGATATTTTTGTAATTGAAAAAAAAACATGTCTTTTGTAGTGATTTCATTTTTTTCATTTCTATGTTTATCTTACCAAAAACTTGTCTTTCTATGTGAACGATGGGTACTTTGTTATTAACCATACTAACACACAGGGGGAGGGCCCGCCTAGGCCATGGTCCTACTCTGGCCAATGAAAAAAAAAAATTACTTTGAAAAAAATAAATTTTTTTAATTGCACCATATATTTTTTGGATTTGAATTCAATTTGACCTTACTCGAATTCAGAGGTTAGACTGTCGGCCCGCCCCTAAAGAAAATCCTGGCTCCGCCCCTACTAACGCATGAAATTTCTTGCATCAGTATGACGCATATAACCAGCTTTGCTCGATCACACATTGAACCTTAAGAGCAGGGGAAAAGGTGGGGCGGTTTAGACCTCTCTTTGAATAACTAAAGAAATGCAGGTGAACTACAGATTTTCAAAGTTTAATGAAGAATAAGAAAGAAAGAGGAAGAGATGGAGGGGCATGGATTATTTGATATACAAAACCTCATATCGAGCTGCCACTTCATGATCCATTAATGGTTTACGACTTGAGAAAGAATTTGGCACGAGATCTTGCGACACTGTCCATGGCACTATGATTGAGGGCTCCTGCCTTAGTGGCCTTAAGAAATAGAACGCTTCCTGCTGGGCAGCCAACGCTTCTCAACTCGTCACTTGCCGATCGATCACGGGAATTGTTCTTCGATCTTGTTGCTTCTTGCAGCATGAGTTTCGCTCTCGACTGCCGCCATGTTTAGCACATGCACCAGAACACACAAGCATATATAAATTTCAGTTATTTTTGCATCATATATATATTATATAGAATGCTTAGTCTTAAATCATGAGCATGATGATCTTGAATCTGAAGATTCTTCTCGGGGTTTATATGAGTGAAGTTGCAGGATGCTGGAAAAGTACTTCGCGGAAACATTAGGGTATAGGTGAAATCAAGCTTATGTATAACAAACAATGTATATTTTAAAAAAAAAACGCATTTAAAACGTTAAAGATTGATCAGCCGCACAAAACGTAAAAAAATCGTATTTAAAAAAATCTCAAAAACAAAACATGTGTTTTTTCATGTTTTTCTCATACTTTTTGGTAGTTTTTAGTTACCAGATTTTATTTTGGCCGTTTTGTCATTCTAAGATTGTTTAACTGCCTTTCTTTTTCTCCTGGAAAGATTAATTGTTTTAAAATTTACCAAAATTTTCTTGTTTTTTCTCATGAAAAACAACTTTGCAGTTTTATACCTACAAAAACCTCACCCTTTAAAACCCGAAAATGGTATTTGTGGTTATGGTATAAAAGCATGCAATGCATCAAATCCGCACTAAATTTGAGTGTTAGGTTAAGTTCCAGTGATTATATATTAGTTGGAATTTCAAGATTAAATTCCTTTCTTGGATTAGGCTTATGTAAATGAAGGATGTGTTTAGTAGACAAATTTGAAAAGGAGAGAAAGGAAAACAGACTCTGGTTGAAGAGTTCCTCATGCCAGGCTGACTGTAAAAATCCACACAATCGAAGACGTCACCACTATCCAACTGAAAATTAGAAGAAGTATTAAGACCAATATTAATGTTGAAATATAATATTGGCAACCTTAGTAGTAGCACATGTAAAATATAAGTTTTGGATATCATAAAAAATCAAATGCCACAAAGTGGATTTGGACAATTTTTGGTCTCTATATTACTTCTAGGGTTAATCAAATTAGTCAATATGCATCTAGTCTTATTGACCTTTCCCTTTTTTTTTTTCAAATTTTATATTAAGAAACAACTGAAATGACCTTTCAGTTAACATAATATCTAGTGAAGATAAAGAAACATCCGGAGACCTATATCAACTTTTGTCACCTTGATATGACTAGCTCAAGAGTGGAAGTGGGTGGTAAGGCTAAGCACTGGGCTGGGCTGAGCCACCGGCGGGCACTCGGTACCTGACCCCGAGAAAAAGGGCATCGGGCCGACCCGTCACCAAAGTTTATGTGATGGAGATGACAAAGCATCTCTTTTGAGAACCATTACTACCACCTGATAGCTACTCTAAACACGTCCAAAGCCGCCCTCTTGGACGGCTCGAGCCGGATCAAAATTATTTGTAGCTCTTTCCATCTCATCCAACGAAAATGTTTTAGTAGATCCTGTATATCTTGGAACACTAGAGCTAAATATTTATTACATATATTTTATTAATTTATATATATAATATTTTTATTACAATTAATTATATTTATTTATTATTTTATATTAAAAATATATATATTTTAATTTAATCGGGTCACAACGGAGCCGACTCATTATGGAGACCCCCTAAGGTTGGGCATTGGGTGGACCAGATGCCTAGGCTTAGCGGGTGGGGTCCCATGCCCCACAAAGCCCACTCTTTGAGTCATTAATTCAGAACTGAAAGCTGGGTAAATCTGGGTTGGGTTTATGGTCACTGTTTTACAAAGCAGCCCCACGAGATTTAGGCCACTGTTTTGCGGTCAACTGAAATTTTGTTAACTATATATTTAATGTTTGATCTGATCTTGAATCTGCAAAAATATTGATAGCTGACTAAAAAAGACAGAGTGATGAAGAAGATGACGTGACTCTTGACTGGTTTCTCCTCGTGATAATATTTTCTCTTGGCAAATAGGCTTGCTGCCTTCACTTAACGAGCCGTGACTGACTAAAATACCAAGAAGACACAAAATGAGGGACGCATACTTATTTGTGGAACTCATATTGAGGGTTTGGTCTTCCTAGAATATCATGTGGTGAAACTCAAAGATTGAGCTTTGGATGGTGTTTGAATTTGATTATAATGAACAATTTGTAGTACAAAACTGTATATGATATATCTTTAGGAAATTGAAGTTATTTGGTAGGTGAAGCAAGAATAGAGGGAAAATTTTTAAAACTCAAATCCATATTTTCCAAAAATAGCAAGAATTTGCCTTGTGTATTGAATACGAAATTATATGTCATCTTTCACTTTATGTCATGCTATTGAATACCATCTTTTTCTTTCTACAAATATTTAGTTCAGAAATCTTTCATTGGTGAATGGAACCAACCCGAAGCCAAATCTTTACCTATTTGTACAATAATGGATATTAACCCTGTTGGTGGTTCATGAATCTCTTTCAGCAGTGATGTCAATCAATTGAAAATTAACAAATATTTAAAGACATAAGTAAAATTTTATATGGTCCTTTATCCTTTTCCCTGTAATAAAACTTAACAAAGACTTGGGTGATCGTAATCAGGGTGAAGCTAGAAATTTTTTACTAAGGAATATATATCACAAAACATCTTAGACATTATATAATAATATGATTAAGGGGCACTAGGTAAATAATTAACGGGCACTAGTATATGAACAAACAAATTGTTGATGATTACCGTTATAAAAACGATTGAAATGTGTGGGACCGTGTGGGCAACTGCCCACACATGCCCACATGGGGCTCCACCCTTCTAGGTAAGTAATTCTTGCTTATTATAATGAAAGGAATGCAAGAGCAAGACAAAAGGGCAATAAAATTCGAATCCATGTTATCAGTGCCACCTTCTCCAATTGGTCGGACATGTCATCGAGTATGCTTTTCCTGTAAGTGCAGTGGAGGAAGAAGCTTGTCGAAAGCAAAATGTATGTACATGTTGCTCAGCTCGAGCTCAACTCGATCGAGCCCGTCTCATTTAAGCTCGGCTAGTGGGGAACTCCATTAGACTTGATATATTTTATTTGTTTTAAGTTTGAAAATTACAAAAAAAAAAACCTAGGTTAAATGAGCTTACTTTAGTTTAATCGAGTCGAGTTCATGGAACTCAAACTCAACTTGTTTATAAAGTTAGTTCTTAGTTAAGCTTGAGCTTAGTTGGGGCAGTTTGAGTTCGAGTCAAGCTCGAGTTGGCTCGACTCACTGCACAGCCCTAGTGACGGGCAGGAAAAATCTTCCAGAACAAAGAAACTGTACCAGTTGAGAGTCAAAACTGATCGACGAACGATAAAATTAACTAACAGTCAGGCAAAAAGGGTCTCTCATAAATCCAAGGAGGCTTAAAACTCTGAGAGGGGGATGAAAAGAATACTTAAATATAAATAATTTAGGAGCAGAGATATGTCATCCTACTAATCAAGGGCCTGCTGGTCTGCTATGACCTCGCATATGATTTTCCGTATCAAAATGTCTTACGAAATATTTAAAACCAATGGTCCTGCTGCATTGATTTCTCTTCTACCTCTCTCATCCCCTCTATAAATGTGTGAAGAGGCCTGCACCTTTCTTATTTCTTTTCGCAAATAGGGATGTCAACATATCGAATTCAGATCAGATATACCCTTAATCATATCCGTTTTTTCGGATATTCACATATTCTAACACCAATACGAATAAAGAAAAGTCATATCTGAATCCGAATCGAAATCCAAAATCTGATTCTATAATCTGAGTCCGAATTATATTCACATCCGAATCCGAGTCCGAATTTTGAACCAGATTTTGCCAATTTCCAAAATGTAATAGCATTAGATATAGGATATTTATCTAAAAATGAATCCGATCTGAATCCATATCGGAATCTGATTGGATATTTATGTATATCCGAATCCGCTTGGATGCCATTTTAAATTCTAATCCGATCCAATTTCTTAATCGGATTTTTTTTCATATCCGACTTTTTCGGATCAGTTCGCTTGGATATCCGATTCAAATCAGATATATATATATATATATATATATATATATATATATATATATATATATATATATATATATATATATATATATATATATATAGACACACACATATAAAAATTAAACAAAATACATGCCATTTGTATAGGCTACCGATTTGAACAACACCAGTGGTGGCAACGGTGTACCTGTCAACTTAAGTGTCATGCCACACTACTATGAACGTCGAGGCACAACACCCACTATTGATTTCTACATCCATTTCATATTCAACTATGGTTCAGAACAACCACAATAGACATGATAAATATGTCCATTACTTCCAAATCATGAAGGGTCTTACACAACCAAAAAGCGCTAATGGTTTTTCCTCACCATCAAAGAAAAACAATAAGAAACATACAAAAGGAATTGCTCGATGTCCCAAAGGACGTCAATCACCTATGGAAAGAACTTAACAAACTGGTTCTCTCATCAAGGAGCCAAACCTTATGATCAGAGACCATTACATGCATTAATCACTTTGAACTGCAAATAAAACTTTATCTCATCACACATAATCTAATCTTTACTAACACTATACTTTTAGCTCTCCTTTTACTGTAATATGACTTGCCATTCTCCATTTTCTAGTAGCCAGAGTATCCCTCAGACCTGCACTGTTAATTTGCCTGGGGAGGTGCTGGAGCCTTGGGGCTTAGGCCTTCTGTTTTGGCCTCATCACCAGGTTTAGTTGCCTTTGCAGACTGCACAGTTTCAGGTCCTCGCCGGATCGGGAAGCGCCGATATCGTGGAGCTGCTGGAAGATTATCCCTCTTGCCTGGTGTGGATGGAATCAGGATCAGGTCGCTAACTAATCAAAGAAATAAACAGCTGACAGATCGTTATATGCATTGCAAAGGGAAGATTAGCTTATTGGTAGCACTGTACACGAGCCGAGTCGAGTTCAGTCAGCTTAAATAGACCCGATTCATGCTCGAGTCGGGGTGTATAAGGTTAGCTCGTGCTTGACTCGTTTACTAACTGTTTATTTGATTTGATCTCTTTCCTTGGTTTTAAGTTTGAAAATAAAAAAAGAAAAAAAGGCGACATAGATTAAAGGAGCTTACTCAAGTTTGATTGAGTTGAGTTTATGTAACTCAAACTCGATCGACTTGTTATAAACTTGAATTTTCAGTTAAGCTCGAGTGAGCCGAGCTCAGAATTAAGCATAGCAACCGACCTCTAGGTAGCTCAGCTCCTCATACGGTCCTACTTGCCGGTGGGTGACCCTCGTAAAGCCAAACAATACTATCAGATGCGATTGATTATTGTTTGCGTTATATTTGAGTCTGCCATATGCTGATTCTAAAGTTCCCGGTTGTGACCAAGCACATTATGTGACATGATGAAAATCAAACAAACAAGCTTACCGAGTCGAGAGTCGAAATATCATTTTTCAAAATTTTTATATAAAACAAATAATTTTTTTTTTAATTTACATGTAATTTTTTTAAAAATGTTTTTGAGGTTGGGCCAGGGCCCAAGTACCCCGCCCACCCCCGAGTACTTGACATGAATATGAATTATTTAGATTGGTCCAAGAATGCCTTAGCTTTTGAGTGGGCACAGACAGCAACCAACTACTAATAATTTTCTCTTTTGTATCGTTTAAAAGGTTGTAGTAATAAATTTTAAATTTTTAAAGAGCATAAAAAAACTTGTAAATGAAAAAAAATTGTTTTGAAGTGTTAATAAAAAATAATTATTTTTTTGTGGGTCTGTGTGATCAACGGCCCACATGCTGCCCACCTCTACCCCTGCTTTTAGGAACCATATTATGTGGATTGAGTTGATTGACAGATACAGATACCAATATTTTTACCAAACTCAAGAACCAGATCCAATCCATCATAAATAAAGAAACAGAAAATGAGAGAGTAATGCTACGGCACCTATTTCTACCAACACTCATGTTGTAAAGTCATGATATTATTGTTATAATTAGAAATTTATCAGGCCTTATGTGTCCCTTCAGTACGATTTTTTAGTCATGAGGATTTCGGTAGTGTCATTTGCACATGAAACAATATCTTTCAACATCTTGAAGATTAGCATATCTTGGGTATTATTTTTTTGAAATATTAAGATATATAATCATATTTATTAAAAAATTACAAGATCTAAAACTTGTTTTGCCTAAGTATGGCATGCAAATTATATATGTGTACAACAGTTGGTTGAATAAAATAGTATATAATATATGAAAAAATTGAACTTCTTATCAGTGGGTGCTCATAATTTGGGGAGCACCCTATCTTCAACAAACTTTTCAATTTTTTCTTCGATGAACTTATTTTTCAAAATTATTTTTTGCAATTCAACAATAATAAACAGGTCGTGTTTATTACATTAATCCAATGAAATGACACACAATAGGTTTTTTTCTTTTCCACAATTTTTGCCTTTTAAGTGAGGAGAAATTAGGCCTGGGCATGGGGCTGGGTTTGGGTCGACCCGACATCTGAGTCTATTAAAATAAAAAAAACATTTTAATATAAAATAAAAAGTTTTAATTATAAAATATATATTATTATTAAATAAAAATAATATTTAAAAATAAATCGGGCCTAATCAGGCCCCTTTGGGTCGAGCCGGGTACCAGCAGCCCAACGGATATTCGGGCCCGATGCCCAAGCCTAACAAAGATGCATTGAAGTTGTCAAAATCTCTTTGTCCTCCGAGTTTATAGTTGCTTTAAAACCTGGGTGAAGTTACATTGTAAACGGCGAAGTTTTCCTCGGATAAAGTTTTGAAGTTTTAGACGGCGAAGTTTTCCTCGGATATAATACAGTGGGGTTCAAAAAAATACGAGAAGAAATGGTACTTTTTTAAAAAAACTAAAAATTGGAAAAAAAAATACGTGAGAAAATAATGACAAGTGAATTTGCAACAAATAAAAAATAGATGAAAAAATTTTGTTTGACATTAAAAAAATAAAAAATGAAAAAAAAACCATGAAAAATTGTGTTTTTAACGTTTTTTTAAACACGTTTTTAAAAAGTTTTAAATGGCATTTCATTTTCTCATGTTTTTTCAAAAATAACGCGTTTTTTGTGATTATAGACTTACAGTTACTTCTTCCAATTTGAGAGTAATGCCTACCAGTCTAGAGTGGCATCTATGGAATCGAGCTGATGACCGAGCTTTCCTTGGCACACCAGAATGGATGACCGGGTTTTCACCCGGCTTTCAATCGAACTGATTAATGGATACGTGAATGTAAACTAATTAAACTGAACAATGAGATTGCTTTTCATGTTTGTAGAAACATAATCAAACAGGGTTTCAGTGTGCAGGAAAAATTCATACCTGATGGTAAGACATAGATTGGACCCCTGCAATCTACATATCGTAGCAGAAAGCCGCATGAGAATGCCAATAGAAAGATGAAAACCAGAGTGGAGTTGAAAGCTTTCTTCCCCATCGCCTTGGTGGTGGTCATGCGTGCAAAGCCCCTCCGGACGCTGCAGTTATCTACAGGAAGAAAGAACAGGAGATAAAATGAGTGAACGTGCTCCTTTCTCAGATCTGCTTTGACACGGTAAGCACCAAATATTGGCTGCTCCTTCTTAGGAGGACCTATTCTCCAGGGAGAGCTGAAAGGGAAATTTTCAAATGACCACCAAATTTTTACGGGGTCGATTAACTTGTTTGTCGACGACGTCTGGAGGTGGAGGTTGGTGAAAGTTAATTTTCACCGGTACTCTTCAGCGGCATGCGGCATCACCTCCTGAACGTCGCTAAAAATAGACTTTTACCGACCGCTATTTTGTTAAGCGTCGATGAATCTACATTTTTTTTTTTTTTTTGGGTAGTGCGAGGTGCGAGTTTAGAAAATACGCTTTCCAAATGAACAGAACATAATTTTCGATCATGTAATTAAAGGTTTCAAGCCTTTTTGGGAAATAAGAAAGCTTTCGATTCTTTGTTCTTTTTTATTTTTCAAAGAATGATATGGGAGTCCAATGGACACCTGAAATTCGAGCTTGGGTTCGGTTCGGTTAAAATTAAAAATATATCTATTTTAATATAAAATAATATATAAATATAAATAATTACAATAACTTATATATATATATATATCAATGAAAATAATAGTAAAAAATTCTTGTCGAGTCAAACCAGGCTTAGTTGAGCCTACTCTGGTACGGCGACTTGTCCGGTACCCAACCCAATGCCCAAGCTTAAAAGTGTAAGTGATGTTTCATGAACTTACAAGCCAGCTGGCAAAAGATTTGGCAGTAGTAAAATGTTCACCAAGAATGGTATGGTCGATTCTACTGAATATAATTATTTCATTCTCTAAATTTATATATTAAACATTTTTTTTCTGGTGGGGTGCCGAATATTCATGTGACATATTGTATAAAATTTTTGAAAATTTCTTATCGGGTTCAACTCTTATTTTTTCAAAAAGACCAAACTGACAAATTTGGAAACTTTTATATGCAAAATCTAATGGCTCTCTATATACATATGACCTGTCTAGCAGAAGGGAATATTGAATATTGCCGGCTTCGTTTCCAAGTTCTTCTAATGAAATGAGTGTTTGAAAATATAAGAAAAGTAAGGATGCCAATATATTCAATTTGAATCCGATGTCCAACCGATCTGTTATAAAAAATTAGATATATAAAAAATTTTAATATCCAATTATGAAATCAGATCGGATTTAGATTGAGAAAATGATATTCGATGGGATTCAAATTTGGGTTCAGATATACATAAATATCTGGTCAGATTTGAATTCAGATTGGATTTAATTTCAAATAAATATCCTATATTCAATGCTCTTCAATTTTGAAAATAGCTCAAATTCGGTTCAAAATGTGGACTCATATTCAAATATGAATAAAAAATCAGATTCAGATCAGATTTGGAATGTAAAATTGGATTTCGGATTTAGATATGATTTTTTTTTGTTTGTCTTTGAATCTGAATTCGAAGATATGAATATCTGCAAAAGGAGAAACAATTAAAAGCATATCAGATTCGAGTCCATTCCATTGACATCCCTACAAAAGAGAAGAGGGACTTAGGGGAGAAGAGAAAAAGGGAGACAGAATTGGAGTATGGAGGGGTACTTTGAGAGAAAAAAAAAAAAAAAAGAAGTAGCTTCTTTCTCATGCAAAGCTGAAGGGAGATGGGCCTATCTACCCGTGTTAATTATTTTTTAGCCTCCTTTCTGACTTGAAATATATATTTCACGAATTTGAGGCCTAATGGGGAATTTTGTTATTCAAAATCTTAAATTCAAAGTCCTCAATTGTGTGACTGAATTAAGGTGGACTTCATATCAATTGAAAGCCTTTAACGTCTTCATTATGAAGTTATGCCACACTTAAACTTTTATGACATCTTTTACTAAGAAAATTGTGAAAGATGTTTTTTTTTCTTTAAACTATCAACAATGTTAAAGCAAAAAATAAAAACATAAATAAAAAGTAATTTTCTAAGTTGCCCACGTACCTTGTCACAAGGGGCGTATTATAGCTGCTGGTTGGGCAGGTGGGCATGTAGAAGACATGCTACTTGTTTGATTCCCGCTATTTTCTTTGATCGTAAAAGAAGAGATCCCAATGCTCAACTTGAAAGGTATATCATATTCCACCCAAGTCTCGACTCGACCTAGCTCAGGTTCCCAACAAGGGGGGAGGGAGGTGCATTATTGGGTTGTTAATTGAGAGAGAGAGAGAGAGACATAGGGGTGGAATTGGCTGCCCTCAATTTAAAAAGTGTACCATACTCTTACTAAGGTCTTGATGTAAACTAAGGCCCTAAGACTCAGACCCATCAGTCAACCAGGTCCACAACCAAGACCAGCAGCCCAAGGTTGTCGTCTTCATATCTATATTCCACCTCTTTTTTAAAAAAAAAAAAATTAATGAATTGCTTGGCTCGCTCGGCTCAAGCCAATCTTCGGCTCAAGCTTAATCAAGCTGTTCAAGTTTTAAAAAGTCAAGTCCAATCGAGCTCGAGCTAATGAAATCGGACTCGACTGGAGCTCAAACCGAGTTCGAGTTTCTTTCTAGACACTCGAGTCAAGTTTGAGCTGGCTCAACTCTGCTCGAACTTGCTCATGCACAGCCCTACCAAGGTGGTCGGCAACAGTTCAGTGTACGACATCCCCCTCATCTCTCTTGCCCATTTGGCTGGCCAGTGGCCACAACTTTGGCAGCGCCGCTCATCGGCTTCGCAAAGGATCATAAATGCCTGCGATGAGTGTGGAGTCTTCCAAGTGTTCGATCACAGCATCCTTCGGTTCCCTCCCAGCCGAAGACAGGCTGCAGTACAACATGTGGGCAGGCGACCATGGCAGATTCAAGATCAGCAGCCAACTGAGTGGAAGAGTAAAAAGCAAAATCTTCATGCAAGGATACTTGAGAATGGCATGCGACAACAAGACGAACAAGAAGTTAAATGGACCTTTTTTGAAGATGAAGAAGAGAGAGAGAAAAAACTAGGGTGGGAGAAATCGGTGAGAGTTATGTAAGCCACTCCATTTATGTAATGAACGTACACTGGATATGTACCATACTATCAATATATGTACATTTTATTTTATGCACAAATATTGCATATGCATGAGATAACAAATAAATATGAGATAGTATGTCTAAGATAATAAAAGGTTTATGAGATAATGAGATAACAAGAGGAAAAATATATGAGATAATGTGAAACATGAGTATGCGATAATATTTATGAGAAATCAAAACATTTATGAGATAATGATATAAAAGACGAATATATGAGATAACGCTAAATATAAATATGAGATCATGTTTAGGAGATAATGAGATAATAGACAAATATATGAGATAACGCTTAATATAAATATGAGATAATATTTATGAGATAATAAAATATTTATGAGATAAGGAAATAATGAATGTATGAGTTAACACTTAACATAAATATGAGATAATGTTTATGACATAATTAAATATTTATGAGATAATGAGATAACGCTATAAGTCAAGTAAAAAACAAAAACATTTTTTTACTGTCTAAAGGGTATATCGGTCATGATGATATGACAAATTTTACTTTTATCAAATCCTTAAAGCTTCTTTTTGCAGTTTCTGTTTTTATCCTTACAAAAAAGTTTATTTTTGTGTTAATTATGGGTTTTTTTTTTGTCATATTTAAAGTGGTGCACGAAATTCATACACGGAGGCAGGTAGGAATGAGATATTTCTATTTTTATGTTGCACTCTTTTTTTCTCATTACCTCAATCAAGTGTTTGTGTTTTTATGTAAACTTAGTTGGGAAGAATTTCTAAACATCTTAATTGCTTTCATTATATCCGAGACGTGCTTAAGAGATTACAATTTCATCTTCTTAAGCATGTTCAACTTTCAAGATTTTTTTTGGAAAATCAAGAGCTTTCAGTATCCACCGTATGCACCCTCCCTTTTTTTGGATATGGATCTCAACATTTTGAATCCATTTGGAATTACAAATTAGTTTTTAACACCCCCATTTAATTTGAAATTCTCAACGAAGTCTAGAGTTGTTCAAATTTTTCTGTTGGAAATGGTTTTGTAAACATATCTACAATTTGGTCTTTGCTTGGGATGAATTCTATCACAATCTTTCCATTTTCAACTAACTCTTTGATGGAGTGACGACGAAGTTCAATATGCTTTGAACGTACATGAAAAACCGGATTTTTGTCGTAACAGTTGCGGATTTTTTTTTCACATTAGATAATGGTTGAATTTCCTTGTTTATATTGAAAATCTCCAGTTGCTCTTCTTAGTGAAACTAGCTACGTCACATGCTGCAGTAGCAACTGTTATGTACTCTGCCGTGGTGGATGATAATGCAATAGTATTTTGCTCTATAGAAGACCACAAAAATACCTTTGTTTTCAAGCAAGACACAGAACTTGAAGTGTTTTTTTCTATCATCAACAGAACGTGCCCAATCACTGTTATTAAAACCAAGCAAAGTAAAATGATTTTTAGTAATATATTTAGTTCCCAACTTCTTTGTGCCTTGGAGATACTTTAAGATTCTCTTATGTAAGATGAAGTATTTTAAATCTCATTCATAAATCTGGAGATGATACTCACTGCGTTCATAATATTAGCCATTGTATTTGTGACATAAATCAAACATTGTATTAAGCTGTGATACCTCGAAGCGTCAACTTTTTTTCCATCATCTTTTTTGGAGAACTTTTCATTTATTGCCATTAGCGTATTCACTGGCTGGCACTTTGGCATGTATGACCTCTTTAACAAGTCATCAATATATTTTTCTTGAGAAATGAAAATTTTCAACATTTATCTGTTTAACTTGAATTACCAAAAAATATTTCATGATGTCGAGGTCATCATCACATATTCTTTCATCATAGCTCTGTTGAATTTCTCAACCAACAAAATTTTCTTGACTGTCTTTCTTCACATACAAAGATGGTTCGCTTTGACCATTTTGAAATCCATTTTTGTATGAAACAGGTATCAAATTTCATATTCTAAGGTTGGAGGACTTGCTTTAAGCCATACAAGGCTTTCGTTAGCTTGTCACTTATTTTTTCTTTGCCTTTCTTTTCAAAACCAAAAGGTAAGGGAAATGAGGAAAGAGCTTCGGCCTCTACAGGGTCTCTCCCCTCAAAACAATATTCTTCTTATTATAAAATTGAATTCAATGATTCATGTTCTTTGTTTTATGCTTCTTCCAGCAATAATGATATTCAGTGGTAATATTGCTGACTAACAACCACACATTTCTAGTAAGGCTGGGCATTGGGCCGGGCCGGGCTTGGGCAGGGAAAAACCGATTCCGGGCCCAATAGGCCGTTTCGGGTCAGCCTGGCCCGGCCCGTTTAGATTAAAAAAGTATTTTTTAATTTTTTTTTGTTTTAATAATATATATTTATGATTAATAAATATACTTTATATTTAAAAAATTTTATTTTAGAAGTAAAAATTTATTTTTAAATTTTAAATGGGCCGGGCGATGCCCACCCTTAATTTCTAGAAGAAAAAACACTGCCACTTAGAGACTTTATACATCATTTTATTGTCTTTCTTAGCAAATCTAGAATCCTCAAAGAATCAGCTAAGCCTTGCACCGAGTCATGCATTTAAGACCTAGGGTGCTACTTAAAAAATTAAAAGTATAAAGGTCAAAATATTAACATTTGGTCCCTGATAAAGGTATGAATAACTAGATCTTGTATGAACAATGGGTCTCGTGTCTGATGTCAACAGATCGGATTCGAATTAGATGTATCCTTAATTATATACTCCTTTTTGGATATTCATATATTTGGATTCAAATATTAATAATGAAAAGTCATATCCAAATTTGAGTATGAAATTTGATTTCACAATATAAATCTGATTTTTATATTCATATCTGAAGCCAAATCCGAATATTGAACCGAATTTGATGGATTTAAGAAACACAAGAACAATGGATATATGATATTTATTCAAAATTAAATCTGACCGCAATCTATTCTTATATTTATGTATATTTGAACCTGAATCCAATTGCATGTCATTTTTTAAATCAGAATCCACTCCAATTTCTTAATCTGATATTAATTTTTTTTCATATCCATTTTTTTCAAAACGATTCGGTCAAATATCCAAATTAAAATCGGATATATTAACATGTCTAAATGGATCCCTGCTAAAAGTGAAGGAGTAAGGTATAAAAACAATTTTTTGGGTAAGAAAGTGTGTGTACATAAAAAGGGCAATCATGGGGACCTGCTTTCATTCGATTAATTAAGTTGGCAAGAGAAGTCTTGGACCACATTTTGGTAGCATGATAGTTTTTATTTTTGAAATTATTATTTTCTGCATTTGTCCATATTATAGACACCGATTTTTCAATATGTTGGCCGATTCACAACCCAGTTCATCTGAATCAGGGAATCCGCCAGTTCACCGAATCGGTTGTTCCACCGGTTCTGTTCATAGTTAAAACGATTCTACCGCTAATGGCTAATAATATGCTTCACGAATAAGTAAGAATTTTGTACAATCTTTCATATATGTGGATTCGTGACTCTTCCACTTACTAAAACATAAAAATGCCGTTTTCCTTTCCTGGAAAAGAAGCAATGTAGCATATCAAATCACGAAAATTAAGTACTGAGAGATTGTTTTTTTGTTTAACAAAAGCCTTGGAAACCACGTTCCTTATGTATGAAGGCATGGTCCACTAGCGGCTGGTAGGCGACCAGTCTTGGCTTCGAGTTTCTGAGTGGCCAACTCCTTATGTTGCAAATAAGAGCTCACTGACGCTCAAGTTGAAACGTTGCAGGGAGGCATCTCGAGGCATCGACGCAGGCATTGTATCTTGAGGAATGAGGGGTTGAGTAGGGTCTTCGGCCTTCTTTCGAGCAGTCGGTCAAACCTCGCTCGCCCAACTTAAGAATGCACTTCCTTATGCTTTACTATTAAGTAAGAAGGTACAGTCCAACGGGATTTAATAAGGGCAGGTAGGCGACTAGTCTCCGCTTCAATTTCTTGAGGGCCAACTCTTTGTGATGCACATAAAGGGCTACCGATGCACAAGTTGAAGTACGCCAGAAAGGCATATGGAGGCAGCGCCAGAAAGGCATATGGAGGCACCAACACATGCCAAATATGGAGGGGTTGGGTGTGAGTTTCGGTCTTCTTTGGAGCAGTGGGTCAAACTTAGGGCCACCCTCCAAGAAGCATTTGCCCTGCTTCCCATGACCTTTCCTGCCAAGGTTCAATCCAGAACTATTCCTTCTCTATAGGAGGAGGAAGAACAAGAAGAAGAAGAAGAAAGGAAGGTCGAAGGCGTACCTTGTGTGAAGGCGGAAGAATGAGCTGCAGCAAGAGCAAGAGGAACGGCGGATGCGTCTGAGGCAGCAGCAGCGAAAAAAAGGGAAAGGCGATGGATGCGTCTAAGGCAGCAGCGGCGGCCAGTGAGAGAAGGCAGCAAGTGCCCTCAAGTCTGGTCGACATCATCTGGTCGTCGTGGTCGATGGAAGAGGGAAGACAGCAAGAGAGAGCAAACAAGAAGAAGGAAGAGTGAACGGGAAGAAGGAAAAGTGAAGACCGAATGGAAAGAGAAAAAAAATTTACCCTGAACCGGTTCATTGAGTCGAGTCGAGTTTAAATGAGTCGAGTTCTTGCAATTCGAACTCGACTCGTTTATTGATTCAAATTTAACTTTCAGCTCGAACTTGACTCGTTTATCAATGAGTCGAGCTCGAGCCAAGCTTTTTCGAGCGAGTTCTAGTCGAGCCATGGCTAGACTCGTTGTACAGCCCTAACTCAAACTCAAAGAGGCAATTTCTTATGTTTTATTATTGCATGTGCATACATGCGTGTGCGTGCAAGAACCCCAAAATGACACGTGGCTCTTGACGATCACGTAAATGTGCCGGCCTAATGTCCCTTTCAGTCCGTTTTTAAAGGAAGTAAGGAACTATGAGTGATTGTGAGTGATGGGCATGTGCACCAGAAGTCATAATTCATTCATATTTTCTAATTCTCTAAATGCATGATTTCTCATCAGTAAGTATTATTATAGTAAGCTAAGCAAAATGGGGACATCAAATATTATTCAAAAGTAACCTGATGTCGACAAAGTTGATGTTAGTCATGTAAGGGCCCACCATGCATGTGCATTCTCATTTCTATGGATCAGTCATGTCACATAGGGCCCAGTTGGAAATCAAATTAGGTCGATTTGAATTATGTGGAGGATCCCTTATATACATCGAAAAATATACCATCAAACATATTTCTCTCTTCAATGCAATAACTCTCCAAAGAAATGAATAACGATAGATATCAAAAAAGAGAAAAAAAAAAAGTCCGATTCTACCTCTTTTTAATCCTAAATGAAATGTACCATCTTAGAGATCCTTATTTGTATCTATTTACATAGTTTGTATAATCTTATTCAGGTTTGATCCCGTATGAAACAATGTAATATATAGTAGGTGAATGATGACTCTATTTATCGAGAATTATCTTGCCATCTAACTGAGCCACCAATCTAAAGCTTATGAATAGTTGAGAGAAAAATAAGAAGAAAAAAAAAGCGAACTAATACTAATCGCCTATCATAATAAATCAAACGGCTTTGATTAACTAAATGATTCTGAAGCTAGTTACCAACCAATATATATATATATAAGGGACATTTTGGTCATTTAGTATAGTTCACATTTTTTTTCCTTTTTTTTAACCATCCATTATCACGTATCAAAGGACTCTCGTGAATGAGTTGAGTGACTTAGAGTTATCATTGTTAATGAATAAAAATTTGTTCCCAATCCCAAAAACGTGGCTTAAATTTCTGAATTTTCGGCTAAGTGCTGCCTGCTTTTCAATTGCTTGCTCAGTTACCTGATTTTAAATCGCTTCTTTTGAATTGAACGTTTCTGAACGTTGAAGAACAAGAACTTTAAAACGTCATCCGCTCTCAAAACTGAAGACACGATGAATTTTTTTTCGGAAAATAGGACGTCGTCATTAGGAATTGAGAAAATTTTGAGTACTTGAATTTAAGAGTAAGGAAGTTGCACATGAAGCCAAATCTATACTCGTCTTAGTTACAGGTAACTGTGAGTGACAGGTCGTATGTTCTTCCTTTCGATTCATAAAGCACAGTTAACTGATGGTTCACTACTTTCATGTTTGATCCGATGTGACAAACTCTTAACCCTAAAGGTGGTGGACCTCTTCCTCCCACTTACAAAAAAAATTAAAGAGACAAAAAAAAAAAAAAAAGTTTAGTTATGAGAGCAAAAAAGTTTCCAGCCTTCATTACATAATTGACATAACTAGAAGTTGGTAGCTACACCCACCTATGGATGTGGACGTATCATACCCTAGAAGGCTAGAACTTAAAACAATCTAAATGGCCCACTTTTCTTCTTTTTCTTTAATTTCTACTGATACTAAAAATTAATCCAATCTCTCTTTGTTTAGAGAGAAAAGCCTCAAGTAACATTCCACATTTTGTTTATGCTCAATGACCTCTCTAGGCAAGGAGGTCATCTATAAACTGCAAATAGGGCTGCACAACAAGTCCAACCAGCTCGAGCTCTACTCGAACCAACTTATTAAAACATGACTTGTTTATAAATCGAGTCGAGCTCGAGTTCAAATATATACTTGAAATATTAAACGAATCCAGTTTGAGTTGTAATAACTCGATTCGGCTTGACTACACAATGAATGTTGAATTTTAATTAGAAAACAATTAAACGAGTGGCAACTAAATGAGTTAATCGAGTTAAACGAGTTAAAGAAACGAGACATGCTTAACATAAATGAGTTAAACGAGTCGAATTCGAGTTCGACGTTGTTTTGTCGAGTTGAGCTCAAACTTGTTCTAGCAAGCTCGACTCGAGCTCGAGTTTTCTGATGTGCAGCCTTTACATGTGGATCAAAAAATGTTAACCGTGGGAACAGGATTTTCCTAGTAACCGCATAGCACGGAAATAGAACAAAACCGGTGAGAAATGTTTTGCCTTAAAACATATAACTGTGACCATATTTTTCAGGAAACTGATATGTCAATATTCGCTGTGTCATGTGTTGTTCTATATCTGAACGGAGGCATGAAATTCAATAATGAAAATATCGTAATTCCTTCACTCATATTTTGGGTGTAAAGAACACTACAGCGAAAACATATTTGCAGTTAAGTAATAAAGTTCAAGTAGGTTTTCCTTTTTTTTTTAACTAAAATCCCTTTCCAATCCACTTGTATAAGAACGCAAGGCTTGATTATTATAAACTTATTTCCAAAAGTACTTTCAAACTATTTCTTTCTTGTCAATCACTACAAATTTTTAACTTATCGCTATCTTCATCTTTGTCTCCACGTTTGACTTTAACAATTTCAAATTAGTTTTTCAGGATCAATGCCCACTAAATCTTTTGAAACGATATATACAATCTCAAGAGAAAGAACAACTTGAACTAGAATGGTTACGTCAACAACGCTTAGCAAAACGAAACCAATGAATTTTATCACAGTAAGGTTCGCTCGAGTATGATATTTGAAGCGGAAGTTTTTAATCAGTAATTTAGGACTACAATTTTGTATAAGTTTATTCGAAAGTTTTAACTGATAAAGAAAAGGACCGTGTCTTTCACGAGATTTTCTTGACCAGGGTCACCAACGTTAATGAAAGCGTGCGGTAGTCATGGTTACTGACCGACTTGTTAACGTGTGAACTGTCATAGTTGATCGATTGCCTCTTTTTAACGTAAACCAACGATGGCCACAGTTGGTAATAACAAGGACGTAAGAGAGAGAGAGAGAGAGGTTCCTTTTGTTTCATGGTTTTCCCTTCGATAATTAGTTTGGACTTTGCAAACATTCCGTATATGGTCTGTGTTTTTAATGGTGCTCGAAAGCTACCATCTCTCAGCTCCGAAAATGGAGAGCCCCAACTCATCATCCTCCTCTTTTTCCAGATGCTTCTTCTTCTTCTTCTTCTTCTTCTTCTTCTTCTTCTTCTTCTTCTGTCATAGCCATCTCTTTGTAGAGTGGTACGGGTTAGAGTGGTCGGTTGCTGGAGATGGGGAGAGGTAAGATTGAGATAAAGAGGATAGAGAATGCCTCCAACAGGCAGGTCACCTTCTCCAAGAGGAAGCAGGGCATCCTGAAGAAGGCGAGGGAGATCAGTGTTCTCTGTGACGCTCAGGTCTCACTCTTATTGTTCTCTAGCGCTGGGAAGCTGAATGAGTATTGTTCCCCTTCTACCAAGTAGGTTTTCCTTGGTTTCCTCTCTCTCTCTCTCCCTGTCTCTCTCTGGCTTTTAGATCTCTTTTGAAGATGCTTCATTTGGTACTATTTGCAAACACACACATATACATAGAGCGGTTTTTTCCCTGTTGATCGATATTCATCATCTTGGCATGTGAAATTTGAGCTTTTTATTGCTTTCTACATTTGTTTATTGTTTACTATTTTTGTTGGACTGTCATATCTGTCAGATAATCGTTTGACGTTGTTGTTGGTGGTATCTATTTGATTTTCTGTTTTTGGATTTCAGTAGCTAAAAAATATACCTCACTAGATCTGTTGTTTATTTTCTTTTATCTGGTTATCCCCTTCTTTCCCTGTATCGTTTTATACTACATCGGGCTCACATTCAAAATGTTGAAACGGTTTTTCTTCTTCGGATGAGCTGATCGAATATTTTGTGAGTAGTTTTATACGTACAAATTGTTTCTTCCATCTAATGCTCTTCTGCGCATCCATTCAGATTTTTGGTCCTTGATTTTAGCTTCAGCTGGACTTGTGTACTATTTCTTTTGGTGGGTGAGGGATATTTTTGCTACTGTTACATTGCCTTACATGTGACTCTTTTCCTGTTTCCTTTTGCTTGATGTTGCAGCTTGAAGGAACTTTTAACTCGATGTTTTTGCTACTGTTACATTGCCTTGCATGTGACTCTTTTCCTGTTTCCTTTTGCTTGATGTTGCAGCTTGAAGGAACTCTTAACTCGATACCAGAAGACTTCTGGGAAAAAGCTCTGGGATGCTAGGCATGAGGTAAAAGGTTCATGTGTTCCCCATTTAGCATTGAAGGAACTTTTAGCTTCTGCTTCTTGAATTCTTACACTACCCTATGATTGCACAGTATCTGAACACAGAGTTGGATAGGATCAGAAAGGAGAATGAAAATATGCAGATTGAACTCAGGTATCTCAGCCGGCCTACTTCTGGTAATCTGTTTCTTTATGGGGTTGTCAAGAAGTAATTTCTTGTGTGACATTTTAGGCATTTGATGGGTGAAGACCTGAGCTCCTTGTCTATTGTTGAACTTCGAAATCTTGAAGACTCTCTTCAGTTTGGCTATGACCATGTGCGCATGAAGCAGGTGGCCATTATGCTAAAGATACTTGATGACTTTTAAGCATTTGTCTTTCAATTTCGACTCTCTTTCTGTTAGTGACAGTATCTTCTGCAGACCGAATGCCTAAACAATGACATCGAAATTCTGAGGAAAAATGTGAGGATCTTTGTTTCTGTTCTGTTCTTTTGATTTTCAAATTTGAAATTTGAAAGACGAATGTTTCTTGTGCTCTTTCAATGGGTTCTCAGGTTCACTGTAAATTTCTTTTCCTTTTTGATTCAGGAAAGGATGCTGGAGGAGGAAAATAGGCAGCTGAAATATATACTGGTTTGATGGGAATTAAGTCATATAACTTTCCCACTCTAGAAGTTTAAGTAGCATCGCTAATTCCTTAATGTTTTACAGCATCAACAGGAACAAATGGCAATGCGCGAACTGAGAGACATCGACATTGGAAGCAACAAAAAAGGAAAGAGCTATTCTTCACAATCCAGGGTTCAGCCATTTGGGTTTTGTGTGCAGCCTATCCAGCCTAATTTGCAGCAGAACAAATAGCAAAATTGTAGTTACGATTTTCTCTTGATTTTTGGTTTATTATTTCTAACAATTTGTTTTGACTTTCCTTTTTTTCACCTTAACTTATATTTCTGTCACTATTGCAGGTTGATCATGCCAATTGCTACGGAAGAAGAAAGACATCAGGGCTTCTTTACTACAATAAGGAGATGTGCTGCATGAAGGCTTCCTTTTTCTGGGCATTGGTTTGATGCACTATCTTGAACAAAGCTGAGCATGATGACAATATTAAAGACAATATTTGGTACCTTGTTTTTATGTATGTGGACTTAAGTTTGTTTTTATGTATTTGGACATAAGTTCCTTCAGTTCTAGTTTAATATAGAAAACTGAGACTCTTACCAGTATTCAGATTCCTGGTTTGTCCATTTATATTTTCATGGATGGATGTGTAAGCTAGTGAAACCTGTGCCCTCCATGGATAGACATGCTAGTGGATATTTTCCCAGTTTACAATAGTTCAGTCAGTTTTCTTGGCAATTAGCAGAAGGGAGCATCCTGCCATTTTATTGTTAAGGGTTAGAAAATGCAGATTCATTGAAAAACATTTTCATTTTTGTATGTTCTTAAGTTGTAAACTGTACTTCTTATCCAGTCTTCATGTAATAAGAACCTGCATATCCGATATGCTGAATCTTTCTCAGTTATGGTTGTCTTACCTCCTTATGATCCCGTCTACCCTGTTCACAAATGGGAATTTCCTGTTCTTCGACAAGCGCAAAAGAAAACATTAATAATTTGATCACAAAACTGTTGTCTTCGCAATTGAAGAGTTAGAATCTAATTTTTGTTGTATGTTTCTAACTTTCTACATACAAAGCCATAGACTACTTTCTGCACTCTTTAATTTAATTTAATTTCATTTCATTTATTCCCTGACTTGCGAACAGAAGCTGCATAAATTGATGCCCTGCCAAAAATGTGTCTTTTCCAAATTGCGCAAGTTTCCTGTGGCGTTATATGCTGCTTTTTCCTCTTTCTTAGATGCTCAGATGATTCCTAGGGACTGCACTCTTTTGTTATTTGATCACATATTGCTTTTTCTGATGTATGAACATTTGTAGCTGGTGTCTTGATGAATCGTGCTTTGGTTCACTATTGACTCGGCATATAGATCCTATTTGTCTGATTTATTCCTATATAAGTTGATCCTGTCAGATGGTTAAAATATAAAAATTTGTCTATTCACCGTGATATAAAATCATTCCTAACGCTACTGTAGGGATTGTTTTTTAACAATAAAGTTCTAAGTTTTAGTCATTTGGCAACATCTAATACAATTGAATAGTCCTATATAAATTATTAAACAAAAAATACAAAAAAAATGAATGCCACGTCTATACTCATGTTCAGCTGTGTTGACACAACTATGGTGCTCTTCTAGAAGCATGTATGTATGTGTCCTTAATGTCATTGTATTATGATGGGATAAAAAAGGGGGGGGGGGGGGGGGGGGGGGGGTGGTTCGAGGTTTATTTATATATAATTAATTCGAGTAAATTAATATTACCCAATATACAATGCAAAGTATCATATCCATTGGGGGATGGGCGGAGCCAATAGGATGAATCAAGATACATCATGAACTATGTCCGGCGATGAAAAGGTATCAGATTGGATTTGTATGAATCGGAAATGATCTTTTCTATTCCTACCCCTCAACCCTTTGAACAGACTAGACTTTTGTGTCTTTCAAACAACTTCGGATATGTATGAAGTATTAACAATTTAACATGAGCCAAAGGAAGGAAGGGAGAGTCAAAATAGCAATGTAAAGGAAAATAAAATGTAGTAGGAATGAACGAACACATTTCTTTATTGAAATGAGTCTTCTTCCCCCATTCTTTTTTTTTTTTTGACACAACAATTGAATATGAGCTCTGAAGCTTATGAACAAAGTATCATCACATCAATTTGAGTTATGGTTTGAGTTCTGATTCGATTGAAGAGTGGTCCTATTTCTATTTTTTCTGGTTCTAGTGCCGGTAGTTCTAGAAATTGACTCGGCTCTCTCAAATTGTTTCTCATTATTAAGAAAATGTAACAAAGATAAAATATGAGTTTGTTTTATAGCAATAGTAATTAATCATTGTTGTTTCAAGGTCAATCTATTCACTCTCCTAGGTAATATTTTTCTTTGTTCACTATAAATCGACTAATTAAACTCATGTTTCTATAATCAATTCGATCCCCCAACCCCATTGGGGGCAAGCGCCTACAAAAATATCGCTTGGATTTACGAAGGGGTCGCTTGAATTTCTCCATGGTTTATTCCTTATCTCTTAAATACCATTTCTTCTCTAAAATACCATTTCTTTATTCATCTCGGATCCGCCCGAAATGGCATTTTATTTGCCCCTAGATATGTTATATGTAATTCCTTCCCGTTCCTTCAAATGTTGGCACATGCAAGGCAACACCGCATTCAATCTATTTCTTTATCTCCTAGTGATCATATGTTTGTAACAATAAGGACAGAATTTCTTCAATTCCAATCGACCAGGTGTATTGTGTCAATTCTTTTGAGTAATACATCTGGAAATGCTCGGTGATTCCGTCTTCTTATCGGCACCATTTCGGACACAACTGGTACATTCCAAAATAACTGTAACTCTCGGATTTTTACCCTTGGGCATAAACCTCCTTTGTATTTTGGATTTCCCCAACTCTTTCTTCTCTTCTTCAATCCGAAGAAGAAGAAAGGAGAATTGAAAAAATAGAAGTTGCAAACTAGAAATCTAATTATGAAAGATTTCGTTGCAAGTTGTAATCAATAGAATAGAGTAATACGTAATACAACTATTTACTACAATTCAATTACTATTCCTAATCTGAGTGTTTTATTTCGGTATCACTTAATTTAAGTATCCTATCTAATCTTGAATATCCAAGCCTAGATCCACATTTCTATTTCTGTTCTCCCTCTATTTATTCTACCCTGAATCCGAGTTTTGCTGAGGTTTAATTCACTTTTATTCTTTCTATTTTCCTACTCAACAAAAGTGAAGGGAGGGACAAAGGCTATTTAACAAACAGAGAATTTATTGCTATTGTTGGCCAACATCTTCTACCACATCGATAATACCACACCGATAACTAGAATGAAAAAAAGGGGAATGCCAACGCATCTGGGTTGATCTCTATCAATAGACCTGATAAAGAACTGAACCATAGAGTAGTTAGCACATGCGCTACAGAAAGGTATGTTTTGATATCTCGCATTGAAAATCCTCTTCCTTTATTTAACACATATATGATCAGATATATTATATATATAGTTGTGGATCACTTGTATTTGTGTGCAGAATCCTTAATTAACTAAAATGGATATGTACAACGATCTAGTAGATGAGATACTCCTGCCCTGAATAAAAGAAAAAGTAAGTAACTTGTTCCATTTTTTTTTTTTTGTTCTTGAGCATATAAATACTCATTCTTTTATACCTTGTATTTCACCTTAGATTTCATATATACATAATTCAAACTCTTTTATTTTATGTTATGAGACCAAAAAGAAAAAATGGCAAGAGAAATGTATATAGATATATTTAAAGGAAATAACGGTGTGGAAAAGAAGACAGGGATTCTCTACAATGACACTGTACAACAATTGAAAGGGATGTAGCGCAGTTTGGTAGCGCGTTTGTTTTGGGTACAAAATGTCACGGGTTCAAATCCTGTCATCCCTACCTATTACTTATCTTACAGGCAGTAACATGAGATCAATTGAAATTGGGGATGGCATGATCATTAGTATCATTTAATGATAATATATGCAAGCTAAGAAGTATTGGGAAAAGATTATCTATTGTCGTGATAAAGCACTCTTAGTTCAGTTTGGTAGAATGCGGGTCTCTAAAATCCGATGTCGTAGGTTCAAATCCTACATAGTGTGATGCTACTTTGTATTGAATCACATTAAGTTGAATTGTGAACATCAATCGAATTAAACTTGACCTTCTGAGGGTCAAGGATATGAGGTCAATGACAAGAAAAAAGAAATCTTACCCAATCAAAAGTCCAACTGATCGCCACGTCTGTATTGCAAATATGCAGTTACAAACAATCCAGCTAAAGTAATAGGAATTAGACCTAACACGATTCCAAATAAAAAAATTTCAATCATTTTGATTTGTTGTCTTGTTTGAAAGGGGAGAAAAGGTAATATCAATCTCTAATCTAAATAATAATCTGCATCACCCTGTAATCTCAACGTCCACAAATTTTCAATTGATGCTGGAAGTCAAAACCGTAGAATACCTGGAATGGAATCTTACAGAAATATGAATTTTAAAATTCTCATTTTTCTGATTTGATTGTTCATTCAATTAATTTCAAATAAGTCGTATCTTGCTCAGACAAATAAATAGAGCTGGGGTTATAGTTGAAGCAGTCAGTAGAAAACTGAAATAACTAGCTATAGTAGGCATGAAGGAACTAAATGAGACGTTCTTTTTATACATATGTTTATAAAGCACTTGCCTAAGTTTCTGTTTTTGCCAGATACCAAGATACGATGATAAGAAAAAATCCAAATTGAAAGAGTTAGTTCCAATTTAATTTGTTTTCTTTTGATTTCTCAATCATTTCTTTATAAACATGACTAACAAACATGATGTAACGAAGGAAAAATAAATAATAAATTTACCTTACTATGAATTCCTCGTGACATCTACTGATCTCGTGATTCCTAATCAACAATTGATTGAACAACTCGTATAGTAATATGAACTCTGTCTTGTAACTTCATTCACAAATGAAATTCTCTTTCATGGAAAACTATGCGATAGAAAGAAGAATTTGATTTTAAAATCATTCCAACTTGGATCATTGCTTTTCCTTTTCAATTGGATCCGTTTTGGAACAAACCAATAACGACTCTTTCTTATTTTCACTTACTTAATATAACTTAATATTTTTAATATTTAATATAACATAAGATATCTCAAAGGAAGAAAAAAGAAGAAAAAAAGTATCCCATGACTTCTCAAAGCAAAGAAATAAAAAGTATTATATCAGATACAACTCGATTCCAAGATTAGCAATTACAATTATTTTGTTGTTCTGGGTTCCAGATTTTTTTGTCTTTTCACGTGATGTAGTTCTATCTTCTTGTAGGTGGAAACCCTTGAATTGAACCTAATGAAACAATCTAATGAAAAAACATATTAGTTTAATCCATTATAGTTGCATCATGAATTTCAACTGCTCCAACTATGTTCACTTTCTTTTATCGAATACTATTTACTATTGTACTGTCCAAACAACCTCTCTTATTAGAAGGGGTTAGAACGAAAAATACCTTTTTCTACTTCTACAATCACGAAAACTCTTTTCCAGATTTTGCATCCAATTGTGGGAATATGATAATTTCATTAATGAATTATTAGATAAGGTAGATTAATTAAATATAAATAAAAAATAAAAGCCATCGAGTCACCTTTACCAAGATCTTCAGCCCATCCCAAAACCGGTAAAACATTATATTACAAGGAATTTTCTATTCTATTGAATGACACCTACTTAGGCCTATACAAGGAACAAGAAAGGAAGAAATGAATTATGTAATATTTTTTTCAATGTTGATTGAAACATCATTGTTGTGTCAGAGGAAATATAGTTGTACTGATTTGGTATACTGTAAATACACCCTTGGTACAATATTGACGATCTCACAAAGATTGGATATCAGTATTTCTCCATTTACTGATCTCTATCTTTCACGAAATCGATCCCCCTTTGACTGTAATATTGGAGCTCAGCATGTCTGGAAGTACGGGAGATGTGCTTTTGCTGATATTATTACCAGTATTCGATACTGGGTCATTCATAGCATTACTATACCTTCCCTATTCATTGCAGATTGGTCATTCGTTAGCATGGGTTTAGCTTATGACGTGTTTGGAAGCCCTCGACCCAACGAATATTTCACAGAAAGCAGACAAGGGATTTCATTAATAACTGGCCGTTTCAATTCATTGGAACAACTCGATGAATTTAGTCGATCCTTTTAGGAGGCCTTAATGACCATAGATAAAACCTATCCAATTTTCACAGTGAGATGGTTGATTGTTCACGGACTAGCTGTACCTACCGCTTTTTTCTTGGGGTCAGTATCAGCAATGCAGTTCATCCAACGATAAAATAAATAAATCTAATCTGAATTAATTATAGAGTTATGACACAATCAAATCCGAACGAACAAAACGTTGAATTGAATCGTACCAGTCTCTACTGGGGGTTATTACTCATTTTTGTATTTGTTGTTTTATTTTCCAATTATTTCTTCAATTGAGAGAAAGAAAGGAAATTCTCTTACCTCATTTGGAAGGATATCATACGCATAACTATCCATGACTGTTTATGTCTATAGCATGACCACTTGATGAAATGGAGAGGGAAGTGAGGTAAATGGCCGATACTACTGGAAGGATTCCTCTTTGGTTGATAGGTACTATAACTAGTATTCTTGTGATCGGTTTAATCGGTGTTTTCTTCTACGGATCATATTCTGGATTGGGATCATCCCTGTAATAATCGGAAGAACCATACTGTAGACATGAAAGAGTAAGAACTCAACGACCTAACCCCTCCTTATATGGATTTGAGGTCCTGTTGAGTTCTTACTCTTCGATCAAGACCTTGACCCATTCCATAAGAAGTGGAAATTCATCCAATCAGCACAATCATAATATATACATGTATTAGATTTTTCTGAATGAAAAATGGTTTATTGGCCCCGATGAAATTACTACATTCCTTAATTTTTATAATATTTTTGAAATGTCGAATCCACTGGCTGATTCATAGTATTTGTAGATATAGTGTGGACTTTTCCGAAGTAAGAATAAAGTAAAGAAAGAAAGATCTTTTTAATGACATAAATAATATGGATTTCTACATATGAGACACCTTACAAATCATTTATATATTAAACTAATTGCAAACTAGGAAACTATAGAAAAATAAAGTTTGAATTGTAACTTTGATGTGAGTGATGAGATCAGATAATAAGGTATAATAAGATAATCAAATTAATAAGGATTTTGATATACCCAAAAACCCAAGATTTCCACTTTTTGACCCGGAATTAGAACATGAAAAATCTTTTTAAGCGAGTCTTTTTTGTTTTTATAAGTTAATTGAAAATTATAAGTTCATTGCAAAAATTCCATTTGCTCAATTGAGTTTCTCTTGCCCCTCTTTTTTTATCCCCCATACTTCTCTTCTTTCTTATGAATTCAAAGAAGTTCTGTTAAACCTGCAATTCATATTTATTTGATTTGACGAATGAGACCCATAACCTTTATTATTTCGACGCAATGAAAGAGCATAAAATTACTTTTCTTTCTTTGTAGAAAGAAGATTTGGGAGACGAGTAATCTTTCCTGAAGCCTCGCTTTTTTCTTCATTTATCCTGCTTTCTACCCTTGCTATGCGTTTATTAGATATAGAATATAAAAGTATTGAGGCATTTTGTGCCATTTACCATGTGGCAATAAGAAACCTGGCATAATCACACTAAACTAAATTTTGTAAATTTTGATCCAATCATCTTCTTTTGCAATTCATTATTATTGCTATTTTCTAATCTAGAATACAAGTCATCTCTGATATCTCAAAATAGTATAATAAAAAGCAAGCAAAAAGGGGTTTCCGTGATTTTTGACCGCGCATACACATAATATAATTGCGATAAAAAAAAATCAGCTTTTTTGCCAGCTCGATGTTGAGGAATCCGTGGATCTAGAAATTCATTTCGGCAAATTGAACCTTCTCAAATTGTTTCTTTTTAAGAACCAAAAAGATTTGCGCCAGAATAACAGATGCTAAGAAGAACAAAAGGCCTTGGATACGCAATGTCATTAGTATTATGTTTCTAGAATGTGATTTGCATTTGTGTGATGTGCATTTGTGTGTGTATCTATGGCCGAATGGTTATTTTTTATTGTATCACTAAAAGCTATTGCAAAAAGTGCATTTACGATAGCTAATTATTTGGTTACAGTTTTTAGTGACAGAATGCACACCTTGTGCATTAGTTTTTATCGACACAAAATAAAAAAATAACCTTTCAGCCATAAAGATAGCTATATATATATATGGTTAACAGATTTTCAATTCACTACGGGACAGTGGCCCAGATCTCATGGAGTTACTTCATATAACTAGACCCAAGTTCACCCAATTTTCAACAGTATATGCCCCAGGAAAACCCCAGCCCATGCTTGTATTGTCCATAAATATCATGTTTAGAATATTAGTGAGCTTCTCAGCAGCGGGATAGCTTACATAACCAGCCTCCCGGGTGGAAGTGTCGGTGATTGGAATAGGAGTAGGTTGGCTTCAAACAAGGGACCATGTATTAATGGTTAGGAATGAACCATGTATTAATGGTATGAAATTAACGAATGTCCATCTATTAATGGTTTGAAATGACCAAGACTGTGCTCTATAAGTGCAAAAATGGAACCTGAAAAATTTTCCCCTGCAAAATTTAAAAAGTTTTCTCTAGTAAAAGGAGAGAACATGTCTTCCCATATAACATGACAATGCTCCAGACTGGAAGGTAGTGTGCCTTTTATTCTTCTTTCAGAAGTACTTGTTCAGAAGAAAGTAATATAAAAGCATTTACACTCTTAGCTTATGAAATGGCATTCTTTTTGTATTCTATGCAATGTTATCGGTGTTGGATCCCATCTAGTACCTGGAATCAGTTTCTATAGGCCAAGACATTTTTAAGAACAACTTAGAAGTTTACTTTTAATTGTATTTTTTAATATATTGTGTCTGTATAGGTAACTGTATTAGCTAATATTTGGAAGGGGCAGTTTTTTCTTGTCTATGTATCGGCCGATACGAACTGCACAACCCCAATACTACCACCACCGATCCATGAAGATTTCTGAGAGCAATTTCCCTTAAGGGACTATTAATATTCTTTAAGCTTTATTATTTTTTAGGTCATTTTTATGTTTTTCTTGCTACTTTCTAAACTTTATATTTTTTATTTACATATAACTATTTCGTAAACATATCCCGCTTTTCGCTTTATAGCATTTTCTTGAGGCTCCGGAACATGTTAAAATCTGTCCAAATAGGAATCAAATCCAAACCCAACAATAGTTATGATCCATTAACATGTTAAAAATCAGTAAACTGTTAATTGTTTCCACATTTTGGTGGTCTTCAAAAAAGCAAAAGGGAGCAAAAAAAAACTATTCCAATTACAAATCAATTTGGCCAAACTTGGATCCGATACAAGTCGGAACCATTTGCCTTCCTGCCAACACCGGTTCCCAACAAGCATTTTCCTACTTTTTTAATATATCGCTGGTAAATGTCGAGAAATCCAGAAAAGTGATGCCCGTTCTCCAGATAATACGCAAAATCCTGGTTCTTGAAGTGAAAATTTTTCAAGGAAGGAAAACCCCATCTCTACTTTCATTTAGTACGTGCCTAGCCCTCCCCTGCTGCCGAGCCCAAGCTCAGGTGAGGTGAGGCTACTGCCGCTCTTTTTCTTCTGCTCACCGGCGGCTCTGGAACCCATTGGAATCTTTCTGGCAGATCGCCGGGGAGTCATGCGTCTCGCCGTTCGATCATGGGAGTCGATGCCACGGCCTCCCTCCTCAAGTCATGCACCTCCTTTCCACGCTTCAAGCAGATCCATGCCCACATCTTCAGAACCAACGTCCATCAGAACAACTCCATCGTCGCCACCCTCATCTCGCTCTGCATCCCCCTCCAAGCCAAACCTTCATATGCCAAGTTGGTTTTCAACACCATCCGCAGGCCCAATCTCGCCGTCTACAATCAGATGGTGAGGTCGTTAGCGAAGAGCTCTCTTTGGTCGGATGCCATCGTTTTCTACCGGCGGATGACGACGGCGGACGTCAAACCTAATCATTTCACCCTCCCGTTTCTGCTCAACTCTTGTGCCGGACTTTCCGAGGTCCTTCTGGGGAGCGAGATCCACGGGCGTTCTGTCAGAACTGGATTGCTGTTGAACCTTGAATTGCAGAACGCTCTAATAGATATGTACGCGAAATGCGGTGAACTGGGTCTCGCTCGCCAAGTGTTCGATGAAATGCCCAGAAGAGATGTTGTTTCATGGAACGCTGTTCTTGGTGGATATGCCAGAATTGGTGATATGAACGACGGCCGGAAATTGTTCGACAGCATGCCGGTCAGAAACGTGATTTCTTGGAATGCCATGATCGTTGGTTACGTGAGATGTGAGAATTTTTCTGCAGCCGCTGAAGCGTTCGACGCAATGCCTGAAAGAAATATTGTCTCATGGACAACCATGGTTGTGGGTTGCACGAAATGTGGACAGATGGAGACTGGGCGCCGTCTCTTCGAACGGATGCCTCAGCGCAATTTGATTTCTTGGACTGCCATGATCACGGGCTACGCACAGAATGGGCAGCCGAAGGAAGCTCTCAAGATGTTTCATAGAATGCGGGATTCCAACGTGAAGCCTGATGCCGTCACCATGACCAGTGTGATCACTGCATGTGCCCAACTTGGTGGTGCAGAACTCGCCAATTGGGCTGATTCCTTCGTTGTTCACAACAATATAGAATTAAACAACCATGTGTTGACGGCGCTTGTCGACATGCATGCTAAATGCGGGAACGTGGAGAAGGCATGCCAACGTTTTGAGATGATCCCTCAAAGGGATGCGTTCTCTTATACTGCACTTATCAGTGGCCTAGCTTCGCACGGCTATGGCTATGAAGCCCTTGAAGTGTTCCAAAGGATGCAGATGGAAGAAATTGAGCCACATGAGATCACGTATGTAGGCGTGCTATCTGCTTGTAGCCACACTGGGCTGGTTGACGACGGCTTGCGCTTCTGGGAAAGCATGGTGAAAGATCACAGAATGGTGCCTTGGGCAGACCACTATGCTTGTGTTGTGGACCTTCTTGGCCGGGCAGGCCGCTTGGCGGAGGCATATGAGCTCGTGAGAAGTATGCCAATGGGACCTCATGCTGGCGCCCTCGGTGCGTTGCTTGCTGCTTGTAGAACCCACAACAACGTTGAGATAGCAGAAAGCATAGCAGGGAAGCTGTTTGAGTTGGAGCCTAAAAATACCGGGAATTATGTGCTGCTAGCTAGTATCTATGCCTCGAACAACAGGTGGGCAGATGCTGCTCGCGTGCGGCTGGCATTGAAGGAGAGAGGAAACAAGAAGCTCCCTGGCTGCAGTTGGATCGAGGTAAACAATAAGGTTGTCGCATTGCCAATGCCTGGAGGACGTGCATAAGTTGAATCATCGGTTAGATTATGCCCGTTCAGAATCATGTTCAAGATGTGAAAAGGAACCAATTATTCATGTAAATCAGTAAGCCATTTGGTTCTGCCGAGAGGTGAACAAGTGCCTTGCTGCTTGATCGAATTGTTTGTATCCCGCAGTACCTTACACGTGTTCCTGTGAATGAGGATGAGGACCATTGGCGTTCATGCTGGCTGAGCGCCTCAGAATAAGGAACCTTCCTGCATATGGCCTTTTGCCTTGGGAATCCAGCACTGGTTTATGCTGTTGGTGATTTTGCTGAAGTGGTGACATTTCCTGTAAACCATGAGGAAGCGTTGAGGACAACCCTTTGAAACTGCAACCCAGTGCCCGTGCTGCTGCATCTTAGGCGAAGAATTGCACTGCAGAAGCTGATTAAGAACTTTTGGCACATCTTTGGTATGTAACATGGGAATGGTAACATTTTTTATGTATCAAAAAAAGCTTAGGTCAAACTGGAGAACCTTTCAGCGATACAAAGGTCCCTTACATTTCTTTAGGTGATGGTAGTCGCCAGGTTTTCAGCCAAGATGATCTAGCGAAACCTGGCGTTAGAAACCTGTTAGGATAACGGAAAACATGCAAGACACAGAAATGACAAGGTCCGGTAGAAGCTTTGGGTGTCCTGCGTGATTAAAAATTATCCAAGCAGTTGGAAGCTCGATTCAAAGGGATCAGTCTTAGGAACCGATGTCTGTCTTGTGCCTGCAATTTTCAGGCCCCGCCAAAATGAATGAAATAGCAACATCACCATTAACATTCAACAAATGCAAGAGAAGGTCTGGCAAGGAAGAAGGAAACACTGCCATCCCTTCGCTCTTATTTCAGCAATGAACGTTACTATATCTAACAGCATGACCCAATTTAATTGACCATGGTTGCCAAGTTCTGGTCTCTGAACCTTACTGAAAAAGAAAAAGGTATTAATCCGAGCATATTCCCTGATTCATCCCCTTTCAATCGTCGTGCTCGTTACGCCATGTTAGCAGTTAGGATCATCCCAGTCTTTCATCTTCCTTGGATTATTTGCAGCGTCAACCTATTTCAACATGTTTCCAAAAACGTTACCTTGACAACAGTATTTTGCAGAGATGTGCGTCAAACAGAGAGCTGGGAACCAATCGCCTGCCGTGCTAGACCAATGGAAAGGTAATACGAGTAGCTACTTACTAACTTGCATCACATAATCAATTCTTGACAGGCTCATTCTGGATTGCAAGTCCAGTTCATTGCAGTTGCACTGCAGGGGGCTCAAGTATAGCCGTTACATGCTAATGGCCTTTCCATGATCCCCCACACATTTAACTACAAATTCTGCAAATGCTTAAGTTTGTTTCAAGCAATGTGTACAAAAACAGGCTTCCTGTGTTTTCTTTGACCAAAAGAATACTCCAAAAATACATAATTCATAAGAAATAAACAGTAATTACAAATTAGCCAAGAATTTCACATTCAAATGACCATGAATTGCCGAAACGATCAAATGCAGGATATGAAGTAAGTTATTCATAGCATAATGTAACATAACAGAGAAAGGAAATTATAAGTAACAATTTAAGCTACTCTCAACATAACAAAAAATATGGAAGAAGAAAAATTTAGTTTTTGTGAGTTACACCTCAGACAACTCAATAGTCGTAAAAGGAATTTGATTTCTATTGGATAGTTGGAGTAAAATCTAAAGAAAAGCCATTTCCCATCAGCCTTGATTTTGGTGTTTTCCCCTTAAATGTGTAAAAAGTCATACTGCTAGGACCAAATATTAAGCATTTAAGGAATTTATCAGATATAGGCACTCTTTTACAGGGGAAACTGCGGAGGAAAAGTTGACGTACCTTTACACACTACAACATATAGTTACCAGATCTTATCTCACGTGTAGCATGCCCGGGAATGCATCTGTAACCAAAACGCTGTTATGTTAAACAAATTTGCCAATCTATGTTGGATGAAATAATATAATGAAAAAAGCAGTTGCATTTGATAATTCAATATGAGACCAGAGCATATCACAGCGATAGAAATTTAAGAAATATTTGTGAAAAAAGGAATAATCCACTTTAAATCGGATTCTCATTTGTTACAGCCTACAAAGAATGAGATACAGGAATTTATAGCATATGCTTAATAACATTTCAGTGTTGTTGCAGTTGATGCTGGTGGGAATGGAGGTAAGGCTGTGGAAGTTGTTGGCTATGACATGGATATTGTTGTTGCTGCTGCTTTTCGTGGTAATGGCGATGTGCTTCTTGCTGGTGCAAATCATCTTGATGATGGCTGTAAATAGAGCCGTGACTTTTATTCACAGTCTCTGGAGGATGTCCATCACCATCTCCACCGGGACCCATCTGCCTCACAGGCACCTCATAGGCACCAAAACCATCCCCAACTATATTCCTTGGGTTGCCCTTGAATCCCCAGTCATTCCTATTCCGGACCCAAGGTGGTCTATGTTTTTGATAGCCACGAGAATTCCATCTTTGATGGAAAAAAGGCCTCCTCCCTACACTATCTTTTCCACAGTTCCCCACCCCAGCAAGTGGCTGTGATGCACATGTATCAGCTGCATCTGATGGCTTTGCTGGTTCCAACCTTGGAAGGGGCATCTGAGAGGACTGTCTCATTCCTTCAAATCCAGGAGGCACCAAATCATTCCCTGTTTGGTGCAATGCAGAAGTATCAAGTGGCAGAGGCGGGGAACACTGAAAAGGCATACTGGGAGCGGACCAATTTGCATAACTAGTACTATTAGGCTGGTTCTGCTGCACTTGCAAATGTTGAGTCTGTGGCAGTTCTGAGCTATATGATGGAGACAAATGTGACGATCTCTTGCCACACACGGTGGCCATTGTGTTGCAAGGCTGCTGAAAATTCACCTCCGATGAGGAATGATTAGAAGGAAATTGGCAGCCATGGCTTTCATCAGAAGGCCGAACATCTGGAGCTTCCTTGGCCAATGACTGAGCTGCTTCAGAGAAGACAGAATCAGACTGTGCCACTGTCTTAACAAAACTACTTTTGTAGTCATTTTCTTTGCCATGAGCCGGAGCAGGCTGTTTAAAATCCTTAGCTTGCTTGGCACCACTTCTTTGATTATTGAGATTTTTTTCTACTATCTGAACTTCATTTTGATTGATATAAAATAATCGAGCACGAGTCTCATCCAAAGGTTCCCACCTGCTCTTCCGTTTGGCCCGCTTTGCTTGAACAGGAGCTGCAACATCAGGCTGCTTCTGCTCAGTGGATTTGCACCCATTTTTGTCAACTGTGTCTTGACAGCACATGCTGCTACAGTGAACAGAAGGAAAATATGTTTGAGCTGGGCTATGGAGCCCATCAGGCAGCCTAGTCTGCTGACAATTAGAAGAACCTGGAGGCAAACCAGCCAAACTGCTTGCTTCTGACTCTGTTGAAAGCTGACCCTGCCAATTTCTCTTCCGCCACATGCTGCTGCTAGGCTCATCTGTTTGTTCAGATGTGTAATCTTCCCAACATTTGTTGCTTTCACTGAGACCAGATTGGACTGTGACAGAAGATGTCTGGACAGTCTTATGAAAATCTGAAGGCAGTTCAGTGGCCTGACTACTCGTGCAACAGATTGCATCAGTGTGCCTTCTTGCCTGACTCTGCCAGTTCCTATGTGAGAACCTGATCCAGTGACTGCTTGCATCATCACGGTCTGTGCATTTAATCTTCCTGATGGTATGGGGAATATATTTGTCTCGGAAACCACGTGCCATTTGATGGACCTGCAATGATCATCCATTTACACAGAATGGCACAGATGTCACTATTTTAATACAAGACACTGGCTGTTGCAACAATCACAAACAGTCAACCAACAAATCCAACTGCAAGGCATGCTATAGAATTGACTTCCAAAACACAATTACTTGGGATGTGAATACAATTAGGAACATATTATGACATAAGGGCAGCAGAAATATAAATTATGTACATACAAAAGACCCTCTCCATGTATCAGCAAACTTCCAATGTGTTTTCACGACAGTAAACATTATTGCAATTCTGTCTCCCATCTTAAGCGCCAGAAAATCACTTCTCTTGATGAAGGGGAAGAGGGTTGAGCAGAAAAAAGGCAACCTAGGGTTTCTAAATTTGCATTGTGTATTTCTTATCCATATAAATAATTTTTTTACTTCGTATTCTTTTCTTACTTGGCCATTATGTGTTCCACATGGGTGTCAGGACATTACTCAACAAATATGATGCAGTGAGTCGAGCACAATTATGTAGCAGTGTGCCTATTAACGCCAGACCCAAAACATGAAGATAGACATGCCATGCAGACAGTACTCGAAAACAGGGAAAAAAGCAACTTACCATGTATCACATCATATACAGGAGCATGAACATCTATGTTGCCCAAACAACCTACCACCAACTTAAGGGGATAAACCTTACAATTTACAACATAAATATCCAAAAGAGTAAAATGTGCCAGTCAAAAAACCTTTCATCACTAGTTTCAACTAACAAACATGATGAAAAATAATGATTTTAGAATGTCATATAGGAAAAAAACAACAATGTTAACTCAGCTTCCTTAATCTTCTGGAATCAAATAAATCAAGCTAAAATTAACCCTGAGGATTTCGGGAAACACAGGCAGAGAACTGTATGCCAGAGTGCATAACAAATAAATAGTGAGAAATAAAAAGGTTTGTGTGAAACCTGGACATCATTATGCCTTGTCAAAGCCATTATGGACTCCCTGAAACTGCAAATAAGAAATATCAAATAAAAAACATGTCAAGATTCTGTACAGCAACAAATAAAGGTCACCTTAAGATCTTATATGTTATAACTTCTTTTAAACAATACTCAACATATTGATTGTGGAAAAAAACACTTCACTAGATATGAACTAAAGCACAAGTATGAAAAGATAAAGTCATCATGACATTACTTTTGAAGGCACCTTCAACTACGTTGCTAAAAAATGTGACGCTGACGCAGACTGAGGTGTAATCTCCAAAGGAAAAGGCCTATCAACATGGGCAAACCCCTAGGTGGAACCAGTGTGTGTGTGTGTTGTTGGTAATCACGTCTACATCTACTTCAGAAGTATACAACATTAACCATTTCATCATGAATGACAAAAATAAGAATGGACCATACCACAAGGATTTTAGAAAAAAAAGTCCTGTGACATCAAGTACAACAGAATACCACAAAATGTCCAAGGGTATCTAACCTTTCCATCCCAGTACAAGGAGGCCCAGAGTTTACGTGCTCCAAAGTCAAAACTTCTCTTGAAGCAAGGAATTCTAATACCTGCAACCCAGGCTGTCCTTAGCTTTGCTCAATACAAAAAGATTCTACACTATTTGGCAAAAAACAGATAACAACAGAACTTCCACAACAACCCACACCTACACCTATCAATTTGATCATTATGCAAATTTGTGCTGCAGAAATTTGCGAAGATATCAAAGTATCTAAAAGTTCCATATATAAAGAGGAACATGTCCTTTAGTATCAAAAAATAGGAACTAAATGCTTAAAAAAGAAGAAAAAGATGATTACCATATGCTTAAAAGTTAAAACTATAAAAAGGTAAAGCAACTAAATAGTGCAAAATGAAATCAACTTAGATGAAGTCTAATGGCACATAATCAGAAAGATGGAATGGTCTATGAACTGTTGAAATGTAGATACTACAAAATGTTAGGTGTCATGCTAGCAATTTAAGCCACATTGAATGGCCAGAGATCCTCCAGTCCAAGAGATTGCACCATGCTCAATAGGAGGAAATGCAAATACCAGAAATTGGATATCCGCATAACATAGACACAAGGATCCAAGTGGAGACATGAGACATGCCATGATCAATGCCATGTAGCGCGTACCAGCATAGTCAACCTGCCTTATGCCACTTTTTATCAAATTTTAAACTTGGTCACCTTCGATAAAGTCTAATTTAAACTTTGTTAGAAACCCATTAAAATGTTTCAGTTTTTCTTGTCAGTTTGATTGTTTTTACTATTGTAATGTTTCAATTGTGAACACTTAACTACACATAAGTGTGTGTGTCTAAGTCACATGGGTACTTCAGTAAGGTCCATACCCGTACCCAAAATGGGTACTTTGACACTTGGGTACCTATAGATCCGAACTGCTTAATTTTATTTTGATTTAATTTTTTCCACCTTACTTTTTATTCTATTCTTTGGATGTGAAAATTCGATTGATGTTCATATTTGACTAGGGGGCTGTTTGGTTGTCAATATGTTTAAAGTTTTTCATAGGTTTTTTAAACACACTACTGCAAGAACCGTTGATATAAATTTTCTATGTTATTTATTTGTTTATGTTGATGTATATTCTTTATTTTGATACATATTTTCTAAGTATTTCTTATTGTTTATATATATATATATATATATATATATATATATATATATATATATATATATACGCTCGTACACTCGCACCCAAATTTTTTGAAAATGGTCAGTACCCGTACCCGCACCGGCACCCATACCTATGTGACATAGGTGTGTGTGCATGTGTATGTGTGCTTACAGACAACCACACCATGGATCAGGTATATAAGCATTTAGGAGAAAGGAATATCAAGAAGAACAGATAAGTAAACCAGTGGTTGTTTGTGTGATTCTTTGGAAATTTAGTTTAATGACATGGCAACCACCATCTAACCATGCAAACAGGCACACACATGCAGGCATGCACTGTTTTTTATGAGGAAAACATCATTTCATCAATTTATTCAGCAATTCTAGGGACACAATCTGATCCATATAGTTGATTTTCTAAAAGCCCGAAGTCATTGGGAATCAAAAAGTTTAACCACATGAACCTACCAACCTCTTCCCATGGCACCTAGAAATATTGCCATACTAATGCAAAACTCACAATCAATGTTGTAAAAGGCATATCATAACGTGTATCGATCGAGCCCAGCTTATACGACATAGTGTAAATGTATCATAAATTTATTTTTTAATTAATAAAGAAGTGGGCAAAATCAGAAAAACTAGAAAAAGTTTAGAAGAAATCATGAAAAATCATGAAAAGGTGTCCTATAAAAAAATCATCACACATGTAATGAATAGTCATGATTTATCATTCATAAGCCATGATAGGTTACGATCAAAAATTGCACATCGTAAGACACTGCCATATCATATCATATGGTCAAAATACCTACGATATACATGAAAAACGTGTATCATAGGCATATCGTATAGCTTTTGCCGACCTATATGATACAGATAACACTACTCACAATTGCTAATCCTGCAATCCATGTTAAGATTGACAATATGCAATTTCAACATGCAAATACTTTATTTTTAATGCAAAACAACAAAAACCATCTAAGGGAGAAAACTAAAGACAACTTTTCCTACCCCTTATTTTTCCTTGAACAACCATTATGATATATAGAAGTCTATGGAGCAGCTAATGACATCAATATAATACAAGGGAACTTGGTTGCCAACCATCAACTAGTTGACTAATCAAACAAGTACGTAGTCCAACTCATCTATAGCCACACTATCAGTAGGGCCCAGCTCTATGGTAAATAGCCAAAGACTACTCTTTTCCAACTAGCCTTTAGGTAAACTAAATTTTGTTTCTTTTTTGCTTTTTTTTGGTGACTTTCTGCATACTGCTTTTTTCTATTAAACATGTTTTTGGTTGCAGAAAGATTGCATTGTGTTTTCAGTTTCTAGGTAAAATACACATAGACACACATATATACATATGGTCTATTTGATTCATAGTGACATTTTATATCTTTGATTTCTTTTGGCACTTACTGTGCGTGATCCTTATAATTTTATAGATTGTATTTTTTGAAATCAACTTGGATTGACTTAAACTGACTAATCCCAACTAGTCCTTTTAGAAGGACACACAACCCACCTTATGGTTCAACCAACTGATAAATTATTTGAGTAACTAACAAGAGACAGCATTAACAAATTAACAAGGTAACACCATAAAGGATATTGTGTGCAGGCATGCTGGTTATCTACACCAATCTCTGGAGGCGCTTAAGGATTTTGCTCAAGACATGCAGACACAAAGTGTGTATCCTGTATCCCCATTATGGCTTAAGGCTTACTTCAACTTAAGCAAAAACATAAGCATAGATACACACATCCATGTTCACAACTTCACATACATGGGATATGAGGACAACAGGATCACAGGATATGCATGCGAAGAGAAATGTGCACTCCCACATACCTTTAAGAGCTTCCGAATGATAGGGATTTTATTAAAATTCTTCCGGTTTTGCTTCATGATGTTGTGGAGCATTTGTAAACCTGAAAAATAGGTGCATCAGAAGCTTGAACTCCCTTGAGGATGATCTGATTACAGAGGCAAGTTGGAAGAAATGATAAGGCAGCATCTATTACCATTTTTATTAACTATATCCAATAAAACTGTTCGAGACTTGGTCTTCAACAGTGCATCAAGAATTATTGACAGATCTCTAGTGCTAGAAAATAAGAATAAAATCAGGTCAGCCAGGAATAAGGGATGCCACCAGGGAAAACAGAAAATCAGAACCATTTGTTTCTTGGAAGAAACAATTGTAAGCTCTATCAATATTTGCCACAAAATTCTAGAGAATTGGAATCGATGCAATACCTTTGAGGAGACGCTCCATTAACCACATCACCAGAAGATGCAGTAATGAACAATAGCTTCAAATAACCTTTTGCAGCATCCTGTCGAACAAAACAATGGGTTAAATAAAAAAAATACATACCATCATAAGACAACAGACTAAAGAATGAACTTGTTAATATGTTCAGAGAATGTTCTAGGACTAAGCAAGAGCTATGGCAACATAGTTTTAAAAAGTAAAAATCCATTGATGAATTTAATCAAAGTCACCAATAAAGCTGGGAAAACCAAATTTGACAATCATAAATTCCTCAATTTGGAAAAAATACACAGCATAAATTACTGGACATGTGCCCTGTGCAATGAAGCCTATCTCCAAAAGCAAGATTTTTTGAACACAAAGGCATGATTTTATTCAAGCTTAAGCAGAAGAGATAGAAGGTAATCCAGTAATAAAATAGTACTTTTCGCTTGCAGATGCCTCCGTCCACATCCAGCAGTTCGTTTAATTTTTCTTCAACTGGAAAAAGAATGCAAGTGTCACATATAATATAAAATAAAAAGGTACACCATCAGTCCATCTCAGGAATCCAAGTTCACCTCCTTCAAACCGATGTCTGTCAGCAACTATCAGAATCCTTTTGGGCTTGGACGATCTCCCCTGGCTATTCCCATGCTTTGTCTTTTTCACTGTTCCAGAAGATTTTAAGAAAACAAGACGAGATTTTTTAATAGCAGTACTGCCCTGAGCAGGCAGTTGCAATAACTTGTCTTTGATGTCAGCAGATGTTGAACTAGCATCCTTTGGCAGATCAGGGGCAACATCCTTGGCATAAGCAGCTTCTGAAGGAGTCGCCAGCCTGGGAAGAATAGCATTGGTTTCACTGGTCTCTAGGGAGGTAGAAGTACTTGGACCAGAGAGGGCATCCTTGGTGCCCATTGTTTCTACTGTAGAATTGGTAGGTACACGAGCAACAGCTGGCACTTTACTGTCAAACATTTCAACTTTAAGCTGCTCATTCCCAACATCTTCCTGGATCATCACTGGTTCAGGGAAGGCTTCCTCCGAATCACTTTCAATGACAACCTCAGTATTCAAAGGATCACCACCGATATATCCCCTGCATCCAGGAGATCCACAGAAACATTTTTTTGCAGCAGCTCCAAACACTCGTACATAGTTATAATCAAACGTTACTTCTTCACCCTGGAGTACAATTAAAATGAGAAAAATAATACAGCAAAATAAATCAACTCAAACTTACAAAGTGCAAAATAAATCAATTCAAACTTAGAAAGTGCAAAATAACGTAGAAGAGTGTGCTAAATAACTTAAGAACAATCACAAATTGGTATAACACCATCCAAAGACCGACCATAAGCCACAGGCAAAAAACAGTATGCTCTCTTTTAGACCACATGTCAATTTCGCGCAAGCAGTAAATTTAAGCACTTTGTTTGCACAAGCCTGAAGTCAGCATGCTTGTAGCTTAAGAATGGTTGAAACGGATTGGCAGAGCTGTCTAATATAGACGCTTACACAGGCATAAGACAGGACCTAACACACTTGCCCAAAAGAAGAACATGGAGAGGCATCCACCTGTCAGACATATATTTGCAAAGATGTGCTCAAAAATTCCAATGGAATAATGCACCAAGAGGGTCAAAACGAAAATTTGCAAACAATCTAAGTCATTGACACAAACCTTCAATGGAAAATCCAATTTAAAAATGAATAATCTGAATAATAAATGCTTTAAAATTAAAAAACAGATGCAAACATGAAAATAACAGCCATCATAAAAAAGACATACATAGACAGAAAATAGACCACGTTAGAAGACAGGTCTTATAAAACTCTATGAATTGTGTACCAGTGTTCAGTTGCATGACCGCATATACTAAGTGACGGAATGGCATCGCATTTTTACAATTGATTTCCATTCATTATGAAGCCAATCCAAAACAATCTAACATTTTGCGGGACTCTGGCAAAAAAGGCAGTAACTGCAACATAATGCGACAAAAAAAGCTTTACCATTTTGTTATAGAGAATACCACATCATAATCGATCCAGGGTAATATTATTAAGTAGATAACAAGTTGCTAAAAAGTGGTTGAGAAGGTTTCTCCACCAACAGATGACAGGTTTATAGCTCATTTGTATCCTTTCTTTGATATACTTTCCTTGCATTTTCTTTACAAGATTTTAAATACCTGTCATTTATCAAATCTCCTAACTATGGTCTATTATGGCTTTACCATGAAAAACTTAAACAGAAAGAGAAGCAGTCACTACTTATGTGATCAAAGGGATAAAAACACACTCTTTCAACTTACTCTCACCATGCAGAAGAACAAGAAGGAATAAGATAACTGGTGGTTGAAGACAAGGACTTACCTTCTTAATATCACGCAATGCAAACAAGCCAATGCAGACTTCGCCATTCACGATCCACTAGCACAAAGAAAATAAAATTGGTATTAATAAAACTATAGAACATATGAGGGACGATCCAGGCTAACCACTTCACAACACAAGTGTTAGTTGGAGAAGAAATAAATCACAACACAAACTAAATCACGGATTCAGAACTATTAAAATCGCACAAATATTTGCCAAGTTTCAATGTGTCAAACACGTTAAAAAGGAAAAAAAATCGGCTATGCCCTTCCACCTAGTTTTGAGATTTCCAGTTAATCAACTGGGTCCTACTGACATAACATAATGACTATCAGTTCGCACAAAATCATTGTCTTTACAATAATACAACAATTTTTACGGACTGAAGATAAATTAAAAAAAAAATAGACAACTTAGCTTCCATAGTCTTCCAATTAAGATTCTGTCTATATGGTTATGTTTCTAAAAAAACAGATAAAAAATGCCAAACAGCCCGGATGGCCAGTAGATAGCAACACCATCCACGTATGTATAGATGTATGCATTAATGTACGCACATACAGGCATTCGTGTTTGTGTATGTGTGTACAAACCCCCTGTTAATCCTGTTAACTTTCTTATTTACTTTTGAAATAGTTTCTGTTAACCAAATGCTTGTTCTGTAACTTTCACCAGATTTCATTGTTTGCTTTGTTTTGATTTGGTCAAACAAGATGAACTTTTTGATCCTTGCCTCAATTATTATTGAAATAATTAGAAATTTGAACATTGTCAATTTGAAAAATGCTGGTTTAATGTGATCTTAACAGTTTGTTGCACGCCACAATTTTATTGTCATTAGTGCTGTTGATGAGGTGTGGATAGGAGCTATAAATCATACACGCCACAATTTTATTGTCATTAGTGCTGTTGATGAGGTGTGGATAGGAGCTATAAATCATACACGCCACAATTTTATTGTCATTAGTGCTGTTGATGAGGTGTGGATAGGAGCTATAAATCATATCATGATAACCCATTTATCTTAACTTTCTATTTCTTTTAAAGAATTCATTTTTTTTTTAAATTTATCATAGTCAAGACTAGTTCGGTTCAAAAACTACATTTACGGACATCATCAATATGAAGTGTAAATCAAATTCATTAAGGGTTTTAACTTTTAAGATTAATGGTCGCTAAAAAAGGTGCATTTTATCGCTCAAAACCATGACCAAGCAACTGGCCATTGCAAATGCACCCTTTGCAACGCTTTTTGGTAACACAATTTTAAAAAAAAAAAAGAAAAAGAAAAAACCATCTAGCCATAGAAGTAGCGGGCTGATTTCAATTCCTTAATATATATATATATATATATATATATATATATATAGAGAGAGAGAGAGAGAGAGAGAGAGAGATGTGGATGCATGTGTGGTGCCTGATAGAGAAGGAGAGTAGAATATGTGGATCAGAAGCATGTTGACTGTAGGGTGAATTGTAGACTTGTTTTCTCAGGAGGCGTTTAATCGCTTAGAATTTTGATTTAGGAATCAAAATTCCAAAATCAAATTTCCACCTCAACCTAGAATTGGAATGAATATCCCATTTCCAATTTTCTTTTGATAGTATGGAATTTTGATTCTAGAATTAAGAATAACTTGTTTGATGAAAAGGGAATTAAAATTCTAAATATCATGACTTAAAAGGCCTTCATGCATTGTGCCCCAAAGAGAGATAAAAAACTTCCAGAAATTCTGGAATCACAATTCCACCCCCTAGGGTGGGATCATAATTCTAGAATTTTGATTCTGGAATGAGCCTCTAATTCCATAATCAAAATTCTTTGTTTGATAAAGCAATTCTCATTCTTTGATTCTAGAATTCCATTGATTCCAAGTGAATCAGACGTCCCCTCAAAGAATCCAATCATTGAGAATCTGAGATCAGCTTTATGGGAACCAACATCTGAATTTTTCCAGAATCAACACATGCATAAGTTTTTAAAGGCATGAAAAGACGGGTTCAGATTTCATAATTTTCACAAGTATTTAAAGGTCAACCAAGTGTCAAATTTTTCCATTCCATGATGGAAGAGCTAGTTTGTTCAAATGATGAACAATGCTAAACAAAATGCAAGGCAGAACCCTGAACATAAGGCCAGAAGTATCTCAGCCAGTATGTGTTTGCATATTTAATGTATTTACATATATATATATGTTTACAGATAGGCAAGCATATCATGTCTTGAAATATGGGAAGTGTGAGGACTGGAACTACGGCCAATTGACTAGGATGAACTTTCAGAAATCCAACTGTATGGATGTGATCCACATGTCCAAAAACTTATCAATTCATGGGAAGCTATGGTTTTTGGTATACAGATGGGATCTCCTAAACCCAAAAAAGCATATCACATATGTAAGGTAGATCATAGAAAAAACTAGTCGACAACATCAGAAGTTAAAGAGATTGGTCTGTTTATTTACAAAACGGGACTGGTTGAAAATACATAGACACATATATTAAAGACATATGTGTGTGTGCATGTGTGTGTTAAACCAGTCCCACTTATATACATGTACATGTATATACATAAGACATATATATTTATGTGTGTGTGTGAGTGTTGTATGTGTTTTAAACCAATAATCCCAAAATCGGACTCGTTTTGCAGGAATTTGCCCCTCCCCATAATTCACCAGTTCTATGATGGGGAATATTGGTTGTAGAGATGAGAAAAGAAAAAGAAAGGAAGGGGAGAGAAAAAGAGAGGTAATATATATACATATATATAAGATGGACAACAGGACATCTCAGACAAGAGAACTTAGTCAAAGAGAATGTTTTACGGATTATCAAAATTATACAATTTTGATAAGTAAATCAACAAATATGAAGAGAAGAAAATCCATAATAGTGTAACCAAATACCTTTTCTGTACGGCAGTTAGGATCACAACTATGATTTATAAACCGCCCAAGATTGCCTTTTGCACAGGCATCAATTACCTGTTATTAATGCAAAAAAAGAAGCATTGAGAATTCCTAATACTCAGTAACAAAAATAAATTATGAATAAGCTCCAACAACTTAAGATCTATTCAGAGAATACAATAAAAAGCAGTAGGCACCCATAGGTGGATAGAGCAAGTTGTAACCTGCACATATCAAAGTGCAGGACTTGTGCAAAGACACAAAAGCAATAATCAAGTACCATAAGTACAACTAATAACACAAGAACATAGCAAGGACATGAACCAAGTTAAGAAGTTTGAATGTTTAAACTTTAAAGGCTTATAGAGGAAATAAAAATAAAATTTATACAATATATGAGCACCTACCTAGTCTATGGGTGAACCACTGATGATGGCCAATAAGGAATATCCACGTTTAACTGGTACAATTCAAATAGACACGACATGGATGCTTATTAAATTTCATCAATGGATGTAAATGGAGTTAGCTTCAGGTTGTTCAGTTGTCTGAGCAATTAGCATCTCATAAGCTACCAATATGAGTCTGACCAAACAACGTGAAATCAACTCAAGATCAGAAGTGTTTTTTTCAATCGATGTCAGTCGTGCTATTTTTATGTTGGAATCAGGAAAGCCAGTCAGGGTTCAGAGTTACCAATTATAGATCTAACTCTTAACTAGCCAAGTTTTATTTCAAAAAAAAAAACACATCCAGTTAGTAATTGCATTTAGCTTATAGTCGGGATGCATCTGAACCTGGCCATAAGACTAGTTCGGCAATACAGTGGTCCTTCTCTTTGCAAATATGAATCTGACCCACAACCAATTAACCAAAAAAGGTGTACTCACATCCAAACACCATGGTCCCCATCTACACTCCTAGATGGAGTGCCTGGATTTAATTTCATGTTCCACTTTCACTACAAACATCTGTAGTCTCACAATTGAAGCTAATCTCGCAATTAAAGTTTACACTCAGATTGACTGTAATTCCAAGTGTGACCATTTAGTAGGTGGATAATTACAACACAAAATAAAAAAAGCACATAAGGTTCTAAACAGATAAACTCAATCCTATACTATAGAAAAAAGATAATATAGGGAAGAAATTTGCATTACCAAAACTAGCATTGATATATTAAAATGTTTCAGCAAACCTGAAGTTACTTAGTAAAACAACTGAAACGTTTAAGAAACATATATAAATGCTTATATCATGTTCAAAGAAGGGAAGCGGAAAAGGCCTAATGGCCTCAAAGAATTAATCTACTGCAGCAGCAATGAAGCCATGTGAAATGCTTTACCAAGATTGTAAATAAGAATATCTGGAACTTTTATTAGCAAATTTCTTTATCTAGACATATGAAATAAAACCTGCCCAGCCATTGGCACTTAAAAACCACTTGCAATGTAAGCAATTGCCTAAAAGACAACAACAAAAAGTGCCAAATAGCACACTCCCTTGATAGGCCTAGACAGGTGAATAAACAGAGTAGGAAGAACAAGAAAAGAAACAAAGAGGAGAAGAAGAAGATCAACAGTAAGAAGAGGAGATAGAATGGGATCCAAAACCCACTTCCACCCTCTCCCCCTGCACCCATCCCTTCCCCTTTACCATCTTCTGCAAAAAAAAGTAAAATAAAGCAAAACACATCAAAAAACATAAAACCTTATATTTCAGTATGAAAGATAATTAATATTATATGATTTTTATTTTTGACTAGGCTTTCAAGCTGCTAACACCCAGGGGCTAGGTCTGCTTTTGGCTTCAAACTGCACAGCTTAAAAGTTCAAAGCAACCAAGAAAAGAGATGATCCCGGAAAGGCATTGGCATTGAAATTTCATCTAATGGACATTAAAAAAGAATCTTACAACACAAGTTTGACTAAGCTAGTAAAGTGTGCTTGCTCAAACTATGTATAAGCAGGTAAACATCAAACCTCGTTGCCATTCAAAGTCATGAAGTAAAAATGTCTTTGACCTCTGGCTGCATATTCTCTCTGCCGAGCAGCATATGTTTGTGTGTCAAGTACCTGGTTAGACCAAAATTCAGGAATGAAAACCATCAAACAACAATCACATGCTGCCAAAGTTCCATAGTGTAAAAGGAATAAAGGACATGGTGGCAGATGCAACTAGGAAGGTTGACAAAAACTTGTTGAACTACTAAAACTATTAGGGGTTGCAAGCCAATGCCAACCAGGCACAAAAATTCATTCAGAAGGTGAACATATCTCGTGCAATAAAAATTTTGGAAAACTTGAGGTACCAATCAAAATACCTCTCCAACATATTCAATAAGAAACTGCCCCTTTGAGACATCTTCCCGCAATTGCAGTCCATATCCCTTCTTTCCACAGCGGACCCACTCAAATGTAGCATATTTGTGGTTCTGAAACTGCAAAACGCCATTTATGCTTGTAACAGATAATAGAAACATCTATCAGGCCAGGAAAACAAAGAATTTTATAAAAAAGAGAGAACTGAAACCTGCTGGTTTGAACACAGTTCACCACAAGGGCATGTTCCGTGTTCACATTCTATATTAAGCAATCGATTTAGGCATCCATCCCCACAGCCTTGGCCCCCACTTTGTGGAGGCTTGCACTGGCACACCATAATCTGATCATGAAGGGAAGAAAGGCAAAACAAAATCCAATTAATTATTTGCCCTTGTTCAGGATATCTGTATCAAAACCTAGAACAGGAAGTACAGTACATCCACGATCTTTGCGTCAAGAAATTTTACTGTCATGAATTTGACTTTGGTGACAAACATGTTAATTGATAGAAGACAAAGAAAAAATAAAGAATAATCTTCAGCGCTAAACAAGGCAATAGTTGCATTTAGATTCATCATTACAAAGTAATAACCCTTGTGCCTCTACCTCATCAATGTTTTGATGTTTGTGGTTCCGATGAAGAAAGATATTATGTTTAATAAGTGTCCAAGTATCCTGCTGGGGAACTGAGCAAAAGGAAAAAGGAAGTTAGAAGGGAGATCAACATGGCCTTTTCAATCTAAAAGGTCACATCTCCGAACAGTACACACCTTGCAATTGTGGGCTTTCATAGCTGCTAGCATGTGGTTGTGTACTGGGAAAATCTTCATCGCATGAAGCTTCTGATATATTCAACTCAGCATTAATTTCTGCATTAGATTTCTCTTGTGGAATTGAACAGTCGGCAAATCTCTTGTCCGCATTATCCTTGCAAGTCCTTTCAAGAAAGAAAAGAACAAAATAGCCCATTAAGTGTACAGAAACTAAGACAGATCTGAGTACCGTGTGACTTCATGCAATTTGAAAGAAGCCAGGGGGGAACAAAACTTAAAGCTGAAAACTTCCATCAAGTTGCAGATCTACTTTCACAAAGGCTACTGTAGATTAGCCACTAGTGCCTTGAAAATGAGATTCCACAAATAGACTTATAGCTTATGCAAATTTTTAGTGCTAAAAGAAAAGGATAGCACTTATGAGAAAAAGTAAATGTGATGGATCATGATATACTCTTTTTTGCCAAAATCTCCCACAGTTCTCCATTGGATGGTACAGACCAGATAAACATCACACCAAGAAGTGTGATCATGGTCCAAGGCATGAAGCAGAACTGAAAATGCACCAGCAGTTTAAACCACTATATGATTCTCTTATGCACAGTTGCACAAGTCACCATTGAAGTGTGATCATGGTACAAGTCACCATTGATTCCTACACTAACAAGAGCCAGACAATGAACTGTGGATCAAAGTAGCAGCATAAGCTTGTAGTTGTAGCTACTCATAAATTCTAAGAAGTTGGTGACTGTTGCTCCTTTTTGCAGATTAGACAAAATATATAAACTTTTAGGGTGTACATTACATATTCTTATTCCCTTTGCTTATTTTGGTATAATTGCATCCATGTTATTTTTGCTGTATGCTATGTTGTCAAAAATGCTAACTGCAGCATAGCTAGTAAGTTAAGCCCAGAGCTCAGGCGGTAGGAGAATTATCTTGTCCTAAAAAAGGAAAAGCATTATATTTCATGAAAAACCTATGGCTACCAACTTAGAAAACAACACCATCAAAATGCAGGATAACACTAACACTAAGCATTCGTAACATGATAAGAAACATATTTAAAAGTTGAAAAGATCAAATTTGATGAAGTTAAAAAATTAAAGTTTGAAAGTTATATAGCATAAAGAGACCAAGTTTACAATTGAACTTCAATTATTTTCAATTATAGATTATGTAAAATCTTCTAATTTACTAAATATCAACTGCTACATCAAATTACTTTCCAAAACCTAAAAGCCTAAAAAAAACACGAAGTACCTATCTAATTATAAGAAAGAAAGGTAACATAAACTCTCAACAAAATCACAGCTTCCATCTTATCATTGCATGCACTGACTTTTACTATAATTTTAATAAACAAGAAAATGTATTAGACAAAGTTCAATAGATGCACGCACACAAAAACACACACATGCAAAGCATAACCAATCAAAGTATAATAGTATATAAATTATAACTGCGACTATAACTACAGATACACAACAAACACGCAAAGTAACAGACATCTAATACAAAATTGAATGCATTACCAAAAACTTAGAAAAAAAAAATCTGTGTAAGTACAAAAGAAGAAGATAATGAAATGAAAGGTTTAAAGACTTCAGTTTACAAAAGAAGAAGAGAAAGAACTGGCCAAATGAAATAAAGAAAAGACGCAGAGAAAGAAAAAAACAACCTAGGCTTTTAAACAGAAAAAAAAACTAGGTTGCTAAGTGCATAGGCAGCCTAAGGAATAGCACAAGACATTTTCAATAAGCTGCATACATTCCTCGGCAAGCTTAGGCATGCCTTTCACAAAATACTTTAGCAAAGATACTTTTAACAACATTATTCAAAGGGTCCCAAAGTCACGGTGGCAGAAAATAAAAATTGAAGATCTTCATAGGGATTCTAAAGGTCCCAAAGTTCATTTGATTAAAGTTCACTTGACAAACAGTTCATCTTTACCTTTCTATTTTGGATTAGTGCATAAACTCACTCACCTTATGATCTAGAAATGTTGAAAAAAAGCAATCAATTGAAGTATTTCAGGAAAGATTATTAGGACACTTCAGAGCCTATTCGTCAAGAACCGTTGCTTCATCATAAATGTCATCATACTAATTATGAGCCTAAGCAAGCTAGATCCAGATTCAGCCCATAGATATGGGAGGGGAACAATCTAGCAAAACATGATTATTTGGCCCAGGACACAGATTCTTAGATGACAAGGCAATCAAAAGATCAACCAGAAGGAAATGACAACCTTCCATCAACGGAAATGCTCAATTCCCACAGAATCTTCTGGCATGATTGAATATGTCAATGATTGTCATAAAGGATAATGCCCTCAAGTTTAAAGTGCACATGAACGCGCCTTAATACAGGAAGCAGTGGAACCATTAGAAAGCATTATGAGAGGCATGATTAGTAAAGCAAGACAGGAATTTCACTCACAAGGAGAAAACTGAACAAAAGATGCAGTAGAAATAATAGCAAATTTGTCAGTTGTACAATGTTTGACAGCCTTTGATTTTTAAGAAACTGGTCATTATTAATACTGGATTTTTTTTTTACTTTTCTAATTTTTATGTGACAAGAAGAAATGATATTAAATATGTTAGCATCCCAACAATGAAAACATGGAGCTGTTCAATACATTACCAACAATTTTCTCAGTAAATTGGATGGGTTTGTTGTGAATTAAAAAGATGCAAACACAGACACACATACGAGTTTGTTCCCCCTGTTCATCCTCACAATTTCTTGACATCTTTCTTAACTTTACAAGTAAAACTTAGTATTTTAAATTCGCTTAAAAAATGATTCACCACTAGGTTGCTAAAGACTGACGTTGGTTACAATGCAAAGTAGAGGCGACATAAAATCGTATTGTGTATAATAATGCATGTGGTAATAGCTATAAGCAAATGCCATCAACTCCATATAGCAACAAATGCATTTGGACATGCACGAGCAAGGTTTCCTTTTTTTTTTCTCTTGGACAGTTAAACATGCATCGCCCGCATATATATAACCCTAGAGCAGAAAGAAGTGATGGTAAAGCATTTCAAAGTCCACTGTGTTTTTATTAGATTTTCAAGTACACCTGTATTGAAGAAAAAACACTACATTTCCCAGCAACCAGGGAAAAAGCAAAACCCCATCGGCTGCTAAATGCTCTAGCATGGACAGCTTCATAAATGTATTGCTTTACTGGTTGTCTAGAATCTTAGCTCAGAGGAAACAGCTGATTCTCTATGGTCAGAACAACAAACTTGACAACAGTAAAAAATATGTAATAATAACTAAATAAAAAGTAGTTTTTCTTAGTTGCTTTATTCAAATTTAGGTGGTGGAAAGAAAGAATTTTCATCTCATACACAAAGACCAAAACCCTCATTTAATAACCAAATAAAAAGTAGTTTTTCTTGATTGCTTTATTCAAATTTAGGTGGTGGAAAGGAAGAAGTTTCATCTCATACACAAAAACCAAAACCCTCTTTTGCCAAATCACTATCATATAGAGTGCACCAATAATATTGGTTTCATACAAGTAATTCTCAAGAAGCTAATCCTTTACATTCCATTTATTTTCAAAAAACATAATTTTTTAAACTACATTCGATAGCATCACTTAGACCAACTATTGCCAAGAAAAAACTGAATTTTTTAGTCGACACAAAAAAAGCTCTGCCAAAGTACAACTTGTTCGGCTCAACTTTGCTTTCCCTTTTATCCCTTTTACCTACAAATAACATTTTTAAAACCTTAAGTGTCACTCAGATAGAAAGAATATGATTTCATTTTCCTGATAAATTGGTCCTTAAATTATTTACCTTCCATCTTCCTTTTCATTAATTGAACCTACAAAGTCACATTGGGAATTTAATCAGATCAGAAGGCTTATTTTGTGATGATTTTTCAGGAATTATTTATGAGACTGGTGAGGTACTTAATTCCGTAGGCTCTTATGGGTTTGATGCTGGCACACCAGAACATTATGCAAACAAAGAGCTGCACAGATTTTACTAATACAAACTTCTTGTGGGACAATATTTTGGGAGTAACTTGGCCAAGCCTACCCATTAGCACAGGCTTATAAGTTCTTCAGGCCTTAATTACTATCACATTGCTACCTAACTAGAGAACCTAAAGACGATGTATTCTATCTAGGAATGTAATTTAGTATGGCATATGTTTATGTCAACAATTAGTTCACAAGTATAACAACCAGAAAGTCCAAGCAACAGTTATGCCAACATGTCAAAAAGAATGACTAGAAGAACAACTAGAAGACAGTGAAGCAAATTGTACCAGCTACAGTCCGTGTCTCCTATGCTATCAGCAAGCTCTGCTGGAATGCTACGCCATTTGTGACAATCATCACACAACACCCATGCTTGACGAGGTGGTGCTGAAGACCCTCCAGACTCATGGTTTATCGTAACAAAACTTATCTTATTATCAACAGAAACAGCATCACCAACACAGGGATGTAGTCCACACGAGGATGCTTTACCATGAAACCTATCATCTGAAAACAAAAGTTTAAATATTGCAATCAGTCTTAGCTGCTTCATCAAAATTGTAAAAACCAAGACACTGAATGTCCGAATAATGAATATTCATTAAGAATGCAGAACACATTTGAAAAACTGTACTTACCACATTCTGTCGCCGCTTCTGATGAAGATGTCTTGCTTCCAGTTTCCGTGATGACAGCATTTTTTGCCTTCCCCTTGTCAAATGTTTTCACAAGGCGTGCCCTTACCACACCATCAGATTTGCTTGCTTTTTTTGTTCTCACCTTCCCCTTCTCATGATTTTCCATTTTTCTATGCCTTGCTGGGGCAGAGGAATTAGGTCTGCATTTTTTTGATCCATCCTTTTTTTTCTTCAAAAGCCTCTTTGGGTTGTGCTTCTCTAGTGTCTGAAATGCCTCTGCAGCACATTCTTCAGAAAGATCACCTTTGCTAGGAACTCCACAAGATGTAGGTGAATCCTTTTTCATACCTTCATGTAGACTGTCATTGACACCCTTCTCATCAATGTGACATGAAATCAAAGCCTTGTCAGCGAGTCTATCATCGGTTGAAGCCTCAGCTTGATTCTTTTTTCTTGCTCTTCTTTTTCTGACCACAGGAATGTTTTTTAAGCACTCCTGGTTATCTCCCTTCTTAGATTTCTGCTTTGATTGTTTCTTAAGGCTATCTGCCTTCTTAGATTTCTGCTTTGATTGTTTCTTAGATGCCTTTTGCTTCAATTGTTCATCCAAGATTCTTTCCGCTTCTGTGGCTTCTCCTGAATTGTTAAGTCTTCCTCTAGCTTTAGGTTCTCTTTTCCTTTTCTTGGAATAGGTGTGCAATGGTAGAGGGATGCCTTCAAGAACACCAACTTTGGAGGAAGTTGAGACTACATCAGGTGGGTCTCCATGAACAGCGGGCTCTTTGGTAGATAAGCTGGCTTTCTCTAGATCTACTGAGCAAGCCCCTTCACAAAGTGTGGAAGCAGTTCTTATGTGAGAAGGCACCAATTGAACCTCAGAATTTTTACCTGTTGCCACACTGAAAGATACAGGAACAGGCATTCCACCATTGCAAGGAGGATCAGTTTGACTAGTACAAAGCGAAGTCTCAGAATGCTTAGTTTGAACTTCATCCACACAAGCTTCAGACGAATATCCTTGACAAACCTGGGAAGACTTCTCAGAAGATGTTATTTGAGCAACAGCACTCTCATTATCTTCACCTCCACACTGAGCGTGATGAACAGAAAGACACGCAAAAGTGTCAGCTGATCCCAATTTTTCTTCAGCAGCTTTACAAGAAAGAACATGTTCAGCTGGCTCTGGTTCAAGATCAGTAATCCCAGAACCTCCAAACTCATTCAAAGAATTAGAACATTCCTCATTTGGCAGAGATTCACCCTTACAAGTGTTCTTTCCAGTTGCAGAGAGTTTCTCAATAACCACGGGTAGTGAGCCTTTTCTTTTTACCTGCCTGTTGGCATTCGGTCGACCTTTTGTGCGTCGGCGACCATTTGAAGTAGAACGTTTAGATATTTTAAGCACTTCACTGTCTGCCCCTTTTTCAATAGCCAAGCAAGGATCAGAATCCAGAGGTATTCCATTTTGTTTGAATAACTGCAAATTTTCCAATGCTCCCCAACAAGACACACTTATTGGTTTACGAAGCCCACTTCTTTTACCCCTAGCCATTTTTGAGAACAATACATGTATGATATCAGGGACCATCTTGGAACTACATGCCTGCCTACCATTTTCTGAAACATTTCTTGTTTTAGTTAATCTAGTGGATTTCCTACTTGGAACAGCCTTTGAAGAGTATGCTCTTTCCACTCTTTTTGATTTCAAGGACTTTTTATCTTGCACACAGCTACTATTATCACAACTCAAAGGCAGTATAGAAGGTAGAATACTGCTACCACAAGTTGATGTGATTATACCATCTGTATCAGTCTGATGTGACATGGATAACCTTGATGGCGGTGACCCAGATCCCTCCGCAGGATCATAAGAAGCTGTCTCGGGGGAATAGCCCACTGATAGTGTAGAAATTTTCTTCTCTTCATATGGTAATTTATTGCTATCCACTGCCTCTTCAATTTGACCCACACTTTCTCTGCAGTAATCGGCGTCATATGAACTGATATCTTGGTGTAACATTGTCCTACCTTGATAAGTTTCTTGAGTGATTCCCGAACTACATAATGTTTTCTCACTGTCACTCTCAGTTGGTGCACGTTCTTCAAGACCGATTTTAGTTTCTCTTGGTAAACCATCCACGGCATCAATGCCAGCAACGATGCTGCCTCCTCCACAGCGACAAGTATTAACAACAGCAGACTTCACCTGTTCTTTAATGAATGCCAGACTACATAATGATTCCACCGTGACAATTTTATCACAAACAGGAGCAGAAGCCCCACATTCTTTTTCTAATGCCATCTTTTTGCTGCTTTCTGCAGATCCTGTTTCAAGAACAACATTATGTTCTTGACAGTGAGCAGGGTCACGAAAGAATTCCATACTTATGTATTCTTCCTCTTCACAAGGATCCTTTGTCATCTCTGAAGTACCTAACTGTTGCCCCATATGGCTATCTGCAGAAACATCTAAAGACTCGCCACATGTTTTCTGCTCTGCCAATGTGTGACCACTATTGTTGACACCCTCATCATCAATAGTATAACTATGTTCTTGGGGACAACCAACAAGGCTATAAGCATTTGCCTGTGATATTTCAGCTTCATCCACACTGAACTCCTCTGTGATTTCCGAGGTGCAAATTTGGGACCCCAACAGGTTATGCTTAGAAGAAAGAGTCGAACCACCACATTCTCTCTCCATTAGCGTTAGCTTACTAAACTCATTTGACCCTTCAACAGTAATCATACTTTCGTTGTAAGGACTAGGTTTAGAAGCACCATTCGCCTGAACTGGCTCGGTTTTCTCTTGACAAGTCCCCTCCATTGTCCAGGAACAATGTGACTGGTTCTCGGCATGCCTTTGAACAATAGAAATCTGACAGTCTGAAGTGGACTGATCCTTGAGCACATCACAATGGGCAGAGGGGCAGTCGTTGCCAAACTGATTACCACGATAGACGACATTTTCATGCAACTCGCCATTTATTTCTTCACAAGGCCTGGATGTAGTCCCCAAACTACAGCATGCTTCATCCACATTGCTCTCCTCAGGCGAAATCAAAGGAACCCCATATTCGTTCCTCATCACCAACAGTCCACCGCAATCTCCTGAACCCTCATTATTTGCCGTCACGTTGGCCTCCCCAGAAGACCTAGCGATTGGCATCTCTTTGTCTTTCTCCACATAACGATCTTGTCCAATTCCCACATTGGGCTCTCCGGAGAAAACCCTATTATAATCAGAACCTTTCGCAACGTCCGCATCATCCTCGGGGAATGACCCAATCCCAGACGCGCCGGCCCCCATCCGTGGCCCAATCCCTTCAATGGCCGGTCTTTCCTCGCCACCGCCAGAAATTCCGGCAAAAGAATCCCCCGCGTCGTCGAAATAATCAGAATCTCCAGCCCCATTCATCCCAACACTCGAACCTCCGCAGCCGTAAGGGTCCGCCGGCCTCACGCAAACCCCGGATTCGATAGGAATAACCGACATCATAGCCAACTTACCATTCAAAATTCCCTATAGCTAGGGCCAGAAAACCCAATAAAGGAAACACGAAACACCCAGAATCAGAAAGAACCCACCGTCCAAAATTCCATCGAAAAAAACACAAAATCAAATCGAAGGCACTACGTTTTGATTCGCAATAGATTTTCAAAAGACATTTAAGGACTGGAAAACCAGATCGAAAACAAAGCTTAGGGCAACTTCGTTCAACAAAAACAACACGCGTTCTTTGAATTAAACTCGCCAATAACCCTAGTTTTTCCTTACCGAGAGAGAGAGGAGGAGGCAGCGGGTACCTGGAGAGAAGGATTTCCAGATCATCAACGGCCATGGCGAATAGAGAGAACGTCTCCTCGGCGTTCGCGCTGTTCTCTCCCTCGGTGTTTGGGCCGTTCACCCCTTTGTGTGCGTGTCCGTGTGCGTGATAAGGGTGCCCCCCGCCGGCAGCGGTTGAGAGAGAAGGGCACGTCCTCCGCTTTCCGTTCTCTTTCTTCTGTTTTTCTTTCTTATATTTTTTTTCCGTTGTCTTTCCTTCGTATTTCTTCCCTTATTCGTCCGCTCTCTCCTTTCCTTTCTCTCTCTGTTTAAGGAGAGAATGGGCAATGGTCTCATAGAGAACACGCCACATGATGCATGGTGCGAAGGACCACCTTAAAATCTTTTTCTCTTTTTGGGCCCCTTCTTCTTTTTAATTTCTGTTCTGCTGACTTGCTTAAATCTATTCTCTCTTTCTTAATCTATATATATATATATATATATATATATATATATATATATATATATATATATATATATATATAGAGAGAGAGAGAGAGAGAGAAAATAATTGATAGAACCCAAGCCATTAGATAGGAATAAAAACTAGACCGTTTAATTTTTTACTAAAAAAATGTTTTAATCAAACTAAAAGCCTCCTAATTGTTTATAAACACTAATTGGATATGAAACATGCTTTAGTTTAAGTGTTCTCAAAAAGTTATACCAAACATTGGAGTTTTGAACTTATATTTGATACCAACTTCAGTGATTAGTTTCAAAATTGTCTTGAGTGAAGCATCGTAGATCTCATGTTCAGCTTCATTTCACATTGAAAAGGAGTATGAACTAGGACAATCATAATAGGGCTTGAGAGTCGATAAACTTATCATTAATTCGCATTTTAATCAATATAAGACTATGTTAGATATCCTCGTATTGGTTTTACAATAACACAATTGGCAAGTAAACCTTTTTTCAAATAAATCGATATACCGGTTGCTATTTGTACCGATGTACTTAACAGACCAATTTTATGCCATTTGAGAAAATACTTGCATGTCATTGAATTAATTCATTTTTTCTTTTAATTTCTAGGGTTAGACTCATCAATTCAAAAGAAAAAAATTGAATTGCAAGTCAAACAGTTTCATTTATTGCAATCATAGGAAAAAAAATTTATTGAAAATCCATGCTGTTAAGTAGTAGTGATTTTTTTATTGTTTTAGCAATGTCAAGTTTTCACATCCTTCAATGTACAACTTTGTGGCATTAACATAGACTGTATGCTTAAATATGAACTTTAATTATTATATAATTTGTAAATAAAATCTACTTTCAACCTAGATGCCAATTTATCCAGTAATTGCTAGTTTGATTTTGCACCAAACTGGGTGACAATCTCATATAGTTATCAAAATTCCACAAGTCTTATATATGCCACTACTTTAAAGTCATTTACACACTTGAATGTTGAATGACCTTTCTGCACTATTCAAAACATTGAAATATAATAAGTAAATGTAACTTTTGATTTGTTATTGATCCAAATGAAACATTTTTGCATGCCCCAATTTTTTTTTTATTAAGGTCATTCTCAATGGGTTATTGTTGTTCATAAAGTGTAGCAACTTATCATGTTAAACAAATGCAAAAGTATTATTTTGAATTCATTTAATAAGGAGCTAACTTTGACAATAAGGATCAGTTTGTGGCTATTCAAGTAGTGAGTTATTGCCTCATCATATTTTTATTAAAATTAAAATTTCTATTTAGATGTAAAACACAAATCTATAGTCCAAATTTTTTATATAACTGGATTCATCAGTTTGATAATATTTGATACACTTCTTATTTGGATATGAATTCAAGCCAAGCACTACACCATATGCAAACCATTAACATACATTTAGTTAGGTGCGGATGCTACTAGATGGTTAAAACATTAAAAATTTGTCACTGAAAAACATGAGCATTAGAAACAGTTGTGATGCAATAACGGCTCATTATGTTTTCGACAACAATTTGTGCAACTTTTAGTGGCATAGTCTTGTGCATTTTTCATATGGCAACAACAAGCATATGCTCTCTCTCTATGTTTTTTTTTTCTCTCTCCCCCACCCCATTCGAAAGGTATCTCAAACTCTTGAAACAAATTACCAGGCTTATATTTGCAACTTAACCTCCTTTCTCTCATTTTATGAAATTGATGACCTAGACGATTCTCGGCATGTCATTTGTGTGTGTGTGCGTGTGTGTATATATATATATATATATATATGTATATATATATATCACTTACATCGCCGATGCGAAGAACATCACACAGTAAGGATCAAGTTGGGACTAAAAAAATTAAGTTGTTTTTACAAGAATCTGAAGTACCCTTCAAAGGAAACACATGGTTTCAATTAAGAAAACTCATTCGTTTCCTCTCTCTCTCCATTTTGAATTGTACTATTTTGGACTATGAAAAGATAACTTAACTTTTATATTTGTAACTTAACGTCTATTGTTTAATCTCATTAAAATTGGTAGTATGGATGATTTCTATCAATGTCTAATATATAAAATCACTACCTGTTAATTCTGATTATCAAGAGTCACATAACCCACTCATAAAGGTCATGATAGAAAGTTGAAAGAAAAACGAAAAAAAAAAGAATGATATTTTTACAATCTAATATTAATTCACAACTTTTTTTTATTGTTTTTCTTTCAACCTTCCCATGATTCTTTCAACCTTCCCATGATGAATTACGAAGGCGCCTTTACCGATGGACTAGTTTTACCATGGTAAAAAAAAAAATCATTACATGTCCATCTTTTTCTCGAGCGTGTAAAACAAAAGAAAGAGACTGTTGTGGATTGAAGCCATAATGGGTAGGTAATAGGTTCACTTTGGTGGTGAATTCAATGCACGCTCAACTGCCTCCAGTAGACATCCAATTACCTGCCGTTCCTCTTTAAATGCATTGTAGTCGCTTGTCTGCTCGTGTACAACTCTCATGTGAAAACAAGGTAGACATTGAACACAATCAAGAAGTCAGTTCAATTCTTGTGGATATTATTTGTTTTGATAGTAAATAATGAAGTCGCAACATTGTAGTTGATGGGTGTATCGTAACCTCGATGCAACCCAAGACCCCAAAGTTAAGGAAATAAGAAAACGTTCGGGCCTTTTTTATCGAGGCAGTGGATTGTTAACAGTAATAGAGCTACCATGGGGTTGGTGTGGGCAACTGCCCACCTAGCTTGTGTAAACCGTTGTAAAATTTTTATTTTGTCACGTGTGGGATTCAGGTCCAGCTAAATGGGGTGTCCACACTGGACCTTAACTCTACATGCACCCAGACATTAACTCTACATGCACCCAATCAATTGCAATAATAAGATGGACTCAAACTTTCCTACTTTGCCACTAGTTGTTGATATATAAATAAGATCTTGTCTAAAAAAACTATAGTTTATAAGATTTTCTGAGGATAGCATATGATTGGCACAAATCAATTTTTGTCATGAAATATTACAAAGAAGACAAATGACCGTTCATTTCCTCCAACGATATATGATGACATTCAATAAAAAAAAATTATTTCATCAACAGCACATGCATTTAATAATGCAGAAAATTTACTCGTGAAAAAGGAACCACAATCTTTTGATACACAAGAAAAAAAAAACCAAAAGCTTTAATTTAGATGTGGAATACCCGACTGAACTGATTAAAAAAGATTGGCTATGAAAAAAAAAAAATTGATATCTAATTAAGGAATCATATCAGATTTTGATTTAGGAAATGACATCCGATTAGATTATGATTCAAATTCAAGTAAATATCTGGTCAAATTCAAATTCAGATTTGAATTGGATATAGTTTTAAATGAATATCATATAATTAATGTCCATAAGTTTTGAAAGTTGTAATATCTTGAAACATTGTAATGCAGTCCGGGTTCTATTTAAAAAATCTAAGCAGTTTCCAATATTGCTAATCTTAAAATTGGATTTGGATTTTCAAATCCAAATCCAAATTCAGATATGGTATATATAGGTTCTTCTTGGACATATGAAAAAACAGCTACTTAAATAGTATTATGATTCGAATATAATCCGATGACATTTCACGCCATCCATATCATTCAGTGTCTCTCTCCCTCTCTCTCTCTCTCTCTCTATATATATATATATATATATATTCGACTTGTCGGACCTGAGAGGAATGGATTTTGGCTCTTAATCTATGAATCTCAAATCAAACGTTTTGTGATGCCTTCGGATCCCCCATCAGATCCGACATAGCATATGAGATCCGAGACTGTCAAATGACCTTCAAAAGATGACATAGTTGTTATATTAAAAGCTCTTATATTATCATTGAAGAAAAATACAACAATAGAAAAACGAGCAATATATTGTCCCATGTTCAACATTTCTTATTTTATTAACATAAAAAAATTTTTCATGCATGCTCATAATTGCCTGTATTTACCCTTGATTATGGTAACATGATAAGAAAAAGGACAAATGATAAAAATAAACACAAACATGATAAAAATGACACATTTTATGAAGCTTCTAGCTAAAGCCTAAAATGGACATATAGACCAAAATGACGAACACAATTCCCATAGCTGATTAAAATAAATGCAAAGGCAATGAAAGTGACAAATACCAATTACTTTTTAATATGATAGTCAATAAATCGAAGCACAAACTAAGGTGATAAAAGCCCAAAGAAAATGACTATAGTACCGAAAAATAAGAGATATCATAAGAAAAAAAGTTTGGAATTTATAAATAGATAAAATAAGTAAAAACATAGTTCAAATAGAAAAGTGCACTGAACCCGTAGTAGCGTTCATTAGAAAATCACAAATAATAAATATCGAAGACGCTACTGTAAAATCACAAGCCTAAAACCAAGTTTTAAATATATAGATAATTTGCTTTCTAATTAACGAGGGAAAAAGACATGACCCTCATCAAAGCAACACTTGTCACAGTTTAATTAAAAGCAGTCAAAGCAACACTTGTCACACTTTAATTAAAAGCAGTCAGTAGCAAGATGCATTAACTTTTTTTTTTTGGGGTAGGGGTCATATATATATATATATATATATATATATATATATATATATATATATATATATATATATATATAGTCAGTAGCAAGATGCATTAACTTTTTTTTTTGGGGTGGGGGTTATATATATATATATATATATATATATATGAAAACTGCCCCATGACTCCAGGTTTCCTAAGTTCATGCCTTCCGTTGATGGGTGACTGTAATTTTTTTTTTCCATTAGAATGGAGAAAGGACAAGAAGGGGCGTAGAGGGCTATATTGTAGTGTTTTATGAATCTATTGCATTTTTTAGGACAGATTTATGAAATAGTGTATTGGTGTTTTTTTTGCCGGACACCTCCTTATAGTGGATTTGTTTGCCCATAGATCTCAAATCCTTGTTTTGTAGGACTTACTCTTTAAACAAACAATGGACTTCCATAAGAAGTGAAAATGTGAAGTCTACAGATATTCATGGTGTCCCTAATCACCAAAGGTTTGAGATCCTTGGCTTAAAAAATGCACCCTGTGATGGTGCTTGATAGGTTGGGAAATTTTGATCCGAGGCTCATTCGAAATCCACACTACGTGAGGTCCACTCTTTAAACAAAGTGGGGATCTTCACATTTTTTTTTTAAATTTTCATGTTGGTGTCTTTAGGGGTTTGTTTATTTATAAGTATTGGTGCCCCTAAAGATGTGCGAGCACCCCAAGGACATAGCGCTGCTGGTTGTTTTATTTATATGTATAGAGTCCGCTTAAGCCTTGGCCCCACCTCATTTTTTTTTAAATTAAATATAAATTTTAAAAATTTTCACTTGTTTTATATAAAATTTTTGAAAAATGATATTTAAAATCTTTAATTCGGCCCCCTTTTAGCTCCGCCTTGACCTTGCCACTGTATCTTGGTGACTAAAGATCACTCCAGACTTCACTTTTGGTCTCATATATTGTTGGACCCACTATTTAAACAAACAATGGATCCCTAAAACAAGAGAAAATCTGGATCTCGTATCCATGTTTCCCTCCACAAACTTCTGATCTAGTTTAACAAACATGGCCTTATTGTGAGGCCACAAATTTTGCTGGGGATCTGAAAGAAAGAAATGGACGTGCTCCCACCATCAATATATAAGACACCTCCTTATCGCATCATTACTCAGTGCAACAATCGGCTTTGGTTTAAGCTAAACGAATAAAATAAAATGACAATTGACATATTCCCCCCCCCCCTTAAGTCAAGTCTTCCTTAAAATATCGATTGATTTTGCATCTGACTTTTCATCTGTTCTTTGTTTTTTTGTTGGGGGTCCACACAATGATTGTGACAACGTCACGCTTCCGTGAGACGGATCGGGTCGGACATCAATCCGTTTTCAATCCAGATCTCTGTGGGTTTGATTTTGAGTCCGACCCGGTCTTCCCCAATGGAATCTCACCTAAAATGGAGATATGGTTTTGAAATGCAAGATTGAGTATGGAGGTACCTTGAAGAAGTTGAAGCCCATGTCTGGGCATCGGAGTAGCCCGACATCCAAAAATCAAGTTTGAGCCAGACTTGATACCCGACTTTCGAGTCTGGCCCCGGCCAACACCCGAAGATTGAGTCCAGGCTCAACCCAATACCGACTTTCAAGCTCGGGCTGGTTAAAAAAAATATATATTTTTTTTAATATAAAATAAAAAAAATTAAATATATAATATATTTTTAATAATAAAATGTATATCAATGTTAAACAAAGAATATATAAAAAATAAATCGGGCCGAATTGGGCCCCATGCCCAAGTTTACCTCCATCGCCCCTTTCCTACCTTCCATGTTCAGGGCTCTCTCAGGGTTTGGATGGAAAATAAGAAATTCATCAATTAAGTGCATCACATCCATCATTTGCAATTCAATAAAAGTAGGAAACTCGTGAGAATCGAGCTGATGACCAGACTTTCATCAGTCCGTGAATCCACCAGCTATGCCCATGAGGTCGTGCTCCTCGGAACTAATGCAAGACTAAGTGGACGAGTCGGGTTCTTGTATTAGCTTTGAATCCAATTATTTGTGATTTGCAATTCTGGATGTGAATCGTTCAGACTTGGGTCGGATCCAGTTTCTGTCGAGCTCAATTAATTATGTGCAAATCATATTAGGTTGGTGCTAATGTTCGGATCTTATTTTGAAAAAGAAAAATCGAATCCGACTAGCATGAGGTCCAAAATTGATATGTAACCAAGCCAGATTACAATTGATTCTGAATCGTATTGGAACTGGAGTTTTGATTCAGTTATGAAATTAACCAAATGTAACTAAATAGATCGAAGATCCAATTGATAATCAGATACATCCGATATCTAGCGATGCACGTGGACATGCATGGATCTAAACCTGACTCGTATCCAACCCGTTTAAATACTAACTACAATCTCGGAAGCATCTCTTCTTTTTCGATCCCATTATCCTTCTTTCTTTTTCTTTTTCTTTTTTAATGGAGCCACATTTTAAAAAATAGTTGATGCAATTATAATTTCATTTAGCCATATCAAAAAGCATGCAGGTTACGCTTGTCTCTTATTCTTGTATATTAAGTAATTTTATTCTAACACTTTAAATTACACGTTTTAAGGGGCAGTTAGCATGCAAAAAATTAAATAAATGAGGTATTAATATGAAAACATATACTTTATGTGGGATTGGTCCTCCTAAGTCTGGGCATTGGCCCAGCCCGACTCGTTTAAATTTATTTTTTTTAAATATAGAATATTATATATATATATATATATATATAATGTATATAAACAAATTTAAAACCAATTATGGAGTCCAAATCGGGTCCACCCAGACCGGCCCGGGTCCCATTTTCTTGGGCCCGAGCTCGAGCCCGAGTCGGGGCAGGAACCAAGTACCTGGCGGCGCTCCGACCCAATGGGCAGCTTTAATTACTAGCGTCGTGCATCAGGTTGGATATCTAGCCTGACTTTGGCCCAGGCCGAAACCCTAAACTTGGGTTATGGGCCTCTTTCAATTGGTCGAATGACTCATTATTATTATTATTATCATTATTATATTATTATAATTACGTATATTTATATATTAAATTATATTAAGTAATATATATATATATATATATATATATATATTGAACAGAGCCTTGAGCCCAAGTTTCGGGTAGCTGGGCCGAGCCCAAGCTGCGGTCAGAGTCCTGCTTGATGTTCAGTCCTTAGCAATTTCCCCACCACCAGCTCACATTTGTCTTAGCCACTCTGTCATATTATAATTAGATTTTATCGGATAAGGTTAATTATTTAAAATATAATTATAACTAATCGGATAAGGTTATATGTTTGGACCCTCATACTACATGTTTAATATTTAAAATATTAGTTAAAGACCCCTGTACATAAAAAGACGAAAGGGAAATGACAAAAAAGTTACTTTTTTTTCCAAAATTACCAAATTTTTTTTTTTAAAAGGCAAAATACCTATTAAATTCAGGGGAACTAAGTTTCCAAAAAGGCCCTTGAGACGCGGAGGAGGGTCTCATATCCCATCAATCCATTCATAAAAATTACAATTTAACATGCACAAAAAATTAAAGAAAAAAAGTATCAAAAAAAGGAGAAATGCTTCTTCATATATATATATATATATAATTTTAAGATCGATGCATTCAATTTTTTGCTCATTATATAATGCTGCCCTAACGATATTGACGATCTTGAATTAGAAATTTAGAGCACCTCAACTTAAATTTTCTAGCTGGGGCCCTGTTGAGAAGGTCTTTCCAGTTGTTGGTTTAAATCTAAATGTGCCTACCTTTTGCGAAAACTAACACATGCCAAGTCAATATACAATAAACTAAATTATATATATAAGAACCAATAAAAGAACTTATGAAGTTGCCCACACCCACGGAGTCCCCACCTATCTACGCCCCTGCTTCTGACTTGGTCATCTGCCAAGAAGAATTCTCTTCCTTTGAAACGAAGGGACCACCTTAAACATATGGAAAAAAAAAAAACCCATCTCCCTCCTCATAAAAGTTGCAACAGGCCTTCAAAGTCCTTTCTTGGTCCTTAAGAGTGATACCATCTGCTTTAATTTCATGAATATAGTTTTTAGATCTACGCCCATGGACAACGAGTGCTCGACTCGTGACAGAGTCATTTGCTTAATGAGTCGAGCTCGAGTTCATGAGTCGATTTGTTTAAATAATCGAGTTGAGTTCAAGTTCACTGAACTCAAACGGTTAAAGTTCGACTTGGCTCGAAAATGATGTGTAAGAATTTTTTAAATATTCAACTCGTTTTTTTAATTAAAAAATTAGTATATTGACATTAATTAAATATATAAGTTATCATAAAAGTTCATTCAAGTTTGTCAAGCCTTAATCGAGTTGAGCTCGAGCTCAACATGTAACTGCCGAGTCGAGCTCGAACTGCTTTTGACGAGCTATTGTCGTGCTCGAAGTTTCATTAGTCAAGCTAAGCTCGAGCTGAATGAATTCTGACTCGACTCGGCTGGTGTTCTACCCTACCCATGGGCAATGGCTTGGAAGAAGGCCATATTACAGTCACCCTCCCGTAGTCATCGAATTCTAGATCTCTGCCTCCACATGCTTCCTTCCTCCTGAAAAGAGTTGCAATTCTTCATTTAGCTTCCTCTCCAAACGATCATCTAAGTGGCCTTCAGAATCTTGGATTAGCTGCATCCTAACCACGGGGCAGCCCAAAATCTCTATAGCCCATGCATTAGCAAATGACTTTCTTACAACCAGGGGCAGAGTCAGAATTTTTTTGTGAGGCAGACTGAATTAAAGTTTTAAAATTTTGATTAGGACCGAAATATCATTTTCAAAATTTTTATATAAAACAAGTGAATTTTTTTTAAATTTACATGTAATTTTTTTTTTTTAAATTTGAGGTGGGGCCAAGGCCCATGCGGACCCTACCTTGGCTCCGCGCCTGCTTACACCCATGGTGGACCAACATTTAAAATATCTAAAGAGGAAGGAATCTTCACCAGGAACATCACTAGTGCACATGTAAAGATAAGGGGCACAATCCATCATTGTTGTTTCAGATTTATCTTCAGGCCTTGACAAGAAGTACCAATTAGATGGCACAACTTAAAATGGATGTGATGAATTCTGTTTTTTCCTAACTTTTGCTAAGTTTTTTTTGTATTTTTCTACCAATCAAACACTGGGTCCTGGTTAAATTGGGCCATTGAATTATGGATACCTCCTACTTGGGCTTGAACTTGCATTTGAGATGCAAAGATGCACAGCTGGCCATCTTGGCTACTATTTGGACCAGGCAGATTGGAGTCTTTATCTTCTCTTTGTTCTATATGAGAGTCACTGAAAACTCGTATTAGTTTCTCACTTAGTTTATTTTTCTCTATTTTTAGTTTTTTAAAAATTCACTGTATTTTTCCCATTTGTTTCAAGCTTGCCGTATTATACCCGAGAAAAACCTCGCCGTTTAAAACTCCAAGATATTAGATTTCCAAAATCTGACTGAATAGGATACCTATTGTAATCTCTCAATGTGATATTGGGTTTGGTTGAGATCTGGGATATTAGGTCCTAGGATCTTATATTCTTGATTTTGAACAAAAAATATGAAATCTTATGTTTCAAAGATGCACAAATCTAAGTTGCGAGGATTATACCATGAATTTGAAAACCTCGCATCTTCAAATTCATGGATTTCAAGTTAAACCTTCCTTGTTGCCTCTTCTTAATCTTGTTGAGGACCAAACTGGTGGAACAAATGGCTCTACGGTTTCAGATCAATTCATCTTCAAAATATACAAATTGACTTGAGACCGTTCATTTCATTCGGTGAAGTAAGCCAACTTGGATTGCATTCTGTATGCCATTAATCCTGCAAAATTCGTGCTTCATATTGCAGAGTTCCGTTCAGATTCCTGCCCGGTTTCGAGTTGTTAAGATTTGGAAAGATGATGCTTGCCTTGCTCTCACGCTTTCTGCCTGGTTCAGATTCCTCTCAGGATTCAAGAAAGCATGGAGAAGACGATGCTTTGCTTCCTAATTCATTAAGTGGTACCAAAGCTTCGGTGCAGTTATGAATGTGAAAGCAGAACTAAGAAAACTCTTTGCAGCAATGAAATGATCTTCTAAGAAAAAGAAAGAAAAAAAATCATAAAAGCCCCGCTTAATTTTTTGATATTTTTAAAAGTGCAAATGAAAGTTACTTTCTATTTGAGCGCACAACTTCTGGGTAAAATTTTAAAAACTTCGTTTATTATATAAAAATTTTGAAGCGGCTCTTGTCAAAATTTTAAAACTATAATTGGGCTCCCTCGTGGTGCATATTTTGCATGTGGTTAGAGTTAGACTGTCAAACTGACAAAACTATCCTTACTTTTATTGCAAAGCAAAATGAGACACAGTTATCCAAGGGCGGAGCCAATGTAGGGCCTGCATAGGCCTTCACCCTACTTCAATTTATTTTTTTAAAAAAATTTACATGTAATTTTTTAAATTTTTTAATTGTTTTATTTAAAAATTTAAAAAAATGATATTTCGGCCCTAGTCAAAATTTAGAAACTTAATTCGGCCTGCCTCATGAAATTTTTCTTCGTCTCATTTTATTTTATTTTTTACGCAATCCTTTGCTGAGTACAACTTTAGAAAAGAGGTCCCAAGTTAAAACCAAGAGTTATTCCTACAAAGTTAAGTCTTGAACTGCAGGGATATCTATGCATGCACTCAGTTGCACGTACAATTGGCTATTCCTTTTGGGTTTAGAAATAATTTTTTCTTTCCAATAAATTGAAACCGATACACCAGATCTACACGTTGGTTAAGTAAAGGCCGGGTTCTAAATCACTTAAATTTGAAATGTACCAAAGATTATTGCTATTAGCCAAAAAATCAACAACTGAAAGTAGGTTTAGAATTTTTTTTTTTTTTTTGTGAACAAAAGCGAATAAATAATGAATAATAAGTTTTCAACCAAGTAAAACAACCTATATTGTCTTAAAATAGATCTTGTGTTTGTCTATCAATGTGTGTGTGTGTGTGTGAGAGAGAGAGAGAGAGAGAGACTCCCTCTCGTCGAAAATAAACGATCACCGTTAGCTAGAAAATCGGAAAACCTATGAGGCTGGTATAAAGTTCCCAGCGCTGCTTAATCTAGGTTTAATCCCAAAAGGATTAAACCCGTCAAGCCTTATAGAAGCAAACTGGTTGAATCCTGCATCATCTTCTTCTTCCTCTTCTCTACTTCTTTTCTGAATATAGGATCTGCTAGCTGCCTCTCCCTTGCTGCTACAAACCGCATGTTGCTGCGCAGATACAGAGTTGAACAAGGTCACCATTTCCGTTGCTTCAATTCCATCAGACTTGACAGATAAAATGTTGTTCTGCTTTTAAAACCCATGTATGGAATCTCTTCTTGTCAAACTTAAGAAACTCAATTTCAGACGAACGCGCTTCCCAAGCATGAACATCATCAAAATGCGGTGAAGGAATGTGTGGCTTCTATGTGTGCCCATGACCAAACACATGATTTTGCCCGTGAAATGGTCGAGGGGTGGCAAAATTGGTTGGAGGTGTGGCAGAGCCAGAAAAATTGGCTAGAGAGACACTCGTTTAAAAATACTCATATCTGGTGGGGTACTTATATGTATACCACAATAAATGTTTAAAGATGTTCATTTACAACACCCATGCCGGATGTTAGTAGATCTGATTTCAATCGGATATTTGGCCAAACCATTTTGAATAAATTGGATATGAAAAAAGATTATTATTTGATTAAGAAAACAGATCAGATTTGGATTTAATAACTGACATTTGATTGAATTCGGATATGCATAAATATATGATCGGATTCGGATTTGAATCAGATTCATTTTTAGGCAAATATCTTGCTATTAAATTTTGAAAATTGACAAAATCTAGTTCAAAATTTGGATTTGGATTCAGATATGAATATAAAAATCAGATTGGAATTGGATTCTGATTCAAATATGACTTTTCTTTATTTAAATTCGAATTCAAATATGAATATGTGAATATCTAATTCAAATATGATCCTTTGATATCCCTATCCACCGGTGCCATTCCCCATGCTGATAGGCGGAACCATGGCGGGCCTGCTGGCAGGCGGGCCAGCGGTGGGAGGGGTGGGAGAGGCAGTCGGGGAGGGGAAACAAAAAAAAGAAAAGAAAAGAAGGTTTTGAACCGTCCAATCTTTTCATCAGATGGTTCTCGTTAACTCTCCATTTGAGACAATGGACAGTCATGGCGCTCCTCTCTCTCCCTCTCTCTCTCATCTCACTAATGTTAGCCAAACTAATGATTTTATTGATGAAAGTTGTTTTTACGACAGTGTCCAACCTCGGATTAATAGGTTCAAAAAAGAAGTTTGGAGGAATTGTATATATAGCTTTTCCTCCGTTAAATGGTCACCAGAGACTGATCTTAAACTGAGAATTTGGCTGCAAACTGGGCTTTATAGTATTGACACTATTGTTTCAGATAGGAGTGGAATATTAATTAACATTGTAAGAGCACATACCAGACTCGGACCGAAAATAGCTGGCCTCAGTTATGCAGTTAATGGGCTTATGGGCTGTATGGTGATTATTTAGGACAAGGGCAGGATCCATGAAGGAGAAATGGAGGTGTTGGAGCGCATTCTGAGATTTCATAAGGAATATGGTGGAGATTACTTTATAGTCTCCCTAATTAAAAATTGAGTGAAGAAAACACGACAAACTTTTGAAGGAAGAAGGACAAATGCTACCTGGTTTGGGTTCTTTGGTGGGTTCTAGGAAAGGATTTTGGTAAAACAGGGAGAAGTCACAGTTAACCTAGAGCATGCTGACTCATAAATAGTTTGCTGAATTCAATGTATAGGCATAGTTTTTATGCTATGTATCATTTTAATTTTTTTGGTGAAGGGTTGGGCCAATCCTTTGTTTTTGTCTAGTGTTAAGGTGTATTGGTATATATCCATTTTATTAGAATAAAGGTAAGGGGCCTAACCTCCAAGCAAGTCACTTCAATTGATGAAAGTCATTTAATTTTTTTTTTTTTTGTAAATGGTGCAAAGTTTAGTTACATTTTCCATTAATGTTTAAAAAGTTGTGTATTTTATGATAGCGAAAGTTTGTACACCTTTTTCAAAAATTTTCAGAATACCTGTTTCCATGTCATGAAACATTTATGTTCAGCCACCTTTCTCCCTAGCATATTAGGAAAATGTGTACAAGGAAAATTGGAAATGGACATGAAATGTTCCACTGTAGAAGGGAATAAATACGTCGCTCCAAAGTTAGCCTATGTTACTAAAACCATTGCAGGTTAATCACACGTTCGGGCGTTTGGTCTAGTGGTATGATTCTCGCTTCGGGTGCGAGAGGTCGCGAGTTCGATTCTCGCAACGCCCCACCTAATTTTTTCATAAGCTTATGAACTTTATTTTTCCGTTCTTTTAGATACCTACTAAACAGTGAAGATCGCTGTCGCGACATCCTCACCCTCGCAAGGTGCTGTCGAGGGTGGTTTTTTGCATCAGGTGGTTCCACTTTTTTTTTTTTTTTTGGAATTTATATTTTAAAAGAGATGAGAGACGTCATTAGGCCTCTCTCTCTTCCTCGAGCACCATTTAAAAAAAAAAAAAAAATCTCTGGACAGGTATTGACACCCCTAATTTTACGGATATGGTCAAAGGATCGGACACATTTAATGATATTGCTCTGATTTTGAATTCATTTAATCGAATATGGTAAAAAAAAGTGTTTTCATTACTAAATGCTCCCTGATCCATTATTCTGGATCATTAGGAAAATATGAACCTAAGTCCAATCTCTAGGCTGTTGTCATGCTTGTTACCGACATGCTTGTTCTTGGCATGAGTCTTAACATTTGGGAGGGAGATGTTTGGAATATTGAGGCTATGTTTCAGGTCAATGGAGCCGATATGAAGCTTTCACTGTTTTGCTTTTTCAGATATTCACATATTCGGATTTGAATTTCAAGCAAAGAAGAAAGAAAGCTTGAAACTTGAAACCGAAGGGAGTAAGCTAACCTTACTATATTATGTCTTTTCAAATCATCATTTTGTATTCTGGCTCTCTTCAGATGGTTTTTAATACAAATTCAATCACCCATAAGTGATCGATTATTTAATGTGGATGAATATTAGATGAGAAATGCCGAGAGTCACCCAAATGAGAAAACAAGAGAATGAGAAAAAAAAGAGAATCAGACCTCACCTGAAAAAAGCTATTCACCCAACAATGAACTTGCAGCAACGATGTAATTGCACGACCCGTCATCGATGGAATGGAGGAAGCACGATCCGTCAGTTGATGGAATGGAGGAAGAAGCAAGAGACAGAGCAGGGGAGGAAGGCATAGAGAAGTGGAAAAGGGGAGAGACGGAGGAGAAGGAGAAATGAGGAGCACGCGAGGGAAGCTGGGGAGCACTTGAGGGATGCGCTTGGGAGTGGGGCAGGCGCTCTGTTCCATGCTGTTCCGAGGGTTAGCTCAGAACAGTGTAGAACATGAGGTAATTTATACCCCCTGTTCAATCATCTGTCCTGTCCACCCTGTACCGCGGACAATGTTTGTTAAGAAAATCAATTAAACAGGACATGTGTGTCCTATTCTCCGTGTCCTATGACCATCAAACGACCTCTAAGTGAACACGTTTGGGCTATGTACTACCAGATTCATGAACCAAATAATGTTAATATGACATTGAGAGATGTTTCTTGGAAAGTAGTTTGTTCACTTATGCATTCTAAACTCGATTGGCATATTCATTGAACGACCCAAAGCCTATGTCAGGTCAAGTCAATAATAGACATGAACTTGTATCTCATGTCCCATAATGTAAGTAGACCTGCCCAAAATGCAGTCCTTCTGTCAAAGTAAGAAAAAGTTTTCCTTCTCTCTTTTTCTTTTTGTACATGCATACACACACTTCTTATATTATGGATTGAAATCAGCGAGCTGCTGGAGATTTTGAAATCTTCTCGAAGTCTCTAACTGTACGTGTCCCATTCAGGGGCGAAGGGAGGGGGGGCTGCCTAGTCCGTGGCCCCACCCCCAACTAATTGGAAAAAAAAAATTACATTAAAAAAATTGAAAATTTTTAGTTGCATAATGTATTTTTTTGGATTCACTTGGCCATACCCAGATAAGTTCGTTGGAGTGTTTCGCCCACCCTTGAGAAAAAATCCTCGCTCTGCCCCTGGTCCCATTCAATTTAGCCCCGATAGAAAATTCAATTTAGCTCCGATAGAGAATGGAGAATGGCCACCAGGACAGTCATAAATAAAGAGAAAAAAAAAACAAAAGGGAGAAACAACAACCAAGCTAAGCAAACACCACAAACTTTAAGGGACAATTTAACCAATGCCAAAACAACTATAGCTTAAAAGGACTCATAAAAAGAATAAGGGTTGGTCAAATGGCAAAACAGATTATATGTACAGGCATTGCAACAACAAAAAAATGTATACTTGAAGGTATAATGACCAAAATACCCTTAGCCAGTAAAATGAAAGTTTTCCAATCAGGACCCCAAAAAACAGTGAAAAAGTTAAAAAATATAAAAAACACATTTTTTAAAAGAATTATAGAATACCTCAACTCATCCACACTTCTTCTTTTCCTTTTTTGGGTGCATATTCCTAGGGTGCACTAACTGTAACGCTCGTTTTCATTGCAGGTCGGGTTGGAGCGGGTCTAGACCCGGACCCACAGCTTACCCGCGTGAGAGCCCGACATGAGAGCTCTTCTCCCTCACTTTCCTTAGTGTCTCCCTCTTCTTCCTCTGCTACGACCACAACACAAACAGGAGGTAGAAGGTGGCTGCAGCGACGCTTGGATCGGTGGAAGAAGGACGGCGACAGTGGCGACACTCTGGTAAGCCCTCTCGACCTCTGCCTCTTTCTCTCCTTTCTCTCTTCTTCTTCCCTTTTGTCCTCCCTCTCTCGTTGTTTCTGCCGTCTCCCCTCTCAACCGCACAACCTCCCTTCTGCGCAACTCTCTCTCTCTCTCTCATGCTTTTCCCCTCCTCCGCCACTTTCATGCTCTCTCGCTCTCTTTGCCTGCACTCTCCCCTCTCCATTAGTGCCCTCTCTCTGGCCGTCTCTCTTTTTTTTTCTCTGCATTCTCTCTCTCTTCTTCCCCCTTGCCTTCTTGTCTATCTCTCCCCTCTGTTTGAACCCTCTTTGCCCGTTCCCCCTCTCTACCTACAGCCTCAACCTACTGTGCAACCCTCTCCCATCCTCTCTGTCCGCTTCCTCTCCCTAACCGTGCGAGCCTCCCTTTTTGCCTTGTTGACTGCCTCCTTCTCACGGCAGACCTCTCTTTTCATCTTTCTTTCCTTGATGTTCATCGTACTCTTTGCCGTTTGATTGGATTTCAGTTAGGGAAGTCTGTCTTCCCTTTTTACCAGCTTTAGGTGTTGTTGGCGTCGGTAGCGGGTAGTCATTGGCATTGGCGCTTGATTGAACTCTTGAGGTGGCTGCCGGGAACACTATGGCAGTTTGGACTCTAAGATTGGGTTGAGCAAGACCTAATTGAGCTTAAATTTTGTTGGAGCATGTATAATTACTAATGGAGCACGCTAGATGTAAGATTTGATGAATTAGCATGCTAGTGATGTTACTAATTTGGGAAAAGTTTAAGATTATTTTGAGAAGAATGAGAATCCAGGTGTATATCTATCCCTTTAGCATGATGGGTTGATTTTTGAAGCGATTAGGAAACATAGTAGAGATTTAATGTGGTTGAAAATATTTAGAACCATTTTCGAGAACATGTGACACATACTATTTATGAATATGTGAATTGTGGCGTTAGTTGGGAAAGAATACGTGAGTTGGGTCTAACAATTGGGAAGTCGCCTCAGCTATGAAAGGTAGCAAAAAGTGTATTAGTGATTGGTTGACTCGAAAGTTCGAAACATAGATTGTTTGGTGGCAACCTCGAGGGTTGGGAGATACCTTTTGGAGGAACTTATGGGTCGACACCCTCTTGAGGCGAAGACTTGCCTCAATGATTGTATTGTTAGACTTGTATTAATTGTAAAGCGAAGCGAGTAAAAAACTTATCACTTGTTTGTGTTTGCAGGTACACTAGGCACGTCCAGTAGACCTTGAGCAACAAGACGTGAAGCTCGATGTGTTTTGAAGTGTTTTGTGGACGCGTGATAGGTATGACGGCATTACAAGCAAATCTCTACATAGGGCCAACTTGTGAATGTGTATTTTCAGGATCTTGGGATCGTACGATTGTCATGTGATTGAACGATTGTGTTATGAGTGAATGTGTGTATGGATGCGAATGATTTGTTATATGATTATTTTTGTTTTGGAAAGCTATTAGAAGCTTGTTTTGAAAACTACCACGCATTTGCATGTGCATGCTAGAATTGATAATTGCTTAGGACAGATGAGGTGAGGTATCGAGTCAAGTATCTCCTCGACCCCGAGTGTGCATTAGAAAGCATCCTACAATGATAACTGCATATGACAACTACGAGTCAATCACGGATCGAGACTACTCTTCGAAATTTGACTAAGTTTTGAAAGATGTGATCGATGTATTTGATAAATGTGAATTTTGATAGATGTGAATGTTGTGATTTGTTGCATATGCGTTGCCGTAGGCAATAACGCAATTGAATGAGATTGAAGGGCAATTGTACCTGTATTGTTTTGACGGCTAGCTAAGAATGTTAATGATATGTGTAGCCCTCGTGTGAGGCATTTGGAGGTATCGGTGCACTCGTGGAGCAAGCCAACCTCATGAGCTTGCCGGTCATTTTGAGAATGTGTGTCCATAATGATAAGAAAGAATAAGATATGAGAGGCCAGTAGACTATGGTAATGTGTTTGTGAGTTGTCCCACATTCGCCACTGGTCTCGCTTGTTCAGAGCGCAGGCGGTGCAAGACCCTAGGGTATTGTTGTATGATGTGCTTGAAGCGTTAAGGCTCCCGACTTCCCAAAATGGGTATTCTAGGGAAGGTTGAGTATCTCTCATTAGAATTTACACATCCATGGATGAGTGCTCTTCCGCTGCAGCATGAATGGATCGATATCGTTTCGGGCCACCATGGGGGTTGTCTCCCGGCTGTAGGCCACCCGCGGTGTGCACGTGCCTGTGCTTGTACCCACAGAAACTGTCAATTCACTAAAGTTAATGTAAATGAAAAGTATGTGAATGAAGTGATATGAATGATGCCTTATGCCTAAATTGTGTGTGGCTATTGAATGTGATATTATGGCCTTTGTATGTTGTGGTATATGTGAGTGGCTTCTTGACAAATTATGTGACTGTGTGACCTACCACAACATGATATAAGTTGTTTCATAATTGTGATATCTCATATGTGAGCCCTACCTAAAAGGTTTAGGGATTTACCTGGCTTGTTGCCATACTGCGAAGACTAAGCCTTCAGTTGTTTCTTTTTTCAAGTTTTTGACGGACCTGGGGCAGCAGGTTGTTTAGATGACTTCACTCACATCCTATTGGGGAGGTTTTGGGTCTTTTGTAGTGTCGGCACGTCATTTCTTGGTTTCTTTGATATCTTGTTTTTCTTTGCCATCATAGTTGTGGTTTGAGGCATTTTTGTCATATGTACTGACGTGATTTTTGTATGAACTGAAATTGTTATATAATTGAAAGTTTGCCCATTGTTTTGAATTGCATAGCTCCTTCCTTTTTGAATTGTTGTGTCGTCGCACCTCAATGAGTTATGCTTAGAAAAAAATTTATTTTATGGTCAAAAGGGTTGGGGTGTGATAGATTTGGTATCAGGGCTATGGCAGACCCCAATATGGATGTGAGTTAAAGCCTATCTGTGAAGCCGTGTTGCTCGGGTACACATTACTTGATTTAACTTTTATCGCGGTTTTGAATTTACAGTAAAGTATATGTATGAAATGTGATTGATGTTTCGAAACATTGTGACGATGCACGTCTGTGATTTAATTGAAAGATCAGTCATGGAGCTTATTTGAGAATGAGAGTTTTTGCTTGTACAGATGAAGTATCAACGCAAGGGTAAGAAGCGAGCTAGGCCGGCTACAGAGGCGCAAAAAGTGCCAAGTTCGGCCCATTCTGATGCACTTACCCCGTTGGATGATAGTACATTAGGGCAACAATATGCCCAAATTGGTGTAAATGCTCAGACCCCACCAAGGCATACTCCACTTGTGGACCAGCATACCATATTGCTAACAACTTTGCAGACACTGACCTCCTTTGTACAGTCGATGGTCAGTAATCAGAGGAGCCATGCATCTCCAACAGGAGACACCATCGCACTACCCAAAGAGAAAGCAACAGCGGTGTCATTCAAGCAGTTTATGTCAATGCAACCACCAGTCTATACTGAAAATGGTAGTCTAGACAAGGCAGAGAAATGAATTGGAAAGATTGAATGCACCTTTGAGCTTCTGAAGCTGCCAGAAGGAGACAAAGTGAATTATGGCTCTTATCTGTTGAAAGGTGATGCTAAGAAATGGTGGCAATCGACCCGCAAGATTCAGTTTGTAGGTCAACAGTCGATCTTATGGAAGCAGTTTAGAGATTCCTTCTTCGACACTTACTTTTCAGTGCATGCCAGAAACAAGGAGATGCAAGAGTTTCTAGAATTACAGCAAAATCATTTGAGTTTAGAATAATATGTTACTAAATATCGATACTTGGAAGCGTATTGCTTGATGGACTGCGAAGCAGAGTTATGTCCAACAGACCTCGCGATTTAGACGAGGCGGTCACCATAGATTGCAGAAAGAAGCAAATACAAATGTTGACTCATGAGATGCAACCTATTGAATTTTAAACTCATAAAGCTAGTCGAACTAATAAGATAATGGTGTCTACACTAAAAGCTAAACGGTTGTTAAAAAAAGAAATGTTGCATTCTTGGTCAACGTGTTGACTAATGAGACTCAGCCGGTGAGATTACAGGATGTTGCCGTTGTGAGTGAGTACCTCGATGTGTTCCCTGAGGAACTGCCAAGTTTGCCTCCAACACAAGAAGTGGAGCTCAAGATAGAATTGTTATTACTAGGGACAATGTCTATTTCTAAGGCACCATACCATATGGCACGCGCAAAATTAGAAGAATTGAAGAAGCAATTGCAGGAACTCTTGGATAAGAGTTTCATTCGACCTAGTGTGTCACCTTGGGAAGCACCCGTATTGTTTGTTAAGAAGAATGATGGAGCAATGTGTTTATGTATAGATTACCGCATGTTGAATCAAATCATCATCAAGAATAAGTATCCACTTCCTAGAATTGAAGACTTGTTTGATCAACTCAAGAATGCAAAAGTGTTCTCCAAAATCGATATGAGGACACGATATCATTAACTCTTGATACAGGAAGAAGATGTTATTAAGACTGCTTTTCGAACTAGATACAAGCATTATGAATTCAGGGTCATGTCTTTTGGGTTGACCAATGCTCCCGCAGTGTTTATGGACCTCATGAATCGGGGTTTTCAAGGCTACTTGGATCGATTTGTTATTGTTTTTGTGGATGATATTCTGGTGTACTCAGGTAGTGAGAGAACACAGAGATCACTTAAAGAGTATGTTGGATATTTTGCGCAAACATAAGTTATATGCCACATATTCAAAATGTGAATTTTGGTTAGAGAATGTAAACTTTCTTGGTCATGTGATCTCAAAGGATGAAGTTTCCATAGATCCAGCTAAGGTGTCGGCTGTACAGGACTGGAAGACGCCGTACAATGTGACTGAGGTTAGAAGTTTTTTGGGATTGGCAGGATATTACTGTCGGTTTATACAAGATTTTTCAAAAATAGCTACGCTCGTGGTTAAGCTATTCAGAAAAGGAGAGTTTGTTTGGAATGAAGAGTGCGAGAAGAGTTTCCAAACCTTGAAGAACAAGCTTATCACCGCCTCTATTTTGACGCTTCCATCAGGTCATTCCAGATTTGTGGTGTACACTGATGCATCGGGAATTGGTTATAGTTGTGTATTCATGCAACATGGTCATGTAGTGGCTTATGCATCATGACAATTGAAGACCTATGAGAAGCACTATCCGACTCATGATTTAGAATTGGGAGCGGTTGTGTTCGTGTTGAAGATTTGGAGACACTATCTCTGTGGGGCAATATTTGAAGTGTTCACAAACTACAAGTCATTAAAGTACATATTCTCCCAAAAGGATCTCAATATGAGACAAAAAAGAAGGGTTGAATACTTAAAGGATTATGATTTCAAAATATCATACCATCCCAGAAAGACGAATGTGGTGGCTGATGCTTTGAGCAGACATGCCAAGGAAACAATGTGTGGTATGTTGATTCGTTCTTGGACATTATTGCAAGATATGATAGCATGACAACCTTACCTTTATAGCGCGAATAAAGCAACAATGACTGCCTTGATACGACATCCTCTTATGAAAGAGTTTATATTGAAGTAAAAGGAAGATCCTAATTTTGCTAAAACTGCAGAAGAAAGTAAAAAGACAGATTCTTCTTGGTATCAGGAGGAAGATGGTTCATTGTGGTTTCAACCAAGATTGTGGGTCCCTAGAGATGAAGGGGTGAAGTGTCAGTTACTTGATGAAGCTCACAAATCCAAATTTGCTATACACCCTAGCAGTATAAAGATGTTTCAGAATATGAAGAGAAATTTTTGGTGGTCTGAAATGAAGCGTGAAATTGCAGAATATGTGGCAAAACGCTTAGTTTGCCAGCGGGTCAAAACAGAGCATCAACGACCAGAAGGCTTGTTGCAGAGGATCGATATTCGAGTCTTGAAATGAGAGGACACTACAATGGATTTTGTAGTGGAATTGCCACACACTAGGAGACAATATGATGTCATCTGGGTGATTGTTGATCGACTGACGAAGTCCACTCATTTTCTGCCAATTAGAATCAGTCACTCATTGGAAAGTCTCGCAGAGTTATACATTGGCGAGATAGTGAGATTGCATGGAGTGCCAAAGTTTATCATTGCAGATTGAGATCCAAGTTTTACCTCTAGGTTTTTAGGGGGCAATTGCAAAAGGCATTGGGTACCAATCTTAAGTTGAACACAGCGTTCCACCCCCAAATTAATGGGCAATCTGAGAGGACCATTTAGACCTTAGAGGACATGTTGCGTGCTTGTGTTTTGGACTAGAAAGGAAAATGAGATAAACATGTGAAATTAGCAGAATTCGCTTATAATAACAGTTACCACTCTAGTATCAGGGTGGCGCCTTTTGAGGCATTGTATGGAAGACTATGCAGATCGCCAACTTGTTGGATGAAATTGGGTGATGGCAAGATCGAAAACCCTTTGATAAGGAAAAAGTTGTTGACTGCACAGAGTAGGCAGAAAAGTTATGCTGACATTCGACGTAGAGAGTTGGCTTTTCAGGTTGGTGATCATGTGTTCTTGAAAATTTTACCTAGGAAAGGCGTATTTCGATTTGGTATTAAAGGAAAATTAAGGCCGAGGTTCATTGGACCTTTTGAGGAATTAGAGAAGATCAGAGAGGTGGCATACAAATTAGTATTACTACCTAATTTGAGTCATGTTCATGATATTTTCCATGTTTCCATGCTTCGAAAGTATGTACCGGATCCTACATACTTGATTGACTTTCAAGACATTCAAGTGTAAGACGATCTGACAATGGAAGAAAAACCTATTAAAGTTGTGGATCAAAGAAAACAAGTGCTTCGCACTAAGATAATTCCCTTAGTGAAAGTGGAATGGCAACACCATGGGTTGAAGGAGAGCACATGGGAACTTGAGGAGGATATGCGAAATAAGTATCCACATCTGTTCATGCATTGAGGTATGATCTAAATTTCGAGGGTGAAATCTTATTTAAGGAGGGTAGGATGTAACACTTGTTTTCATTGCAGGTCGGGTTGGGGTGGGTCCAAACCCAGACACGCAACTTACCCGCGTGAGAGCCCGATGCAAGGGCTCTTCTCCCTCACTTTCCTTAGTGTCTCCCTCTTCTTCCTCCTTGTCTCTTCCTCTGCTACGACCATAGCACAAACGGGAGGTAGAAGGTGGCTGCGATGATGTTTGGGCCGGCGGAGGAAGGGCGGTGGCCGCGGCAGTGCTTTGGTAAGCCCTCTCAACCTCATGAGCTAGCCGGTCATTTTGAGAATGTGTGTCCATAATGATAAGAAAGAATAAAAGATGAGAGGCCAGTAAGCTGTGGCAATGTGTTTGGGAGTTGTCACGCCTTCGCCATTGGTCTTGCCTGTTCGGAGCACAGGTGGTGCAAGGTCCCAGGGTATTGTTGTGTGATGTGCTTGGAGTGTTAGGTTCTCGCCTTCCCAAATTGGGTGTCCTGGGGAAGACTGAGTATCTTTCCTTGAAATTCACACATCCATGAATGAGTGCTCTTTCGTCGCAGTGGAAATGGATCTATATTGTTTTGGGCCACCACGGGGGTTGTCTCTCGGTTGTAGGCCGCCCGTGGTGTGCACGTGCTTGTGTTTGCACCCACAAGAATTGTTAATTCACTAAAAATGTAAATGAAAAGTATGTGAATAAAGTGATATGAATGATGCATAATGCCTAAATTGCATATGGCTATTGAATGTGATATTGTCGCCTTTGTATGTTGTGGTATATGTGAGGGGCTTCTTGGCACATTATGTGATTGTGTGCCCTACCACAACATGATATAAGTTGTTTTGTAATTGTTATATCTAATATGTGAGCCCTACCTAAAAGGTTTAGGGATTTACCTGGCTTATTGTCATACTGTGAAGGCTAAGCTTTCAGTTGTTTCATTTTTCAGGTTTTGGCGGACCCGGGGTAGCAGGTTGATCAGATGACTTCACTCACATCCTGCTAGGGAGGTTTTGGGTTTTTTGTAGTGCCGGCATATCATGTCTTGGTCTCTTTGATGTCTTGTTTTTGTTTGACATCAAAGTTGTGGTTTGAGGCATTTTTGTCAAATGTACTAACGTGATTTTTGTATGAACTGAAGTTGTTATATAATTGAAAGTTTGCCCCATTGTTTTAAATTGCATAGCTCCTCCCTTTTTAAATTGTTGTGTCGTCGCACCTCAATGAGTTATGTTTAGAAAAAAAAAATCTATTTGAGGGTCAAAAGGGTTGAGGTGTGACACCAACCCAGGTGCATACAACTCTCTCTCTCATTAAAAGATGGTATGTCACTAACACTATAAAAAAAAGATGGATTCACCAATGCTTAGGAAATGACAAATTGGTAAAAGTCAACTTTTGTCAGTCAACTTTTATCGACATCTAGAATCAGTGGCGGAGCCAGTGTGGAGCTGGCGTGGGCGCCAACCCAAGATAGCTCCATGTGAAATGGAGCCTCACTCCCGTGTTGGCGCAGGGTTGCCCATGCCAGAAATGGATCGGGTCCCAGCAGCGATGAGCAATCTAGCTCCACTAGGAAACTTCAAACAATCGGCCCTCTCTTTACACCCAAATTCACCGAAACTCAGAAAGGGGAAGGCCGAAGGGGAGAAGCACCGAAGCCGCGAAACATCGAAGGGCAAGGCTGCAAGGGCCACCGGCCAAGGCCCAAGGGCGGCAACAGCCAGCAGGCGCCAGGTGTTCTTCTTCTTCTTCTTGAATGATTGAATCGTTTCTTCTTCGAATGTTTTGAGTTTTTTCCATCCCCCCCCCCCCTTTTCAAGTTTCAACGTTTTTGCCTCATGTCTCTTGGTCTGATTTTTGTGCTGAAGAACATAAAAAACACCTGGAATCCAGTTTTTGTGCTTCTTCTTCTTGAATCCTTTCTTCTTGTGTTTTCATCCCCCCCCCCTTTCAACACTTTTGCCTCACGCCTCTTGGTCTGATTTTTGTGTTGAAGAACAAAAGAAGTGCCTGAAATTTGGATCTCTTCTTCCCTGCGCAGCCGATGTCGCGGCGATTGCTTTGTCTCTTCCTCCCGCGTACGGTTTATCTTCTCCCTCGGTTTTTTTTTTTTTGGTTTATTGCTTTTGTCTTTTTTGTGGCTTCCAAATGAGTTCATATTCTGGTAGATGGGGGAGTTTGGGTTCTGTAATCTGTTTGTTCATATTTGAATCTTATGGTGTTTGAGGTCTTCGGGCTGCATCTTCATGTTATTGTTATATAACTTCTATTCCGTTATGTTGTTTGAAAATATTGGTCATTCTTTTTGTTTTCCCTTCATGTTGGAAAATTTTGACCCACGTTGGGGTCTTTCTCCAAAAAAATAATCCTTGTGAGTCTCCTTTTTCCTGCTGATTTTATGGTTTGAGGCTTTGTAAAATCTTTTGTTCTATATCTAACACATAGGTGCTCCGTCCTATCTTGTCAAAAACCCTTTTGAAGTTTCACTTTGGTAAAAATACTGCAATTTTAGCTTTTTCTTATAGAAGGTGAGCTTCATGAGCTACCAGAATCTGCAATTATTGTTCCTCATGTAGCATGCTTGTTAGAGAATAATCTTGGGGTAAGCTGTAAGCACTTTACAAACAGTTTCATATGCATCCCCATTTCAAACAGTTTGGTATGATTTGCTTGACTTTTTAAAATAACATATATTTTAGTTTGAAAATTTTCACATACTAGTGCCCCATAGCCAAAAATTTCTAGCTCCACCATGGTATAAAATCAAATGTCAGTGAAGATTAATTTTTACTGATGTTAAAAAACAACATCTACCGATGTGTAGCGTTAGATGCCATTGAAGTTGGCCCTTTAGCAATGTCTATACTTCAAACGTCGTTAAAAATTTAAACTTTTTATGATGTCCAGCTCTGGACATTGATAAAAAGTAATTGTATTGACATCCATTCTGCAAACATCGATAAAAAGAAAGATAGTTTTACCGACGTGTAATCATTATAGCATCGGTGAAACTTTTTCCTAGTGAAAAATTATTGATGCTCGACTTGCGCGTTAGTATAATTTCACTTTTATCAACGTGTTAACTCTGGAGGTCACTAATGATAATTTTAATGATGCGTAATGGACGTCGGTAAAAGTTACACATTAATTGTACGAATGTTTTTAAGTAAGGCCTTTACCGACATCTGTCACATGATTAAACATCTGAAATCCCAATAAAATTGTTGAACCCAAGACAAACCACATTATAGAGTGGTTGGCTTGCTTTCCAATGATCATGTGGTGTCTTTGGAAGAATAGAAATGCTACTGTCCATGATAACAGAAGACGTCTGTCAAAGAATTTATGCAGTATGCAATGGGAGGACATGAAAAGTTTAGTCTTTGAGTTGACGAGGGAAATCACATCTGATTGCATTTTGTGAATGGATGTTATCTGCAAAAGCTATAGTTGCCATGACATTATTATTCATCCATGGGTAAAATGTTTTCAATATTGATAAAAAAAATTGTTCTGCATTTAAAAAAAAAAATTGTTTGAAACAAACTTTTTTAGGATGAAGTTTTATACACGAGTCTATGTGTGGGGAACTTTTTGCGGTTGAGTTTGTTTCATTCTTTGGATTGACTAAAACATAGTGCAGCACAACTCTTTGAATTCCATTGATCAATTCTAAAGGGGACCTTAATTGCGGTTTGGTAACTGCACTAATTCACATGTGTTAATGCAGACAAATGAACGCTTAATTTGAAAGGAATACTGCAAATTTAAGTACAAATTGTATGCATCTATGCCATTTTCATACACAGAAATGATGGAAAATGTACCAGTTATGTTTGTTAAACTCAAGTAGCATGCCTAGCGTTAAGCATCTATTGGACCCACGATAAGATGAAGTAAAAGTGAAATAGCAAACTAAGCACACACATACATGAAAATGGCTTGAAACTGAAAAAATGAAAAGACAATTCTATCTTTCTCAACATGTTGATATAGACACGAGCTCATGAACGACATCTGAAGACAACTTTGACTGCCTAACACCAATGGATATGCACACCTTTTATGGGATCATATGATTAACAAATTTAGGATGAATCTGCGTGAAGTTTAAATTCCATCGTCTTTTATTTAACTGATTAAATAAAGTACCTTTTACATATATATATATATATAATTATATTTTGAATCTCAACTAACTAGGTAAAACAGAGTCGCAAAAATTTTCTATATAAAATAGTATTTGCGGACATGACTATTATTAAACTTCTAAAACATCAACCCCTGCAACCCGCTTGTAAAGGATTGTGGGATGTTTTATCAGATTTGCTGGATCCTTCTTGATTTCAGTATTAAGTTTGCATATGTAATTAACTGCCTCCATGGGCACATCATAGCTGGTAGGATGGGCGGTGTGCCATCAACACACATCTTCAGTTCGATCCTTATGGTGTTACTTGCTCTGGGTTTCAAAGGTCGATTAAAGAGGGCACATGGTTGTCAAAAGAGACAATTGAGTGCCAACGGTCTTAGTGACGTTGGTTGGTTCCTCAAATCCATCTAGCTTGTTACAATCAGCAATTAGAGTTTGTAACATGGTATTGATCCACAAACATGACATTTTCCCTTCTATGTTGTTATTAGAGATGTCGAGATGCATAAGGCTCTCTAGTTCGCAAATGAATTTGGGAAAAGTTTGATGCAGCAAAAGCTCAAGTAAATGCACCATAAGTTTGTTAAACTCAAGTAATATAATCAGCATTAAAAGTCTGTTGCACCGACGACAAGACCAAGCAAAAGCAAAAAACTATGCATACATAAGCATACATTATTACATCTTCAAACTGAAAAAAGAGAGAAAAAATTCTATCATGCTCAACTGCATGCTAAAAGACACAAGCTCAAGAACAAACATCTGAAGACAGTTTTGACTCTCTAACACCAACAAACACACACACTTTCATGGGATCCTATGCGTGCCAAATTTTGAATGACGAATTTGCATCTTGATCCCGATAAATTGTATCATCTTGTCAGTTTGATCCCAACACCAGTTTTGTATACTTTCCATGAATACAAGGGGCAGAGTTATGGTCATCAATCCTACTGCAAATCCTATTCCAACCAATCCATACATCCAGACCCCTGTCTCCTCCTCTTGCTTGCTCATATTGTCATTGTGACCGTTCGTTTTAGTAGGGCATGCTCTCTTGATCTGTGGGCCACAAAGCTTCGGGTTTCCTTTAAAGCAAGATGAATCGAAAGTGCTAAATTGCTTTTCTTGAGGTATCCTTCCCTGCAAATCATTATATGATAAGTTTAAGATGGAAAGAAATGTGAGATCTGCAAGCCCCTCTGGTATGGTTCCTGTTAGTTGGTTCTGCGAAAGTTCCAACCACTCTAGTTGCAGAAGATTGCCAAATGAATTGGGGATGAAGCCATTTAGATGGTTGTCAGAAACATTAAATCCACGCAAATAGTTCAACATTCCTATCTCGATAGGAATTTCCCCAAAAAAGTTATTGTTGGACACTTCAATAATATTATTGAAGGGCCATGTCGAACTTGTTATGGAATAAATCTTTCCTTTAATTCTTTCCTCCACTTGACAATGTAAGTGATAGATGTAAGAGAAGACTTCAGACACATGAACACCATACTCTCTTGAAAATACATCCTCACCCCCTAAAGCTTTACTCTTCATGGCCTCAAGTCCTTTAAACAATTCACGTGGCAGATTCCCAGAAAAGTGATTGCTAGATATGTCCAAAATCTTCAATGCTGGAAATGAATGTAGTGAACCGAAGGCAGGAATGGGTCCATAAAAATGGTTTGATCTTAAAACCAGTACTTTTAGCTTGCTTAGTTGGCTTAGCCAATTGGGAAATGTGTCTTCTAATTCATTGTTACCCAAATCTAGAGCTTCCAAGCTTGTGCAATTGGAAAGGGATTTTGGAATTTTGCCAATCAAGTTATTGCCATTCAAGTCAAGGAGTTCCATATCGTTGAATCCAATCGGAATATGTCCTTGTAATTGGTTCTTTCTAAGTTTCAATCGAGTTGCTTTGCAAAGGCAATTTGGTATTGCACCTGTGAGAGCATTGGTTGACATGTCCAAAATGCTAGATTCAACAATAAAGTTGCAAAGAAAAAGTGGGATTGATCCACTGATTTGGTTGTTTGAAGCTGTCAAGAAAAACAATTGACTGCCAATAACCCTTGTGATGAAATTGGCTGGCTCCAGAAATCCATCTAGCTTGTTATGATCAAGAATTAGAGATTCTAAACCAGTAATGCTCCATAAACAAGATGGTACTTTCCCTCCCATGTTGTTACCAGAAAGGTCGAGATGCTGAAGCTGCCCTAATTCACAAATGAACTTGGGAAAACTTTGGATGTTGCAAAAACTTAGGTTTAAGAACTGCATCTGCCAGGGATTTATGGAAGGGTGCTCATGTCCATCATAATTATTGTAATTGGATATTAACTCCAACCTTAATCTTCTGTTATTGGAGAGGTCTAACAAGACTAAGCCCTTCATACTCAAAAAATGCGAAAGATTGAAGACCGCAGTGAAATCATTGGAGGAAAAGCTAGCTGTTTGTAGAGAAGGTAGTCTATGCATGAAAAATAAGATATCTCCGCTTAACAAATTGTTATCAAGGGAAAGATATGCCAATTTTGAAGTTGGATTATAGAAAACAGGGAGTGAACCACTCAACATATTATATCTAAGGTTTAACATTGTCAAGTAAGGAAGGGTGAAAAGTGATGATGGGATGCTTCCGATTAAGCTATTATTACTGAGAACTAACACCACAAGGGTGGAAAGACTGGAAAAACACGTTGGAATTGTTCCATTGAAGGAGTTGTCATTAAGTCATAAATAATTAAGGTGGCGAAATGAGCATAAACCTTCGGGGATCAAACCTGGTGGATTGTTGGTGGATGAGTTCCTGATGGAAACTCTACTCGAACGACAAGATGACACGATAGCTTCCTTCATTTTATTTGCTCTCAGATCTATCGGTGGCTGTGGTGGGGGCTTTGAGGGCATCAAGAGGCCAACAGACAGCTCTTTGAAAGAAGCGAGCTGCAGATCTCTAATATTGACGCTCCTTGTAAGGTTTCCTGGTGGCAATGTTACTGCCAAATGAACATTGTCTGAAACATTAAGAATCACCAATTTAGGCAGCAAAAAAATGCTCCAAGGAAAGTTTCCCTGTAGCCCACAACTGGACAACTTGAGAATGGTTAAGGAGGTGAGGTTTTCCACGAACTTGGGCACACGTTGCAGGTCATTGTGACCTAAATCCAAGTTAGATAGTGATTGCAACTGAAGATCAAGTGAGTCGACCAATGGACCAGAAATGTTACAGTCAGACAAGGTGAGCGTCTGCAATTTCTGGAGAGATGGTGAAGACACTAAGGCCATGCTCATATCCCTGCCACTCATGGAGACTCTTACTTCGTCGAGTCGAAGGTGTTGCAAGTGGACTATGTAAGATCATTTGGTGGGCCGGCTTATGTCTATGATGAATTTCAGACATTATGGCTGTCTTAACGTAAATATCCGCTTAAGTGATTGCATTTTGGGATATTACGTCATTTTAGATGGTATGGGGTAATTTTGAAATGTATAAATACCAGTACGCAATTACGGACTCTTTGATGGGTTGAATCCGTAATTGTCCTCATTATATAATGGTAGTGGTCCCTGGGGTCGTGCGAACAGTTGCTTTTGGTTTCTAGGGTTTTCTCTTCCCCATCTGAGAGAGACCTCACGCGCACCGCACGTACCCTGGAAGACCTTGCTGCGATCTTCCCGTGCACCAGATCAAATGGATTCAGGTACGCTTCCGCTTCAGTTTAAGGTTTCGTTTGTTTCAATGATTTAGCATAAGCATGATCCTGTTTAGGGTATATACGTTTGGTTTTGTATATGCGTTATGGGGAGAAATCCCATCATTTGGTATCAGAGCCTATGTTCTTCATTAAATCGTTGAATTTTTGGATGATTTTGTGCGTCTTCCCGTTGGGTTCTTCCCTGTTCTTCGGCTGCAAGTATTGTTTTCAAAAAAAAAAAATTTTGTGTTTTTGGGCGTGCGACGGAAGCCGTCGGGCTTCCGTTGCAGCCATGAGGAGGATCGTAGAAGGGGACGACAGGATCGGGGGCGTCTGTCACCGTTGGGCGATGGCGGGCCTCCGACCGTTGGGGCGCGTCGCTGCCTGCGGCCACCCACGCCGTGGGTGGCCTGTCGGTGCCCTCGGCGTCTCCTTCGCAGCCATGAAAGAAGAAAACAAGAGGAAGGGAAAAGGCGAAGGCAGGGAGAGGTGATGGCCGGCAGAGGGCGACCGCCGGCGACTCAGCTGTCGCCGGACGGGCCCGTGTGACCCGCCGCCATCCACCCACAGTCACCGGCGACCCACCGGTGGCCTCCTCGCCGCTTCAGCAACTGCCCAAATCCAGGAAAAGCGGCGGAAATCAGAAGGTGAAAACCGGTCGGAAACGGCCGGTTTTCGGTAGGAGACGGCCGGCCGTCCAGGCGGCTCCTGCCGGCGGCCACCCACGAAGTTGGGTGGCCTGCCGGTGGATGACCATCGCCTGCCTGCCGTTCGGTAGGCGAGCGGTGGAGGCGACGGCCGCGACGCTCGGGCGGTCGAGCTGTGTCGGACCGGGTCGGGTCTTGACAGACTCGATCCGGATCCATCGTGATTTAAAAAAAAAAAAAACATTTTGCCGCCTCGCGCCCGAGCCCCTGCGTTTGATCCGGATCCATTTGGTTTAAGTAAATCGGTTTAATTTTTTTTTAAACCGGTTTTGGAAAAGACTCGAACTGGTTCATTCGGTTTCAGACCGGTTCAATACGTTTCAGAACAGATTCGGTCCGATTCAGACCGGTTCGGACCTTCTAGAGGCCGGTTCGGACCTTTTAAACCCGATTTGGACCACTTTGGGACCGGTTCATTCAGTTTTGGAACCGATTCTAGCATTTTCAGACCGGTTCACTTGATATTTAGACCGATTCAGGGCTTTTCAGACCAGTTCATTGAGTTCTGGAACCGTTTTTTAGCCAATTTTAACCGGTTCAATGGGTTTTAAAACCGATACGGTCTATTTTTGACCGATACGTCTAACTTTAAGACTGGTTCAGCCCTATATAGGGACATGTGGGTGTTATAATTGTGGTTTAAGAACGATACGGGCCATTTTAAGGCGGATTCAGTAGTTCTTGACCCTCTTAAGCACGATTATGATACTGGTTTATAAATTTTGGACTCTTTTGGGCTCATTTCATTGAATCATTTTGGTTTTGGATTTAATGTAGGGCATATGTGTATGAAAATTTGGTTTATGCATTATGTTTTGCATGTTGTTAATTTGTGTGTGTACTTTAGATGAATGTTTGGATTATGAATTTAATCTTTGGCCATGTCTATTGTTTGAAATGAGTACGTTTGTACATTATGTCGCCAAAGTGACCTCTGTTGTACGAATTTGCTTGTTTTGAACATTAGATGATAGTATATTTGATCCATGCGGGCAATAATCAACCCAAAGGAGGATTGTTGTTTGGTCAGGTTTAAGTATACATGGCAATGAATATGTGATAATTTTTCAGGTTTCCATGTGAATAGCGAGTCAATCCAAAGATAGGTTCGTTGTTTAACAGGGTTAATTATCTATATTCATTGTTGACCAAGAATACCACTTGCAGTTAGTATTTCAATCCAAAGATTGGATATTAACGTTGCACCGGTACCTTGTGATGGGATTTAGGCCATTGTATTTAAATTCATTTATGTTTGTTATTTCATTTTTGTACATGTTTTGATTGTGAGCATGCTTTGGTTTGTTCTTTATACAGTGAGTTCTGCTTCTATGATATCTGCAAATTTGAGTACTGTTCCTGAGTTAAATGGTTCGAATTTTAAGGACTGGAAAGAAACTGTTATGATTGTTCTGGGTTGTATGGATCTAGACCTTGCATTTAGGGAGTTGTGCCCACCTCATCCAACAGATCAAAGTTTCCATGAGGATAAGCGGTACTTTGAACGGTGGGAACGCTCAAACCGCATGTGTCTAATGATCATGAAGAGATCAATCCCAGAAAATTTTCGGGGCTCTATTACTGAAAAGGCTAGTGCCAAGGCGTTCCTTGAAGAGATTGAAAAACGTTTTGCTAAAAATGAAAAGGCTGAAACAAGCACTCTTTTGAGTAAACTTGTGACGCTGAAGTATAAAAGTAAGAGGAACATACGAGTGCACATTATGGAAATGTCTCATCTTGCTTCAAAATTACAGGCGCTAGGTCTGAGGTTACCCGAAGACTTTATAGTGCATATGGTTCTTCTTTCTCTTCCACCACAGTTTGGACAGTTTAAAGTTAGTTATAACTGTCAGAAGGAGAAATGAACTCTTAATGAGCTCATTTCGCACTGTGTGGAAGAAGAGGAGAGATTGAAGCATGATAGGATAGAAAGTGCTCACTTGGCTACTACGCCTAAAAGTAAGAAAAGGAAGACTTTTAAGAAAATTGCAGTTGATCACGCATCCATTAAGAAACAGAAGAAGCATAAGAAAGGCAAATCAAGCTGCTTCTTTTGCAAGGATGAAGGTCATATGAAGAAGGATTGTACTAAGTATCACGCATGGAGTGAAAAGAAAGGTACGATTCTTACTTTGGTTTGTTCTGAAGTTAATTTAATTTCAGTACCAAGGCACTTATGGGTAGATTCGGTTGCTACTACTCACATAAGTGTTTCTGTGCAGGGCTGCTTAAATTGTCGGACGCCAATTGATGCTGAAAGATTCATCTATGAGGGCGATGACATGAAGGCGAAGATTGAAGCCATAACAGATTTTTTGAGTTATTGTTAAAGATTGGTTGTTATTTGAATTTGATAGAAACTTATGTAATACCGCCTTTTAGACGGAATTTGGTTGTTATTTCCTTACTGAACAAATTTGGTTATTATTGTTCATTTGGAGAAAATAAATTTAAGTAGTTTTTGCATTCAAATTTGAATTCCACTGGTTCTTTGTTTAGTAGCGATAACCTTTATTTGCTTGATACGGTTGCTTCATATAATGAAACCTTGCATGTTACGTTTAGTGGTACTAAAAGAAAATTGGCCAAAGAGAATTATGCTATGTTATGGCATTGGCGCTTAGGACATATCTATGAAAAGAGAATATAAAGGCTTATGTCAAAAGGAATTCTTGAGTCCCTTGATTTTACAGACTTTAATGTCTGTACTGAATGTATAAAGGGAAAATGAACAAACATTAAGGCGTTATAAGTTTTTTTTTTTTAATCCATTCAGTAAGTCTTTCTTTGAAAAGGAAATGCTCATTTCTTTGAGGATATTGAGTTTGGGAGGTGATCAGGTTATAAACATTGCTTTTGAAGAGGGACCTGAGTCCACTCTATTCAGAAGAAGGTAATGATGTCGATCTCTATACTGAAGAACAAACTCAACAACCTCAAGAAAATTAAGTAGAGGTGTCACAAAGGAAATCCATATATAGACTAAAGCAAGTTTTTCAGTCAATGGTATTACAAACTTCATCAAGATATAGTTTCATTTGGTTTCGAAATTAATATGGTTGATGAATGTGTATACCAAAAGTTCAGTGGGGGCAAATTTATCTTTCTGGTTTTATATGTCAATGATATATTGTTGGCAAGTAATGATGTTGGCATATTGCATGAAACTAAGATTTTTAGTCAACAAAGTTTGACATGAAGGATCTTGGTTGTGCATCTTTTGTATTGAGGATCCAAACATTTCGAGACCATTCTCGGGGTATTCTTGGATCATCACAAAAGGCCTACATTGATAAGGTGCTTCAGCGATATGACATGAAGGATTGTAAACCATGAAAGACTCCAGTTGCTAAAGGAGACAAGTTTAGACTCAAACAGTGCCCTAAAAGTAAAATCGAATCTATAGAAATGGAAATGATTCCCTATTTGTCTGTTGTGTGAAGCCTTATGTATGTTCAGGTTTGTACTCGTTTGGATATTGCATTTATCATTGGAATGTTAAGCAGATACTTAAGTGATCCTGGTATGGGTCATTAGAAAGCAGCCAAAGGAGTTTTGAGGTACTTAAAAAAGAACATAAGGTTTTATGCTCACATACAAGAAGTCAGACCAGTGGGAGATCATTGGGTATTCAGATTCTGACTTTGCTAGGTGCCAAGATAATGGTATTCAATCAAGTTTTGTGATTGCAGAATTTTGTCACGGGGTTGCGCATTATGTATAGTGTAGAAAGACCACTAAGGTTGTTGTGTGACAATAATTCAGCAGTCATGTACTCTTATAACAGCCACAGTTTGTCAAAGTCGAAGCACATCGACATTAAGTTTTTGGGCTGTTAAAGAGGGAATACAGAATGGTCACGTGTCTTTATAGCATATTGGGACAAACTCTATGATTACGGATCCGCTTACCAAGGGTTTAAGACATAAGGTCTTTCACGAACATGTGTTCGTATGGAGTGTTATCCTTGGATGATGTGCTGGTTTAGTGAGAGTTTGTATTTTGTTTGCTCTAATGTATGGACATGTATTCGGTTTTCTGCAGAATAAAGTTTAAAGTTCTTTGGTTCCATTCTGTGTTTATGTGCTTATGTTTTTTATCTCCATAAGGTTTTAAAGTTGGACCAGTTGAGAATAGACATGTTGTAATCACATTACATGTAATTCTCATGCTATACATTCATATCAGATCTATGTCATTGATTATGTTAACATTTGTGATCATTGAAGGTTTAGCTAATTTTATTATAGTGAAAGCCGCTTTGGTTCTGTGTTGATATGATCATGGACGAGATTGGTGAAATGACGTTTAATAAGATAGCAATTATGAGCTCCTAAAGTTTTATGTAATGTCTGAATGTACAAAGACATATTTGGCCCAAGTGGGAGATTGTAAGATCATTTGATGGGCCGGCTTATGTCTATGATGAATTTCAGACATTATGGTTGTCTTAACGTAAATATCTGCTTAAGTGATTGCATTTTAGGATATTACGTCATTTTAGATGGTATGGGGTAATTTTGAAATGTATAGATACTAGTACGCAATTACGGACTCTTTGATGGGTTGAATCCGTAATTGTCCTCATTATATAATGGTAGTGGTCCCTGGGGTCGTGCGAACAGTTGCTTTTGGTTTCTAGGGTTTTCTCTTCCCCATCTGAGAGAGACCTCACGCGCACCGCACGTACCCTGGAAGACCTTGCTGCGATCTTCCCGTGCACCAGATCAGATGGATTCAGGTACGCTTCCGCTTCAGTTTAAGGTTTTGTTTGTTTCAATGATTTAGTATGAGCATGATCCTGTTTAGGGTATATACGTTTGGTTTTGTATATGCTTTATGGGGAGAAATCCCATCAGACTAACCCTCTGACAAGCGCTGTGAAATTAGGTCGCTGGAGTTGCAGGCCCCCGTCATTCCTAGAGAGATTCAGAGAGATCAACCATGTCATTTCCAATAATTGTTCTGGAATTTGCCCTGTGAAGCGACAGTAAGACAGGTCGAGGTGAGTGAGGCGGGTGAGTTCCACGAGTCCCTTGGGGATGCTACCGTTGAACCCATTGTAGCTGAGATCTAGAAGCTGGAGTTGTTTAAGCTCAAACAAGGATGGGTCGATGCTGCCGATGATATCACCATCTGTAACTTCAGGTATCTGCAGTTTAATAACAAAGCCGGTAATGCTGTGGCAAGTGATGCCTTCCCAACGGCAGCAGTCAGACCCATTCCCCTCCCATGAACTCAGTTCTCCTGGAGAGAGAAATTTACTAATCCTGTGCTTGAATCGAAGGAGTGCTGAACTCTGGTTCAAGTGGCAGAGTACCGCTGAAGCTGCTGGTGGTTGCGTAACCTCCAGATCTTTATGAGCACATGTAAGGGGGGATGAGGAGGAGAGTAGTAATTAAGAAGACGGTGGTGTGCCTGCCTGACATTGCTGGTAGAACAACACTGTGTGCCTCCTAAAGAGCAAACACGAAACAGCCTAATTCTTCAAAACGACCATATCATATATATCCATTCAATTTGAAAAAGATTCGTTGCCAGAGATCTGAGTCATTAAAATGCAAGGGTCGCTAATTATTGCGACGCTCCTAGTTTCTTAATCACTTGCTCTCTTCCGACGGTTTAACTTGGCTTATTGCGTGATTCATGATCGTTTGTCGACAAAAAGACATGTCAAGTCTTAAATCCGTGGCATTTAATGGCGGAGCCAAAAAAAAATTTTCCATGTGACAGTGAATATATATTTAAAAACTAAATCCACGCAGGTTCATAGAGCAGTGACCTGGGTCTAGTAGACTGCCTCATACAACTGAACTGACTGCACCTAAATGCAACTGTAAATTTAAGATGCAACTGTAAATTTAAGGTTTTAAAGTAGCTCTATAAGCACACGCCCCACGGAAACTCCACCTATCTTTTCACCCCTACATGCGGCCGAAATTGTCCATTCCAGGATCCTTTTGTCAATATGGAACGCGTTATAATTTGGCATTTTCCATATGAATCCAACATGTTGAAAGCCACCAATTTGGCATATTCCATGTCAAGCATCGTTCTTACTAGTTGACTATACACTCTGCTTCTTTGTTATTAGCCATTCAGTTCTTATGTCATGTTGATATTCCCTAAATCAAAGAGCTTTCCGTTCTCTCTCTCTTTCTCGCTGTAGCTTTACGTTGCTAAATGGTTTCACAGATAGAGCGAGATGGGTATACTTCAGATCTTGGCCACTTAAATCAAATTGACCATTTCTTATCAGTTCGGCCAATTTTGTCTGCATATTATTTTGAACAGACATTTTATTCACTGTGGTCTCATAAATAAATAGTCACAGAAAACACGTTTTTTTGGACAAAAACGCAATAAATTAAATGGCCATTTAAAAATTTAAAAAATGCATTTTTTTGAAAAAAAACATTAAAAATGAAAAAAAACACGTTTTTAACCCGATTTTTCACTTTTTTTCAGTTTTTTTAATGCCAAACATTTTTTTATTTTTATTTTTGTTGAAAATCTACTTTATCTTTTGATGTTTGTGTTATTAGTTTCTCACTTATTTTATTTTACTCCTTATTTTTAGTTTTTTAAAATTTTTAAAATATAAAATATTTTTTTTCATATTTTTCTCATTTTTAAGTTCGCCGTATTATATTTGAGAAAAACCTTGTCTTTAAAACTTCGAGACGTTATTTCTCATTGATGTTCAACAATTTTCCTCCAGGGTCATAAAAAGTAGATCCTTAATAAAAATTTGTTAGATAATATTTTTTCCTATTTTCTTTTGGAAGAAGAGAAAATTATTCCAAGTTCTACGGGCAACAAACTGATTATCGTGACAAGTTAATATAAAGGTGAATTTCGATTCGCAGCATGCAAGTGACGATTATAACTAACTGGATGCATACTTTATCTTATTTGCTTTTCTATGTCTTCCTATTCTAATTCATATTTAAATTCGGATGAAAAACAAAATCCTATATCATATCCGAAATTCTAAATTGGTAATTTGAATCCAATCCGAATCTGATTTTTATATTAACATCCTAATCCCAATCTGATTTTTGAACCAAAACCAAACCATATATTTATTTAAAACAATATACTACTTGAATCCAAATCCGATCTTGCTCAATGTTTATTTAGGTTAGAATCCGACCGGGTGTCATTTCTTGTATCCCGATACGATGATCTGAATTCTTAATCGAATAGCCAAGATATTTTATTTATTTATCCATGGGTAAAATGTTTTCAATATTGATATAAAAAATTGCTCCCCATTGCTCAACGTGGTAATATTTCGATTTAAAACAAAAAATGTTTGACACAAACTTTTTGTGGGGAAGTTTTTCTGTTTGCTACGCATGTAGTACATTGGATATGGATCTCATCACATCAATTTAATGGACTTAAACATAATCATCATCTACCTTTCTCTGCACTTGATGGAAAAAAGTGTGTAAAAAGTAATTGCGTACAGAATCTGCGGTACCTATAAAATGTTTTTTTTTTTTTGGCAAGCTAATTTTATTGATATTAAGAATATGTTGATGAAAAATATATATTAAGTTGGTCATTTGTTAGACTTTAATAGGTTTTTTACAATAAAAAAATGAATGGCCTCCATAAAAACAACATTTTAATAATTAAGAAAACTACATTTCTTATAAAAACAACTTGAATCAAAGCATATTTTATATGAAAATAGTTTTCATAAATATATTAAGATGTTTATATTTAATTTAAATTAATTTTTTAGCAAAAAATTAACGGGATAGGTAATAAGTTGTTAATATAATGTTAACCATGTCAACGTCCCTATCGACGCCGAAGGCCCAGATTATGAGTTAGATAAGTGTTTTGGGATCAAAATATATTTTAAATACAGTTTAAATTTTTTGAGGCGAGATTGAATTTAAGAAAAACAAAAAAGTTAGGCGCGGAGCTCCAAATAGTGTCGGAAATTGATATCCTAACCTCGATTTAGATTTTGAATTGAAATTTTGGTTTGGATCATAATTTTGGTTTTGGATTTAATTTAGATTTATGAATGGTTTTATGGATCAAGTTTCTTAATTTGGCCATGATTCTGCTTTCTAGGTTTAATTACGGACTTTGGCTTTGTTTTTCAGATTGGGGTGTGATTTTGTATCTAGGGCTTGGATTTGGATATAAATCTGGATCTGATATTAGATTTTAGATCTGTGCCTTTAATTTGGATTCGGATATGGATGGGGATAGGTTATGAATATGGATCTGATGATCTGTTTTGGATCTGGGGCTGAGATTTGAATTTGGATATGATCTAAGGTTCTGTTTTGGATCTATGATTGAGATTTAGATTTGGATATGGACCTAAGGATCTATTTTGAATCTGTGGCTGAGACTTGGATTTGAATGTGGATCTAAGGGTCTATTTTGTACCTAAAGCTGGAATTTAGTGTTGGATATGGACCTAGGGGTTTGTCTTGGATATAGATCTGGGATTTGGATAGGATTCAAAGTCTAGATTGGGATTGATCTTGGGCCTAAGGTCCGAGATTGAAATGTGCTACACATGTGATCACTTATCAAGTCCAAGGAGAAATGGATCAAAATTACAGAAATCTGTCCAAATATATAGAATATAGTCTTTTTGAAAAATTTGAGGTGATAACAAGTTAACAACAACCTGACAAGGCTTCACACTTTACCAAGTTTCTCCCCTCTAATGGAATTAGGCTCCCTAATAAAACGTTTTTTTTTTTTTTTTTTTTTTTTGGATACCAGGTGCCCAGCCCTACTATTGGGTGTGGTGGAAGGTGGAACGGGGTATGGTTTGGGTTTTGATACAGAGGAATAGATAGATTTGGATAGAGGTTAAATTGTGTCTGGACATTCGGTTGAGTTGCAGAGTATGGATTTGGGTTCTGATAATTCTAGGCTTGGGTAGGTTGAAAGTTTGGATGTATATGGGTTTGGATTTAAGTATGGGTTTGTGAGAGGCATGGGAATGGGGTTTTGGTGACCCAATTCGACCTAGACCAGGCTATTCACTAAAGTAGACGTTGGATCCAAATAGGGATAAGTAGGACCCTAAACTGAGGTTTGGGGGTAGAAGGCCAATGCTCGAGCTCAATCCATAGTCCAGATGTGAAAGGGTCTGGTTTTGCCCTAGCCCAAAATTAAGCAAGGGTGCCATTTGCATATAATAGGGTTTAGGAGGGCTATGAATCACATATTTGGACCGAAAAATAAGTTTCAGAGATCAGCTCCCTTGAAGATGTAGAGATCAGGACTACTATCCAACATGTCTTACTTGACCATAAGACCGTCAGATTGTTTTTACTATTTGTGGGTTTCCTTAATTTTTTAACGTACAGATCTTCGGTCTGACTTAACAGGTCTTTAATTGTTAGGTCTGGATCATTGTTATGTTAGATATAGATTCGTGGATTTAAGATCATTAGCTTTCACATGCCCTTTGTGAGTTTTGAACTCGTAACAACCTGGCATTCTTGGTCTACTCATGTTGCCACAATACTAAAAGAGTACTTCGCTCACATAAATACTCGTCAGACACAGCAAGGATCTTAACTTTCTTTCATTCCATTATCAGAGGCATACAGCCACATCCCAGAGTCTTCTTTCTCAGTTCACATCTCTCCATCATGGCAACGTTGCCAGCGAAGGGTGAGGAATTGAGAAGAGCTTCGAAGTCAAAACTTTTTGAATCAAGATTAGTGAATCGCAGAACTTCTTAGCATCCACTCCAGAAAGCGAAAAAGAACAGGTCAATGAGAATGTAAACACCTATCTGCAGAAGTTCCCAAGGTGCATGGATTGGCACAAATTAGAGAGATCTGGTCCATATGGCATGGTTGCTAGTTTAAGCAGGTGACCACAATGCTGCCACCATGCACCACGGTCTATAATTTTGTGAAAATTGTGGAGCCAACGGTAAATTTTCAACTTGTATATAGAGATTTTACTCTTTTCCGCAATAGAAAGTAGATCTGAAGCACCCGCACATGTTTGACAAGATTTAAACTAGAAACATTAAAAAAAAAAGACTCTTTAAGTTGCAGAGACAAAGAAGGGACGATGGTTTCACAAAGTATTATTGACGCAACAAGGTGAAATGTAGTAGCAATAGACATACACAGTACCGTAAGTCAAGCTCCATATAGAACATGTCTGCCACAGACAGGTCTGGGGTGCCTATATGACTTCAAAAACTGTTTTGTAGCAGGGTATTACTTTTATTAGCAGTACACAGACACACCAACAGCAAACGAACTTGATAGGCTCGCAAAGAACAAGCATCATTAGCCATCATGAGTCTGCTCTTTCTCGCGAGCTGCCTTCTTCATCTCAGCCCTGACGTATATCTCCCAGCAACAGCCTGAGATAAACATAACACATGAAGCAAACCTAAGAAGACTACCTACGATGGGCTCATTCCAAAATCCAAGATCAGCAGTTTACAGAAAATGAAAGTCCTGCAACAGTCAGATGAGCAAGATTTACCTAGCGGAGGAAAACATTTTACTTTAGAAAGCACAAACAGTTTACCATTGTCGGCAGAATATCATTTCAAAAGACGCCTTGAAGGTTAGAATTTGACAAGGTCGACTAATATGAACATCAAGCACAAGCACCAGCTATCCTCTCATTTATTATCTCACTATGGAAAGTTCAAAAATATCAAGCTGACAGTTGAAAAATTAATATTAATTGCATGTATATAGCTACAGTTTGTTATGCATATGACAGTACTTTTGGGAACAATTTTCCTTTCAAATTGTTCAATGCTTCATAACCAAGTCAATGGCGAAGATCCACAAGCTGACCATTTTAAAAAAATAACAAACCTTAGCACATGGATGTTTTTTTTTTTAATTTCAATTTCATAGATTACAAAATCACACGAAAAATGCCTTGGGGGCTGTAAAACATGGGTAGTCGAGTCCACAGGCAAATCCAATCAGCAACAAGAAAGGGATTCAATCAATAGATTGTAGAACCTCAACTTCATTCATCCCAAAGAGAAGATTTTCACTTGACAAACACATATAAGGAGTTAAAATGAGTAGAATATAAGAGAGGAAAGGATAAATGGTTTGAAATTATTTATCAACAAAAGTCATGGAACCAAACACAAAGGACCAAGCATCCCATAAAGTCAACATTCTTCACACATTGGGAACCCTCAAGTAATTTAGCTGAATATTCCAGACAACGAGCATTTATGTATAAACTAGAAAGCAGCTTCCAATAACGTCGTATTTTGCAGGATGCATTTATGTTTTTATGATTCATGTGTCTTAACCATAGTCACAAATATTGCTAAGTTTTTCAATTTACCATTTATTGCCAAAAATTAAAAAGACGTGGTTATGGGGAAAATATTGTGAGATTTTTTATTTATGCCAAAACGAATTTATCAATTATTGCAATATTATTGTGAGAACAAAAAAATGTATCCTTCTGGGGGCAAGGAAAACACCATCAATATGCATGTGCTTTTTGATGTTTTAAAATTGGGAAAGCTGTAAAAAACAAAATGGAACATTACAATCCGTGTATGTAAAAAAATTATGGTTTAAAGACTCATAGGGTCCACGTCAGCCCCCCTCTTTTTCTTTCTCTGAAGCTGCACTGGAACCTGAAGAAGATTTGCTATGAACCATGCCCTGCATGAAGACCGAAGAAGATCCTGTGCATGTCTGCTGCATTGTGTATTTGTTTGACATATTTTGTCAAATATGATTTGTTTGTGTTATCTAATTCTTAGATATTTATTAAGGTGATTAAATGCTGGTTTCCATATTGGTGTTTAGCTATATATGTGTGACTTTGGTTGTTCTTTGTCCTTTTTTTTTCATTACTTCTATTGATATTATATGTTTTACTTGTTTGAACTTTGATCTTGAAGTGTACACTTCACCGCCTCACCTCGTAATAGGCTCAAAGCCTCACTTTGCCTCTATGGCTCCAACTATTATCACAAATTTCGTTCTTGGGTTTTTTAACAGCGAGGTTTTTCTCGGGTTTTTTTTTTCAGCAAAGTTTGTTTTTAGGAAAATCTTGGCAATTTTTGTAAAAAAATAAATTGTCCTAAAATTGGATAAAATAAAATAAATGATAAACTAATAAGAAGGCATAAAAAAATTATTTTTAATGATAATAAAAGTGATGATACATAATTTACTTCAAATTTAAAGTTTAATCCATGATGATGTTAACATCAAAAAAGAGAAAAACGAAAAGAATGAGGAAAATGTGAAAAAAAAAATCTTAAATTAACTTTTACCATTTTTTCAAAAAAACACGTTTTTTCCCCTTTCTTTGTGCTTTCCTTTTTTAAACATTAATACCATGTTTTTCTCAAGACGAAAGCCATGTTTGTGACAATGGCTCAAACAACATTCCTTCCTAGAAAACAGCATCCTCACACTACCAGTTATTAAAAATAAGCAACTTTACATTATAACCATTGATCAGTTCCAGAAATCAAAGAAAATAAAATTGTGGCATGATAAGTTAGAATCTCCAAGTAATGCACGATTAGGTTAATTCATGCATATAAGACATGGGCAAGTGTACCTGCAACAACAACAATTGTGAGAGCATCTCCAAGCCTTTTCAATCGCCACACATTTCTCTTATGTGACTTGAACCTCTTCAATGCAGGATCTTCTTGTAAAAGCTATCAAGAAGGAAAAGATATGAAGATTAGAAGTATTTTCCTTGTTCTTTTGTTTTTTTGGTGAAGTGGTTGCAGCGGATGCTGCTCAAAATATAAATCTGTCGCTGTGTAATCTGAGAAAGCATGATTTTCCTTAGAGACGGACATTTTCAGCATTATCTAAGTCTACATGAATTTAAAAATAGAATGCAATACATATTCAGGAAACATCAATGATCAGAATTAAGTAAGGAAACTACCAGGAAGCAAGATCCTACAGGAATATTTAATCAAATTCACGTACGCAATATACACTCATATGTTTACAAAAAAGAAGAACGAATTGGAAATCAGGAGTACTACATCAACTAGTTCATTCGTCAAAACAGCACAAACTTATTTTCACGTTCTTTGCAAAAAACATGCTTTTTCGCTTTTTTTCTTTTTTCTCATTCTTCTCATTAATATCGCAACATTGTGATATCTGTGATAGTGATATTAAACAATCACCAAAACTAAAAGCATATGAAAAAATTGGTAAGCAAATTATAACATCTGCTAATATCATGACATCACCCTTTCTATTGAAGCACAACAAAGCTCGATATAAACCACTTCAACATAACACAACATATCTATCAAATTTGAAGTATTGAAGAACAAAATGAACAAAATCCACAAATTTTTCACAGTCTGCCACAGCATGAATAATTCCTCCCTACTCCACTAGAACAGCTATTTACAAACCAAATAAGAATCACGCTCTCTTTTTCACCATATACATCAGATTACACCAAATGCAAGAAAGGGAAAGGAAACAGAACCAATAAGAAAAGAAAAAAGGCAAGCATGTGATGATCTGTCCCATTCTCCAATCAGTCTAAAAGAGTCATGAAACTACGTCTAGAATTTTGTATGATATCAAACAAACAATACAAGGATCTAATACCACTGTCTCCTTATACAGTTATACCTTGCTAGGCAACAAAACTTAGACACACAAGTCCTTTCAATACATACTGTTGCAGTTTTACCTCACCACCTGAAGAGCTTCATTTAGTTAAGCTGACATAATCCCCACATGATTAAAAAGATGACTTGTCGATGGTGAAAGACAATCCATAAGCATAGTTACCAGTTATGCCTTCAGAAAATCACAGGTTTGTGAGAACTGAGAACTTCAAAAAAAAAAAACTTGCGATTTTTCAAAATATCATAATTATGAAGAATTGAGCACATCTTAATGAACCAAAAAAGAAACAAGAAAAAGCAGAACAGCAGATTTCTCTTAAGCAAAATCCAAGAAAACAGATAAAGTTTTAATAAGCAAGAAATTATCTTTTAAGTTTTAATTTTATCAGTGGCTCGAAGTTTGCCGTCGTTCACCGTGATTTAGAAAGTAACAAAAACGATCAACAAGCTAATGAAAATCAAGGCAACAATCTCTTAAATCACAATTCAGATGGGTGGTTATCAAAGCACTTCGTGATTTAAATGGCTCAAAACCACCTACAGACTGAACAATGAGTTCTCCAAATAAAAAGAATCAGGAAATCAGGTACCCTCCGCCTTACACAGAAAGTGAAAAGAAAAACAAAGAGTTGGTGTTCATACGGATTCAAAAAATGTAATCATTCTGCAATTCGAATAGCCGATCAATCTACAAAAGAAACAAGCAAATACGCTATCTGTAGCCAACCCTCCCACTTGAGTCAAACCATTATTGACAGAACTACATACCACCAAATTCATTCCTCATCAAAATCAAAAAAGACGCAGAAGCTAAAGTTCTATCATATAGCACTAAGTGAAGTCGGAAAAAGGAGTATCTGCCTAGGATGGTCGAGTAAAAAAAGGCGTAATATCCTGGAATATGCAACAGAAACAATTTCAAGGGAAAAACTAGAATACCCAACAAAGATCAAATAAAAAACAAATAGATTCGATTTGTTCAATAGGCTTTGTTGGGGATGTGACTCACAGCTTTCTCGCGAGCACCAAGCTCAATGTGGAGGGCCCGCGAGTGAAGAGACGACGGCGGATTCGCTCCTGTACTCCCTTGCTGATCTCGCCAGACCCAAAAGGCACAAAAACGTCCCAAAGTGAGCACGTAAAACCCAGATAGGGAACGAAACAAGAGAGGGAGGGAGGAATATAAGGGAGACCTGTGGATGGAGATGCGAAAGCAGCTTGCTTCTTGAGAAGAAGGACATCATCGCCATTCCTGCTGATGCAGGGAAACAGGAGAGAGAGAGAGAGAGGAGAGGGCTTGAGCAGTTGAGAACGGCCCTGGGTGCTGTGTTTTCAACTCCATGGGTTCCTAACTCGGTGTCTCGGTCTGCAACTTGTTGGATCTGGATCTTCTCTGGGTATGGACTTGAACCAAGCCGATCAAGTCGATGCATCATGCATGTGAAACTAGGACCAATTTGGAAGATAAGAAATGGGTCCTATGTGGATCAGATTCAGATCCATCCGGACACCTCGCTCTGATTAGTTGGATCTGGATCTTCACGGGACAAAGATTTGAACCAAACTGCTTTGTGGATGCACGTGCAACTACGTTCAAGTTGGGGTTGACAAATGGTTTTATCTGGATCAGGTTCAGATCCATTTGGATGCCTCGTTGTGATCAGATCCATCCGGACACCTCGTTCTGATTAGTTGGATCTGGACCTTCACCGGACAAAGATTTGAACCAAACTTCTTTGTGGATCCGTTGCAAGTTGGGGTTGACAAATGGTTTTATCCGGATCAGATTCAGATCCATTTGGACACCTCCTTCGGATTAGCCCTCAAGTCTCGCCACCATCATTTCATCTCCATAAAATTTAGAAAATTCAGATGCTACCATCACTTTCCCACCTCTTTTCTCTTGGTTTTTCCCTCTCACGATTCAGACTAAAATTGGATCCATTGTTTGATTATATGTGATTTAATTGAAGTAGTTCTTTGATTTGATTTTGGATTTGAATTTTAGAGACCAAGTTAATGTTTGGCAAGAGTAATATGTGAGTTACATGTAAAATAGGGTCTAATCTTTGACAAATATGTAAATGAAATAAAATATGCGTTTGTGTGGGCAGCTGTCCACACAAGCCCACACCTAGTTCTGCCATTAAGTATTCTGTTCATCATTTTCTCGAATATATAACAGTCATTTAGATTAAAAATATATTTAAAATGGATTCATAAGACTAAACATATTTAGTGCCAAACTTGCTTTTTAATTTAATACTTTATTGGAAACTACTTTCTCCTTAAGACATTAACTTCACTACCCAATTCATATAATCATAGTATGTGGACATCTTTAAAAGAGCTGAAATCCAAATTTCAAAACACCAGGCTAAGTGAAATGACAAAAATGTGGTCATCTGGCCCTCTCAGTGGCGGAGCTACGTTATAGCTGGTGTGGGCAGCCCAAAAATTTTACAAATAAAGAAACATAATTTATTTTTAGTTTTTTACATATTAGTGTTCCCTCAGCTACGAATTTCTAGCTCCCCCACTGGGCCATCTCATTTTAGATTTCACCTCATTGTCTTCAAAAAGTATAGGACTACTGCATCTACCCTCACTTATATTGGGTTTATGTATGTGAGCATTGATGTCTACTAGCTTCAATCACGTCAAGCTTGTTCTTTTTTAGTATGATGCATCAAGTAGTTCAGCAAGTCAAGGTGAATGAAGTTCTAAAAAGCATATTTCTTCATTCAAGGGAACAATCCCTTATATGTAGGAGTTTATGAGAATTCAAAAATGTCATTATTGGATTACCCTCGATTAGTCTTTAGAAATGAGTATGATATCTTACTTTCTACATGTTTCCCTCCAAATCAAACATAATTTAGTTTTGGTAGTTTGAGTTAATTCCCCCCCTTCTTTTTTCCTGCCTTTGTTTGCTAACTCTTAAGTGAGTGCAAATAAGAATAGGAGCATAGTCACAGATAATGTATCGGAGTTTTAAATGATGAGGTTTTTTTCGAGTATAATATGGCGAACTTGAAAAAAAAAATATGAAAAAAATACGGTAAAATTTTAAAAATTATAAAAAACTAAAGAATAAGGGGAAACAAAATGTGTGAGAAACTAATAACACAAACATCAAAAGATAAGTAAAGATTTACAACAAATAAAAAATAAGAAATGAAAAAAAAAACTGTGGCATTAAAAATTGAAAAAAAAACATTTTTTTTTTTCATTTTTAACATTTTTTTAAGTTTTAAATGGCCATTTAATTTAACACATTTTTTCTAAAAAACGAGTTTTATGTGACCATAGATAGGAGATGCCAACAGAGATAAAATGTTTTTACATATTTACGTGATTAATGAGCCTTTGAAAAGATTGAATGCTTTAAATATATCGACAAATAAAACCTAAGCATGCTGGCTGCACTAACGACATTAGAAAGGCAAAAGTCTTTTAAAACTTTCCAAATTCATGCATAACCATAACAACATTGATTAGCAAAAGAAGCATTACCCATAAACTTCACAGATATCGGAAGCTTCATATCAGCAATAAAAGTAAACCAATATATTTTTCATGGATATATCCAATTATGTAAAAAAAATTAAAAATTCATCAGTACTTTTTTATCATGAACGCTGGAAACGTGTTTGATTGCACTAATTTTATTCAACCAGGCTAAAAATGTCTCTGGATGGTTTAGTTAACGTAAGTATCATGTACATATCATACATTATATGCAATGTTCAGGTTTCTCTTGTCTATTAGATAAGTCATATGGAGATTTTAAGTTTTTTTTTATTAAACTAAATGAATGAAAAATGTCCAAAATGCTTCAATAAAAAAGTACTGAGACGTGCAATTTCTGTGGTTGAAAATCTATGTACATGTTTCTTGATGTTTACAAATTATTTTGTAAGGGTTGAAAAATTAAGTATGAATAAAAGTCATGTCTCTTCAATATTCAGAACTTATTTTATAAGATTTAGAAAACGACCTTTGTGTTGTTTTAAGTTACACGTTGGCACCATTATTTAGAGCACCACAAAATATATAGATTTATTGGCGTGAACAAAAAAAAACGTCACTAAATCTCTTAATAACATTTGTGAAGGTTTTACTGACATTTGCTGTTAAACATTAGTCCAGATATTGTCAGCAAAACTACTACTGACGTTTATGCAAAGGACATTAATGTAATCATACATTTATTGACATTTTGGAGAATGCCAGTGTAGGCTTGCCTTTTCTGGCATTAATAAACGTCAGTGAGAAGCAAATATATACTGACTTTTCGGTCATCAGTAAAAAAATTTTTGCCAACGTCTACTAAACATCACTCTAATTTTGCATTTACTGACATTTGCTTTAATATTGGTACAACTTTATATACTAACGACGTATGGACGTATACGTTTACTAACATTTTTTGCACAGTAGTAAAGACTTACATTTTTTTTTTATATAATTCAATATATCTGATAAATCACAATTTTGAGAGTACATTTGGTGCTAGAATATTATACAAAATAACTTGTCATAAACATGAACTTTTTGAGTCACTAAAAAGCGCGGACCATAATTCTTGTTATACGAACAGGGATTTTCCAAGTACCCAATTTCCAAAAAGAAGCTTTGTGCATAGAGGGTTTTCCAAGAACCCAATTTCCATTAGAAGGTTTTCTTCTACAGCTCTCGACTCAAAGACTCCACAACTTCATTCCTTTGCTTGCAATCTCTGCAACTTGCATATTAAAAAGAAGTAAATAAAATAAAATAAAACAATGTACATTCTCATGCATGGGCCGGGGTTAACTGATATATAAACAATAGTTTTTTATTGGCCTGTGTGGTCAATTGCCCACCCACAAGTGGCTCTGCCCCTGGTTATAATGTTACAAAAGTTCGATATGAATGATTTCAATGATTAAGCATAGATTTGGCATGAGACAATTACACATTATCCAATGGCATGAAAACAGTAAAAAGGGGATATATACAAGCTAGACTCACTTGTCAGTTATTTTGGATCTTGGATCTTGGATCCTCGAATAGAATAACATCTGTTGGTAAAGCCGGTAGGTCTTCAGTTTTTTTTCTTTTTAACTTCCTTCATGAATCACACATGGATTCATAAATGGTAAAATCAAGTGGAAACAGAAGCTAACATTAAATTCTTACCCTCACGTAGTAATTGTCAAACTTCAACCGTTTTACTGTTCAAGACCGTCCTTCAAGTGCTCGAGGCCCATCTTTCAATTCAAATGACCAAAATGGAAAATAAAAACTTAAAAAGAAAAGGAGTGAGCACGGTGTTTTAGCAAAATGGCATTCTACATAAATAACATCTTTACTCTTCAGTGACATCTAGTCAAGAGCATCTGTAAGCAGAGCTATGAGAGTGGAACTTTACTGACGTCGAGCCAACCCGGGCTAGCCTGACAACTTATCTGACCAGGTCAGTGCTTAATTTTCAGGCCCGAGCCCGGCCCAAGTCGTGCTGGGCACTAAGTTAGTCGGGTATCCAGCCCGATGCCCAAGCTTAATGTTAGTGGCGAGAGCCCATATATGCACCATTCTTTGACGTGTGATGACACCTACATATACGTGTGTGTATATGTATATATATTGCCATGTAGACATAAACCGTAAAGGGTCCGTAGAAGGCACCATCTTGTAACAATTGTTGAAGGTTTGCTAAACCACATGCGAATTCAGACTAAGAACAATCTGTATCATATTCAAATCTGAAATCTGAATTCCTAATATGAAACTGATCCGGATCTGATTTTTAGAATACCATCTGAATCCAAATCTGATTTTAAAACTGAATGTAAGCCATATTATAGATATTGAGTATATGATATTTATTTAAACTTATGTCTGATCCAAATCCAACCAATATTTACTTAAATGTGAATCGAAATCTGAACGGATGTCAAATTTTTTTCTGTATCCTTTTTTATGCAGTTCGGTGGGATATCGGATCTTTTTGATTGGTATCTTTTGGTATGAATAGTTATCCATTTGGGTATGAATTCGATCATGGTGAACATGTTCGGGCTATTATTTTCATGTTCTTAATTTCCTAGCATGGATGGTGATAATAATTGGTTTGAACCTTTAGCATGGACTCGTGAACATGTGCATAATTCAAACTAAAACTTGATTTATGAGTTATTATTTACATTTTGATATTTCGTGTGCCAATTTTTCTTATTTTTAAGTTTATGCCTATTTTTTCACAAATATAGAAATAATTCACAATCAATAGTTGTTTTAGTTATATTATATGGTTTGTTTAATAAACAAAATAAATGGAAAATGGAAAAGAAGAAAAGAGATCAAATTAATATGAATGAGAAACATGGGTTGGTTGCATGATAGCGGCGGTGGAGTGACTACCAGCCCACAAAATTCCTTTTATTTACTTTATTTACATATATAAACTTCATTTTAAAAGTCCGAAATTAAAACCTAGAGTGCCTCCCAGCTAGAAATTTTTATTTCTCGTTCCACCGCAGCATATGATGACATTCTACAACGTAAACATGGCCACCTTTTCTTCTATTGGGGATCCTAAAATTGTTCTTTCAAAGCACTAAATAGTGTATTATATGGCTTTGCCCATATTGCCCTTACAAAAGTGTGAGCTACCCAACTTATCTTTTAAACAACCCAAGTCTAAGTACTCATTTACAAGTCGAGATCAAGCAAGTCGAGGTCCATGCATTTAACCTCAAAGGCCCATTATACATACTAAGCCTCGGCATCGGGCTCGGGTACCTGACCGGATCGGATCCAAAAAAACCCGCGCAGGTGGGCTTGACGGGCCCAATTAGACCCGATTAATTTTTTAAGACTATTTTTATTTAATAATGATACATATTTTATTATAAAATATTATTTTATATTCAAAAATTTTGTTTTATATTTTAAAATAATTTTTTTATTTTAACCATGCTGGACTCACAGGCTTGGGATTCGGGCATCAAGCCAACCCAAGCCCAGCTATTATCAACCTGGCCAAACCTAATAGATACTTCTAAAGCACATCTTTTTAATGCAGCTTTGGCTATCAAATCCGGCATTTAAAGGATCTATTTCCTTTGGACGGGCAACTTCTCTTTACTTACGGTATTTTTCATTTTCTTAAGGGTAGAACTGTCACTCAAAATGTGTCTTCTTGCACTTTTACAATTTTGTCTTTATAGTTGCAACTGGAGCATGAATTCTCTCCTGTATATTTCCCTTGCTTTTGTAGTGAGTTTTTTTTGTTATAAGAGCGTTTTGTGAAGGCGAATCATGTTACATCAATGTAATCAAAACAAATTTTTGAGTGGAATCAGAAAGCTAAATGATTCAGCAAATTGGTGAATTCAATGAGAATCTGAATCATTTGTTAATCGATTTGATTAAAATGTATGTTAAATTTAAAATTAAATAAAAATTAAACAACTAAAAAGTCAGCCAGAAAAATAAAAAAATTCTAAAAGGTAAGATAACACAATAAACACACTTTATTGGAGACTTGCACCTACTAGCAACGTTTTCTTTTAACCTGCATTTAGAACCAGTTATTATTTAAGGTCAAATGCAGAAAATTAAAACTTGTTGTGTGATCCATTTTGTAAAAAAAAAGTTGATGGGCTTTTTTTGTAAAGCTGGAGTGGGTTGTATGAGATGACCTTAACGCTCTGTTTGGTTGGAGGGAAAGGGAAGGAAAAGGATGGAGGGAAAGAGAGGGAAAGGAATGGAAAGGGAAGGGAAGAGAAAGGGAAGGGAATGGAATGGAAAGAGGTGATTATAAAAGTTTGTTTGGATAAAAGTGAATGGAATGAAAAGGAAACGATACAATTTATAATAATACCCTCAACAGTCAAAAGGTTGGGAGGCAGAGAGAAAAAAAAACGTGGAGGGGTATTGTGGGCAGTCAACACTTTTGTACTTACTCCCTTTCCTTTTCCTCCCAATCCGTCCGATTTGGGAGGGATTAAATTTACACTATACAATCATTTCCTTTCATTTCCCTCTCCTCCCATCTAAACAGACTTTCTCTCTTTCCCTTCCTTTCCCTCCTTTCTAATTAGCCAACCAAACACAGGATGGATTGCTCAATCCCTCCCTTTCCCTTCATTTCCTTCCAACCAAACAAGCCCTAAAAGAAGGCTGTGGAATCAAAGAATCGCCCGATTTTCACACGATTCTTATGAACATCGGCAAATGTTTTATGGGCAATGAATCGGCCTTCGAACCAAACCAGTGAAGGATTTGATTCGAATCAACGATTCAGACCGATTCCCATCGGTTTTAATAACATTGGTTATATGTGGGGGCATCAATATCCCTGATTTGGATCCGATATCTGATCAAATCATTTCAAATAAATCAGATATGAAAAAAATATTGGATTAAGAAATCGTATAAAATTGAGACTTAAGAAATGACATCTAATTGGGTTCAGATATGTATAAATCGATCAGATTTGGATATAGATTCGTATTGTCAGCTAAAGTTGGATTTGGATTCAGATATCAATGTAAAATCAGATTCACCTTGGATTTTGATTGTGAAATCAGATTTCAAAGTCGGATTTAGATATAACTTTTTTTGTTCGTATTTGAAGTCTGAATTCAAGTACAAATATGTGAACATTTGAAAAACATATACAATTAAGGACAGATCTGATTCAAATCTGATCCATTGACATTGGTACTTACCTGCAAGGGCAGATATCAAAGCCTGCACCCCCTACAAAAAAAAGGTGGATTCACTTGCACATGGGAAAACTGACGTCTTCTCATAATGCTTTTGGTTTTTCTTGTGAATCTGATGTTTGTTTCCTTTCCTATAACACTAAAATAATTAGTTGAAAACTTGTTATTTTGTTCAATGATGAATTTCCTTCATTCATTGTTCATGGTGCATCGATCTTATTCTCTTTTGGCTGACATTGATCATTGTTATTGTTTGTTTCTAGTGGTGGAGTTGGCCAGCTCAAGCTCGACTCGGCTCAAAAAACTTGAGCTTGCTCAAACTCGAGTTGAGCTCCTTATAACAAGCTCGAACTCGACTTGACTACACAAAATCGAGCTCGAACTCAACTCATTTAATTTAGGCATTAACTCGTTTAGCGTTAACTCGCTTAGCGTTAACTCGTGTAAGCATTAACTCGTCTAACTCATGTTAGCGCCAACTAGTGTAACTCATTTAACTTGTGTAAGCATTTAAGTCGTGTAGCTTGTGAAACCAGTTTTTATAATATTATATGGGGTATCAGTTTGCGAATATAAACAAGTCGAGTTCTTGAAACTTGAACTCGACTCGTTTATCGTTTCGAGTATCTTTGTAAGTTCAAACTGAGCTCGTTTATAAACTAGTCAAGCACGAGCCGAATTTTTTCGAGTGAGTTCGAGTCAAGCCCGAGTTGGCTCGGCTCGTTGTGCAGCCCTAGGAGTTGGGCATGTGCATCTAAGGTTACTACGAGTGCATCAATCGTTAAAGACGAACAACTGTTAGGTGACGTAGGTATACAAGAAAATGATAATCAAAGTTTAGGCTACTTCGTTTCTATGTATGAATTATTGTCATGTGTAAGCTACTTTATTTTTAATCATTTTATGTCAATAAATAATTAGATGTACTCGATCTACATTTGTTTCTTGATTGTGCGTTTTTCATATTAAAAAAAAAAAGCATCTGAGGATAAAATATTGGAAATTGGTGATATAGTTTATGAAGATAACTGAAAGTATCTATCACTGTAATGGAGAGTCTGCAGAGCCTCTGGTGCGTAGCGTAGCAGAGCCTCTGGTGCGTAGCGTAGCTGGTTAAACTGAAGGTACGTAAGTTTCATATTCATGGTTCAATTCTCATTGGCGCTAAACTCATTGATCATATATGGTGTTGATACAAAACACCAAGCTTAAGGTACACCATTTCTTCACCAGGCTCTTTGTGGGTGCTAGTTAGTAATCAATATGCGCTTTCCAACATTTCTATACATAAACAAGATATTAGGTACAAAAACATTCACAACATCGGAGTTCCAATTTTCCAGTCTGTTTGTCTTAGATCTAGGGACGTATCAAGAGCTAAATTAAAAGACCCAATTCCAATTTGTAGTAAGAGTAAGTTTTACCTAAAACTTGATCAAGTATAAGCCACTAGCATGCATATAACCGTCACATTAATTTTCTCAAGATATTTAGGGCTTGTGTTATTTAGATGAATGAAACTTAGGTTAACCAGTGGTGCATATGCACAAAATCCCATGAATTGAATGAGTATCCGACCGCTTGAGTGAGAATGTGAACTGAAGCTGCTCCCAGGGGCGGAGCCAGGAATTTTTTGTTGCATAGTCTAAACTATAGTTTCATAATTTTAATAGGGGCCAAAATAAAATTTTTCAAAATTTATATATATATATTAAACTAAAAATTTTTAGATTTACATATTAATTTTTAAGGTTTTTAAAGTCTAAAGGAGCCAAGGCCCCTGCGCCCCCTCCCTTGTGGCACCAAAAAAAAAGGAAAAAAAAAAGTGTTGTGCATGACCCAATACACTTAGTCTCGCCTAATTAGCTCAAACCAATTTTTTTTTTAAATTGTTATTTTGTGTTTAAATGGATCGGATTTTTCTAGTTACCAATTTAATTTTGAATTCATTTAGCCACAATTTGGTAAAAGAATCTGAATTTGATTAATGATCAGATTTGGGTTAGGTATGTTGTCTCGTAAAAGAGTATTAGCTGCTAGTAAGGTAGTTGCTTTATTCTATTTGGTTCATGTCTTTTTTATTTTCTTCTTGTCTATTCTATTTGGTTGGTATCTTTTCTTGTTTATTATATTTGATTTATGTCTTCTCTATTTTCTTGTTGAATATCATCATGTTGTTTTCTTATTGGAGGTAATCATTTTAGGTTTTTTGTTTCACGTTTTTTTCAATTTTGTCGCACCTATTTATGTTTGGCATAAATGCAATACACACGGATATGGGTCAAGAAAAATAAATATATTAGCGATGTCTACTTGTAAGTGGATGCAAAATTTTATTGATGCTCCAAAAAACATTTTTTCTTTTTCCTATTTTCACATCGACTGGTTAGTGAAAGAAGGTCACCCAAAATTTCAAAAGCAGCTTTTAAGGGATAAATTAATTTATTAATAAATATGTTTTGTTCACATAAAATTTGACACAAGTATTCTTAAAAGGGAATAACGATTAAAAATGAATTACAACCCCAACATGCCGACATCTTTAAATAGTAAAAGTAGTTACGTTTATCAATATCATTTAATAGATTAGCCTTGACAAGTAAGAAATTATTTTGGAGAATAAATAAAAAAAAGCACATTTACATTTTGGAAGCAAGACCCCACGTTCCCTCAAAACCGGTATTTTTGAACTCGGTATGATATATACACCTGTTAACTAAAGTGTCATAATCTCACCTTCAAAAATACACTTGTTAACTAAAGTATCATCATTTCACATTTGACAATATACTTGTTAACTAAAGTGTCATAATCTCACATTTGACAGTTCAATAAAATAGTACCCATGAAAATCAAATAGGCAGTGCATTTTTTTTTGTATACCCACATGCTGCTCGACTAGTCATGTTATGCCCATTCTATGTGCTTGTTGAAGTTAGTCCCTTAAAAAAATTAAATGGTGAAAAATCTATTATCAACAAACTCAAATAAGGTGGCCATTAGTTCTACTTAAATAAAATAATGTAAAACAACCTATAACTACTTGTTTGTTTGTCAAATTACGAACAATTGGTTTAGATCATAAAAGTATGACCACATTTCAAAATTTTATTCCATGTGAAGCTAATATTGGTATTAAACTCACATTACTTTGCAAAAAAATACAAAAAAACCTTTAAAAGTTACTTGACAAACAAATATAAAAAGTTTTGGTTAAATTTGGCAGACAACAAACACCACTCAACTTTTAAAAGTTAAAATACATGTACTCACTTTTTTATAGAAATTTTGGAAAACGCACCCGCTAAAGGGATATTTAATTTTTGGTATAAAATATCAAAATTCCCTTCTTAAAAATAAACATATCTTTTAGAAAATTGGTCTTTTTTGAGGAACATTTTACCATTTTATGAAAAAAAACAACTTTTCTTGATAAGCGGTCAATTGAGAAATTTTCACAAAAGTTGTGTCCCCATTTATTAATTTTAAAAACTCGACCATTCATTTGTTAGTTGTGGGAACATTAGATAAGTTCTTATAATTTGTTCTATTAATTATACTCGACTTGCATGTTTAAGACTAAGCATTTCAAATAAGCAAGTAACTAAGTGACTTTATGTTTTTCACATATAAAAAACACAAAATGCAGGTGAAATGAATATCGCATTTTTGAAATACAAATATTTATAATCGCAATATTTTTCCTCAAACAAAAGAGATTGCGTTTATAATGTTTTTCTTCGAAAAATGCGGTATATTCCTCTTTGTCCCTTTTTTTTTTGTCTTTAAAATCTCCGGGATCGCCTCTGCATTGTGCCGCTCGTCGTCTTCACCGTGCTCTTCGGCTCATACTTCTTCATAATCGTTCAACGGGCGTTTGAATTGCTGGTATTATAGTAAAACGCCTAAACAAACGTAGAAGAAAACTCCCGGCTGTTTTCTTGTGTGCCTGTGGTTCCTTTAGAAAATCAATTTTGGTGGACCGTGGTTCCTTCAAAAACCATCTGCCTGCGTTTGCCTGTCTCTGTCTTTCTCTCTTCCTCTCGCTGTCTCCCTTTCAGAAACGCCCAAAAAGGGGTCGCCCACAAGGTTGTTGATTGGAGCAGTTATTTTTTGCAGGTATCTTCGACACTTCCTCTTTGGTGGAATCACATTGCCGAGCAAGAGGTAAATGGTTGCCCTCCCCTCTTTGGATTTTTCCTTTTCTGATTGAATTCGTGAAACATATGTCCCTAGCTGTCATGATATTGTTTCTTGAATAACCTTGGATGCTTGAATTTCTGTTGCCCAATCCGTTTGAAATTTTCTTCTCTGTCGTTGGATGATAAACTGAAAAGAGTGCAGAAGAATGTAATAAGTAGATCAGGTGACCATCCATGCTCATTTGTATGCGGAAGGAAAGTTTGCAGAATATGTTTTAGGTGACCAAGGCGATCCGATCGTGCCATGTCATGTCAGCAAGTTGAGCCCAATCCTGTTTAGGACAGAGTGTTTGGAGTTAAAATTAGCGACTGTAGGAGAAGTTTTATTGCGGGTTAATGAGAAGTTTTTTGCATCTGTAAATGATGTTTGAGCAGCTCAAAATATCTCCAACTAAGACAGAGCGAGTGCTCAATTATTTTATTAAAAATTATCTACATGTTTGGTCTTTCATTTCGTACATTATTTTCACCACTTATTATTCTGAAAGTGTCCAAATTGTACCAATTGAGATGAAGATATGAACCTAATGTCTTACAATTTTCTATAATACACATATATATCCATTGGTGCACTTTCAACACGTTTTGGGGAGATGATAATTACCTGATCGGAGCAGTTCGATTACTTTTTCTCTAAAAACACAGAATGGGAAGCATGCATTTTAAGTACTCGTTCGAGTAACTTTTTGCCATCTAATTTCTTGTACTTTTATAAAATTATTACTATGATGGTTTTAAGAAACAAGGACGTTTCACTGAATGGGGTGTTTCACTTCTGAGCCTCAAGAAAATCTCCATTGTTATCAAAAATAGTATTACCTTACAAGTTAGGATTATAGGAAGGCAAGTGGCGAAAGAAATCGAAGTCAACAGATGCAGCGGGAATTTATCTTCTTCATGTATACTGGATCAAGTCACAGAAATAACTTACAAATTGCTCAGTGTGTCTTTGTTGTATGTCTGTCTCTCACCTTCACATATGGATTTCACACGTGAAAAGTTCTCGTCCAGGCTATCTTCTTGAAAACCAAATATACCCATTTTTATCAGTCTGGGATTAATCTCTACCGGCATAGGTTTTTCGGCAAGGTCCATCTGTCCATGTTCTTGTGATTGATACTCCAATGAACCAAGAAACAATATGTGAAGTTTTTCTCGTACATGTCCTGATTCATCTGATTGAAATTTCTCCCAAAGATGACTTATGAACTGAGAGTTGACGTTAGTCATTGCAGCCCTATCTAGAACAAAATAAATCTTGAGTTGATTATGATGCATTGGCTAAACCTCTAGCATGTTCCATCTTTATAGGTTAAGGCCATATTGGTTGCGACATATTTTTCCTTGATATTTTTGTAGCTAAAACAGTTCAATGCCACAAGGCTTATGCCTTCGTGGTGTTTGAATAGGAAGAATTCCATTGTAGCAGAGGCACTTTACTTCCATCATCGACAAATGGTTTTCCGATACCTTCCGTCAAAGATGGAAATTAATTCGTGAGAGGTTTTGATAGACCTGGTATCTCAATACCAGCAATAAAGTTTCCCCTGGGTGTTTAATTCCACCTGTACACTTGCCTTTCTTCCATGCGCAATAACCCTTTCACTCCTTCTGTCCCTTTTCTGGGCTTCTCCATTTTCATCGAAGTTGGGTTCAGCTCAGAGGGCAGCGTCCTCACGATCTCCTCTCCTCTCAGGTATGGAAGGTCGTCTCTCTTTCTCCCTCTCTCTCTCTCTCTATTTATCTATCTATCTATCTATCTATCTATATATATATATATATATATATATATATATATATATATATATATATATATATATCCCTCTCGTTATCTGTCTCTCTCCGTCTCCCTTCCTCTCATTCCCTGTTGCTCCCTGTCCCTCTGTTTGTCTTGAGGGAATTGAAACAGGTCCATACCCAAGCGATTGTCTCCGGATGCATTCTAAATGAGTATTTCTCTTCTAAAATTTGTGTCTTTGTGCAATACCAGAACACGATTATCTTGATTACGTTTGTGGCATCTTTCACCAGCTTGCCCATCCTCCAATCTTCGCCTAGAACATCATGATCTGTGGCTTCTCAAAGAGCAAGGCCCCAATTCTAGCCATTTTCTTGTATATGCAGGTGTTGGTTGCCACAGTTTCGCCAGACCCTTTTTGTCTTGCAGGTGTGCGTGAGATGGGCGTGAACTCGACATATTTATTCAAAACCTTTTGATGCACATGTACTTTTCTTGTGGTGAAATAACGAGCATCAGGAAAGTGTTCGACGAACTGGCACAATAATACCTTGTGTTGATGTAGGGTTTGTGCGCCTCCTATTTGATCAAATGACCGAGAGGGATGTGGTCACCTGGAGCCTATGTCACATAGGTGCGGGTGCTGGGATGGGTATGGCATTTTCGCCAATCTTGGTACGGCGGTATGGCGATAGTTATATATTTTAATTAATTATATACATGAAATCAACAAAAAAAGTAGCATAAATACAAGAAATTGATGTTATTTTTGCCGTAGATATGTTGTATGAAGGTAAGGAAGAAGGAGGAAGAAGCATCATGTGAAAATAGGTTCATTTAAAGTGACATAGGTATTATGTATGAGAAAGAAGGAGGAAGAACGTACCAAGACGTACTGCCGTTCCGGTACGGGTACGTGGGCCTCCCCACGTACCACTCTGACATAGCCTCGAGCACCACGAAATGCGGCAGAAACTAATGCAAATTCTAACAATTTCATCAAACTCTTTTCATTGTATGAGGAAGAGAAAATACCACTCAAATCTGCAGCTTCCAATCGAGTTGGAAAGTACTGTCGTTGTGTTCCCAAAGATCCCAAGTATCAGCTCAAAGTCCCACCGTCGCTTCTTCTCGCGAAAATCATCTGCTGAAAGAAGGCCTGTGATCAAATGTTTCACAACGCTGAAAGAAGGTAGAGATGGTATTTAAATACCATGTGCATCAAACATGGTATTTTAATACGGAGAACAATTAAACGAGGAACCTTAGTTCCACCTTCCAAATACGTGGTATCAAATGCCTGACATTTTAATGCCAGACGTTTAAATGCCATGCGTTCAAATGCCCAGTGTTATCCGTATCGCACGATACGGGCCTGTATAGTGTGGTCCTAGAGTGGCTCTACCGACTGGAACACTTAGAGGAGCTCACATGTCAAACCTATATGACAAGCCTATGATACACGATACACTTATGTATCATAGGCGTATCACCTGTCAATGTTGTAAAAAGCATATTGTAAGCCATATCGGTCTGGCTTTAAGATACATTGTATTGTAAAATATTGTATTCGTAACGTATCGTAACTATATTGTATTTTTTTTAAAATAATCAGAAAAAATATAAAAAATTCTAAAAAAATAATAAAAAATCAGTAAAAATTACCGTATCGTACCTGTATCGTAACGTATCATAACCGTATCGTAACCATATCGTAACGTATTGTAATCGTGTCGTAACATATCGTAGCCGTACCGTAACCGTATCGTACAATATGGTGCCTGTATCGTAACTGTACGATACATGTGGTGTATCGTATCGCATTTTTGAAACGCGATGATACGGCCCTGTATCATACAATACGTACAACACTATCGCCTGTATCATGTGACACGGAGGCCGTGTCATACGATATAAGCCGATACAACCCTATATCGTACGATACAGGGATAAAATGAATTTTTGTATTTTTTTTACGAGAGAACCTCTCGTATCATCTTTCTAAACATGTCTAAAATTTGTGAGAGAAGGAAGTTTTATTAATTTTTTCTATAAAAATTGCCCATTTATATCATAAATCATTGGTTTAGGGGAGAACTCATTGGTGGAAAAGAAGACTCATGGTCCCGTGGGGACGATGAGACCTTGAGTAATGATAATCATGATATATTATATGTTGTGAACTTGCAATGTAATCTAAAACAGTTTAAAGTTTAAACATTAAAATTGTGATAGATGCTTACTATGTTATTATGAATTTCTTATTTCCAATTTCTAATGTGTTGTGCTTATGAATGATGTGATGAGTTTTTTTATATAGAACACATTTTCTCTGAAACTTTCTTTGTTTTTCCTGATTTACTAATTTTTTTATTTTTTAAAATTTTTATAAATTAAAAATTAATTTATGATATGTTACGATACAGTGTATAGGTCGGCCTGAATGATACACGTTACGATACGCCTTTTACAGCATTGCAAAATGTCCACTCAATGCTTCTAACAACATTGCTTTTGGCAACTGCAAATATCTCTTAAATTGGATTTGTGTGAATGTTCGTTGTGAAATTCAACTTTTTGCAGGATTTTGACTGCAATATTATTTGGTTTCTGAGCATTCAAAGATGATGGCTGGATCCACGGTTGAGAACCTCTCCAACCCAGAAATGAGTGATGGGGATTGGGCTCCTACCAATCTGAGAAAAAATCTATGCATCCTCTCCCGTAATGAGGTCTCTCTCTCTCTCTCTCTCTCACACACACACACACACACACACACACACACACACACACACACACACACACACACGCACACACCCGGTGTGTTTTTATTGAGGTTTTCTGGTTGTTCATTTGTGCTAGGGCAGGTAACCTTGTTTTATCTCTTTTCTTCATTTCCAGTTTGATGTTTCTAGCAGTGTTTCATGTAACATGGTATAACATATTGTATGACTTGCTTTGTCACCTCACCTCTGAGAAAACTGATATGTTACACCTTTCAAACTAGTTTAATGGTGTAACGTATGATGTGTAATGATATGCCTCTGTATCTTATGTTACAGTACGAAAGGGGGTGTTTCTTACATTACACCTCCAAATTAAGAAAACTGATTTCGTCATTTACATAGTTCCTTAAGGCCGAATGTAAAGTTTTTCATGGAAGATACTCTTGCACACTTAAAGTAAAAAACAAATCCATTTTTTTTTTAAAAAAATTCAAGTTTATGACCATTGAATTGCTTCAAGGCTTCAAGGATTTAGTCTTACACAATAAAACTTATCTCATACTAGAGAAGCTTAGTGTGAAGATCCTTGAAGGTAGGCAATACTGGCAAACAAGATAGAGAAGTATTCCCATCCCAAGCCATTAAGAGTCTGCTGTAACTTGCACCCTACTAAGGCAAATTGATTTCTGACACCTTTAATTTTATTGTCATACTTCTAACTGTCATGCTTCCTTTCCTTAAAGTTTAAAGTATAAACCTCCCGTTCAAGGCAGGAAAAATGTGCCTTTGATATCAAAGAGTAAAATTGGGCGAGCTCATTCCATAATTCAACAACTATGGGTTGCCAATCTATACCTCTTGAGATAAAGCGGAAGTGATGTATGCTGCCAATGCTTTGTTTTCTTTATCTAGGTGATGAATTCAGGATTACAAAATTCAAGACGGAACATCACTTTCATCTGTCTGTTCTTCATGCATAATAAACTGTGGTGGGGCTAGAACTGGTCCATCCAGATGCCTAGAAAGATCTTGACTCCTTATAAAAGGGACAGCTTGTGTTTTCCAAGTTAGAAAATTTGAGTGATTAAGTTTTTCAAACACAAGTTAGCTCACTGTGGTGGGGCTAGAACTGGTCCATCCAGATGCCTAGAAAGATCTTGACTCCTTATAAAAGGAACAACTCGTGTTTTCCAAGTTAGAAAATTTGAGTGATTAAGTTTTTCAAACACAAGTTAGCTCAAAACATTGGAGGATAGAGCTGTGTGACTAGAATAGACCATAGCAAAAGAAAATATGAGAAACCAAAGAGTAACAGAGCACATGATGAAGAACTTTGATTTCAGGATGCCCTCAAATTCTGAATCTGATTTTTGACCACTCACAAAATTAGAACTTCACGTGGAAAACAGTTAACATTCCTTTCCCCTTTTTTCCTTTTCCTTTTAGAAGGAATGTTTAAGACTCTGTGCACTTACAACAGAGCAGTCAAATTGTACAGAGATGAAAATCATGTTAGACAAAAGAAACCTTTTGTTAGATGACAGAATAGGGTTCTGATTGGCACAAAGGGAAATTAGAAATTTTAGGTTTTTGGATAGATAGGATAATAAAAACAAAGAAGCAATGAAAACCGACTGGCATTTAGGCCAAAGCTCAGATTAAAAGGCAGAAGACGTGTATGTGCAGGACAAAACAGAATTAATGAGGAAAATAACAGTTTGAAAGCCATGCACAGCATGACTGAGTTTAAGAGGACAGAGCATATGCTGTGTTATGTTCCAATGCAGAATTAAGAATAATGCTTGTGAAAAATATTTCAAATAAACATAGCACATGCAGATGAGTAACAATTAGAGGTGGTGGCAGAAGTGAAAGAAGAACAGATGAACAAAGATACTTGAGAAAATTGAACCAGATGAGGAGAATGAAGGAGGAAATCTGAAACAGGAGAGAAGATTTTCTAACTTGGAAATGTTCAATCTTATTGGGCTTACCTTTTGGAGATGATCACAACTTCACATAACCTGTCTCTGAAACTATAACAGAACCTATGAGATTATTACCATTATAGTTTATTGCAAGAAAATAAACATGGATGAGAAATAGGTGGAAACTTATGTCCTTTAATGGAGGCTTGGGATTGCATTCTATTAACTTTATATTAACGTAAATCTACCCACTATGGGCAAGTACAATAATTCTTGGTATCTGAGATACTTTACTCAATTAACATGAATGTGCGGATCTGGATCTGGTCTGATTTGGGATCCAAATCAAATATGTCATGTCTTAACATGTCAGTGCTAGTATTATCATGAAATGTCAGTTTGAGTATAATGAGTACATAAGGAAAACAGGCATGACTAATGGCAATGCACTTCTTTGTAATGGCATTTCTGTTGTCAAAATAAAATTATATTCTATTAAAAATTTAGTGGCACAAAGAAGCCCCTTATGTAAAATGGGAAGCATTCTAAAAAATGTAATTAATGAAATAAAAGTAGTTTAGAAGTAATTGGTGCAAAAGTGCTGCAGTTCAACATGCAACATAGTAGGTGTCACCAGCTAGATGCTATTGGATGTGGTGCAATGTCATCTGATGATTTCAGTTTTTCATGTCTAAGAGCTGTTATTTCAGATTGTATAATTTTTTTTTCTTAGGTGCATTTTTTTTGAATGAGGGTTTTGTTGCATTTATTAATATTTATTTAATTAATTCAGATTGATCTCGCAAAAATGCTAATTAAAGAGAAACAAGGGCACCTTTTTGAACATTGGCCTGAGCCTGGTATTGATGATGCAGCAAAACATGGTTTTTTCAATCAGGTTGGTTTTCTGATGTTGGTCTCTTTATATCTGTTGTATTGCACTGAGTGAACCCTATGCCATGCTGTGAACACTTTATGTTACTTCTGAAAGTAGGGAACATGAAAAATGATCCACTCCTTTTTATCAGCTCTTTCTTGTCAGTTTCGTTGCTATTGCAACTGTATGAAGGTACACTACTGAAACAGAGTAGTCCTTGGATTATGGTAATCCTTGATCTACAGCTAAGATGGTTGTTAGCACTGGTTTATGATGTAATAGCTCACTGTCACCCAATCAGCTATGTTGCAAATATGATTGTACCAAGGTTGTCTTCTTCTGCTTGTGCTGATTTAGTCTTCTGCTTTCCCACCTGGAAAAATGCTTGTGCAAGCAGCCTCTGACATGACAGAATGATATGGTTATGTATGGGTCGGTTTGGTTGGATGCCTGATCACCTATATCTGCTTATTTGAATTTAATAATGCATTCAAAATATCAACTGGGTTGGAATTTATTATTTGATTGTGGGGTTTTGGTATCAGACTTAGTTTTACAAGAAAGATACAATAGGAGCCTTTAAAGTTTAAAACTTAAAACAAGTGGTTCTTTGTTCCTCGGAATGTTATAACTTAGGCAGATGTATACAGAATCAGCTGCAGTAAGTGCAGCATGTGTTCTTTCATGTAATAACATATAGCTGCAAACTTCTTAGCCTTAAATGAGAAAATATTGGTTTAAAACTTCTGGGTTATACTTTTTTGAATTTAACGGAGTCATGCTTTATGATCGATCTCAGCTAGGTCCAGGTTGCATCAATATTTCTACGTTGATGCACTTGCACTATCCATCCGTCTAAATTTGACCAGGAAATTTTCTCATGTTAGAGAAAACCCAATAAGCAGAACTATGTAGTCCACATCTGCTCATGAATCAAGCTGACTAAATCCCTGTTTGCATCTTAGAAAGTCAGTATTGACTTGTCCTAGGCCATACTGAGCTTGCATTTTGGACACATAAATTTTTGTTAGTCAGTTATTCCTAATTTACTCAACTTCCCAACATGTAATCAATTAGTAGATGAGGGATGTGAAAAGAAAAAAAGAAACGGCATTCTGATAATGGGGCTCAAGGATAATTCATGCATAATTTTGTGCTGAATTGTAGCTTGCTACCGCATATCATTTAGCTAGCTTCACCAATTATCTACCGCTTTTGTAATTTGGAAATATATTTAGCCTCTCTCTCTCTCTCTCTCTCAAATGCCTCTTCATCCTCTATAATTTTCTTTAAGTTGCTCATTGCATCTAGCTTGTCAATTTTGTATATGATGATTGCAGGTAACTTTGCTCAATAACAGCTACCCAGGTGGTTTGTTATCATATATTCGAAATGCTAGAAGCCTCTTGGCAGATTCAAAGGCTGGTAAAAATCCATATGATGGATTTATTCCATCAGTAAGTGAAGTTATTCATGGTTTATGTTCTCTAGGCATTTATTTTTTCCTTTAGCTCTTGATTTTTTTTTTCCTTTGTATTAATTGGAAATGCATATTGTTGTTTGCACATTGATGTGCCATCAGTTAAAAAGCGCATATTATTCTTAAACCTGATTATTCACTTGTGTCATCTCTCTGGAATGTCAGAATTTCCATTGTTAAGAGTGTTAAAAATGGTTGCGTCCCATGTGTGACATTCTTAGTTGTCACAGTCCTCATTCGGTTGAGTCAGTTATCAACCAACCTGTGTTTCAGACATGCAAATAATTGGTCAGACTAGTCAAGTAGACAACCTAATCGTTGGTTGGCTGTTTGATCCTTGATCTGTAAATAGATATGCATTCTTTGAATATATATATGTGTGTGTGTGTGTGTGTGTGTGTGTATATATATATATATATATATAAATATATATATTCAATTGTAAATATGCATTTGTTTATCTATAGTCAATTGGCTTGGACTGAATAGTCTCGGTCAGTTCTTTGAGGGCCTTGAGCAACCTGTGTCCGACTTCCATTTTTTTCACTATCCCAATGCAAAAGCAAACTAAGTGTATGTTGTGTGACATTGAATAGAGCAGCCTAAGAAAAGGATCGTAATTTGTTGAAAGAATTTAAAGTAACAGATGTTTGGAAGCTGCTACAATCTCATTTAATGAAAATAGAGTCGAGGAATAAACAAGGGATTGAGAAAACAGCAGCCACACACTAGGCTGCAACTCCATTTTTAGTTCTACAAGGTAACTCATTATATATTAGACTAATACAAGTAAATTGTATCCCTGCTATTACATATTGATTAGAATTATTTGGACCAATGTTGTAAAAGGCATAGCATAATGCATATTAGTCGGGCCGACCTATATGCTGTATTATAACATATTATAGTGCATCCTAAATGTATGACAAAATTATTTATTAATCATAAAGAATAAGAAAAATCAGAAAAAGAAAGAAAATTTCAGATGTGGGACTCAATTTGCTTGTCGTCAAGCTTCTGAACCTTTTGTTTGATGAAGTGCTGGTCTATCTCAATCTACTTTGTGTGATTATGTTGTATAATTGTATTGAATTAAAGACAACAAGAGAGATCAAAAACTCCTTCCCCTAGGTTAGTCAACAGATGTCTGATTCAAGTAGCTTTATTTGTCCCTGCCGCCATAGACCTGTATTTATCTTCAGTACTAGATCTAGCCACAGTTTTTTGTTTCATACCACTCCATGACATTTGATTTCTTCTACTAAATATGTGATATCCAGAAACAGATTCCCTATGTAGAGATTTTTCCCCCTTTAGTTTGTACATAGTCCTATGAATTTCCTTTACCATATCGGGGGGTTGTTCCATATGAACTTCTTTTTAAGGTCTCTGCAAAAATGTACTTTTTTACATTTAATTGACTTGACTGCCATCCATAATTGTCTGCCAACAGTAGGATGATGCAAACTGTTCTATCTTAACTACAAGACCAAGAATCTTATCGTAACCCTGTTCATATTCACGTAGCCTTGAATGACAAACTTTACCTCTTATCTCTCAATGCTATCATTGTGCTTAACTGTTTCTATTTGATTTTAGAAAATATAGTCCAGTGATAGTGATCAAAGAAAAAAATATCTGGTCAGAGAAAGGAGAATCTGATCAGACAAAACCGCAAAATATGATCAGAGAAAACAGAATCTGATCAGCCAGAACACCTACCTGAATATTTTAATCTCTATAGACAGATCAGATAATACCGGATCTGATAGAACACAGTGACAAAGAAACTCCAAACACAAAAATTCTGTTCTGATGTAAGAGAATGCCAGGTTTCAGATCCAGAGTTTAGACAAGAGGATATGAAATTAGTTTAGGAAGAAAGGAACAAAACGAAAGGTAAGAAGAAGGAAACAAGAGTGTAGACTGGAAAAGAATGAGGAAGATTTCTGACAGGAAGATCAAATTTCAGACCTCTGAAAGCATACCTTTCGAAAGGATGCACAGCCTTCCTCTGATATTATGAGAGAAGTGTCAAATGTTTGGAAGCCACGTACATTCTTCATTCAGCAGACAATAGAGAGGAGGAAGAAAAGAAAAGATGGACTTGAAAATAGCACTCACACACCAGATGGCATCCCTAATTCTCTTTTTGTAATAGAAGTGAATTGCAGCCCTTCCATGACAAATGAATCAGAACATTCAGACGTATATAAATCTGGATTCAATCCAGATCCAGTCACATTATCACTACTGTGGCGCACTGTGGACAGCTATGATCTGCTTTTGGATGAAGTGGCCTCCCCCAACTGGAGCTGGTATTCTCTCACGTGTGGCCTGAATACTTTTAACTGAGAAATGGCCCTGTAGCATAGCCCACCTCAACTTGAATGTCCATATCTAGAATCACAACCCATGGTTTGAAGCAAGTGTTATGTGGCGTTTACTGTAGGTGAATTCAGCAGTTTCAATCTAAGCTTCATATCAAGTTGTTTGGAGCCATTCAAACTTTTCTTTTTTATCCATAAACAAGCAAGAAACAAGAATCCGGCTTCATATTCTAAGTTTCTAATTGATGCCTAATGAAGATCTCCAATAATATGTACATTAAGTGGTAAACAGTTCATACTTGAATTGGCTCCTTATGAGGATCTCTAGAAAGGTAGCTTCATAGGCCTTCGTTTAGTGATGTGGTAAATGTGATCATTGGTTCTATATTAAATATTTGGGCAATTGGGCCCACTTGCAGTTTATATGCATTTATTTGAACAGTGTACATGTTTCCCAATAGGAAAAAACAATTGGAGATGTGCAAACTGGTTGAATTTGCCTTTATGGAAATGAAGGTGTGACAATTTTAGCGGTTTTGATGTTTTATTTCCTGCATTGTGCCCTTCAGCTACCCTGAATTGGAAGGTTTTAGATTTTAGAGAATAGGAGTATAAATGTTTTGTTTTCCTTTTTGATTTGACATTTCCAGGTTCCATCGGGGGAAGTGTTGTCTTTTGGTGATGAGAATTTTATGATGCTCGAAGAGGTTGGGGTTAAAGAAGCATGTCGTGCTGCATTTGTTCTTGTTGCAGGTGGTCTTGGCGAACGCCTTGGATACAATGGAATCAAGGTTCTCTCTCATTCTCTTTCTCTCTCTCATGCATAATATATTGCTCCCATTCTTTAGCTTGTTGATAAATTTATCCATATCCTGGGTAGTCTATTTTTCTATCAGTTGATGGTTTATAGGCATCCTTGTCTGTTTGATTGATTGACATTTATCATAAAGTTTCTTTCTTGCCTTCTCTGTGGACACGTGTAGACTTCAGATATCTGTTTTCTTCCCTTGGAATGTATGATATGAAGCTGTTATCTATAACGTCATCAATTTGGCTTTCTATTTGCAGTTGGCTCTTCCTTCAGAATCAACAAGCGGGACATTATTCTTGCAACATTATATTGAATCTATACTAGCTTTGCAGGATGCTAGTTGTAAATTGGTTGAAGGTAAGGAATCCATAACTACTCTCTTTGTGCTGATTCTGCCCTCCTTGCTTTTCTTGCTCTTTCCTCCATAGTCAAAATGGTAAAACTTTGTAAGACATAAATAATTCTAATGACACAACAATCAGGAAGACAAAAAGTAACTGTGAAATTGTTAAGTAACACTCATTCACAAATAGATTCCATTTCCTGTGTCAATTTGAACACATGTTAGGACTGAGACCAGTTTTGAGGTTCAATCAATCACTCTGCAGAAAGCTTCAATCATTTGCTTCATTGTTGGCTCCATTGAAAACCTAATTAATTGCATTGTGTCCCAATGCAGCAGACCTTCAAATAGTTGTGCTGCAGTGGAGCAGCCTGCTGACTGCCCCCTTCCACTCGGCATTGGACTTGGGATTCATGAAATGGTCGCCTAAACTGCTTCTGGATGCCTGACTGCTTTTCCATCCTTACCTATTCTTTTGATTGTTTTATTTGATTTGAATGAATTTCTTGACATTTATATTTTTTTGGAGCAACTTAATTGTAGGCCTTAATGTCCTCTTCTTGCAATGGGCCCTACATCATTCATTTGGCATCCAGATGAAGCTTATTCATTTCCTAGACTTTGGGCCAATACATTACAACGAAATGTGTTGAACTTTTGAAGATTGCATTGGAAGTTTCATTCTGAGAAAACAGGCATTTAATTCTATGAGATGACTTGAAAGGGCAAAACCATGGTGGTGTTGACTTATCTGACGCAAATTGCATCAGATCAATGCCTTATATGGAGCTCAACCAGTTCCTCTGTTGTCAGAAGATGGCAAGGACATTGTTGTGTATGGCAGAATGTAAGAGTTTAGGTGGACAAGAGAAAAATGCCTCCTAAATGTGGGTGATTCATGTGAAAATTGTAGAGGGTTTCCTGCATCTCATAGTAATGAAAAGGTTTGTCATGTGGCACTCTTTCTGGATACCAGGAAAAAATACCTGTGGAAACTAGAAAGTGAATTTGTTCAATGGAAACAATTCGCTCTTGAATGTGGTTGATATTGGTATCATACATTTGAGTCTACCATTGAATATCCTTCTCATGAACTATGCTGTGGTCAGCTATGTCACATGGACTCACCAAAACAGCAAAAGCACCCGAGTCGACATGACTTAGGTGCGGGTGCCCCTTCGACATGGCACTGGTTGTGGTCAACACAAATTCTGGTGTGGTCAAAACCACGTCGAGATCATTTTTGTCTTTTTTTCGATGTTTTTTTAGAAATGATGCTTCTGTTTTTCAGTTTTTTCTGTTTTGCTTCATCTATTAGTATTTTACTACATACTTTCACAGGTCAATACTAGATAGTATCAGTTACTCATAATTTTATATAGTGCATATGCCGTATAGTCATGTATCCTCTTGCTGTTTATAACGTTGTCACAGAAAATGCATCTTATTCGAAAAAAAACGCGTATAATACGCAAAAAAAAGTCAGCCATATAAAACGTGAAAAAAACATGTCTTTTTAAAAAACAACGCCAGAAAATAAAAAAACGTGAAAAGAATGTGTGTTATTTATGATTATTTATGCATTTTTTGTATTTTTTATTATTTTTATTATTTTATAATTTTCAGGATTTATTAAATGTTTTAATTTTTTTTTAAAATTTGCCGAGATTTTCTAGAGATATTCCCGAGATATACAACTTTGCCGTATTATTCTTGAGAAAGTCCTCGCTATATAATACCCGTACACGATATATATGACAATGGTTTATAAGTTTTCTTAATCTGGGAACATGTTTTCATATATGTATTAATTGTATAAGTTTCATTAATCAATTCTGTTTTATATATATACTCTGTTTATAACTTATATGTAAGATATGTTACATGTTTGCACCCATGTTTTTCTGAAATTTGCTGCACCTCTCACTCGCAACCACACCCGCACCCATGTGACATAGGTGGCCAGAGTTTGAAAACTTGATGTAGGCAAAAGGGAATTAACTAACAAGGTCCTCCTCAAGATCTTGTGTTCATTAACAAAATTGTCATATTTATTTGAATTAATAGGAAACAAAAGTCAATTACAAAAATAGAAAATTTCAAGCAATCAATTAAATATTGGAAGGTTTACTATTTCCATCTTTCCAATTGTGTAGTATGACTGTATGAGGCCTTCGAATAGGCATTTTTCCAATATCGAATTACATACGACCTTTTTCCTCTTTTACTGCCCATGCTGAAAGAGTGATTGATGCGCCTTAGGTACACCTAATCGCATTCAATCAATGAAGTCAAAATAAGAATTAAGATCCCAATTTGGAACAAATTGCTTGAGAAAGCAAATACAATTTATTGTTCTCAAAACAAAGGGAATGAAACTTAAGTCTGCAGCAAGTGCACCCTGACTGCCTGTCAAGAGAATTTGTCTTCATGTTGAAACTGCTCAAGATTCTCTGTATAAGTAATTACAGTGGGTGAACAAAATAATTTTGACCATTTGTCCTGTTTCTTGGTTTGACCAGGCAAGTAGAAACCAATTAACTTAATACTCATAAGGCTTCATGTAACTGAAAAATGGTGCCAATGCAAATGATGAATTCTGGACAATCCAACAAGAATCATTAACATAGAATCATAGATACCATTTGATGTCATTTTTTTCTTTTCTTTTTGATGATAATAGAAAACACTGATTTCTCTTGGATTTGAGCTAGGGGGCTACATTTTCACCATTTATTATGTAATTTTTCCTCCATAAAATCTTTGGGAAACCTTCCTCATTCACCAAGAAGGCCTTCACACTACTTCATCCTTGCAGACCAGTACATACACTCTGGTTATCGAGTTCAGCTAAACAATTTTGCACTTTTCCAAAGTCTTTTATGATGATATGTCATAGTTGAAATCATTGGTCATCTTGTCCATGTTTATAAAAATAGAATGCCCCTTGTTTACATACCAAGATTTACAATTGACAGCAATTGGTCAGTATACTTTCTTAAGAAATAGATCTAGATTAAGAAAAACAAGGAGAAAAAGGTGATGGGGGCATTTTGTCATCTAGTATTAATTCACGTTTTTTTTCTCCTTGTTTTTCTCTCAACCGCTGATCTAGAAAAGATCTAGACATGAGATTGTTCCTTATCCGTCTAGCACCTACCAGTTTCTCTCAGTCTCTTTATACACATACATAAACACACACCCTCCCTCCGCACCCCATGAAGGATTTACAGGTTGCACTTTTCTGGTTAACCCATAAGGAACGGATATACACTTGCACACACACACACAGCTCCTCAGTTTCTTGAAGAATGCTATACCATACTGATGTCATCTGTTCATGTCAACATCTCAGCATTATGTACTGGCATGCAGCCAGATTAAAATTAGACCTAGCCATTCTATTTGTTGCTCATATTTATTCTTTGCACTAGTTATTTAAAAAGAAGTTTTTGGAAAAATTATGGTCATCAAGAACCTGTTCTTGATATTTGAAATTTATCACCCTCTAGTGTAGTTCTAAATAGCCACAAATATCACTCTTGTTTTCTTGGTTTTCTTATGGTGAGGCTTTTCTTCAGCATTTTTTGGCAAAAGTTGTTTTCTCAGGAAAATCTCAGCAATTTTAAAAAATGAAGCAAATGTTTGGTAGAAATAAAATAAATGAGAAAAAAGACATAGAAAATAACTAAATAAAATGATAAAAATGATTATTAGAATATCTTATAACATTGCATTTAACAGGTATCAAACTGTGACTCTATGGGAGCATGCCGTGACATAAAGTATTTGCATTTTCTATTTTATTCTAATTCTAGTCTTGGATGTATAAACAATTTTTATAAGTAACAGCTTTTCCTTTCTGAAAACTAAATATAAGTTAAAAGGAGAGGACCTATATGGTGCCAATGTGATTCTTTATATGGCTGATAATCGTAAAGGAAATGAAACAGAAAAATGGAACATTGCAGGCTTCTCCAATGGAATGAAAAAACAAACTGTAAAATTAATACATGCGATTGCCTCTTGCAGGCTCCCCAGCAGTAACATGGCAGCATCCTACTCAACTTCATGGTGCAAATGAAAAGGCGGGGATTAAAAGCTCAGACATGTCTCTAAGTTCTCTTTTTCTGTTAAAAAAGGAATTGCATGTTCAAAATGCCCCTTTTAGCTTGTTTAACTTTGCCCCTTTCTTAAAGGAATTCATCACGTTCTATTTTTCATTCTTAAAATTTTTTGTGATGATGATAATGCCCTGAGCTTCAGTTTATAAATAAAATATGCGAAAAAAACTCAGTAAGTTTATTTTCACATTTTTAGAAGAATGTGATTTTCACATTTTTGTTTTTCCTTGATATTGTGTTTTTCTTTTTTAAATTTTCTATAGTTATATTTAAGAGTTTTCTTTTACATTTCACGTGTTTCCCATTCTTATGCTTATCTTTGCTTAATCTGGACTAAATTAATGTTTTTTGCTTTTAGGTTCATGTCAACGACAGATTCCTCTGGTCATAATGACATCTGATGATACACATAGCCGTACCCTAAAGCTTTTGGAATCAAATGCTTACTTTGGGATGAGCTCATCCCAGGTTATACTCCTCAAGCAGGTACCAGTTTGCTGGCCGGACTCATCTCAAAGGTCTCTTGAGGTCCAGCAGGTTCACTTGTGTTTTTTGATTCCTTTCTAGGAAAAAGTCGCATGCTTGGCAGATAATGATGCTAGCCTAGCATTAGACCCAAATGACAAATACAAGATTCAGGTATGGCAACTTAACTAGTTTTGTAATCCAGGCTCTGGGATAAAGCAGAAAATGCGATGACTTACTGCGTTCTCCATCTTTTTATAAAATAGCATGAGCTGAGTTTCAATAGTCTCAGAATTTTGATGATTAACCAGAGTCTGTTTCAGCAAGGACCAGAAGCGGAGGCACAAAGTTGCACAAATACTCATGGCAGCCAAGTGTTTGGGCATGCCCTGATTTTATTTTATACCCTCCTCTTTGTTACAAAAGATACCCTTAAGTGCATGCTACTGTTACAAGCACATCCTTGTATGTGCCCAACATCTATAATGAGTATGGATCTGGGTAATCCCAGTTCTGACTCCTAAATTGAATCCGTATTAGGCTATTAGCAGCATCCTTCAAGTTGTACATGGTCCTAAACCATGAAAAAATTGAAAATTCTTTCTTTGTTGGTAGACAAAACCACATGGACACGGAGATGTGCATGCCCTTCTGTATTCTAGTGGCCTCCTGAATGAGTGGTATGGTTGGATAAGCACTTAATATTGTTTTCAATGCTGTTACGTTTCTTTTTATAATTTGAAAACACAGGTATTCATAAATAGATCAACTTGGAAAGTTCATTTTTAATATATTATAATGGTGTTTGATGTTTCAGGTGTAAATTGGGTTTAAAGTGGGTTTTGTTTTTCCAAGATACAAATGGACTGCTTTTCAAGGTTCTGTATCACTATATTTTATTCAGTCATTTCTAGAAATTGAAGACACCTTTATATTAATCTTTTGTTGGAATATTCAGGCAATTCCTGCTTCTCTGGGTGTAAGTGCTACAAAGTCCTATCATGTGAATTCTCTCGCCGTCCCACGCAAAGCCAAAGAAGCTATTGGTGGAATCACAAGACTCTCTCATGCTGATGGTAATGTTATCTAAATTTGCCTTTCTTCTTCTTCTTCTTCTATTTTTCCAAGTTCTTAAAGGTAGAGGTGGAAAGGTATTGGAAGTGCGACTGTCTTCCAGCCATGCTTTTCCTTGTTGAAGCACAGGTGGTGCACACATTAATGAAGCATCAGAAACTCAAGTTTATATTAGAGAAAAGTTTGTCCATATGGATGGGAGCACAAGGTTTAAATCAATTTAAAGGAAACCTTTATTGACAAGTTGACTATTTGAATGAATTAGCAGAAAAAGACGGGTCATATCTTTCAAGAACACAAAGAAATGAATGGTGAAGAGCATGTCCAATGTTCACTAAAGAACAGAGAGATGATCAAACCATTTAGAGGGTTAAAAAAAGGTTGTGGAACATGTAATTACCTGTATCAGTTGGGCCAAAAGTTATAACATTACACAACATAAAAAAATTGCAAACTAATTTGCAAACTTGAAAATCAACAAAAATTTAAAATTCAGAATAAATGAAAAGAAAAATAAGAACATGGCAAAAATTTGCACTTTATGAAAAACATGAATGGCATAAACATCACAAAATAATAGGTAGATGCTGTGTGAAGCACACATCATAGGACATCTTCCACATGCTTCTAAGACATTCTTATTTTATAGTTCTAAACCATGAGTGTATTTGGTAAGAGGAATGCTGCATTCTTTGAAATACAGTCTTGTTAACTATTGCCTTATATGAGTGATTTTTGTAAGTTCCAATGTTGAAGATGGTCTCTGTTTCATGTTTCACATAGACTTCAAAAGTCTGCTTTAATTTTGTTAATGATTTCATGGTTCTGCTTGCTTTTTCCTGATAAGATAGATTGATCCTGACTTCATTCGGCATCTTAGGTTTTGAGCCTTCAATTTTGACAAAAGGATAGATTTTTCTTTTATATGCATGTATATAGTTAGATGTTACTGACACATCTTTGTCTTCACCTTTTTAGAGGTTAAGCGCTGTGGTTCCATTCATTAGCTGTCATATGTTTAACAACTGTCAGTGCTGACTGCTGATTGGTTATGTCCTCTAATTTGCATCTCAGTTGCAAGCTACTATGAGTCTTGAGTCTCTAGACAGCCCTCATCCTCACAAAAAAATTATTCAATTGCATGTGAATGCAATCAAATATCTGATATCGAACTAATAAGAACAGATATTGCAAAAATAAATGTTAAAAATCTCCTCAAGGACCACTTGATCAAGCTACAAATTACGGCTTGATAGTGAGCTTCAACAAAGAAATAACATAAAAGTTCACTAAGGTGGGAGTAGTGGATGACGACAACACCCAGGTCCTGCAGAAGATGGTGAGATTGATTTTTTTTTTATGCCATTGATGCTGTCAGATCAAGGCAGACAGCAAGCACAGTAACAACTCATAGAGAGAGAGAGAGAGAGAGAGAGAGAGAGAGAGAGAGAGAGAAGCTTGCTTTGGTGGTGATTAGTAAACTAGTAGTAGTGTAGTACGTCCCATGGAAGGAGAAATCTCTTTTTTGATGTCTGCATTGCTATTGGATTCGGCAATGTTGTGAGGCAATTAGGACTAGGCATCAGGCCAGGCATGGGTCAAAAAATTGACCTCAGGCCTATGCCTATTATAATACAGGTTGAGCGGGATGGCTTAAGGATGAAGTACGAAAACCCTAGGTGTAAGTATGGGCCACTGCTTCATTGCATGCTTTTCCTTCTCTCTTTGCTTGTTCTATTCTCAGCCCTCTATCCCCCTTTGTTTCTCTTTCTCCTTTTTCTCTCCCTTCTCCCTTGATTGTAAAATGGGGTAAAAGTGCAATAACCTGTATCACAGAGGAACATAATCATAGATAACGTTTTGGAGTTTTTCAACAGCGATCTTGGGTATCATATAATACGGTGAACTTGGAAAAAACGGGAAAAATACGGTTAAATAAAAAATAAACAGGACGTGTTAACTATTTCAAAGCACAGAAAATCAAAGAAAAGAAAATCAAAGAAATATACGTATATAAGTTATAACTTATCTACTTGAGAATTTGAAATGTCAATCTAAGTTTCTAACGCATATCAAATCCAAGGCTTTACAAGAAATCTAACTTTCTAATGCACAAAAAATCCAAGGCAGCCAAGGCACAAAGTTTCTAACTGACAGTTTCTAACACACAGAAAATCTAAAGCAAACTGAAAAATCCAATGTAAATAGATTGAAAAATCCAGCGCAGATGGAGACCATGGGCATAGACTGCAGTCGGATTTCTGCTGGGTGCTGGAAAATGCACCTTTCCACCAGAAAGTACCACTGTTGTGGGCCTGTGACTGCCGCTCACCAGAAATCACCCAAAGGATAAACGTCAGTGAGTTTGCAGGTCGGAAACGCTCGTCGGAAGTCAGAAATCTACTAAACCCTAAATAGATGGTGAGTTTTCCCTCTGTTTGTTGACTAAGTTTTCCTCTTTGTTGATGGAAGCTTTTAACTTTTTAAGTTTTTAACATTCCTTTGTTTGCTTTTAATTTTTAAGTTTTAGCTTTTATTAAAATTATTCTGTATCTACCATTAAAAGTCTTTAAAAATTACAAGCAATGCCACCGTCAGCCAAACAAAGCATCTAAAAAGACACGAAAAAATTCATTTTTTTCTTTTTGACCATTTTTTTGAAAAAAAAAATCTTTTTCGCTTTTTTACGCTTTTTTTTCGAAAATACCACACTTTTAAAGGAATTTCCCCATTTTCCCTCTTTGACTATATAGTATCTTTTTAATAGTTGGATCTGCCTCGATTAATTTAAATTGTATCAGGCAGGTATTAGACAGATTTCCTAGCTTGTGTCCCATATAATCCCTGGTCTGGCCCAGCCTGTTTGTTCCCGAGCCAAGGGAAGAGCTTCGCTTGGGCCCTTATGGGCCTGCTGGACCTTTTGCGGGTCTGCTGACAGACTAGCCCAACTAGGACTAGTAGCCAACCATGAGATAGTGGCAGCACAACTTTATGATACAATGATAAGTTGTCAAGAAAGCCCTTTCCATGCGAGTAGCAATAGTGAATTGTGAAAACCTCTTCGCCTAGATCCTGTGGATGGCAAGCAAATCAGCCTGCAAAACACATGCACAAGCGTGCACACACATATGCGCGCGCGCACACACACATATGCGCGCGCACACACACACACACACCCACACACACACATATATTAAATAATATGGAAAAATACATTTACTAAGATTTTAAACAAACTAAAATGTATTATTCACCATTTCAATGATGATTCATCAATTCAAGTCAAGTTTGATCTCAAAATTGGATACAAGATCTAAAATTTAACAAATTAAATAAATATGAAGTTCCATTTCATCCAACAAATGTATTGTCATTGATTTGTTGGTTGGGCGTAGTCGGCTGAATGGAACAGAACACAGGGAACTGAAGGTAGAAAGAAGAAGCATAAGGAGTAGGTATGGGCAAAAGCAGAGGAGTTTGGTGGGTTACCTGACGCCAGAATTGTGTGTGATGCCACCAATGAGGGGGAGCGCAGTAGAGAACACGAGGTTGGTTGAGGACGCTTGGAAGGGGGAGCGCAGCAGTGAACAGGAGGTCGGAAGGGAAGGATGGCGAAAGAAAAACAAAACAAAGGAAAAAAAAAAAAACCTAGAAGGCAGATGGAATTGGAGTCGTTCAGCGCTGACCGTGTCATAAAATGGATGGATACGTCCTTGGACTCGGTTAAAGAGCAGGACGCAGCATATCTGTGTGTCTGTACCCGAACCCATGTTGGGCCGAGTCGACACCAACACGCTACCCTCCAAGCCACACCTGTGTTACATATATATATATATATATATATATATATATATAACAGAGAGAGAGAGAAAGAGAGCGAGAAGCTTGAATTCATTATGGAAATGGGTACGTTGCAGATGGGTTTCAGGATTTTTAAGATCCGGATGCTGTGAGACAACAGGGCTTATGGAATACGTTTCTTGAAGCAGTGGTGGGATGTGATCTGTGGCAGTAGTCAGACCCTCTTTTTATGCGAGTAGCGATAGTGATAGCAGCAGATCCTTGTAACACCCGTAGCTAATAATGGTGCCTTGTGACTACTAACAACAGTGAGATCCGTATGATGCCTAATGCCAAGGCAATGGCAAATCTGCAATCGACAACAGATAGCGGCAGCGAGCAATGGTGGAAGCAGCTGAAACAGAGAAATCCTTGATTGACTGGTTAAGCACGTGAAGAAAGTCAGACCCTTTCAAGGTCGAGCCAACTTTCTTCACCCAATTTTCTGGATACATCGGGAAGCAAGCAAAATTTCCTTCTCACTTGTCTGATGCATCTCAAAACTGCATTCTGATTTTCAGGAAGCCATCAAAATTGGCCTTATATACAACAAGGCAAGGCTGGGGCAGCCAGTCAATCAGATCCAATGGCTGGAAATCTAGCTATTGGGACTAGCGAACTGCCAGCCCAGCTTCTCAAAACCCATGCTTGACCTAAAATAAAAGCAGAAAAATAAAATACATAAAAAAGGAAAATGCAAAAATGAGATAAAATCCATAAGTATGTATATTAGTATATATCTTAAATATAAAAGTATAAATATAAATATAAATATAAATAAATAAATAAATAAATAAATAAATATATATATATATATATATATATATATATGTATGTATGTATTTTCAAGGTTACATAGATTTCAGTAAATAAGATGTCTATCCAAGTAGTAGATTGTTTGATATGCATAACTAACCAGGCTACAACTGCCATGGGACAAGGTTTTCAATAGATTGGGCTGTGGGATAATACAAAGATACGTAACCAATGCAGAGACACTTTAAACCTGAAGCATCTGAGTCCAACACTTCTTTAAACCTGATAATGTCACTACTAGGGCAATGGTTGACCCTCTTTTTTTTTTTTTGGCGGGACAGAAGAAGGAGACTCTTCCTTTTAATTGAAAAAGAAAAATGGAAAGCAGTTAGGTGTTCGAGTCATGCCCCTTATTCCATCCTAACCATAAATGAAAGAAGTGTACACACACTACTCCTTTCTTTTAATCTCCTATCATATGTGTGTGTGTGTGTATTATAGCCATGTTCAGGTGTCTTAACTTTTCAATCTTTGCCATGTCTAAACCATGTAAAGTGTCCGAGACATCAATTTGACATGAAATATCTGCGTACAAATGCATACTCACTTTTAGTTCTAGAACTTGACTACTTGTTGTGTATCAGGTAGGACCATGGTAATCAATGTGGAGTATAATCAGCTTGATCCTTTACTTCGTGCCACTGGGCATCCTGATGGAGATGTGAATGATGAAACTGGTTATTCGCCTTTCCCTGGTAACATAAATCAGGTAATCTTGATGATTTCACTTTCATGATGCTTTTCCTTTGTTAAACTATAAATCCTTCACCAGCACGTTGAAGAGGAGTCTTTAGGATTCCACATCCTTGTAAAATGTGTTAAGATATTTAATGTCCTTGTAACATATGAAGAGTCTCCTAGGATTCTATGTTGTAGTTAATATCCTTGTAATATGTGAAGTCTCCTAGGATTCTATGATGTAATTAATGTCCTTGTAGCTTGTGAAATCTCCTAGGATTCTACAATTGGAGACTCTTAGAATTCTGGAAATGAGATTATAAATAGAGGCGGTGCAAACCATTTTGGTCATGGCTTCTTCTTCTCATCTTCTTCTTATTCACTCTTTCTCTCTCTATATTCCTGCGTGAATGCTGATTTCAGAACTCAGATATTGGTGCTTGAATTTCTTACATCCTTCTCATGAGAAATGGTTCACAGTTTATTGAATTTTTAGAGTCTGGAAGCATTCTATTCCCACTCTAGTTTGTAATTTAGATATTGACACATGCTGACCATAAGCCTTGATTGATAAGCCATGATCCGTCCAATTTTTTAATATGTGTTTGTGTTACTATTGATATTCTTCATCTCAGATGATGATGACAAAATAACTTGAGGCATGTGGTTTTTGATGCAGCTTATACTTGAACTTAGTCCATATATGGATGAACTGCAAAAAACTAATGGTGCAATCGCAGAGTTTGTGAATCCAAAGTAATATTTCCTGAAGCTTATGCACTTCTCTTTTCTGACTCTTGAGTAGCTTTATGCTCTGAGTAGGTCTACTCATCAATTTTCAGAAGTTCTAGGATCTAATGTTACATTTTTGAAAATATCAGGTTCAAGAAGTTCATCTTACATTCATTTAAGTTTTAGATGGACTGAGAAACTCAGTCCTACTTGGGTTGCAATATGCTGCTTATGTAGAAAAGGAAACAAAAATTGTTTTTGGTCATTGAACTGAAAATACACAATTAGAAGCTCAAATATTAAAAAACTTCATAGAAACTTGAAAGGGGGTAATGATGCTTCTGGTTTATGGAGCTGCTTCCTCTTTTCTTATAAATCCAACAATCTATCCTGTTATGTATGGCTTAAGCTTTATTTCCATGATCTATAACTACGTCACATTTACCACACATTGACCTTGTTCCAACTGTAAATTCTATTTCGCATTTGTTGCTTGTTATTCTCCTGGTATTATTCTACCTGGTGATTGATTACTTGAATGTGGAGCTACTTAAACATAATCTTTTTTTTTTCCTTTATACATGGCCACAAGTCTTTCTGGACATCATCCCAGCTGGTAGTTGGGCGAATTTGAGGCCTTCCTGTTCCTGCTGGAAAATTTTACTTCTACTTATTTTATTCATTCAAGCAGACTTAGTTCCACAATTTTAAGACAATTTATGGTTGTCAGAGTCTAGCACCTGTTCTAGGCTTGGACTATTTATAGTTGGCTTTTATAGTGCATTTCATAGATCACGTCTGATTGTTACTCTAAAATCCTGGCACAGTGGCACTCCTATAGTTGCTTGTTCCGTTCTAGGTTTGGACTATTTATAATCTTCTTTTATAGTGTATTTTATAGATCACGTCTGATTGTTACTCTAAAATCCTGGCACTCCTAGTCTCCTACAATTGTTTGTTTGGCTGGCTTAAAGAATTCAGTATTTTAAGGAGTAGCACAAAGGATTCTTACATAATGATCTTTTGCTCTTTATGCATTGTATGTCAAATCCCAACAAGTTTAAATTTTCTAAGATCTTTTTGAATTCATGTGTTCTGAAAACAAAAAAGGTGTGTTCTTTATGACCATCGTCTTTCATTTAGTGGTATCTTTTTTACTCCACAGCGAAGTGATTTTTTTCCTTTGGGAAATAATCAATTTTATGTATTTTAAACCCAATGCTAGATATTTTCCAGTTACCGGTACTTTTTCCTCCTACATTTTCATGGCAATATGGTGTAAAATGTTGATAACGTCCTTGATGCTCTTTGAGTACATCCAAGCATGTGAATAAACTTTATGGCTAATATCATTGTCTTTGTCCCCTTCTTACATCTCATCAATCATGATTTTTCAGGTATAAAGATTCCACAAAAACATCATTTAAATCCTCAACTCGTTTGGAATGTATGATGCAAGATTATCCAAAGACATTACCTCCGACAGCCAGTGTTGGTTTTACGGTTAGTACATGCTGCAAAATCTCTGCCAATTTGGATGCATGGCGTCAATGCAGCAGTTTCATTTTCCACTCCTATGAAATCTTTTCAAACACATGGTTGCTTATGTACCTCTTGTGCTAAAGGGGAATGAATTGGCTGGGATATTTTTTCTGCAACATTGTGCTCTGATGCAGATCTTTGATGCAACATTTTCTTTTTCTACTGCTACAAAATGTTTCTGGAACATGTGATTGCTTATGTATCTCTTGTGCTGAAGAGGAATAATATGGCCAGGATATTTTCCTGAAATTTTTTGGAGGTGTTATACCCTAGAAATGGAACTTTTCATCAGAGGTTATCAACTGTCTGATGGCCTCGGTGAGGTTTTCTTACTGCAATAGATTGTGAAATTCATACAATGCTTAAAAATAATATGTGGTCCAGATTCTGGAGAAAACATTGAAGGAGCTCATCCTTCTTTTGGTTTATGCTGCTTTGTTGTTTTCATTTTTTCATTAGTGTGTTGTTGTAATATGTGAATCCAGATATGATGAAGGTAACTTTGATACGCTGGAATAAGCCTCATTCTGGTTGAAAGTTTTTTGTTCTTAGCACTTTAGCAAGTAATTGTCACTCTCGTGCACACTTGTACTTTCTGTCTTGTCCAGTTGTTTCTAAATAAAAATAATTGATTTTTTCTAAAATGATTTTAGGTAACACTTGTTAGGTTCCTAGTTTCTACTGCCCACTTTCTATGTAATTTTTTTTGAGTATGGGCTAGTTTCTGTCCTTTAGGTGATGGACACATGGCTGGCTTATGCACCTGTGAAGAACAACCCTAAAGATGCTGCCAAGGTACATCTTTCGTCATTACAACTTAAACTGATCCATTACTAAACTCTTCTTTCAATTAGGTTCTTGTTGCATATATTTGCTTTGAAACAATTTGAAATGCATTCTAGCAGTATGTGTTGCTGATGTTATTTGTTTAGCCATGTTTTTCTTTTGCATTATTTATGCACATTGAAATATTTTCGGCAGGGATTTTTTTTTTTTTTTTCTAATCTGACAATTTGATGAACAACATTTTATTGCAAAAATTCCGTTTTCAATAGCTGTGACTGGTGGGAAGGGTATGACATGTAATTCCTACATTGGGACAGGAACACATGCATGTGTATACACACCATTATACATGGTTTCATTGCATAACAGCCATTTTTTGTTTTATTGGTTAAAAACGAGACAAAGTACCCCCAACTTTAACTAATAGTCTAAGACTGATGATCGGAAAAGAAGTTATAAATATAGGATCTGTTCCATCCATACAGTCCTGTTGGTTGAATCCATGTTGCACTTTAACGAAGTGGTTGTGATAACTGCTTTATGTAATACATTGGGTTGCCACAGCATTAGTTTTTAATGCATCTTCTCATTGTTGTTTCAGCAGTGAAAAAGCTTCTCAAATGTAATGCACGATATCTGTAATTATCCATTTTCTTGAAGAAATATTACAACTCTTTTGATCAATTTATTGAATATGAAAAAGTTATTAGAGGGTTAAAAAAAATACTTGAGGCAGTGGTAATAGGTTCAAATGTCCTGCATGTGATGCTGATTCAATCTCTTGGGATGGCCCTTTTGCAGAAGAGCAAACTTTAGAACCGACCTCAACCTGCCTTCTGTACCCTGTGGTAATGGTCTCCTGTGGATCTTCTAATGATAAGCTAGATTTAGATCTAAGTAGGAGCATCTGATCCATAAAATGAGATATAACAGTCAGTGGCGCTGCTTGCATGACAACTCGAGCTAGTATAATGCAATTCTGATCTAAAACTAGGTAGATAATGGGATCAAATTTTCAACCAGAGAAGTCTTGGAAGGCTTAAGCATATAATTGTGTGGAAACTGTACTTTAAAATAGCATCTCCTGCAGACTCTTCAAGAAAAAAAAGAAAGGACTGAACTGGAGGAGTCTCCTGGCCTCTGCATATGTGTTTTTTCATGTTTTTGCACTTGTATGTATTCCAGCGATTTAACAATTGCTTGGTAGTTGATAGTTGTTGAGTTTGCCGCTTTCTATGTTTATTACGTGATTTTTACTCAAATATGAGCTTGAGAGTTGTTTATTAGCATCTATTTGAACCATATGGTGTGCCATTGACTGCCAATAATGTGGTGTATTTGTAAAGATCACCTTTCCATTATATGTACTTGATTGATGCTCATCCAAAAAGCAAATATATTCCTGCCTGTAATCTTATACAAACTTGTAACGTTGGGATCTTGCAGCAATTAGTGAAGTTAGACTCTGTCTGTTGACATGGTTCATTCTACATGTTGAGCTTAGGAACGGAAACTGTTTCCTGGAAGAGGTTCTTAGGATCCATTTTATCATCCATCCACTAACTTCTATGCATTTCCTTTGTTTGATCCAATTACAGGTTCCTAAAGGAAACCCACACCATAGTGCAACAACTGGAGAGATGGCCATATACAGGGCCAATAGCCTCATTTTGAGAAAGGTAGCTACAAAGAAATTTTTCTTCAGATTACAGTAATAATATTAATTTCACTGAAGTATGCAAGCAAAATATTTAATAAAGTTTAGGCTGCTCTTTCTGAAACCAGTTTATATGGCAGGCTCATGTTATTGGATATTATTCTTGATTATTACAAAAAACAACTGGGAGTGGCATGCTGTATTACAATCTCTTAGAATGCCAGGTTCTCAAGTTCTCGTCTTAAGTTCTTATCTTCAGTATGCACCCATTTTGATAACCTAGATCTTCAGCTTCTTGAAGGACAATCTAAAACCGAAGAATTAGCAGCGAAAATAAAAAACCTTGTATGGATATTTTCAGAGGAAAAAAAAAGAAAAACATTTCCTTCAATTCTATCATTGGTGAAATAGTTTTTCCGAGTAATCTTATTAGCTTGGGTAAAAATGCTTGGCCTTTACATCACACATCCAATATTTGTAAGAAATTGTGAGAATGATCTTTCCATTAGCTTTTAAATGTTCTTGGTGAATTAATCTCACCAAGTCATGGTTATATTATGTCTTTGTATTTATTTAAGCATTACATTTGTAACATTTCAGTTTGCATGTCAAATAATGATTTCCGTTCCATGCCCAGTTATAGTTTGACCTATTTGTCATGGAAGTATATGGGGATGAAAGGAGCTACGAACATGGCTGTAGGCTTGAATAGAAATGGACTCCTGCAGTTAAGGTTACTTTCATAGTTTAATCCAGAAAAAATGGAAATGATTTATATATATATGGTCAACATTATTTGAAACAAGGATCTTAATGTTCACCATATATTGTTTGACTGTGCATAGTGTTAACTGTTAAGAGATTTGTTTCTGATGCCTTGAAAAGAATGAAAGGATTTATATGTGCTCAACATTATGGCCTTGTAAGGTTTTCTTGAATCTTCAGACTGAGCTCTTTATTTGCGAACATGTTTCTTTATAAGACGTCACCTTAAACTGGGTTGCAAAGATCCACAACTTGCTGAATATTTTTGGATACCAGGCAGGTGGACACATTGAAGACCCCAAGCTTGAAGTATACAATGGGCAGGAGGTGGAAGTCTGGCCACGGGTTGCATGGAAACCTAAATGGGCCATCACTTTTGCAGATGTGAAAAGAAAAGTTAGGAGCTGCAGAATCTCCCAAAGGTCCACCTTTGTCTTGAAGGGCCCCAATATTTTCATCGAGGATCTTTTCTTGGACGGAGCACTAATTGTCAACTCAGTTGAGGATGCAGAGGTACTACAATATGTATACATGGTTACGTTCCCAAAGCATCATATTTTTTGTCAGACCAGCTAAAGCATACGCTTCATTTGCAGAAAAATTGTAACTCTTGCTTTGTTTGCTGAAAACATGCAAATTGAGATATAGCGATCATTTGATCCTGCCATATAATAATGTCAGCCCTAAAACCATTTCGCTTTTTCACAAATATAATCATGCATATATGATCTACATGTTGAAAGATCTTAGAATCAATACGGTGTCTAATTTTCTGATGCATTCATCATATTTGAATATGTCAAAAACTTAATGGTCTCTATTTACTTGGTTCATAAACTTTGAACTATAGATCATAAAAATGATGTATAATATCTTGTATTCTTGGGTTTCTGCATATAGAATCCATGGCATAATATTGCTGATATTTTGAAAGCGTGGAGATATTACACAATTTTGAAGCAGTTAAAACTAATTATATTTCAAAAATATCACCAGAAACTAACTATTTGGTAAATCACAATATTTACTTTTTTTTAACAGAACTCAAATATTTATTTTTTATCTTTTATGTAATTTAAAATGTTTTTTTGAATATTTTTTCTAAGTACAATAGTAAACCATCATTTTTTCTATTATCCTCTATATTTTTTAATTTTTTGAAATTTTCAAGGTTTTCCCAAGGAAAACTATTGAGAAACTTCCAAGGAAAACTATTGAGAAACTTCCAAGAAAAACCGCTTCTCCAAATTGCTGGAAATGATTTTGTGTCTGTTGTAAAATGCATGCAAGTTTTCATCAAAGAATATTTCTAAATATTGACCACAATTTTCAATGAGTGCTTAGTTTTGGATCAGGGTTGAAGAATCTACTTTTTGTAACTAGTAGCTTCTAGACAACTTATTCTTGAGACTAATCAGATTCCTTGAAAGTACATCCAAATATGCTTTTAACTTAATTGGAAGATGTGGACTATAAGTAGCCTAGAGCACTTTAGTATAAGAAAAAGAAAAAAACAAGAAAATATAGAAACCAACAAAATGCAACAAACAAATGTCATTATGTAGAGTGACATACACAAAGTCACAAACACGTACAGTTACATGAAAATAATTCAAATAAATAACAAAGTCTCATTAAGAGAGAGTGTGTGTACATATATATATATATATATATATATATATATATATATATATATATATATATATATATATATATATTAGATTGCTTGATGTCTAGGCAAGACTGTTTCAGTGGTACAAAGAAAAAGAAAAGAAAATGCAAAAACTAATAAAATGTAATATTAAACATTATTATATACAATCACATATGCATACTGAGTTACATAGTCACATAAAGATTGTTAATACATTATAAAGGCAGTGCCTAAATAGTTAAATGAGCTTAGAGCGTAGGCACATTAATCAGCACATCCTCAAAAAGGGAAACCCTTAAAATGAAATGGTAATTATTAAAGCTAGTAATGAAATGGAAGCATTTCTTAATCGAAAACCTGTAACTGTCAACTTATAGCGACAAAACAATTAAGGTGCATGATAACACAAACAAGTTAAACATTTCATAACATGATAATAAACATAACTAAATGTTTGAAAAATCAAAGTTAATAAAGTTGAACAATTTAAGTTTTGCAAGTTATATAGCAAAAAAAATGTCTACAGTTAAATGTTTTTAAATGTTATAACTTATAGAGCACACAAAATCTTTCCATTTCCTAAATGTTAACTGCTGAATCTCTAATTCTAATTTCTAAATTAATTCGAAATCCTAAAACAAAACTGAAAATTACTAATCTAATAAAAAAATGGGAACACAAATCTTCAATCTTATCATAGTTCCTATTAACCCTGCCATAAATTATCTTCTGTTATAATTCTCTTAAAGAAGAAAAAGTATCAAGATGATAATTACATATATCAGCAAGTTATAGACTTAGAAGCTATGTCATATAGGTGCAAGGTGCGGGTGTGGGTGCCGGAGAGGCACATCCCAAAAAATTTAGGTGTGGCGGTGCGGCGATGATATTTTATTATTATTATTAATTTATTGTATATATATATATATATATATATATATATATATATATATATAGATAGATAGATAACAGCATGTGCATGTTTGTATTATTATTATTGCATATGAAAATATCAAAACAACATATATTATATATAGTAATTTAGTAATATAACATACTAACAGTCTAACATAGAGCATAAAAAAATGATAGAATCATAGAAGCAGAAATTGAAGATTTGAAGTTAAAACTTCAAAAGGACAGACCCCGGTGGTCGGCTGCATAATGCATACATGCAAAAGATTATATTATATATTGTAAGTTTATAACATGACAATATATCACTATATCACTTGCAAAGTATATATACATGGCTGACAATATATATTTGTTAGTTGAACTTTGAAACTTTTATAGTAGATTCAAGAACAACTGAACAAGCATCTAAAATAAAATGCTAAAATGTATACAGCAATAATAGCAATTGCAGTCCACCACTCAGCAGTGTATTCCATGATGCACAGAACTGCAGAAGTACAGAACATGAGAACTTGAGAACCGTATACTGTTTAGGCATATAGGCTGTATACCACGATGACATGATATGAAAGTATCAAACAGCAGTAAAATTGACTTAAAACTTAAAAGAGATGCAATGAAAGACAAACACACAAGGCTACAGCAAGAAAACAAACAGATGGAGCGATTCCTCGTGCCGGAATGTAGCGTGTGGTTGGGTTATGGTGAGTTCAGAGTCTTCAGCTTCAATCTGTTTGTTTTGCAACGGATTTGGGTGGAGGCGCAGCGGCTCTTGTCACTATAGGAGATGGCAATGGTGGAGTCTCAGTGCAGCATTGCCTCTCGTGACCTTGTTGTTGGATGGTGGCTGAATCAATGCCGCTTGTCGTCGGAAAAAGGTTAAAAACTGTCGCCGCTTGTGGAAGATTGCCTGCCGGTCACTAAAAAAACGTGAAGATCGCCGAAAGGAGGAGAAAGCTGCACAGCAGGCATGGGCAAAGGAAGCAGAGGTGAGGGCTTTGACTGAAAAAGTCAAAGCCCTAACCCCCTTTTCGTTTATATTTTAACAAATTAAAACAAAAGACCGAAAAAATGAGACACATTTAGATCGGACGCAGGTTGACCGCACCCGATTCGAGTTTGATGCTAGTCAGGTGCACTTCGGAATTGGACGAATATAGTCTAGTACGGCCGACCACATCCGACTCGCGTTGACTGGGCTCGGGTGCGAGTCGGAGCCACACCTGAGGCTGCGTCAAGTCGACTCTGGTGCGACAGCAAAATAGAAGAGTCTGCTTAGCTTAGGAAGATCTTAGCACAAAATATTTGAAGTATAATAAGTTAATAACATATGAATTATAATTCCAAGTTTCCAACCATTGCTCTAAGTGTTTATCCTTGCATGCACATATAATTTAATGCTATTGCAAGAGAAAAGAAAATACTGCACAAAAAACAGAAGTAGAAAAGAATTATCTCAGAAGAAGGAAAAGAATAAGAGGAAAAACAAAGAACCGAATTTAAGTTGTCGACAAGAAAAGCCTAGGCTGTTGACAACATAGGATGTAGAGCTATACAGACATCATATTTATAAGGTTGAATGAACGAAGAGCATCGGATGTGGGAAAATAAGTACTGCCTTGCTCTCTCTCTCTCTCTCTCTCTCTACATATATATATATATATATATTTATCGGGTGTGTGAATCGGGATGCAGCTGCACAGCTGAGGCAGGCCACCGGCCCTCTTAAAGTTGTGTTAAAAAGTATTCTAAGCAAAATGTAAACCTCTTACTATGTTTATAAACTCTAATTTAATGTAAATCATATTTTAGTTTAAGTTATTTTCAATGTTGTAAAAGGCGAGAAAGCGAGGCGAGGCGTTGAACCTCTTATGAGGCGAGGCGAGGCGAGGCGTTAATTGAAGTGTAAGCTTCACGGACAAATTTGTGAATTATATAATATTTATAAAATAACAACAAAACTGAAAAAAAATTACTACAATCCTAAGCATATCAATAAAGAACAATGGTTGCCATATCAAGATAACTAAGAAGCAAGCCCATGCTTGCCGCCGGTCCAAACCCAATTTAAATTGGAGGGAATTGAATCCCATTTTCTAGACCTGACAAAGAAGAGAGCCTCATAAAATTTGACCCAAAACTGGTCCTGATCAAACCCACTTGCACCTTTAGAAGGGGAAGAGGAGGGAAGGAAAGGAGATCGATACAACTGAAAATGGTAGAGCGTTGCACCTTTAGAATGGAAAGGAGACGATACAACTGAAAATGGTTGAGCGTATCACCAGAGAGGGAATTTGCCCCAATTTGCTGTGCGAAATCGGGGATGCTTGAGGCTCTGCCTCGTTCAGAGTTTTCAGGCGTCTCTGCAGCAACAGGCTGGTTCAGGAGTTGTTGTCGCTCGCAGATTTTTATAAAATTCATCCGACCTCCGATTGAGCTGAAAATTGGTCCATAGCTTCGTTATATGATTAGGAATAGACACTCAAAATTTGGTCTCAATCTGATGCTTCTACAAGAATCACACCCCTATGGAAGACCTCGAACTGTCGCAGGATAGAACAGGCGACCACCGTGCTCCTCTTCGATTCTTCTCGATTTCAGGCGAATTAAACGAAAATCCCCAAATCAAATGCAAGGAATTGATCAAATCAACTTTAGAAAAGATTATACGAAAGTCAGATCACCAGATTTGGAGTTTTCCCCAATTTCTAACGAGATTGGGGTCATTGCCGCCAACTGGCGGTGGAATTCTGGAAATCGCCGCCGATTTCCACCGGATTCTGGCCGTGTAGGATTTCTCTGCGGTCTGTGGTCGGATTTGCCTCAAAATTTGTCCAGAAACTCCTTAGGATGTGAGGAAGATAACCACGGTGGCCGATTGCTCAAATGTTCCACCGATTTGCCGTGATCCTCAACTGATCTATGGGTTGGCGGCAAAACAGAGAACAGAATGTTGGGGAGATGTCCTTGAGGCATACGCCTCAAGCATTGAACGACCACAGATGGAGGCATACGCCTCTACCATATGAGGCGCATGCTTCAGGGATGCGTGCACCTCACACCCCTGCCTTAAGGCGTTTTTTTGAAAAAACACCTCGAGTCACTTTTATTTTGTAAGAAGCGTACGCTTCTTACAACATTGGTTATTTTTGTAAAAGAATTGACTTTTCTACTATCAAAATTTTGATGTGATAAGAGCCTTTCATTTTTTGATGGTTAAAAAAACATTAAGTAAAAAATGAACTTAATGTATGTTTCTCACTGAATTACTCTTAAGATCATCTCTCTAAAGTTAGATTACCAAAAAAAAAGAAGCTTTAGTAAATTTTATTAGGTCTTGTTTTTATCTCTTACATAGTGGTCTGGTATTTACTAACTTTCCTATATATATATATATATATATATGGCGTTTTTCTTTTATTTATTTTCTGTTGCTAAAAACCATCACAAAAAGGTGCATTAGCGACAACAATTATTTGGTCCCTATTTTAGCAACAAAATGCACTTTTTGCGACAGTTTTTATGTGACACAAAATTGAGATAAAAGAGACCATTCGACCACAGAGGCAGCCAGACTGATTTCAATTTTTCTATATATACATGTGTGTAAATCTCTTGTTTGTGACTATTAAGCACAAAAGCTGATATTTGCAATGCTAACTGTATGGATGTGATTAACAGGATCAATCAAGAATCAATGCTTATTTTGCTCAATTACCACGCCCGAAAATTTTGCAAATGTATCCATCTAAAGAATCATGCTTTACTCTGTTGTCCTGTTTGGTAGTATGGACGGAGAATTATGGCTTATTTTTTATAGGATTTTTTCAGGTCTTTGTTTTTAGCTTGTTGAAGTCAATTTGGTACCTTTCATTGTAGATTCTTTTATGCTTTCATGATTGAAATGACCATAGAGAGAGAGAGAGAGAGAGAGAGAGAGAGAGAGAGAGAGAGAGATACTGATACTGAGTTAATAATTATTCAGGTGAAGTTGAATGGGCACGTGAAGAATGAAGGTTGGGAGATAAGGGCTGTTGACTACAAGGATTGTTCTCTTGCTGAGGAAGTACGTATCAGAGGCTTCCAAATTGAAAAGAAGGGGCAATTAGAGCTTAACTACAATGAACCAGGCAACTTCAGTTTCAACGGTTAGATCTTTTCACCACCTACGAGCTTTTAATACTGATCCTGCACATTATGGAGTCTGCAGAAAAAGTTGCAGCACTAGCTTCAACTTGCGGAGATGGGCTATTTAAATTTCATTCATGTGCATCGAGTGGTTGTGTTGGCTGTTTCGTGCTTAAATTTTTGTTTTTCTTCGAAAATAACTAAAAATGGATTCGTCAATTTTCCTCGGGGTGAACTGGTGTTGCCTCATGTAATAATTTTTTCTTTTCAATTTGTGATATTGCAATAAGTGGTACTTGGATGCCAATTTGTTAATGTTGGGAGAAAAGCGGAATCTTGAATGCCAGTTTTAGAATTCTCTTTCAAATATGCTCCTGCACGTACCTCAACGGCTCAACCTGTAAAAAATAAACTCCATATTGCAAAAAGCCTATTTATGATAATTGACAGATAAACTAGCAAGTATATCCCACTCAACATTACTAATCGGGTGCAAAGGACATGGACAAGCTAGAGATTTAAATGGAGGACTTAAGAACTATGCGGTTGGTGCGTAGCAGGCACGGGTATCCCATTGAGACACGGGTATGAAGTAGGGGATCTCGACACATATTTGCAAAATGTTGAAAAACAGCTGTTGTACGTCCAGTTAAAAGCTTATGTATGATGTTTAATCATTTGGAAATGCATTCCCTTCTACACTTAAACAAACTTTCTGGAATTGATACCAGAACGTTCATCGTGTCCTTGCTAGAGCATCTTAAAGCTTCACGAATAGTCTTTCAACAAGGAACTGAAAGCATCCTGCTAGCCAATGTGCGCCAAGGAGCAGAGCCAGACAGAATTCCTTGAGACAGCTCAATCATTAACCCCATTAGACAGGCAAAATAAAAATCTGAGTCACATTCTTTGCCGTGGACACTTTGAGAAGGGATATAACTCAAGCTTATCCTGGTTACATGGCAACGTGTCCAATGCATCATTATATAGCCAGACCCGTGATAAAAGAACCCAAATTGATTTAAGGCAACCACATCCAACCTATATTGCTGTGGATGCATGGTGGTAATTCAAGGGGATCAACGTTGGGGATAATCTCGAGCAGATGTTCGTTACCTAGGTCTGGACAACAAACCCAGAATACAATGTATTGGATATGTGATCTTAAGCCAACTGAGACTGAGCATACAAACATTATTGTAAAAAATTAGCCAATAAATCTTTCGTAGATATTACAATCATAATAATGCAAATGGTAATTTAAAAAAAGTTAGCCATGAAAACATTGTGCATACTATGGTACATGTATGCAGTTGCTTGTATCCAGCGTCTGCGTGTAGCTAGATGACTGACAATTCATAGGCTTCTTTCTTCCCACTTTCAATCAAACAAGATGTACTGTTTCTCCCACTATCATAACTCTGTTGTCTGCTTGAAGTTTCTGCAAATTGGGTCAAAACATAAGTCATTTATAGAGAATGGTAATCACAGAGAGAGTTGTCCTAGTAAAATAGTCGCCAACAAAAAGCTGGGGTTATTCGTCTATGAACAGTTCTTTAGATAAATGACTAATCAGTTCTCATATCTGAAAATACCTGTAACATGACTGTTATCTCCACCCTTGAGAAAGGCGGTACAGTCCCCAAGTTAACAATTTGTTCAACCTCTGATATTGAGATAACATCCAGATGGCTTGTTCGCATATGTGCACTAAATTTATGATTAAATCGATCAACCCTGTGACATTCATAGTAATGATTGTTATGAGAACTTGTGTCCTGCTGTTCATTAATTATTTTTTAACTCTTGATAATGGAATCATTGTTTATGCTGATTGCTTTCCATTGACAAGCTAAAGAGCATTTTGAAAAATGAAGAGAACATCAATGTACCTTTCAGAAGGAATATTGACATCAGGCACTTCAGCTGAGCCGTCTATTTCCATAGGTTCTGCTGCCTCACTGCATAAAACAGCCGTTTGAATTAAAAAACATTATAAAAGCATAAATGTAATGTCAATGCCAATGCCTTGCACCATACTTCTAACTTCATTATGTGTGACGATTCATGTAATTTCTAGAAAATTAAGATGATTATGCTATTTACAAGCATCTTTCAATTCCTTGAATCCCATTCACTTGTACATGGACAGTCCGATGGTGTGTTCCTACTATATACAAATAACTCAAATCACATGGACCTGGTCAAATCCCAAAAAGGACGTCAAAAGACAAAGTATAAACTTAAAATGTCTATACCATAATACCAGGAGAGTAATCTGAAGCCAACAGTTATTGTTAAACAAGGGGATGCAGACTTTATCTTCACAGTAAAGATTCAGATGACTAGGTAAATTCAATGTTCATGGGATAAATTTTGAACAACTTAAGGTTGATATACAAATATGCATACATGCACGACGACTCCTAAATTATGTCAGTGAATAAATTATGCCAACTACTTTAACTGATTCTCAGTAATCCTTGGATGAAAGAGATGTGGTTGAGATGCCCCCATAAAAAAAAAGTGTCTTTCCTTGTGAGTGAAGAGTACCTCGTGCTACCCTTCTTTTTGGCGTACTTTTAAAAAGGACAAAGGTGTCCTTGAAAAGGAGCACTTTTGGAATGATAAAAACATCCACAAAAAGAAGGAAAGACTCTTTCTTATGGGACATCTCAATTCTGAACCACTCTTGACCAAGTGCTGCATAGAGTTACATGATTGAAGAATAAAAATGTTCAGTAGGATATGGGACTTCCAAGTCGAATTTACTTACTTTATGCCATTTGAAGGACGAGCATTGCGATTTGTGTCAATATTTTGCCCTTTATCATGATCCACTTTACGTTTTCTTTCTAATTCCCTTTCTCTTTCTTGCTCACGTTCTTCCATATCTGTAAGCTCTTGATGATAAATTGCAAAGTTGAGAACTTTAAGGGCAGCCTCGACATCAACTTTTAGAACCTACAAATAAATCAGGATGAAAGTAATTCACTCTTCTGAGCATGCTTGGATGTATCACTTCACTTTTCAAACATTCACAAATATCATGTGCACTTTCTTATGCCCATATGGTGTGTGTATACCATACAATTGTGTGCAAGACTACAAAGTTTACATGAAGCATTGAGAATACCTAGTTGAAACCAAGGAAGAAAGATACCTCACTCCTCAACTTCAATTTAGCATGTGCAGTTGAAAGACGAATAATAGTCTCTAATGTCCTTGCAGTTATTGGAAGAGTTCCACCACCAGACTGCAGGAGAATGGCAACCATAACAGCTTCATCAGACATGAGACTTTTTACAAATGTGGAGGGCTGCTTTGATTTAAAATGGATGTCTAATTCTAACCTTTTCATTTGGATTTGCATTCCGAAGTTCAGCATATGCTGTTGCTATACAATCTGATGCCTACAGGACAAAATATAAGAGACTCACATACAGGACTCAAATTACACTTTTTGACCTTACAAGTTCAGTTCAAACAGGAACTCAATCTTATAGTGGAAATAGGTGTCTCCTTCATGGCCATTGTAAGAACTCACATTCGAGCCCAAGAGGAAATAAGGATCAACTTACCTCATCGGTTAGCACAGGTTGATGTCTGCTTTTTGCATAATGTATGTATTTCTTGAGAAATTTAATGGTGAGAGTTTCTTTCTTGAATCTTTTTGATTTTTTTTCACCATGGAGCATACGGTTGTACTTGACAAAAATTTGTGTTGTAACATCAGCTTCATCCTCTTCAACATATCTTGAATTCTCATCCAATGTTGTACCTATGGGAATCATGGGATTATCAGTTTCCAGTTTTCATGACAAAGAAAAGCCATAAGATATTCTTCTACCTCCATCTTCTGTTGCGGAACGATATCTATGCATCCGTAGTACATGTTCTGAAATTTGACGATCAATCTCTGCATCCATTTGGTCCAGCACAATAAATAACAAATCAAAACGTGACAGCAATGAGTCAGGAAGGCCAATGTTCTTTGTTGGAGTCAGCGATCGATCATACTGCACATGCCATCATTGAAACAAACTTAGGTTATTTAATGGGCCTACATTACATAATAATTATCTTCTGCAGACAAACATGCTCATTTATAAGTTGAGTAACTAAATGTTGAGGACTGGTCATGTTTCAAAAAACTGCAGTTAATGATGAGAACAATTGAGCATTGAAAAGACAAGATTACTTGTAGCACAATTCTCTAAATTTTATTGCAAATGATTCTAGCAGGCTGTACATAAGAACAATAGAATGGTAATTTCACTCTGCAAAATTTACAAAGATTTAAACGCACCATACTTCTAGTTATTAGATACAAACTAGAGTCCCATAGAATGAGTACTTACAGATCCATATATAGGATTAGCAGCTGCAACTACACTGCACCTGGCATTTAGAGATGCATGGATACCAGCTTTGGCAATTGTAACAGTCTGCTGCTCCATGGCTTCATGTATGGCAACACGATCCTGATCGCTCATCTTGTCAAATTCATCAATGCATACAACACCTCGATCTGCAAGAACCATGGCACCAGCTTCTAGCCTTCTCTCTCCTGAAAAGACATGACCATATTAGACTACTTAAAACTATGGATAGCGGTGCATGTGTGAGCATCTGATACTGTGACATTTACCTGTTTCTTGATCTGATGTAACAGCTGCTGTCAGGCCAACACCAGAAGAGCCACGGCCAGTTGTTGATATAGCCAGTGGTGCAATGTTCATGATAGCTCTTAGAAGCTGAGATTTTGCCACAGATGGGTCACCAACCATCATCATATTTATGTCACTGTAAATGTCCCATACACAACAAGTAAGAAAACCATATATCAACATGATCGAACCAATAGAACTAACTACAAATGGAGTCCCATCATACCCTCTCAAGTGCGTCCCATTTGGAAGGTTCTTCTCCACTCCACCAAGCATCAGTAAGACTACAGCTTTCTTTATCCATGAATGCCCGTATATAGATGGTGCAAGCGAATCCCCTAGTATATCAAATACATCAGCTCTGTTTCCTATTCTTTTGATGTTCCTTATATCATCACTGGTGAAGACTGGAGCAGCTATTTCTTTGTTGAGCAGATACACATTGTTTGCAATTAGAATGGTCCTATTGGCATATAATTTTACATAAGCACCATGATGCATCATTGACCAAAAGCAACACGAGAAAAGAAAGAGAGGCAGTTTAGAAACCTGAATACCCCATTGACGCTTCCCTTGCTCTTTCCTGGCAAAGCTTTGTAGACCCCAACAATTGCGACACGGTCTCCAGGCTTACATGAGTCTACCAGATCATCCTCTACAATGACGTCAACCGATCTTGGAAGCTGACCAGGAGCTGAATTCTCAGGAACCTCTTGGATGGATAGAGTTTGGTGATCTTTGTACTTGCACAGCCCATACTCCGTGACCAACAAATTTCCATTGTCATCCTGAATTATATATTTCGTAATTAATCACAGTTAATGCATACGGACATACAAAAATAATATCTTGTGCATTTCATTAGAAATGCCTATACTTAAGCACTCTTTTCATGTGAAGCACATACAAATTAGTTGACTTGTCTGCGTGCATCATATTCTCTGAGGCTACATCGTAGTTAAGAAAAAGTACAATAAACATTATGTTGACTGTCGTCGATTCCACCACATCAATCTGTAGAAAACTATATTTTCCAATAAAACAAGGTTGAATTGCAGCAAGAAACTTTCATTCTTACCCTGGTAGGATACACGGACCCTGTAGGTAAGCCCACAGACGATGTAATATCACGATACTCACGGGACATGAATTCCCCTGTACTTGGGCAGAAATGAACACTTTTAACAACCTTAGGCCTTACTAACGAGCCTGCATAGAAAAGCAACGAGAGAGGCAATGGGGTCAGGACACATAGGAGTAACAGGAACACCAGATTCCCCATTGAGAAAATATAGGCTGCAATTTGTTCGAATCAATTTTTATTTCAGGCAAAATACACCATTCTAGTTAGAAGGTTAACAAAGCTAGGCGTATAATTCACCCACTCAATAACTACAGAACAGACTCCAATTGTCCAATTCCCAGATATTTGTCCGAGACTCCAAATCATTTTTCCTTGTGCAACTCGTTCATGTCGTTCTATTGAAGCGCATCAAGCAACACGAAAGAGAAAATGTAAAGTGGGACAGTTTCACACGTGGGCAGAAGAGATACGAACTCACATTTGGTAACAATGCCCTCGACGCAAACCATGGTACCCAGAAAAGGAGAGAGGAGCTCCCTCGGAGTAACCTTGTGGAACCCGAACTGCCCCTGAAATCCCACGAGCACCCGCTCATCTACGTGTAGATACTTGGGATTCACGTTTCTCGTCACCTCCGTGAGGGCATCCGAGAACGGTTGAATATAATCGCCTGGGTTCCTGAGCAACCTGAACCAAACCACCAAAATCCAGACGATGTGTGTGTGTGTGTGAGAGAGAGAGAGAGAGAGAGAGCGGTGAGTGAATGAGTGAGCGAAAGAGAAGCCGCAGTACCTGCGAGCGAGGTCGTTGTTGAAGTTGCGGAGATCGGAGAGGTCGATGAGCAGGCGGTGGCGGCCCTGGCTGATCATGCTCCTGATCTTCTCCATGTAGATCCCTCTGCCCGCCTGCAATGGCACATCCAAAATCAGAGATAGAGAGGAAAAGAGAGTTCAGAAAAATCTGACCTGTTGGGAGTTTCAGGTTTGCGGTTACATCTTCATCGAGGAACTCCATGAATGTTCTCTTCGATGCCAACATCGTCTCTTCGCTGATATCCATCTCTGCCTACCAGGAGGAGCAAGCGACGGGGAGAGAGAGAGAGAGAGCAGGTGCGTCAATGGCGTCTCCTTGCAAGAGAGAGAGAGAGAGCGGGGGGCGAGAAAAACCCTTAAACCCGCTCGCCCTTTTTGGCGGGAAAACAAAGAGGAGGGGAACGTGGCTCTAAGTTTTGGCGGGGAGTGACGTGAGAATAGAGAAAATTACTATAACGTACACGTTATCGTTGGTCTTGGACGAAAAAGATCTTCAAGTCTGGCAGTTTCAAGGCAAAGCCTTCCATTTTGTCCATAATCCCAGGGAGGGCCTCAAACTTTTGAATTATCAGTTGCAGCTTGCTATTGAAAAAAAAAAGGGTCTACCAATTGAATCTGGTATTGGAACGCTTGACAGATGGTGGGTTTCCCAATAATTGATGCGCTTGCTGCTTATAGGCGGATTAGGATAACACTTATCGCATTAAAATTTATCAAAGGAGTATGTGAACTGACTTATAAGTTTTTGATAAAAAAAAATTGATGGTTCATAAAGTGTGATATCTAAACTTAGTTTTACCTAGTTATTTTAGTTAATTTCCACAACCTAACAGCGTGAATGAAACAAAATATCCAAGCTCACAAAATTTGAAAAAAAAAAAACCTGACGTACATGTTGGCATTTTTTTAAACATTGAATATCCCAAGATGTTAGATTTGTGTGTAGTTGAAATAAGCTATATAACAATATTGTTGAATGGCATAACATTTTAAATCAGTGGGGGAACCAAGATTTCTCATCCGTGGGGAATTTGAGTTTGTGAAAGAATTTTGGTGTAAGCATTATATATATAATTTTAGAGTCATAACACTGTGAAGTTAATGTATTAGAATGAAATTTTCCATGGGTTGGTGTGGGTAGTGGCCCACCCCAGCCAACAAGTAGCTCCACTACTATTTAAAACCGTTACTAAAATTACCATACAATAGAAGTACTAACAATTGGTATAATGATAATTTATAGTGTTTTAACATTAGATTATAGTGCATCAGCCACAGGATTTATATATATATATATATATATATATGTGTGTGTATGTTGAGTGAGTAAATAATGACTCTAGCTATCTAGAGTCACCGAGCTATCTAACCAAGGCCCTTCATTTGATGCAAATGGTTGATGGAAAAACACAGGAAAAAAGGTAAGAACAAATACTAAATGACAAAAATACCCAGTACTTTTTCTCATTGTTTTTTCTTTTACCGTTTATCATTTTAGATTGAACGGTTCAAATTAAATGGCTGACTCTAAAAAGTTAGTCAGCATGCAATTTATATATATAGTTAGATTATAAAATATTAAAAATTCATTATTAAAAATACAATGCAATTGAAGAACCAGCAACAATTTATGGTATAGCAATAACTTATGATATTTTTAGCAATGAATTATGACGCATTTAGCCACAGGTTTTAAATATTTGATCAACTAGCAGCCGACAAGTTTTAGTTTCCTACATATATGTATGTGTCGCACAGGCGGTTGGATCCATTCTCTCCCTCTTCACGTGTGTGTGTGTGTGTGTGTTTTAACATTTGAAACCATGGTAGATTATGGTTACTTAGTTTATAAAATATTTTGTTGTGGATTTGGAATTGCCAATAATAATCGACTCCTCCAGTGCTCGTCAGATTTGAGGAGACACACTTCATTGTGATAAAAAGGAAAAAAGGGTTATTAATTCCTAAACTTCACTTGGGGTAATTGTTCCTCAAAAGCCCGTCAAAATATGGTAGCATAGTTCAGAATCCCACTAGAAAGGTTTTGAAATTGAATACCATAAGGGCTGGTTTGCATCTGCTGTAAATTTATTATGACTTCACAAATTTCATATATATAACACACATCCTCAATCACTGACTTGGTAACTCGGCTTAAAAAGATCAGAAAGAGTCGGCTCAAAAAATTACAGTTACATTTGAATATGACTTGTACTTCAGCGGGAAAAAAAGATACAACGAAACTGAAGTGAACACAGGCGAAAATATCGACTCCTACCAGAGATCAGGACTCAACCAAGAACACATCGTCTCAGGTTGCCTAATGTGAACATCTATTTGTTCTGGAACGCGTTTTTCAACAAAGCCATTAACAAGTTACGTACACTTTTCGAGTTAAAATTGATCAGGCTCGCGATGACTAGAAGAATATAAATATGCACCTTCTTAAAACCCAACTCATCCTAGCCATGCTTGAAGGAAGGCGTTAACCACCAGCATGGTGTATGGGGAGGCTGCCCTGTGCCTGGACATTCCCAATCGTATATCCGGTCGTTTCCCGCCAGAACATGGTATTTTCTTTGCTGGGCAATGCAGAACCAGCCAATTTTCCATGATCCAGGCCATTTCTTAGCTAACTGACGGCCAAAAAGCAAGAGAACACCTTGTTCTCGAATACAGGAACAGAACATCTTCAGCCATCCACTAACCAGAGTTGCTTGAACTCAGGGTTTAACAAGAAGATAATTATAGCTTCTCAAAAATTTCGCAGATTCATAAATGTGATGATAGTGCAACCATCCAAACTGCCAATCTTAAAATGCACCAAAAAATTAAAATGGATCTTGAATCGGCCAAGGTTGGTGCAAGAATCTTCCTGCCAATCTTAAAATTCACCAAAAAATTAAGATGGATCTTGAATCGGCCAAGGTTGGTGCAAGAATCTTCCGGCCAATCTTGCTTTCACCAAGAAGCTGCGTTAACCCTTCAACCATCTTCCTGTATGTGAATAAATAAACTCCAGGGAGTATAAACTGTCAAGTTGGTGAACTCAAGCACACCAAGCCACAAAACCATGCACATTAACCAACTACAAGTGGGAGGTGGCCCCTCAAAATATGCAGGTTATATCATACAAATAAAAGAATAACCTTAATTAGAGACTAATACTACTTATGAAGTTCGCAGGATTCATCAAGACACACACTCTCCTCATGGAGCTAAGCAATTTATGGGCCACAGCGGTCTTCACTCGGTAAAGAAACCAATTCCAAAATCAATCAGCCAGTCTTCATCTTCTCATAGGCATAGAACGCTGTGAATGCAAAAAGGATACCTGCAACGGTAATTAAGGTAATAAGCACATGAACAGTTCCTCGATATTGCTTAAAAGTGCATCAGATCTCGTTGGGACTTCAACCTATTCCAATAAACGTTTTTGTTGAAAAAGCTCCAAGAATGCTTGTGATCAAAAGCAATGCAACCACCTGGTCCATAAAAATGTAAGACGAATGAAACACAAGAAATGGCATTATTAAAACGGTCAAAAGCTATTTCTCCAATAGATGAATCGAAAATGAAGCTGGTAGATACACAAAAGAGAGCATTTCCAATGAAACCAATTTTGATTTAGAGGTTGGGCACCATGAAATGAGCAACATAAATGCCTTAAAAAATGAATCATACAACTACATAAGAATTGTCCCTTTCAGCCAATACAGTAAAAAAAATGCAACTAACCTTAGAAAAAAGTGCCCAATCCTTCCCTCGAGAAACTGACATGAGAACACCCACCATAGAATTCCAAATAGACATGACAGCAATTGTTGCATGACGGGCCACATCTCCAGATATCTCAAAGCAGGCAGCAGGCACCTTCTCTATTTTGTAGCCAAATCTGCAAAAGAACCATTTCAATCTTAAAAGTCGATGGCAGGTAGTCTGGATTTATATATGAAGATTCTAATGATGCAAACCACCATGCACTAAGACCATATCCAAACTGACAAGAAATGAAGTTCCTTTTGACATGTCCATAGTAGGAGACCTACTCAACCCATAGTTCATGTAACGTACCTTGGTCTGACCAAATTTGGTCAGAGCATAATCAGCTGGGTATCACAACTACCAAAATATCATGGGGCAATTCCAAGTAAAAAATGAAGTCCCCAAATTGAAACATCCAACCACACATGATTGGTCTATTGTTATAATCTACGACACACGGATACGTGGGTTTAGCCCACGTACCCGTGTCGATACGCCGACATGGGAATATGGATACGGGATATGGGGTGGATACGTTTTGGATCGGGTCTGGGCCAGATTCGATCCGAACCAAAAAATGAAGTTGATTTGTATGATTTTTCCCGTTGTATTAATTCTCCTCTTATAGAAAACAGTAGAAGAAGACACGTTTTTTTATCAGAACTATTAATTTAATGATTTTTTTTCATTTTATCATTTTTGAGAATATAAAATTTGCCGTATCCACGTATCCAAAAACTTTGAAAATTGCCGTGTCCGTACTCGTTTCCCTGTACCCGTACCCATATCGTACCCGCACCCATGTGACATAGGTTATAATGGAACAGAATTAAAATATCAACGGATACATAAGAATTCAGTGCAGGGACATACACAGACTGAGGCAAGATTCTATTGACAAACAGGAATACCATCACCAACAGCAGTAGCTTTGAGACAGCAGTGATGACTGTATATCCAGAGATAAAGAAATGGTAGTATGCTGCAAAGAGTAGTAGCATCACACCAAGTGTCTGCTTTTTGTCTTTCCAGAGGAGTATGTCTGCAACTGAAAGATATACGGTACCATAATACAAACTATTTTTTCCATCAAAAACAACAAATCAAACACTCATATTTTACAACCATCACACCTTTTCCGCCTCCAAGATACTCAGCGGCTTTTGATGATCCATCTCTCTTCATACTGGTTGCTTCAGCTTTCATGTGAGAAAATGACTCAATTGTTCTTTTTAGGCCTTCCTGCAATGTGAGAAAACGAATATATGGGCAAAGATTTCATCACAATTAAACATAAAATAGTTGGTATAAGTTTGAGACCTTCAGTGACACAATTGGTGAATAGTCCAGCAGTTTCTTTGCTCTTGAACAATTGAAGGTTCTGTCAATTGTAAGAAGCCTGACTCTTGAAGGTGTCAGTTGAGGTACAGGCATTCCATATGGACCAAGCAATTTATATGTCCACTCCACTACATGTGCAATTGGCATCAAAACAGGTGCAGGGATATGAATGCTGGGTCTGCAAGTTCAACAGAATAATGAAAAATTACAACCAACACTAGGCAAATGCAAATGCAAGGAGAAAAAAGGGGAACCAACAGGCAAACTCAAATGTGATCCTTCTATATTGAAAGTTAAACTATGCAACATGAGAACAAGGCAATAAAAGCAAAATAAAAGTTGTAAATTGCAACAAAAAAACATAAAATGGTTTCCCATCTACACTAAAACATTGATAACATAAAATCTCAAATAAAAGAGAATGTGATCATTATTTGTGAGGAAAATGCAAATGGTGTGGCCCAATCAGCAAGGAAAATCACAGTAAGCGGCCACCTAATGTCATTCTTTAGCAAGATGTCAGGTAACTTATAAAGGTTAAACACGCAGAGAGCATAAGTCTAGCACCAAAGACATAATCTTCTGATACGTCCATTGAAAAATAGAAGCAATAACAACATATAGTGATAACTTCGATCAGAAAAAAGCATTTTCAGTAAAATCATTGAGAAGGTCGCGAATGGACAGACAAAAGGGAAAAATGAGAAGAGTCTCCACATGGTCCAAAAACACTGTGCGCAGAAGTCATAGAGTTCCTAATTCCTGTTAATTCATACTCACTAAGCACATTTTTTATATTTGTAACAGTATAATGATAACAAATGCATAAACCAGTACCCTTATCTACAGGAACAAAAGAACCACTGTAATGCAATCTTTTAAGCACTACCTTACTGGACTTTACATTCTATTTGTAGATGGCATGCACATAAACCAAGGAGACTACTGATACCTCTAGCTAAAAGAGTCCAAAGGCTTTGCAGTGATAAACGGATCTGTACTAGAGCATGCAAACCAGTTTTCAGCACTTGAAACCCAGTTTAAGCATGGTTCTTGGCATTTCCATAAATCAGCATATAATCAATGCCAAGTGAAACACTGAAGATGCAAGACCATGTATCCTTATGGAATGCTGGAGATGGGCCAAAACCAACAACTACATAGAAGGATCTAACAAAAGAAGGTGCGCCCTCCTTGAACATTCATGTGTTACTTAACAATGAAAAACTATGACCACATCAGAGCCCAAGTTTGGCACTTGGCTTCAAATGGCATTACGCTGGTGAGTTCAGTCTTGTTCAGAATCAATTTAGCCACAATAAGTCAGGAATCTTTGTTATCCAAAAACTTACATATAGAAGTTGGATCAATAATGGTTATGATACAAAATCTACAAAATTGAAACTTTTTCAGTCCCAGTTCTCAACCCAATTGCCATGCCAGCATGGCTCGCTATGAAAACTCATCAGGTGAACTACGTTTATGCTTCCTGGTTTGCTATGCAGGGATGAGATTGCAAGCACAAAAATAACCAGCCATGGCCCTATACGAGCTCTGTTTGATTGAAAAGGTTTAAGTTTAACAACTTAAGTTGAAAGCTGTTTGAAGTTTTTAAGATTTTCGTATCTCTGCACAATTCACACAGTAGCTAGCAGCAAAAAGCATTCAATTATAGATCTGAAGTGCAATAAAAAGTAGAAAATGTATAAATGTTGAATACCTTGGATAACCCAATCCCTCTAGAATTAGTGATGTAAATTCCCAAAACTTGATTGGTTCCGCATTGGTCACAAAAAATGCCTTCAGAAAAGGAAGTGAACAAATTATCATACAATTACATGCATCAGAGATGAAACAAAGAGAAAAACATTACCTTTCCTGCAGCAGTTTCCTCACCAGTTGCTTCTGATCCTAGTGCCTTCTCAGCACATATATGAGCATGTGCCACATTTTCCACATAAGTGAAATCAAACATGTTGTTTCCATCACCAATTATGAACTGAAGCCCAAAATTAGAAAAGAAAAAGGTCATAAGTGATAACCCAACACATATAAGACAAAGCAATTACATATCCTAGATCCCTGAAAGGAAGCTAATAACATTTATTGGTTGGCAATGAAATTTCACATACAATTGATTCTGTAAAGCCTGCAGTTGTTTTTCTGTTTGTCCTATAAATATTAGTCAAAGCTTTTTCTGTTTGTCCTACAAATATAAATCAAAAAGTGCATGAAAATGTCAGAAAAATTCAAGCACTACATGATCCAGGGAACATAAATTACATGTACTCTTGTATAGAATTCATAAGTTTTTCCTGACCTCCATGGACTAGTTGCTACTTACCAGTTGTTTTTGTAGTAACAAACCATCTTTGCTTAGTACATCTATTTACATGCACGATACATTAGCATGTTGGGTAGTAGCTTAAGCTCTTAAAATCAGAAAGCAAGTAAGATAGCTGAAATGGATCATAAATTAAACAGCAGTATGTGTAAAAAAGAGCTATATGCATCTTTGCATATACCATTAAACTTCTAATTTGCTTCTAAACTGCATTCCATTCATTTCCAATACCCAACTTCATATGTACTTACAAGCCCCACATATACTGCTTACTTTTCCTTTTCTGAAAAAACCATTGTTCCAACTGATCACTATATCCTAAGGGTAAGGTTCATTATGGTATGTCTGCCAAACATTTTTGTGAAATCAAACACAAATAAATACAAGCCAGACATATATGCAACTTCTGATTTATCAATTAGGCCACGTACTTTCCAGAAAAAGTTAACGTATTTGGGACACATACCTTAGACTTGTTAGCTCTAGCAGCAGAAACCAAAGATGGCACAAAGAGCCTATCACCAGGGCCAAAAATACTGCTGGGACGTATACAGCAAGTCAGAAGCCCTCCTCTTCCATTTGCCTGTAAAACGAATGCCTCTGCTTCTGCTTTGGTTGCTGAATATGAGTCATTATGCTGTGAAAAGTATTAAAGGAAATGAGACAATAATGTGTATATAACTACATATCAAAGAAAGCTGCGCCACAATATTTAAACAAGAATGCCTATTATTGAAGAGAAAGGCTAACCTGTTTTGGGTAAGGCAATGACTCGTCACCATTAAGAATTCCATGAATACCATCAAAAACAACACTCGGGGAGCTAGTGTATATGAGTTTCTTTACTTTGCATTCCAAACAGGCATCAATGACATTTTTTGTACCTGTGTAAACCAATTTATGCTTAGCAAGTAAAAAACCCCGCACTAGGAGTAGAACTTCAGACCTAACAGCACAAATTTCTGAAACCATGTACAAGAACACAGACCTTTTACCTTGAACATTAACTGAATAATGAAGCTGATGATTATTAATTGATGAATCTGGAGCTGCCGTGTGAAAGACCACCTCTGCCCCTTGACAAGCTTCACAACAACAGAAGAAGCGATACCATCAGAAATGGGTAAAATGTCAGATAAACTTTCTAATAAGCAGTACATAAACTTCATGAAAAGTTATGGTATCATTTTCTGTTCATCGCCCTATAGACTTCAACAGCCGAGAAATCATCCAAATGTCCTTTGAACTTCCTTTCCATGTTGTACCCTGGTTCAATGTGACCCTTGTTGGCAGAAAGACTAAGCACAGGAAAACAGTAAAACTTATGCAAAAACCAATTGTAAAGTCATCCAGAAATTGTGAAACTCCCAACTTTGTTTAATTGATATACACTACTCAGCTCTTGAGTTTGCGAAAGTAAACCGATTTTACCAGCTGCGAAAGTAAACGATTTTACCAGCTGCAAACAAACTCAGTATCTAAACTTTTTAAATCCGTATAGCAGTTAAAAAACCATGTAGTTCTACAAATTTGGTTACTTTGACAACCTTCAAAATGCATTTGATCATTCCCTCCTCTTTGTCAAAGTTCCGTAAAACAACTTGGGATGGTGGTAATTGATGTATCATCGTGGCACCCTTAGGAACTAGTAAGCGCCAAACTAGTCGACGGCTTTTTTCAACTTCTTATAGAGTTGCAAACCTACGGCAAATAGTGCATAAATTAATCCACTCAACAAAACAAACTGACGAACTTCAGAACCCCTGGATCTGTATCAACTCTGTAGCAAAGAGTACTAACTCGTAGTAAGAGCGCAAGACAGCCATGTTGGTATACCACCATTTACTTAAAATTTGTCCGCTCAGACGGGTTTTCTAGCCATCGCCTTCTTCCGCAGCCATTGCGTCCCCAAAAAAGTTTGCACCAACTCGGTCTGGAGTTTTTCTAGATTAAATGGAGAATGTGGCCCACCAGCTTGGGCGGAAGCCCAGCCGCCCAAGCCTCGATCCGAGTGGCCAATGTGGACAATCATCTGCTCTGAAGTATATATCTGAGGTAGGGAAGAGGACCTTCAATCAGATCCTAGCCGTTTCCCCATTCATGCAGCTAACACAGCATACGGCGTCGAGGAAATTGTGAAAGAACCAAATGTGGCACACACATACACAGAAAGAGAGAAAGAGAGAGAGAGAGAGAGAGAGAGAGAGAGAGAGAACCATTGATCACTTGAGCCTTGTCGCGGAGGTCGGCAGAGACGTAGACGGCGCGGCCAGAGCGGAGAGCGTCGCCAAGGGCGCCGGATTCCTCGCTGGGGTCGAGCTTGATGGAGGGATGGAGATCGGAGACCCTGACGATCCACGACCCAGATTGCAGGAGCATCAAGACGATATGCCGAGCTGCGAAACCACGAGCCCCCGTCACCACGCACACCCGCCCTTCCCCCATCAGCATCATATCTCTCTCTCTCTCTCTGGTAGGAAGCTAAAGCCCTGAGTTCAGGCAATCTCAGGCCGGAGCTTCCATCCACAGGCTTGTAAGGAGAAGCAGAGCCTCTTTCTCTCTCACACACACGTATCTTTCAAATGCTCTGCCTAAATATTCATTATTCTAACTGAGGTGTCTTCAATGGGGGCCTGTCATCCTGAGTGAGAAAAAATAAAATGAACGAAAAGACAAGTCATGCAAAAAGGTTACTCCCCATAAATGATATATTTCTTTTTTCGGACAGCCAAATATATATTAAAATTATTCAAAAGTTCGACATTTCTATCGAATAACTACTTAATTCAATAGGTGATTTAATGTTGTTGAGCAACTCAAATAAAGGTAACTTGATCTCAACTCTACAAAAACATGTTCTACAATGTGAGAGAGCATAGTGCATAGCTAAGAACACAGTTGAGTTCCTAAAACTAATAGAAAAAATGTGATGCATATATATATATAGCTAAGAAAGTAGTTGTTCTGCTAAGTAATGCTACTGAATTAGGGTTGTAAGTGGTCTGAATGATCTGAATATTCTCTCTAAATATTTAATTCAATTCTAAGTTCTAATCTAACTTTTAATGCATCTTGTTGCACTTGCACCAAATCTGATCTTATTCTAAGTGGAATATGCAAGATATCTTTATTGGTTGAAAGATAAAGCAAACAGCTGTCATCCTTTGCATTTTCATGACGAGCGTTTTCAAAAAAAACCTCCCAATAACTTTTTCCAAGGTCTCATGACAAATTAACCAAGAAATAAAGGATAATGTGAGACATTTCCTGCTTAAGTGAACTAAGAGAAAGTGTGAACTGCCCTTAAGGTGTTTGATGCAAGTGGTTGAGCCAGTGGCTGGTGGGTGGTTTATGGCTGGTTTAAATGTCAGTGTCATTAATGCTTTATGAAAGTTATAGCATGTCAAAACTCTAGGGGTGGGAAATGACCTATGACTATAGGGACAATAGGTCTGCACACGAGTCAAGTCGAGCATGAGCTTAGACAGCTCGAGTTCGACCTCGGCTCAAAAAACTCGAGCTCCTTATAACAAACTCAAGTTCGACTCGACTACAAAAAATCGAGCTTGAACTCAACTCGTTTAACCCACTTGTTTAGGCATTAACTCGTTTAACGTTAACTCTTGTAAGCACTAACTCGTTTAACTCGTGTAACTCGCTTAATTCGTGTAACTTGTAAAACCAGTTTTGGCAATATTATGTAGAGTACCGGTTTATGAGTCGAGTTGAGTATAAACGAGTCGAGTTCCTTAAACTCGAACTCGACTCATTTATTGTTTTAAGTATCTTTGTAAACGAGTCGAGCACGAGCCGAGTTTTTTTGAGCGAGTTTGAGAAGAGCTCGAGTTGGCTCGGCTCGTTGTGCAGCCCTAAGGGGCAAGGAATCGCCTTGAGGGTTCTATGTCTCTCCTGAACTTGCCAATGGAGGTTTTTTTCAAGTAAATGCTTAACAAAAGGAAGAGAGAGAGAGAGAGAGTGTGTGTGTGTGTTTGTGAAAACCAAATTAGCCATAACATACATGACACAATTTTTTTCTTTTCTTCCTTTTGCAACATAGTTCATATGGCAAATCATTTAGTATAGAACTTATTTGAATAATTATATTTATGAATGTCAAATACAATTCACGTTGAATGCTCAATTACTTGAAATTACTCCCTTTATGAGCGACAAGTGTCCCCCATGAGAGAAGCCAATGGCTTTTTAAGAAGCTTCAAGCATAATGGCTTTATAATGAGACAAGTGAACAAAGCAGTAGCGGAGACATATATAGGTTAGTATAAGCATTTTGCCTGCGTCATTTCATGTACATTAATTTTGATGCTCTCAATGTTATACATTTATATATACTAGTGCCTCTAAAAATTTAAATTTATCAAATTGGCTCTGTACTTGAATATGATGTTGTATATCGAATGAGACTAGAATAGCTTATTTATTTACATAGTTCCTACCCTCAAATGTTATGTGAATCGGCATGAATATGATTCAAATAAGGCTCGACATCGGGTTGATCGGACACCTGAAACTTAAGTCTGGATGTAGTCTCCCGAGCCCGACCCAATTAAATTAAAAATATATATATTTAATATAAAATAATAAATCATAATAAAATATTATAATTATATATAAAAATTAATAGAATATATATTAAAATTTTTTATCAAGCCGAACTGGCCTCAGTTATAGCTTATGGGGCCTGCCGGTTAATTTTTTTTTGGGTCTAAGCCCAAGCCCGGTAGGGTACCATGTACCCGTCCGATACTCGAACGCCCTGCCTTAGATTCAAACAGATTTGATTCCACGCCCAGCCTTAGATTCAAACGGATTTGATTCCTGATTCAGAGATACAAGCCAATCCTTCAAATGAGATGACCTCTGCTTGGGGATATTTCCCCCTCAAAGATGAACCTTCTTCTACGGTTCTACCTTTCATCGCCTTCACTAGTAGGCATCTTCAACCCTTCTAAAATATCGTCATTCCTTCTCTCCATCCGTCTCCATTTGCCCCAACAATATGAAGATCACTTTCACCACCTAGTTTTCTTAATAATATCATGAAGAGCTTTGGGTTTACTTGGAGCTATTTTTTTTGAGAAACTATTTGATAAATTGGTAGATACCATACTTACAAGCTGTTTGATGGCGTAGGGATGCATTGGAACAGGCAGAACCTGTTCAATTCATGGCAAAGAACAAGTGCATACATTCTTGACGTGTTCTCTCTCTTTCTCTCTCTCTCTCTAGAAGAGGCACTGCGTCCCTTTCACCCTCTCACTTTCTCTCCCTCTCCCTCTCTCTCTCTTTCTCTCCCTCTCCCTCTCTCTCTTTCCCCTCTGCAGTCTGTATATTGTCTCTCTTTATAGTTCTCACTCACCGTATATGTATGATCCGACGCCCTAAATGTATGATTATAGACATCTCACTGCGGTGTTGCTCCATGTGTTGTAGTCCTCATCGCCCACGCTCCCGCAACGCGCTAGGTAAGATCGTTTGTTGATATTCAGCTACTACCCTTCATCGATCGATTGTTTGCCGATATTCAGGAATACACTATGAGCAATCAACTTGTTTGTTGAAATGCTCGTGCGAAGCTTATCATGTGTTGGATTGATTTCTCTGTGGAGCATTATTTGAATGCTTGTTTATGCGCTGCATGTTGGCCCGGCCCGACCTCCCAATGTGTTTATGTGTTCAGAATATGCCTTGTTTGCATCTGCAATTCTAGCTGATCAGATCCTCGAGCTTTGTTGGGGCTTTCATATTAGACTCTCAAAGAGATAATGCACGAGTGGATGCTACTCCCTTCAGAACACAGTTAGTTTGCATCATGAATCAATTGAATCAGCCAATTAAGATCCTCATTATTTTAGTGGTTTATTTGTTCTTGATTTTTTTCAGCAAGACGATATAAGTACACAGTAAAGGGAAAACCAGAAGTGCACTATTTGTCATATTCTATCTCTAGAGACTTAGGCTTCAAGTAGTGTGGTCCTTGAAGGTATCCCCATCGTAGAAAATACTGAACACACTGAAAATGAAGGCTGCCTCGTTATTTATTTCATGAAGATTTCCATGGTGACAGGTAGATGAACTATAAAAGTCCTCTACTTAAAATCTATGATGGACCACACAGCAAGTAGCTCCCATTGGATACTGGTAAGAGGAGCATTAGTATCTAGGAAGACTACTCACCACACAGAGTTGAAACTAATGGCAGGAATGTGATGGTAAACCAATAACAGTACTAGCACTATTTATAATAGCTTAGGTCCTTGCTTCATGAATCACCTGTTTTAATTTTTCATGAAAAGAATGAACAGATACCATATTATATATGTAGTGATTAGATTTTTCAACTATGGCAATTAATCCTTAGAAAAGATTGTATAAATGAAAGTATGGTATAGATGATCTCGATCAAAAATCATTTTTTCCTTTTAAAATATTTATATCTCTTTCTCAAAAGTACCAACACAATTGCATCTCTACTTCATGATTATAGTTTCTTTCATTGATTGCTTCCTCATGTGGAGAATCGGCAGTCTCTCATTCTTAAATAATTAGAGAGTACTCAAGAACCAGTGCTAGTCATTCAACTACACATAGAGCTCTCATCAATATCGTCGATGGTAAAAGAATATCAAAGGCTTATATTTTTCAATGAGGGTAATTTTACGAAGGCTTGAATTGCATACTTCTTTTCTTGTCCGTCTCATCATTTCATTATTTATTTGAAATATGGAGGGTTTTCTTTTCTGTGTTCATAATACATGAAAATCTTTTAATGGTCTCTTGAAATTGAATTGGAGAAATTTATGTCTTCATCTTCGATTAGAAAGTAGAATCCTAAATATGTCATGTAGGTAGGATTTTCCTTCTTGGTTCCTACTGCATTAGAATCCTTTAATGGTCTCTTTAAAATGATTCACAAAACTCTATTTGTCATCATCTTTTGTGAAAAAGTAAACTCGCTAAATATGTGTTCTAGGGTCTGAAAGAGTCATGAAAGTCATTTGGGATCATATACATGTGAATATGTCTATAAAAGCAATTGTTGGCATAAGTAGTGGAATATTAAAATTCCAAATTTGCAACATCCCATCCTCAATCGGTTGCTTAGATTGTCTTTCTTTGGGCATTTATATATTCAAATGGATTATATATTTTTGGAAACTATGCATAAATGTGTTTCTAAATTACGAAAAATCTGGAATGTCAACCTAGGGTTTAGCCAGAGTGGCATGATTATTTTAAGACAAGATCTTCATTTCTAAGTAGAGCAAACACTGCAAAACCATTGGAATTGGAGGGAACATGTTTTACAAACTGAGCTTCCAAACAATGGACTATTGATTGCTTCAACCGTTGTCTTTGGAAATATGAAAATATGAAATATGAAGTTGGTCAACAGGGGTGGGTGCATTCATGGGCTTTCATGTGGATTACTTTCTTATGGGACCTCTAGAAAATGGATGTAGATGGAAAAGAGAAATGACTACTTGGTAAAATGGGTGTAAAATGAACAAAAAAAAAAGGTCCATGATTACAGATCATGTGGTTGAAAAAAAATCAATGGGCACAATAATTCCTTAGCAGTCTATCACCTAAAGGTTTGGTACCTATCAATTTCTTGAAGCCACTATATATATATATATATATATATATATATATATATATATTCTAAAGGCGAAAGTGAGCCTCGACCAACAAGTCTTAAAAAAAATGTTCAATTTAACACCCTTCACATTTGCTCCTTGCGGCATATGCTCATGTATAAAAAAGATTATAATCGTCATCCTTGTTATGTAGATTATTTAATCATTAAACTGTTCTAGATTCTAAGTCTTAACATAGTAAATTTGAGTCCCAAATTCGTTGGGTTACGGTCCTATAGGCAACTAATCACTAGTTCAAAACTCAATGGTGTATGCCCTTTACAAAAGTCAATATATTATATTTTGGGACTAAAAAATAGCATTGAGAGTTTTGCTAATCATAAATTTAAGTTTCGAATAGGACGTTTGACATCAGGAATACTATGGGAGTGTCCGATGAATTTACTTCAAATGGCCTTGAAGGCTATGGGAACAACTGGTTCGGTCATCGATATGGAGCCAATCACTAGTTCAAATCTTAATGTATATTTTGGGGTGAGAAAATGTTTTCAACGAGGGTTTATAAGTTTCACTCTAAAAGGTCTCATAGTATGCTCTTTAAAAACCCAGTATGTTTTACTTCTACATTGTAAAAAACTTCGAATATGCTATGTAAAAACTCAAGAAGGCAAGTACTAGGAGGGGGGCAGTGGCCTTTTTTATGTTCCATTGAGTTTTACCTCCAAACGTAAAAAGTTTTAAAGCATGGTATGTGAAAACCTAAGGGATAGTTAGAAACCAGTGCACTGAACTATTTACCCTTAAAAAAAGAAAAAAAAAAATTCACCCTCAAACTATTTTTTTAAAATTTAGTTATTCACAAATTTAAGAATTTGGAAGGTGCCCAGTGCATTTAACACCCATCTAAAAGTTTAGCTTCTTGTTTGATTTTTCTTGGCATTCACTATTGCAATTGCAACGCGAATCTCTAAATCCATTTAAGAGCCATGTGAATCATTTGCAGACATATTTTTTAATTATTTTTTCCTTTTCGTTTTCTTTTATTTGAAGAATGTACAACACAAATAAAAGACACAATATTTATTTCTTTCCATCCCAAACACGTGGTGAACAAGACCAACCACGTTTCAATGTCCAAAAGATAACGAAGTTCCTAAGGGAAAGATACCTCCAAAATCTTCATTCAATTGTTTTTTGGTCTTATTATACAGTGTCATAAGAAAAACTTAATAAATTGAACCGGAGAAGATGCCTATTCTGTCAATCGATGCGGAATTGGTTGTGAATCCAAATTAGTTAAGAAAATGGCAGACAGGACTCTCAAATCAGTGATTGTATTGAATCGGTTGTCATTTATTCGACTCGGATCGGTTTATTCAGGCCAATATTTCAGGCAATAAAGTTCTCGATGATTTCCTTTAAGGTAAAATTGGTTGTTTTGAAGTAACGGAATTTTGCAACATTTTGTATTATCATTCAATAATATATATATATATATATATATTATATATTCATGAGGACTGAAAATAAATTGCTTGCTATTTTACATTATTCGTTTTCACTTTATTGTCTATTTCTTTAAAATTTTCAATAATTGTTTGATTCTTACTTTCTCTAAGTTCATTTTTTGTTTTCTTTATAGCTAGGGCTGCACACAAGCCGAGTCGAGCCTGAGCTTCGGACTCGAGTCGAGCTCCTTATAAGAAGCTCGAGCTCGACTACACAAAATTGAGCTCGAACTCGACTCATTTAACCCATTTAACTCGTTTAGGCGTAAACTTGTATAAGTATTAACTCATTTAATTCGTGTAATCATTAACTCGTGTAACTCATTTAACTTATGTAAGTGTTTACTCGTGTAACTTGTGAAAGTTTGTTTGCACCCTCAAAGCTAAAACCGGTGATTTAGTGAACCGGTTTGGCAATATTATATAGAGTAGCGGTACAAGTCGAGTTGAGTTCCTGAAACTCGAACTCGACTCATTTATCATTTTGATTCTTTTGAATATATATGTAAGCTCGAACTCAGCTTGCTTATAAACGAGTCAACTAAGAGCTGAGTTTTTTAGAACAAGTTCGAGTTGAGCCCTGAATTGGCTCGCTCGTTGTGCATCCCTATTTATAGGGATACACGCATGATATGCCATTATAGCGTTTTAAATATTCAGTTACTTTTTTATTGTAAACCTTTATTATATTTTTTTACTTTTTCTATGTATTTTCTTTTTTTTTTGTTTATATAATCATTCCTGTATACAATTGTTCTATAAACATATCTTACTTTTCACCTCCCACAAAATTTTGAGGTTCATTTCCTAGCTTCCACTTCTCCTATCACCACACTGTATTCATTTTGTATCTTCGTAAGTATACTTCTTACAATATGCATTGACTACTTCAATAAAATTTTATCAAAATAATCTATGGGTTGTTTGATAGCCCCTCATTTCAAATCGGAGTAGGATTTGAAGCAAAACCCATGAGGCTAGCAAATTAGGATGTGTTTGATAGCCTCATATTTGAGATTCTCAGGCTTTATCAAACTCTCTCATTTACAATCTTAAATCCAACATTTTCTCTATGCAAAGAAGTATAAATATCCAAGTGACCTACGATCTTTAGTTTGATAGTACTATGGACGTTACTATGGATCTTTTTTCACGTCAGCAAAAGTATAACAAGTCAGATGTACGTCAAATTCATGGATTTCAAATATGAAATAATCAAATGTGTCCTTAAGGCTGCATTTGATAGCCTTTGATTCTAAATCCAAGGCAAAATTTCGTAGCTATTTCCATGGTTTTGGCAAACCTTATCTCAAATCCATCGAATTCAAATCCTGGACACAGAAGAAATCCATGGTTTTGAGATCAAACCCCTCCCCTCTCTCCCTTCGATCTCTCGCGTGGATCACAGATCCATGCAAGAAAATTTCTAGGGAAGGGGCTGCCTCCTGCTCATATATATATATATATATATATATATATATATATATATATATATATATATATATAGAGAGAGAGAGAGAGAGAGAGAGAGAGAGAGGGGTTGATGTAGGGGTGGAGCTAAGATTTTTTTCAGGAGCGGGCCAAACGGTCCAACGAACTGCAACGGAAGGAGCTGGGTTTTGTAGGTTTAATCCGGGTAGGACCAAACTGAACTCAAATCCAAACAATATATGGACGCAACAAAAATTTTCAAATTTTTCAATGTATTTTCTTTTTTTCAATTCGTTGGGATGAGGCCATGGCCTAGGTGCCCCCTCCCTCCGCCCCTGCGTTGATGGTCATCGAGCTTTTCAGATCCTCAGCAGGCCATTGATGCCCCACAAATAGAGGTCAGAGATTAAAAGAAAAAACATCATCGTCATTGTCGTCATCATCATTGTCAATGTCTTCAGTAACAGATTCATGACGCACTTACAAAATATTTCTATTATCAAAGGAGCCCTTGGGAGATTTTTTTTTAAGTTCACAAGTTTTTATTGGTGCCTATGATTATTATACAATAGTCAGTTTATTCCTATATACTAAACTTAGAGCATTAGACCGTGCTTGGTGGGGTTGAGATTTTTTGTTGGCTTCCTGCCTTGCCTTGGATAAATGATTTTAAATTCAATACAAGGGACAAATTTTGGTAGCTGACATCTAAGTTTAGTATGGAACTGGATGAGCTAAAGTTTCTTCTTCAGTTCAGCATCAAAATGAGACTGCACCTGCCTGAAAAAAATTCTTAGTTAAACAAAAAATACATACCCTATAGGGGAAAAAATGGAATCCTGAAAAAAATTCCCGTTAAATAACTAAAATGCTCTTTTGATAAAAGGTGAGAGCAACTACTGAGTATAATTGTATGCTCATGACTTTAAATTTCTTACTTTTTTAGGTGGTCCAAATCATAGTCACAAAAAACAGGTTATTTTTAAAAAAAAATATGAAAAAATTAAATGCCGTTTAAAACTTAACAAATGCATTTTCTTGAAAAAAATGTTAAAAACAAAAAAAGGGTTTTTAACGTGTTTTAACATGTTTTTTTCGCTTGTTTTTCACTTTTTTTTTCATTTTTTCATTTTTTCATTTTTTTAAAGCCAAACAGTTTTTTTTTCATTTTTTATTTATTCAGATATACTTGTCTTTTGATGTTTGTGTTATTAGTTTCTCACTTATTTTATTTTTCCTTAATTTTTAGTTTTTTTAATTTTTAAAAAATTCACCATATTTTTTTTCTTTTTCTTTTCCATTTTTTTAAGATCGCCATACTATACCAGAAAAAAACCTCGCCTTTTAAAATTCGGAAACATTATTTGTGACTATAGTCCAAATACATCCTAAATGTAGTTGAGACTTGCAACATCAAATCTGTGGCGTGCACACTTAGTGCACAATTATGATTTTGGTTATGTAATAATTTTGCTGTTGTAGCTCCATGCCTATGGCTCAAAGACTGGTTTCGGTGTATCATAGGACCTACATTGTAAATATTAAAAATTTATTTTAGTTTCAAAAGCATGTGATATTCCTTAATGTACTCCAAAACCCCCTTACATCCATATTGATGTATTTCATGTATTGATGCTTAAGACATGCATATATGAACTTCACTACAAAACAATGTGGTTGCATTATCCACCTTTCTTTTTCTTTTAATGTGAAAAATGATTATAGAAGATTTTTTACCCTTTCATTTGTAGATTTCGTAACTTAAATTCAGTTTACATTAGTTGTGAACTTTTTCAACTTCTAAGGAATTTGGTCTCTCCAGCAGAAGGTATCCACCCGCTATCAACACCTTTTCTGGGGCAGATGCTACTCTGATTGTACAAGAGAAGAGGGACCAATTTATGATAAGGAAACAATCTATTAAAGATGCATGTCTACTGTATGCACATCAATAAACATACAGTTGTGAGTTGTCAGTAAAGTGAAATATATGTGTGCATGCATGCACGCATGCATGTGCAGATTGACAATTGCTACAACTTATTGCATAAGCAATCTAGTTGCGCTTTTCAGTTTTAGTTTTCTTCCTAAATCTAATAATGTGAATTACATGGTTCATTGGAGTTTATGTATATATGTGTGAGAGAGCGAGAGTCGATAAAATGAGAATGCATAACAAAATTTGGAGACAAAAATCCCCTAAACACAATAACAAACTGCAAAAAAGCAAAAACAAAATAGAAAAATGATTTATACAAAACAACAACACAATATAACAGAATAAGAGGGGTGAGAAGAGTGAGTCACCTAGTAGCAATCGAAAGATGGTGCCGTATCCAAATAGCAAAGAGAAGAGAGAGTCACCCAGCAACAATCGAAAGATGGTGCCGTAGCCAAATAGCAAAGTATACATCTTCCTGCACAAGGCATGTCATAGAATCTGACGATGAGAAGGTGCCTTAAAGACCCTGTTATTGCAGTCACTACCAAGATGATATGAGTCACAACCTCTAGACATGACCAAAGAGAGAGAGGTCTGATGCATAATGAAGCCGAAATTGTTAAGGATTTTGATAAAGACAACATAGAATGGATTGTGGTGGATGAACTGGGAAGGATGCATGAATTTGCCACAAATAAACTCACATTGCCATTGCTGAGAAATGTCGTAAGTTGCACCATCCGTCTAGTGCCTTAACAAAATCTTATTTCTCCAATTGAAGCAACCTCATTTGTCAATTGACATTAAAGAAATGAGCCTGAAAGAGAAAAAGAAAGATCAGATGATACATGTTTTAACAAGTGAACGAGTCTCCAACATATACTTCAAAAACAAAATGAAGCCCTAAACTGAAACTTCAGTGAAACTTTTGAAGCCAAAAAAGAAGAAGAGGCAAAGAATGGCTAAAGAATGATAGCAAGGGAGAAGAGCAGTGAGTAAATAAAAAATGAAAAGAGTAGGAGCACAACAACAACTAGAGAACATATCAATCACACTTGGCCAAGGCAGTCAGCTCCCAACTGAAAGAAATTCATATTGACTAAAGAATATTAATTTACTTTGAATGATATTTATTCTTGTAAAAAGATATTCATAGTTGTTCCTTTGTCAAATTGTAGGAAATAGTGAACCTAAGATCCTTAGTTGTAAGGGGATCTAAAATCCTCATGTGTGGTTTCTATGTTGACTCTCAAATCCCCTCTATATGAAATCCTAGGGTCTTAAATCAAGGACTTCAAATCACCTCGGATTTGAGATTGAGGCTATCAAACATAGCCTAAATAAATTAACTAGAATAACAACATTATAAATCTGGATCTATGTGGACACCTCAATTAGACTCATTTTACCTGAAAAAAAAAAAATAGATGGGGCATAAAATAATCACTCACCCTAAAAAAGAAAAAGAATTAAATTCATTTCACCTAAAACAAAAAAGATGGGATGCAATGGTTGAGGTAGACACCCAAAGGAGGGTTTGGCCGAGGTTCCATGAATATTTCTCAAAGATTCAAGGAGATTCATGAATTCCTTTCTAATATCATATGAACATAGCCAGTTTTAGGAAAAACTTATGAAACAATGTATGGAACACTATGTTATGCTCATGCTCGAGAGATCTATTTTCAAACAAACAGTTGACTTCAGATGCATAGTTTTCATATCTCATTCACATTAAAACACTATTGATTTTAAATCTGACCAAGGGAGTGAGGTCCAATATAAAATCTGTAGCGACTCATAGCTTGCTCTCGAGCTGAGTAGAGCTATATAAGTTCAGCTTGAACTCGACTCAATAGATGGTGTCCAACTCGAGTTCCAGTCGTTTAAGCTCGTTTACCAACTCCCAATCGGACTTGATCTCCTTCCCCGGCTTTAAGTTCAGAAATTACAAAAAAGAAAGACAACCTAAATTAAACAAGTATACTCGAGTTTAATCAAGTAAAGTTCATGTAACTCAAACTTAACCTAGAGCTTATAAGCACACATAGGTTTACAAAAAAATTCCTATATTTATATTGATATTTCAGGGAAATTTTCCTCATTTACATGGTGCGCGGATTAAAAAATTAAAATTTTATAACTGCTATCCCTTAGTCAGAATTGTCTGGCTCCACCTCTTGTTGTAGTTCAAGTTTCATTAGTCGAATTAATCATAAGAGGAAAAGTTCTTTGTCTTAAGAATGAATATGCATAGCTACCAACTTTTAATTGAGCGACAAAGATGGCATTCAGTATCCAAATAGTGTTATTTGTAATAATATTAACGTGAAAGATGTAGGATATATATAACAAACTCACTTGAGCTTAAACGAGCTGAACTTGCATAGATCGAGCTCAATTTGTTAAAACAAAGAGTTCAGCTTTTGTCTTGAACTAACTCAACTCTCGGTAAAAAACGAAACAAACTCGAGTTGATAGACTTTATTAAAAGAAAGAGGTTTTGGATCCAATTAGATAGGAGATCCAATTTAGGTTCTTAAATTAAAATGTCAAGATTTGAATACCAGCGGAAGTTTATTTGTAGTAGCATAATCTAACACTTGGAACTTAGATACAATGGATCTTATATCCAAGATCCGAGGGCCTTAAAACCGATGTTCCAGAGCCAAGAAGGCTCTTAGACCCTAATCTCTCTCTCTCTCTCTCTCTCTCTCTCTCTCTCTCTCTCTTGTGTGTGTGTGCTTGGAGATCTATTTTGCTGGAAAAAAAGGGTTTGGAAGTGGGGATTTAATGCCCTTTACGGACATGAAAATCTCAGTTCAGATCCAAGGTTAGATTTAGGATCCAAGCTATCAAACACCCCTATAGTGTTTGTCTATACATTAGGGAGTGAGTTTAAATGTCAATCTTCTTAGGGGCGAATACTATGTTACTATCTCATACATCTAACTTAAAAATTTTGCAGATTCATTGGACACTTTAAAAAGTATCTTATGTATTTACCCCACTTGTTTGGGTAAATGCGTGAAATAGTAACATGTCGACATGTTACTGGTTCCAAACAAGACTTATTGTTATCATCTCATGAATCTTTCTCAAAATTTGAGGCACGTTCATGGAACATTTCAACAAGTATTCCATAAATCTGTTTTATTTTTTGGGATGGATTCGCGGGACAATAACAATATGTTACTGTTGCCAAACAATCCTTAACCCCTCAAGGATGTTTAATTGCTCCTCATGATTTGAGAACCATGACTTCAAGAACTGACCATTTCCCTTTAGATTTTAAATTCAACTTTTTCACAACACAAAAAGACAAAATAAGGATTTCAAATATGAAACTTAAATTTGAGTTAGATTTTTAGTTTGATGAACCATAAATGTTATCATGGATCTTTTGTCACATTAACAGAAGCATGCCACATCATATCTGCATAATCTCAATTGATTTCAAATTTGAATTCAACAACCGGCCCCTTAGTGAATTTTTTGTCTGATAAATGTTTTAAGTTTGATTTTGAAAAAGAAAATATGAAGACATAAAATTGTGATAAATGAATCTTTCGTTGTTAACTAAAAATGTGTCTACATATATTGTTAACAAAAAATAACGTTATGCCAATTCGACCCCATAAGTAGGGTTAATGAGATAAAATGAAATGCTTTCAATACACACGACATTTAGCTGCAAGAATGCACTAACATCTTTAGGTACGCTATTTAGTATTAACATTAAGTTGTAGCTATATCTAAATTAGTTACTCTTTATTATTATTGATAAATTTTTATTAAAGTACATTATGCACGGAAAACTTAGTTGCATATATGAAATTAAAAATAGCTGTCATGATTCTAGACAATCAAATAGTTTTTTTTTATCAGTTTAAAGTTCATGTTTCACATATTCTGCACTAAACTGAAAAAGGAAAAAGGAAAAAAGAAATATCTCGCTGTTAACAGTTATGGTGAGATCTGTTCAGACTCCATGTGCGGTTTCTCTGACAAACAAACGAAAAAGAAGAGGAGAGGAAGAACAATAGATTGGTGGTTTAGAAAAAAGAAAAAAAATTTCTGCTCATCCCTCATTTCTGCTCGTCCTTCTTTGGAGTTCCCTCCGTTTCCATCCTCTGCAATTCTCACTGTCGATCTGCAACAACTAACGATCGGAAAAAGAGCTCGGTGGTACTACTTGGCATTTCCCACGAACTCCTTCACCTGGTTCGAGTAGTTGAAGGCTGCATCGATGCGGCCCTGGTGCTGCTGGATGACCAAGACGGAGGCGGCGGTGAAATCGGAGGAGGCGAGCAAGTCGCCGACCGGGCCGAGCTCCGGGCACTCGCTCCACTCGGTGAGGCCGGAGGTCACGGGCGACTCCCAGAGCTTCTGGTTCCTCCCCACTATGAAGAGGTCGTGGTTGGACTCGATGGCCTTAATGGCGGCGACCATCTCCTCCCCGTTGTAGATGACGGCCTCGTTGTACATAATGGAGCTGTCGCAGACGGTCTTGAGCCGGAACTGAGACAGGAACTCCTCGTCGATCTCCTTCTCGACTTCCTCGTCCTGGAGAAGCTGCTGCATGCCGTCGTGGACCGGCGTCGTGGCCTTGGAGACGGAGCCGGCGATGAACCTCATGATCGTGAGGCTGATGCCCTCGTGCTCGACGAACCTGGCGGAGTAGCAGAGGGCCTCGCGGTCGTCGGGGCCTCCGAAGAAGAGGAGGGCCACGTGGTGGGAGACGTGCATGGAGGACAGCCCCATGGTACCGGTGAGGCCGCGGTCGACGAGGATACCGACTGAGCAAGGGGCGGTGGCTAGGACGTTGTGGTTGACGTTGCGGACGGAGGCGTTGGAGGCGTCTGCTCCGCCTCCGGCAGCACCGGTTCCTGCTCCGGCGAGCTGCTTGTGGAAGGGAAGGATGATGAGGGCGATGCGCTTCTCCTCGGCGAGGCCGCAGATGTCCTCGTGCATGGTGGAGTAAGGGGAGATGGAGGTAAGCGCCTGGACGGGGATGCCGCTGGCCTCATGGTACTTCTCGAACGCTGTGATGATGCGGTCGTTCTCGTCCTGGGCGCGGCCGGCCTGACCGCGCTGCTGGTTGGAGGTGTGGACGATGAGCATGGAGGCGCGGCCGGTGAGCTGAACCAGCCGGAGGGCGTATATGTAGATAGGAGAGCGGCGGGCGGAGCAGGAGGCCTCCAGCAGGTTGATGATCGTCGGAACGCACCGGAGGTTGTAGACGCACGACAGAATCCGGAGCTCGGAGTCCATCTTCTCCCGCTGCACCGTCCGGTGCTTGTATGGGATGAAGGACGTCACCCTCTTGAACAGGAAGAAGGTCGCCGGACTGATGATCGCCGTCAGCGTCACCGACGTCAGCACCATCACCGCGTATGATCCCGCGCTCAGTGCCTGCATCCAAGAGGCCCAAGTAAGTTAGGGGATGGAGTTGGAAATTGAAAAGGGGAGGAGGAAAACCTTCTTCTCGAAGAGACGGTTCAACATGACGATGTCGAGGACGCCCTTGGTGTTCATGAGCAGGGCGATGAGGACGCCGTCGCGGGAGGTTAGCTCGTAGGCGACGGCGACAAGCCAGGTGGCGGCGGCCTTGACGGTGGCGGAGACGCAGAGCACGACCAGCAGCGGCCACTGCTCGCTGGTGGAGATCTTGAGCATGTCGGCCCGGAGCCCGGTGACGCAGAAGAAGAGGGGGAGGAAGAGGCCGGTGGTGATGTCCTCCACCTTCTCGGTGACGGTGTTGGCGAGGGGGCCCGGGGGGATGACGACGCCGAAGGCGAAGGCGCCGAGGGAGGCGCGGAGGCCGATGGAGTCGGCGACGAAGGCGCAGGCCAGCACGCCCACCAGGATGAGGCAGATGTACGCCTCGTTCATCGTCTCCCCCTCCGGCGTCCGCTTCACTATCCACGCGATCGCCGGCTGCACGACGAACACCAAGAACATCACGAAGCTCACCCCTGCAACCAATCGCACCAATCTGTCACTCGCCGGAGAACGGTTGCTTCCGAATCTTCTGGATTGAAAGGGGGACAATGAAGCGGAAACGGTGCTTACCACAAGTGAGTCCCCAAAAGGTCGACATTCCTGTGCGTTTTGACGAAGTCAAGGTACCGGAAACGACGAGCATCGCCCACATGACGATGTCGACTATAATGCTGGACGACAGGGCGAGGTTGCCGGCTTCGGAGTTGAGGAGCTTCAGCTCGGTGATCATGCGCGCCAGGATGGGGAAGGAGCTGACGGAGAGGACGACGCCGCCGAGGAAGATGACCATCGGGCCGTCGGGGATGGGCGTCTTGGTGTACTCCCTGAGGAATAAGTACATCGCAGCCGACGCAGCGCAAGGGGGTCCAGTTCCGGCGATGGAGATCACCACCGCCTTCATCCCCACCTTCTTCAGCAGACTCCCCAAGTCGAGATGTATGCCCACCAGGAAAAGCCAGTATATGAGCCCCAGATTAGCGAACGTTTCGAGTAGGCTTCTGCTCTCAGGCGCTAAAAGCTTCTCGGGGATGCTTGGAAACAGTTGACCCACAACCGCGGGGCCGAGCAAGATTCCCGTCTGCACAGTCACATAATGGTCTAAGAATTCCGGCGGGGAAGTGAAAGCACAACCAACCAAGGGATTTTGTTAGAGGTTGAGTTCTGTCGTATTTGTAGGTAGAGGGGCGGACGTTAATATCAAGATGCATATTTACTTAGTAGTCATCAAATATTTCATTATCTCATACTTTTTATCTTATGTTTTTGTGATTATCATTCTTGTTACATATGACGTTATAGTGTGAGATAATGATGTGGATATAAAATAATAACATAATGACTAAGATATAAGATAAATATGAGATAACGACATAGGTTTGTGATAATGTGTATGAGATAACTAAGTTTGGGCGTCGGGCTTGAGTACGGGTACTCAGCACATCTGGTCCGATCGGCCCAGGTCCGAGCTCAAAAAAACTGCATTGATCAGGTGCTCAAAAAAACTGCATTGATCAGGTGTGTCAGCCTCGACCCAAATTAGCTCCATGTCTATCTACCATTACTGAGTATGCCTATGTGTCAATGAAATATTAGTACAACACCAAGTTGATGGTGCACTTAGCCTTCATTAGGGCAGTTGTTATCTTGGACCTTAGAGGAAAGGAAAATGAGGGCTTTCTCATTCATTTTTTAATTTGATGAAATACTCTCTTGCTCACTAAAAGGTGAAGATTGAAAATTTGAGTTCCAAGAGAGTGAAAATATAACTTGCATGAAACTTATTATGATGGAAAAGGCAAAAATGCCCTTCACAAATCTCATATAGGTATGCAAACTCATAAATGTTATATTTAAAATGAACTCACAAATAATTAATCTTTCCTGCTCCAAGGTCCAAAGGCTCTATGGAACCCCGGGAAGCGTAAGCCCAATGTACCATCAACTAGTACAACATTCTCACTCTCTTGGCATGAAGGCCGACTACAAGAATTGAACCGACAACCAGAGATTTCATTTGACATTAGGCCAACCAGCTGAGCTACATTATGCCCCTTACCCCACATGTCTTACCTTTGGTAAAGCATAAGGAAAAGTATAGATGACACCTTAAAACCAGGTTTGAAGAGTATTAAACAATCATAGAAAGTAAATTTAAAAAATGGTTTTGTCAAAACCTGGTTTTATAAAACCTGACTTCCTCATATTATCATACAAAACTATGTTTTGAATGTCAAGCAAACAAATAAAAGAAGCTTTTAAAACTCATTATAAAAAATTGTTTTCATAAGTTTTAATAAAACTAAGTTAGATGGCCCAAACGCCTCCTAAAATTTAATGGTCACTTTGAAAAGCTAGGCAATGGTATGTTAGGTTTTTCTTAGACCAAAGAAAGATAAATTTCACATTTTGTTGTCATCAAAATTACAAATTCAATGCTTTTAGGGTAGAAAGCAACCAAATTTTTTTTTTTTGGAAGACGAAAGGCGTTGACATGAATAAATGTATGACATTTCAATATTCTTTGAAGTTCTTTTGTGAAAACATGAAAATATTAACAGGTCTACTGCAGTCGCATTGTACATGATACCAATGCACACGTTCTTCTTCTCAAGGTGGAGGAGGAGGAAGGGAAGAAGAGATGATGTGCTTACGAGAATCTCTGCAACGACGCGGGGCTGCTTGAAGGGGCGGAGGAGGAAGCAGAGGGTGCGGCTGATGATGAGGACGACGGAGATTTGGATGACGAAGAGGGGGAAGGCGAAGTCGAGGGGCATGTCCCCGCCCATATCCCATCCCCCGTCACCGGCATCGGCTTATTGCACGACAGCTGACCCCAGTCTCCATCTCTCTCCGCCATTTCTCAATTCTCCGGCGGAGTGAGGGCAGAGGGAGAGGGAGAGAGAGAAGGTACAGTTGCAGGAGAAAGGAGGGGGGGAAGAAAGAGAGTGGAAACAGGAAGAAGAAGAGGGGAGATCAGGTGAGCTGGAGTCCGGTGGTGCCTTATATTTGGTCTGTTTGTTGGGAGCAAATATAGAGGTCGTTAGCTTTGTGTGGAGGTTGACCGAGGTCCTGAGAGAGAGAGAGAGAGAGAGAGAGAGAGAGAGGACGCCATTGCCACCTCATGTCGAGACAACAAGACAGAGTTACAGGTACCGCTCGATGCATGCAACAAATGTCAAATTAAAAAAATAATATTTTTCAAATTAATGAAAAAAGTCTTGTTTGAGTTTTTTTTAACTTTTTTTTTTATTTCTACAATTTTTTTTGTTATTTAAATATAAGTATTGCTCATGAAATTGTGTGCACATACATAACGAGCTTCGCCTCGTGTCCATCCATGCATAGCTTAATTTCTATTTATCAAAGCTGGATTAGGGGTATATTTTCTTCTATTTGTTTTAAAAAATGACTTCTTTAATTTACATGGTTGTTTGAGTAATTTTAGATTGTGAAAACACATGATATATGTATAAAGAAAAATATAAAATAATTTGTCCATCATCTTTCATGTGTATACAAATAACTGTCTAAGGTTTAGGAATTACAAATAAATTGTTGTCTTTGTGAGATACTTCACAACACCTGCTCCATGAATTATTAAAAGTATTAAAAAGAACTTTTTTGGAAAGGAATTGCCTTTTTTTAGAGAAAAAAATGAACTATCCAAGCCTTTTAGCTCAAGTTTCAACATTCTTTGATAATTTCTCCCTCCCTTAATTTTTCTCTTCTTTTTCTTTTGCCTCAAGCTATGCCATACAAAAGAACATGGCAAAGTTGTGGAGAGAGTGGCAAAAAAATGATGTGAAATGGAAAGAACTCTTTGTTTAAAGATAGTTCCTTTTCTAAAGGGCTAACCTATGCGCTTGCAAATTGTTTTTATTAAATATTGACATAATTATATGTAATCCATGATGTTTTAGGTGCTTGTCTAGAAATTCTTCAAAAAATCTCTTTGTCCCTCTATATATATGGAGGATGATAACAAAAGATAGTCTATTAATCTCTATTTTTTCTTAATTAATTCAATATTTCTCCTTCTCTCTCTCTTCCTCTCCCTATATATATATATATATCCCCTCCAAATATTATGGAGACAATTAAGAGAAGAAGGGTTAGATGTTGAATGTTGCTGAAAAAAAGCACCATGCTGCACCATAGACCATTGTTAATGTCCTTAATATTTATGTATATATATATATATATATACATAAAAAGAGAGAGAGAGAGAGAGAGAGAGAGAGAGAGAAAAAGAGAGGAAAAATAAATTGTTACTTTGGCTTTTCAAGTCACACAGTCATTTAATAAGACTGTTTGATTCAACATGATAAATTGTTAAGAGAAAAACAATGGCAAAAATGCAACATTGCAGTTCACTTTTTTTTTTTATTCTTCTCTCAATCATCCATCGATTTAATATGAATGGCCACAGTTAGATGGATCGGTGACAATGGATAAGCAATGTCATCATTGACTTACTATATGTACATGTCTAGACTTCATCTAAGCCGTCGATTCAAGGAGATCAAATGGTGGAGATTTACTTGCAAAAATAGAAGGCAAGTTGTTTTTTTATTAAATACCTGAAATACCCTTCAAAGGATGTGACAGAAAGAAAGAAGGAAACCAATGAGTTTCCTTAAACAAAATTAGTGTTATTTATTTAGGGGTATTTTGGACTCTTGAAAAACATTCTATCTCCCTATATCCCTATAATCCATGATCTACATGATTCCTATCAAAATCACATAATATGAAAGTCTAGTAGCTATATATATATATATATATATATATATATAAAGATGGTTCATTCAGAGGTTTTTCCTTGTAATAGTTTTAATAAAATAGAAAGATAATCTTCTGTTTCTTTTTTTTAACCGAATCAGCTCAGAGAAATCAATATTCAGTATTGAATTCCGTCTCATTTTGGAAATTCTAATAAGCTTGCTATTTAGCCTATAAATATTTGCATGTATCATCAGGTCATACTGACGAATTCAAGTTAAAAATAATACTATTATTTTACTGAAATATCGGCTGCCCGCGTATATGTATACTGCAAAGCTCATAAAGGTATAATAAGACGTTTTTACAATTCTAACAGAAGGACGTATAATAGAGTTAACAGCCAACCTTAATAGGTTCTGGTAAATGTTGGAATACAAAGGTAAATGGAGAGATTAGATAAGTGATTGTATATAAAATAGAAGTTAGAGAGAGCTGTGCAGCACAAAAAAATACTGAAATTAGATCTGTTATGCAAATTGTTGTTGGAAAAGAAAAAAAGATATCCATTACTTACCCTAATCCTTAAAGGGAGAATTAAGGCACAAAGTATAATTACATTGTAAACCAGAAAAAATATTAAAAATAATTAAAGAGCTGTCAAGTTCTTTAATATTCAAAAAACTCACTCATCATCAATGTTCCCCCTTAAGCTAGAGCATAAATATCTACCATGCTCAGCTTGTTATAACACTTTGAAAATTCACTAATTGCAGGAGCTTTAGTAAAGATATTAGTAATTTGTTCTTCACAAGCCACATGAGTTGTAGAAACCACTTTTCCTTGAACGAAGTTACAAATGTAATGACAGTCCACTTCAATATGTTTGGTTCTTTCATGAAAGTCCAGGTTATTTGCATTTGCAGTATAAGTAGCTGCCCTGTTATCACAAAACATTGTCATAGGTAGTAGAACTTGAGTATCAAGTCTTTCAAGCATGGATTTGACCCATGTCATTTCTGCTGTTGTTTGAGCCATGACTCTATATTCTGACTCAGGACTAAACCTTAAGACCACACTCTGTTTCTTGCTTCTCTAGAATATAGGGTTTCCTCCTACAAAAAAACAAAACCCAATAGTAAATTTTCTATCTTTAATAGTGGATGGTGCATTGATGTTTGCCCTTCCGCAAGGCAATAGAGAGATCATGTGAGTCATAGTTAGCCAGATGAGCATTTAAGGAGTCGGGCACACTTATCTCATGAGAGGTTGATGGAGCAGAGCCATGCAAGGGACTATGTCGACAAGAGTAGATCAAAGGAGGGTCCAAAAGTTGGATTTGGAAAGGGTGAAAGGGATTCTCCAACTATCCGAACTTTCTGTCTCTGTTTGTTCCCATGGAGATGCGACCATCACTAATCGACGATGGAGCCATATGTGTGTATGTATGGAGAATCTAGGCATAATCAAATTAAAGGACTATGTCCCCCCCCACCCTTCTACACACACACACAAGGTACTTCTTGTTCCTATGGGCTAAAAGGATAACCCACCCGGTGGACTGCCGAGCGTCCTATGACACAGGAGCAGGATTCTCTAGAAAGCCAAGGCCATGAGTTGGATGGCCAAGAAGGCCCACTTGGATTCCCGAGTGTTGATGACGAACTTGGAAGAGACATAAGCAAGAATGGTGGGATAGACAAAGAACACTGAGGGAGCATCTCAAACCATGAGGTAGATGGGCATGAGGAATATGGATTAGACTCAAAAAATGTGGCGTCCATACTGACATACTCTTTCTGAGTGAGGTCAAAGCACTTGTATCTTCATTAGTTCTTGGGATAAACAATGAAGACACATTTTTGGGTTTGGGCAACAAGTTTATCATGCTTTTGACCAAGCGTATAAACAAAACATGTGCAACCAAATATGCGAGGTGGAGTTTGAAACAATGGATGATCAAAATAAAACATTTGAATGAGAATTTTGTTAAGTATAGATGAGGATGACAAGTGATTAATAAGATAACATGCAGTTAAGATCGCATCCCCCAAAAATAGGATGGTACATGGCTATGTAGCATAAGAATACGAGCGACTTCCAACAAATGTTGGTGCTTTCTCTCTGCAACACCATTTTGTTACGAGGAATGTGGGTAGGTAAATTGAGGAACAATGTCATCTTTTGATTAAAATTGTAATAGAGTGGAGGATTTGAATTGCACAACATTGTCAGTGTGAACAGACTTAACAAAAACACCGAGTCTTTATTTCAATGATAAGATTTTGAAGGATACATATAACTGCAAAATGTTCCTTCAGCAAGAAGACCCAACTAACATGAGAGAAATCATTAACTATGACAAAATAATATCAAAATTTGGACCTGCTAGTAGTACAGCTAGAACTCCACACATCGACATAAAGTAAATCAAACATACTATGACTTAAATGACTTAGACTCGAGGGAAAACTACACCTATTGTGCTTCCCAAGTTGACAGGCTTCGCACTGAAGTGACTGACATAGAAAGTTAAAGAAACAAGTAACAAAGTTTTGACACTGACTCAGATAAAAAATAGACACCTCTCGCTCATGGCCTCCACCAATCGTCCTTCAAGTCTGTAAGTCCTGAAACCAACTCGAACCAGGATAAAAATTAACTCTATAGTTCAAATCATAAGTAAACTCTTTAACTGAGAGAAGACTAGTGGGAAAGTTAGGAGCAAACAACACGTTATTTACAATTGAATAATAAAATTTTTTTTCACTACCTGAGCTGATAATAGAAGAGAATCTTCCATCTACAAGCTTCACCTGTCTAAGTTGAGGAAAAAGATAAAGCACAATGAATAAGTTTGGTTGACTGCAAAAATGCTTGGAGACTTGAGAATCAATGATTCGTGAAATACCTAGATTCTGGGTTTTCATACTGGTGGAGAAGGCAGAATCACCCACAACTGTAGATGCTGATGCAGAAGATGAGGCTTTTGAGCCAGAAATTGTTCATACTCAGAAAATTGTTCATACTCAGATTTACTGATACTTATTTAGACCTTTTTGCAGTTGATCTTGCACTGCTATCTTCAACATGTGAAGCCTTCGGGATATGAGAAGAACCCTTAAGCCATGATGCTTCAAGTCCTCGGTTCACTATGGTGACTGAGCGACCATATTTATTCTAGCATTTATCTTCTAAATGTCTAAGATTTCCACAGAAAGTGCATTGAAATCTACTATATCCACCTTCTGAGCCACAACCACCTCTCCCTCTACTTAAGGCCTGCCTACGGCCTCCTGAGACTACCAATGCTAAAGCGAGTGCATCTGTCGGGGATGGAGAGCGAGTTACAACCAAATGACTTAGCCTGTTATAGGCCTGAGCAAGATCTAAAATTTCAGCCCCAGTCAACATTGGGCTTTGGCAACTGCAGAATCAGGAGATAACCCAGATAAAAATTTTGTCACTATGTGTTGCTCAAAGTGAGTCTTGTAGCATGATTGACAAGGAAGACATAGCGCTTTGAGCCTTTTATAGATTGATTTGACTCAAGTGAAATATTGGGCAAGATCTGAGTCACCCTATTAGAGTTTAAGAAGTTATTTTTCAACCTGTAAAATTTTGCTAATGTTCTTGTCGTGAGAGTATGTTTGCTTCAAAAATTCTTACATATATTTGACATAAGTATAATATGCAATAGTAGGAGTGATGTGTGTCTGCATGCTATTCATAATTCATGACATAACAATATTGTTATCCTCCTCCCATGTCAAATATTTTCCTTACTTATGATTCATTCTCCTCAATAACATGTTTCCTTCTGTGCCCCTTAACCGACATCATAAATACAAGGGACCAGATCTCATAGTTTGAACCGTCTAGCTTCACAGTAGACCCAAATGAAAAAAGATTCCCTAACATTTTATACTCCCCTTACGTATCAGCTGTAGTATCCTTATGCTCCATAGTGTAGATCAAAAAAAAAAAAAAATCTCCACATTTTAAGTAGACTGCTGAACCACCACTATGTGTTAGCAATAAAGGGAGACCAGCAGATATCTAGAGATGTATCCAAGACAGTCAAACACAACAAAATAGTATCCACTAACTGTAATAGTTTCTAAAGGGGAACAACTAGTTCGTAGAAAGGATAAAATCACTCAACAGATTTCAGCTTCAGTATATTGGCCTAATCACTCAACAGTCCACTTGATTGATCATAGAACGACGTCAGTCCATAAGATGTTAAACGACATAGACTCCCACACAGCTGCGCCAATCTTTTTGTTGATATCCATGACTGGAGTTTATTCAAGCATATTTCTAAGCGTGAACAGACTCCTTCACACAACGCTCCTTGCTGATGGCCGCCGACCAGAACATAAAGAAGAGAGGAAGAGGAGAAGAAGAGGAGGACATGTTGCCGGAGAAGAGAAGGTCGCCAGAAGTCGGACGGTCGCGACTGCCTGCAGGAGTCACGCTGCCTGCTTTGATACCGTGTTGTTGGAGAAGAAAACAAGATATCAATTACTCACCCTAACCCTTACTTAAGGAAAACTAGGGCACAAAGTATAATTACAATATAAACCAGAAAAAATATTGAAAGTAATTAAAGAACTGTCAAGTTCTTTAATATTCAAAAAACTCCCTCATCGTCAACACAAATAAAGTGTATACTACACACAAAGAATGGTGATATTTCAATGGTTTTTTGCAGGACATGAGATCCCCAAAATCTGTTTTCTAGAGAAAGATATGAATCTGCCCTTAATCCACCATGATGGATGGTGGATATAGGACATCAACAGGCCCATCGGTCCCAATGAAGAAGAGGGCAAGCTAATCAACTTGAAGCAGATTTATGTCCTTGTGCCTAAAAGACCCTACCATGGCATCTCACACACTGAAGAATCCACAGAAAACATTGAAAGTACAGCTGTCATAAGACAACAAATTCAACTGAACTGCAAAACATTACCTAACGATGACACACGGATTGAATCAGCAAAAGAAGATAACATGAAAAATTTCACAATTACAGAGAAGCAGTTGGCACTTGGGGAGATCACCATGATATACAAACGAGTGGAGAGAATTTACAGATGGCATGGCATCACTTTATATTTCTCAAATTCCTTCGATGGAACTATCTCTTGGAAAAAATTTGGCTTTCTCTATCTTAATGAACAGATACACAGTTATTGTGCAAAATATATTCTTGTACCCAGATTCTTATCTGCTTAATGTGAACTGAGCCTTGACCTTATGTCATGTTTCACACAGACAAGTTCATCCAACCTGTTGCCATCCATCTTGTACAGTGAAACACCTTCCATCTCAATATAATGTTCCTGGGCTTCTTTCCTTAGCTTTTCAAATGGCATGACTTCCCACTTCATATAATTTGAATTTTTCCGTGTTAAGTTCATGTCAGGTGCCCCAGAAACCGGACCTGCATCTGAGCCTACCATGCCCCATACCTTACATCTGCCAAACTGTCCCAAACCTTCTGGCTGACCATCCTGAGCTCTCTTGAGTCGAAGTGCAGCCGTATGAGCATGCCTTATCACATCTCTGTTGGGTATGTCAGAGCAATTTTGGTCCCTTGCAGCCCTCAAAGGAGAATGGATTCTTATTACCTGTTCACATAATCCTGTTAGTGCTCTCTATATAGAACATCCAAGAACATTGTCCTTAGCATATAAGTCGACCATTCAAGTGATTGAAAAAGAAATAATTCAAAAAGTTGGGGAAAAGATGTGGGACAAAAATAAAAAAAGGTGATCTCTTTAGCAAAGCAAAAACTACTAAATGATAAAGCAGACGGCATTATACGAACAACCAGGAAAATTATTCTGAGGATATAAGCAAGCATCTCAAGATATTGAAAAACATTTCTTCTAAAACTTCAGGGAAAGGTATGCAAAAAAAAGTATAATACCTTAGAAAAAATCACATTATAAGAACTAAAACTTCAATGTGCTTTCCTGTAAGTTTGAAGACCAAAAGTTATAGCTTTTTCAGCTTATAAAATCTTATCTAGACTTTGGATTTTCATGACCTTTCGTTGCTTGACTTTTTGACATTATACAGCCATTGATAAAGTTAAAATTTTGAAGACAATTTATTATAAGAATGCCTGGTCTAGGTCCCCTATATATCCAAATATACACTACTTACTAGAACTGGATGAGGGGTAAAGCATTGGCCACTGGAATTGCTTTTATAACTTTTTCAAAACGAGAGGACAATTTCTTAGATGTTGTAACTGAGTTAATATTTTATAACTGCAACTTTGTCATTACAGCTAACACATGGCATTTAAGAAAACTTTTAAGTTTTAACAAAAAAAGGCGTATTTTGATAATACATTAGGAAGCTAATCAACTAACTTTTATATCTCTCTCTTCACTACTGAATAGCCTACCCTTTCTTTCCTGATTAACTCTCTCCCTCTCTCTCTCTTTTAACATCAAATGAGGATAGAATTTATCATTGCAAAATACATTTCAAGTTCATTTTTTGTATACTTCTGTTGTTTATATGATTGTATACACTATTGACTATACGTTATGTTTATAAAAATATGTAATTACTAATTAAATGTCAAAACTCTTAGAGATGTCTGATAATGGCATAATGCTAAAGAAAATGTAGCTTATTTCCTTTTATTTGATCATATTTTTTCAAGAAATTAACGTATCTTTGTAATATAAGATTCTAATGAATAATCATGAGGGAAATCAAATACATATGTATGAAAATTTTCCCTTATATGAGAGAGAGAAAGAGAGAGAGAGAGAAATACGCCAAGGCACTCCAGCAATTGGTAATAAGCCCTCCCTTGCAATGGATTATGCCCCTTCCTAGGAGAGGAAAAGTACCGTGTCCTGTGTGGGAAAAAAAACAAAGTTATCCAGATAGTCACACTCTTCCCATGGAAATAAAGGAAACTGACTTGCCGAATAAGCCAATAAGATGATACGTGCACTCGTGCAGTGCATCTGAAATAACACATTACTGCAGGTTCTATACATATGGTAACTGCCCAAAGTAGCAAATCTTTGTGATGTTTTGAGTTCTGTAAAGATAGATGCAGTACTATTCTATCATATTAACACCATTATGCTATTATAAGCAGTTATTTTTACAACAACAGGGAAGATGACAGGACTTGAAGCTTGAACAAGAGTGGAGCAGGCATTCAAGATACTTTCGTTTTGATACTGCATCAAGTAATGGCCTCCATCACTTCCATTGCCTGCTTCAAATCCGGTCTTGAGATAACAAAAGCAAGTGACATAAATGGAATGGTAATGAAAGCTTCTGCAGTTACATGATTCAGTTGGAAAGAAAGCTTGAATTGCCATCGGATAGTTGATCTGACCTAACACCTGTATGAACTATTTTAGAATCATCATCTCAATGTGCAAACTTTTCGTTGTTTACTTGGTGGATGGCAGTACATACCATCTAAATGTATTTTCCTTTGATGGAAAAAGGTTCCAATCAGCCTACCACTTTGAACCTATAAGTTTGATATAAAGATTACATGTCACTTATTTTTTAATTGTTAATTTTGTTTGTCATACAAATTAGTGTTTAATTGCAAATTTTAACTGATATAGTACATTTTTTATATCCTTATTTTAGCTTTTCATTTATGCTATTTTTACCTATTTTTGGGGGTTTATTGGAAATATCCAAGAAAATGTCAACAAGAATTGCTACCTAAATTCATTAGACTCATTTGACTTTCCAAACTCTTCAAAACCAAGATCAACCTTAATTGTGCCTCTACCACTTCTTACATGACAAACCGATGTAGATGGAAAATTTTCATAACCACTACCCGCTGAGAATGATCTTCACATGCTACACTACCTACATGGATACTTGCAAAACCATGAAATGTCACTCTTGGACATTCTTGAGACCGAGCCTGACACTGACATGCACAGGTACATGCTTTTTGAAATACAGTCTCCAGAAAAATATACACGTCTCTTGGGATTTTCTTTTTGGAAGCTAAGTCTGCACCCTTTAAAACTATGTGTTCCTCTCTTGTCAAATAAGAAAAGAATCTCTTCCTCTCCCTTCTCCAAAAAAAGAAGGATGAGGAGAGGACTATGTGCCACTGTTAGGGACAGGGTTCTAGGTCATGGGTCAAGCTCATTTGACTGACCCAAGAACAGGTATAAATAACGGTTGGACAGCTGTAATTAGGGGATCGCAGAAGATATCGGGTATTCCTTTGGGAGGAGAGATTAGCACTGAGTGCGTGTGTGTGTGTATTTGGGTTTCCCTCTTGTAAGGGTTTATCAAGGTGTCAACACCCCAAATTTTTCCACATCAAAATTGAAGCAATGTGAAAATTTCAAAAAAGAATTGTGAAAATTTGCAATTTCAAAGCCAATTTCGAATCTAAAGAACAATTAGATTCAAATCGTGAATTTAACCCGATACACGAATCCCAATGCAGGATTACAAGTCCAAATTCAATTGCAAATGTCATTTGAAATCCAAATCCAATTGCAAAATGCAAATTTTGACTTAGGTCTAAAATGCTACGTGGGACCCACGTGTGGGCCCCACCTAGCCCGTGTGGTCAAGAGCCCCCCCAGGGGCCATGCCCCCTCCATGTCAAAAAAATAATAAATAAATATTTTCTCTCAAATTAATTGAAGAAAAGTCATTTTCAAGAAGAAATAAAGGAGAAACCTAAGAAAAGAGAGACATAATGTCTCTCTCTCTTCTTTAACCAGGTCCTCCTTAAAGAAAAAAATCATTTTCAAGGAAGCAATTACTAGACTGGTCAAACTCACCTAACCTACTTAATCCAAGTAGGTTTGACCCGGGTGCACTCAAATGTGGTGCCAATTCCAGCTAGGTTCGGTCACCATGGGCTCAACACAGTCAAAACGTAAGTCTGTCTCATGATCTAATTAATGGACGAAAATAGACTTTGACCGAACCAAACCCACTTTGACTAAACTCAGTCAAAGTACAATTTAGCTCAATTAAGAGCTTTCTTGACCCAAATTTATCAAATTACCTCAAATAAAGTCAAACTACTTGCAAATGAGCTTTGACTTTGGTCAATTGGTCGAAATTGATCAATTTGGACAATTTTGCCCTTCTGCGGTCAACTTAAACCTAAAATGGTTTATGAAAGGCAAATAAACATTTGAATTTGTCAAATGCATGAATCAAATACCAAATTTAAATTGAATTTCTCAAGTGAAAGTTTGATTCAGTTGAAATCCATTTTCAATCAAGTTTTGGACGAAAATACCCTTTTCGAACCAAATTTGATAAAATTTTTAAATTTTATTAAAATTTAAATTTAATTATCATAATTCAATGGCATTTGGAGCTTAGTAACTAGGTTTTAACCTTATAAGCTCGATTTGAAACAAAAAATAAATAAATAGTACAAAATAAGGGCAAAACCCTGTGCAAGGGCATTTTCGTCCAAAATTTTGGTCAAAATGGTCACCTAGGTCTGAACCCATGTTGACCAAACCTAGCCCAGCCCACCTAGCTCGTGGAAATGGGCTGAGAAATGGTCAATTAGAGCCTTTAAAGTCTATTTAACTCATTTTACAAGTCCCCAAGGTCTTAAGCAAGTTCCCAAGGTGAGTTAAGAAGGTGGTTGAACCCACCTCCTCCTCTATATAAACCTCCCCTTGACCACCAAGGGGGAGGGACGAAATTTTGGAGCATTCTATCAAATTGCTGCAGCCAAGGACCTAAGAGAGAGAAGCCAAGGAAGAGAGAAGAGGTTCGTCCAAGCCCCCTTCCCCTTTTTCTCCCATTCTCTTCTTCACTTTCTTCTATTCTCCCCATTGATTTTGCTAAGTTAGGGTGCTTAAGTGAACCCATACTTAGGATTTTCGTGGTGAGAAGCCCTCTTTACCACTCCAAATTCCAGCAAGCAAGCTATTTCTTATTCTAGCTTTGCTAAGCTTGAATCCACGGTTGGATTCTTGCTTCGGATTGCTTGAGTAAGAAAACAAGTGAAGACGAAGGACAATCATCAAGACCGACCGCAAGGTAAGTGATCTTAACTCACTTCTCTTCTACTTTAGCTTATTGTTGATTTATTTTAATTCCAGCAATTCATGGGAGGGTTTATTTTCATTTGCTTACGGCTGGGAATGATGTCCAGCTAAGGGAAACCTACGCTTCAATGTACATGTTAATGCATGCATATGTCGGTTTTTCTTAAATATGAACCCAAGTATCAAATTTTGAAATGGGCCCCAAGGCCATGTCCCTTTCAAAGGAATCAACTTAATACCATTTTGAACTCCCTACTATGAGAGAATCCCACGGTGAGAGAGTGATTTTGCTACATCACGTATGATGAAAATGCCTATAAGGGATGAATACGTTTTTATGAATGTGATCCACCATTGCATGGCGAAATGATGACGAATAAGCTTGAGTATTGTTTTATTTTCTTTCTTATTCACAGTCATTTTGATTCATGTCTTTCAATTTAATTAATCAAGGGTAGTAGGGAAGATTTGAAACAAGTTTTCAATCTTCCTACATAAAAGAACCCAGCCATGAATCATCATGATTCATGAGTCATGCGGTCCCTTGATAAAATTTCATTTTGAAAAGTAAGGTACGTATATGTATACATTGTTATATATGTACATATATGTATCTGATTTCTTGTCAAAAATTACATTCCTCCCTTAAAATCAGGTTGGAACATGTTTCCAAATCGGTTTTTAAGGAAATGGGCCATTTTTATTGATTTTCCTAGTGCAAGACTATGAATCATTTTCATTTCATTTTTACTTAATTTCAGCAAATCCATACGTAAGATGTATGTATGTTGTTGAAATCAGATCATGTTTCATAGGAATTGGTTTAAGAATGTCAAAGTTTACATATTTGAAATACCAACTATCCTAGAATCATCCAAAAGAGTTGACGATCTCATTACTATCAAATCTGAAATTTGAATCTATTTGAAAGACTTGTCATTTCCATCTAAGAAACAACATATTTATTGGAATCAATGTCGACAATTTTCAGCTATTTAAATCAACACAATGTCTGATTTTTAGCTATTTTGAGACAAAAGTGGATGTCCTCCACGTCTCCCATCCATTTCAAAGATTTAACTTGACATCATTTATATATTTTCACCATTTTGATAATTTTATGTCAAGCCTCAAGCTTATGGACTACATCTCTAATTCATGTGCTTAATCATATAATGATCACATATAGAGAAAGTCCTACATTTTAATCAATCTTCATGCATAGATTGTATGACGTGCAATACGGACTTTGAGAGATTATGGGGGAGTGAAGAATGTATGTTTCATATGAATGAATCTTGAGGAATTATGAGAGAGAGAAGAATAAATGTTCCATATAGTTTCCATTCTCGTTTCATGCATTCACTTTCACTCAAAATCAATGGCACCACATGCACATTCTCAAGAAATTAAGTGATTCAAATTTAAGTTGCAAAAAGTGACCAAGTCATATTGCAATGAGAATTTGTAAACCTCCCTTAACTTCAAAAGAAAACACAAGCAATGCATTCATAATCTTTTGGCCAAAGTGCATTTGAAAAACAACATGTTTTCTAACAATTTGGAACCTATGTTCTTTCAAAAGAATGAATTCTACAAATCGACAAAAGAAGAGTTCAAAATCAATTTTTATCATAAGATGATCATCATCATCTAGAGTTCACAACAAAGAACTCAATTCCAAATCTTCAAAAATCCTCAAGAATTATGTGTTTCAAATAACACCAAAACAAAGGTTTTTTAAACCAACTTGAAAACCCCCAATATTCAAATTCATTTATTCAAAAAAATGAATTTCGGTTCTTGAATCCAAAACCTCAATGCATAAGCATATAGGACTTACATCAATAACTCATATATGATCCAAATGATCCTTAGTCCTTGGTCTAATTACACCTGTTAAAGGCGGCAGGAACAAGGAGGTCGAAATGCGGTCCAACCGTTCCTGCCGCCTTTCGACCTCCTTGTTCCTGCCGCCTTTCGACCGTTCCTATATGCTTATGCATTGAGGTTTTGGATTCAAGAACCGAAATTCATTTTTTTGAATAAATGAATTTGAATATTGGGGGTTTTCAAGTTGGTTTAAAAAACCTTTGTTTTGGTGTTATTTGAAACACATAATTCTTGAGGATTTTTGAAGATTTGGAATTGAGTTCTTTGTTGTGAACTCTAGATGATGATGATCATCTTATGATAAAAATTGATTTTGAACTCTTCTTTTGTCAAATCATGTGATTTGTAGAATTCATTCTTTTGAAAGAACATAGGTTCCAAATTGTTAGAAAACATGTTGTTTTTCAAATGCACTTTGGCCAAAAGATTATAAATGCATTGCTTGTGTTTTCTTTTGAAGTTAAGTGAGGTTTACAAATTCTCATTGCAATATGACTTGGTCACTTTTTGCAACTTAAATTTGAATCACTTAATTTCTTGAGAATGTGCATGTGGTGCCATTGATTTTGAGTGAAAGTGAATGCATGAAACGAGAATGGAAACTATATGGAACATTTATTCTTCTCTCTCTCATAATTCCTCAAGATTCATTCATATGAAACATACATTCTTCACTCCCCCATAATCTCTCAAAGTCCGTATTGCACGTCATACAATCTATGCATGAAGATTGATTAAAATGTAGGACTTTCTCTATATGTGATCATTATATGATTAAGCACATGAATTAGAGATGTAGTCCATAAGCTTGAGGCTTGACATAAAATTATCAAAATGGTGAAAATATATAAATGATGTCAAGTTAAATCTTTGAAATGGATGGGAGACGTGGAGGACATCCACTTTTGTCTCAAAATAGCTAAAAATCAGACATTGTGTTGATTTAAATAGCTGAAAATTGTCGACATTGATTCCAATAAATATGTTGTTTCTTAGATGGAAATGACAAGTCTTTCAAATAGATTCAAATTCCAGATTTGATAGTAATGAGATCGTCAACTCTTTTGGATGATTCTAGGATAGTTGGTATTTCAAATATGTAAACTTTGACATTCTTAAACCAATTCCTATGAAACATGATCTGATTTCAACAACATACATACATCTTACGTATGGATTTGCTGAAATTAAGTAAAAATGAAATGAAAATGATTCATAGTCTTGCACTAGGAAAATCAATAAAAATGGCCCATTTCCTTAAAAACCGATTTGGAAACATGTTCCAACCTGATTTTAAGGGAGGAATGTAATTTTTGACAAGAAATCAGATACATATATGTACATATATAACAATGTATACATATACGTACCTTACTTTTCAAAATGAAATTTTATCAAGGGACCGCATGACTCATGAATCATGATGATTCATGGCTGGGTTCTTTTATGTAGGAAGATTGAAAACTTGTTTCAAATCTTCCCTACTACCCTTGATTAATTAAATTGAAAGACATGAATCAAAATGACTGTGAATAAGAAAGAAAATAAAACAATACTCAAGCTTATTCGTCATCATTTCGCCATGCAATGGTGGATCACATTCATAAAAACGTATCCATCCCTTATAGGCATTTTCATCATACGTGATGTAGCAAAATCACTCTCTCACCGTGGGATTCTCTCATAGTAGGGAGTTCAAAATGGTATTAAGTTGATTCCTTTGAAAGGGACGTGGCCTTGGGGCCCATTTCAAAATTTGATACTTGGGTTCATATTTAAGAAAAACCGACATATGCATGCATTAACATGTACATTGAAGCGTAGGTTTCCCTTAGCTGGACATCATTCCCAGCCGTAAGCAAATGAAAATAAACCCTCCCACGAATTGCTGGAATTAAAATAAATCAACAATAAGCTAAAGTAGAAGAGAAGTGAGTTAAGATCACCTACCTTGCGGTCGGTCTTGATGTTTGTCCTTCGTCTTCACTTGTTTTCTTACTCAAGCAATCCTAAGCAAGAATCCAACCGTGGATTCAAGCTTAGCAAAGCTAGAATAAGAAATAGCTTGCTTGCTGGAATTTGGAGTGGTAAAGAGGGCTTCTCACCATGAAAATCCTAAGTAAGGGTTCACTTAAGCACCCTAACTTAGCAAAATCAATGGGGAGAATAAAAGAAAGTGAAGAAGAGAATGGGAGAAAAAGGGGAAGGGGGCTTGGACGAACCTCTTCTCTCTTCCTTGGCTTCTCCCTCCTAGGTCCTTGGCTGCAGCAATTTGATAGAATGCTCCAAAATTTCGTCCCCCCCTTGGTGGCCAAGGGGAGGTTTATATAGAGGAGGAGGTGAGTTCAACCACCTTCTTAACTCACCTTGAGAACTTGCTTAAGACCTTGGGGACTTGTAAAATGAGTTAAATAGACTTTAAAGGCTCTAATTGACCATTTCTCAGCCCATTTCCACGAGCTAGGTGGGCTGAGCTAGGTTTGGTCAACATGGGTTCAGACCTAGGTGACCATTTTGACCAAAATTTTGGACGAAAATGCCCTTGCACAAGGTTTTGCCCTTATTTTGTACTATTTATTTATTTTTTGTTTCAAATCGAGCTTATAAGGTTAAAACCTAGTTACTAAGCTCCAAATGCCATTGAATTATGATAATTAAATTTAAATTTTAATAAAATTTAAAAATTTTATCAAATTTGGTTCGAAAAGGGTATTTTCGTCCAAAACTTGATTGAAAATGGATTTCAACTGAATCAAACTTTCACTTGAGAAATTCAATTTAAATTTGGTATTTGATTCATGCATTTGACAAATTCAAATGTTTATTTGCCTTTCATAAACCATTTTAGGCTTAAGTTGACCGCAGAAGGGCAAAATTGTCCAAATTGATCAATTTCGACCAATTGACCAAAGTCAAAGCTCATTTGCAAGTAGTTTGACTTTATTTGAGGTAATTTGATAAATTTGGGTCAAGAAAGCTCTTAATTGAGCTAAATTGTACTTTGACTGAGTTTAGTCAAAGTGGGTTTGGTTCGGTCAAAGTCTATTTTCGTCCATTAATTGGATCATGAGACAGACTTACGTTTTGACTGTGTTGAGCCCATGGTGACCGAACCTAGCTGGAATTGGCACCACATTTGAGTGCACCCGGGTCAAACCTACTTGGATTAAGTAGGTTAGGTGAGTTTGACCAGTCTAGTAATTGCTTCCTTGAAAATGATTTTTTTCTTTAATGAGGACCTGGTTAAAGAAGAGAGAGAGACATTATGTCTCTCTTTTCTTAGGTTTCTCCTTTATTTCTTCTTGAAAATGACTTTTCTTCAATTAATTTGAGAGAAAATATTTATTTATTATTTTTTTGACATGGAGGGGGCATGGCCCCTGGGGGGGCTCTTGACCACACGGGCTAGGTGGGGCCCACACGTGGGTCCCACGTAGCATTTTAGACTGAATGAGATCCAATTCTTGGATCTAAGTCAAAATTTGCATTTTGCAATTGGATTTGGATTTCAAATGACATTTGCAATTGAATTTGGACTTGTAATCCTGCATTGGGATTCGTGTATCGGGTTAAATTCACGATTTGAATCTAATTGTTCTTTAGATTCGAAATTGGCTTTGAAATTGCAAATTTTCACAATTCTTTTGTGAAATTTTCACATTGCTTCAATTTTGATGTGAAAAAATTTGGGGTGTTAACACAAGGTTAGCAGTGGCTAACAATAGTATCAGAGCTGGGCGTCTTCCTAACCTAGCCAGACCAGAAGTGCCAGCTTGTAAGGATCTCTCATGTGAGAATCAAACAGCTCTTGAATCCTTCTGCAACCAATTGGATGAAGAGCACCAAATGATGGACCATTACATGGAGGTGATGGAAAGGAGCGTTGGGAGGATCAAGCAGCCCCTGGAATCCATGGATCAGGGATTGGGAGTGATAATGGCCCAGCAAAAGGTCTTTGGAGGTTTGCTGGAACAGTTGCTCAACAAAGTAATTGGCAGGGTTTTAAATAGTACAGTGAACGTTCCAGAGTCCTCATACAAGGACGGAGAACAAGTAGCACATATAGCGGCGGCCTCTCAAGATGAAGAAATGGTTAAGAAGGTCTTCCATCAACTCGAGTTTTACGATAGCGACTGTAATTCCCTTTGTAAAGAGGTCGTGATGCAAGGGATTACAAGAAGCAAAGAAGAGGACCTACAGAAGCTCACGCCAACATTCAAAAGGCAAGGTACACATACATTTTCTGATGTTTCTGTTGCATCTTCGTATCAGGATAAAAGAGTGGTAAGATCCTCTAATCATTCAAATGAGGGGAGATCAGCAGAGCACCAGGTCGCTCTGGCAACAGCCTTAACACTGGAAGGGAAGGTATGTGAGGCAGCAAGTGATTGATAGGATATTGCGGCAATTAGAAGAACCCTGACCAGAACTGGCAGAAAGAAGAATGCGCCAAGAACGCTGACCAGATTCACCGCAGGCAGGAGGAAGGAGTGGAGGAAGAGAATGGACAGAACTCAACCTTGTTGGGAGCAGGAAACCATGAGGACGTCGACCCTGGAATGTCTACCGAAAGGCAGAAGTTGGGTTTAAATGAGAAAAAGGGGCGGCAAGGTGGGCTGATGCAGGCAATCCCTTCGTCCCTGCCATAGGATGCAAGGATGGTGACACTAGAAAGCAAAAAGGGGGCTCAGTAAACCTGAGAAGCCCCATTGGAGTCGAGCCACAGCAGCAAGCATCATCGAGCACTCGATTGGGGCAGGTAGTGCCGACTCGTTCCAGGATGGAGGTATTGAAGGGACGGCAATGGAGTTTGAGGAGCAGAAGAGATACTTGACTAAGAACAAAAAAATGCTTGTCGAGTCCTTGACGGCACCAGTCCTTCCACTGAAGGAAGCAAACAAGGATCCTTGGAACAAGGATCCTTGGAACAAGGAGCGCGAAAGAGTCACCACTGACGATACTAAAATTGGTGAGCGTAGGAGTCCAGCAGCACATGATGTTAGCTATCCAAGGAAGATGGCTCAAGTGTGGAGTATTCTGCGTATGGATGCCCCACAATCTACATTTATCCAAATATATGAAGTCATTTTTGGGTTGACGGCACCAGTCCTTCCACTGAAGGAAGCAAACAAGGATCCTTGGAACAAGGAGCGTGAAAGAGTCACCAACGACGATACTAAAATTGGTGAACGTAGGAGTCCAGCAGCACATGATGTTACCTATCCAAGGAAGATGGCTCGAGTGTTGAGTATTCTGCGTATGGATGCCCCACAATCTACATCTATCCAAATATATGAAGTCATTTTTGGGTTGGGTGAAAAGAGATGTGCTGTGTCTCAGGTAACTTACTTGCTTTTGCTATTGGAAGGTTATCCATTGGATTCACAATCAAAGGCACTTCAGAAGCACCTTGCACAGCAGGCAATAACTTCATTTTGTGGATTGATGGAAAGTAGTCTCAGACTCCAAGGAAAACTAAATTTATCAAGAGTTTCAGGTTCTGGACTGCTTGGAGAGCCACTGTACACTATCTGAAGCACCTTGTCATCACCATGTCAAAGGTTCTGCACTCACGAAGTTTATATACCACAGATTTTGAAATTCACAATAGCTATTGTTAATGCCTTCAAGGAGTGTAACGAGAGTTCAGAAAGGGCATACTCTTCAAGACATTGATGGTGATTTCAAACACAAAGAGTGCATACTCTTCTCATGACATAGAGGGAGTTGTATTAGGTTTGCAGAAGTTGTTCGCAACAGATTTCACAGATTCAGACAAGTTCTTGGTTTTTATTAAATCAGCTTTGCCTTCTTTTCTGGCTGGACTTGGTCATATGGAAATCACGGAAGTGCAGTTAGCTCTGCAATCTGGGAGCTATATCATTGCATATTCAGAATGCACCACTGGCCATTACCTCATTTGGCACTTTCAGCATTTGGATATGTTTCTGCTCAAACCACTTGCAACCAGCTATGGAGATTTGTACTACAAGATGCAGAACTTTCGTTTGTCAAGGACATAGGGATGGAGGCACCTAAAGAGAGGTTTATGTCAGAGTTCAAGAAATGTGCTGACGAACTAGCTAAGGGCTGGATAGGTGGACTTGCTGGTGTCTTCGTACCAGAATTCAGACGACAAGGAGTGTTCATCGCAAAAATGAAAATGAACTCTCTGTCGATTGAACTACATGGTGATGAACTCAATGTCGAAATAATTCAAACCTTATTGAAGATGGAACCAACTTCTGAAGAAGAATCTAAACCTATACTGGGAACTATCACGGCTAGGGTCTGCTGAATGGTTTCTTGAGGCATCGGTGGGCATACCTTTTGCCTTTAAGCGGCTTGATGCATTGTTTTTTTATGTGTACTCTTGGATAGGAAATGACTAACATTAAAGCATCCTTTACTACTTTTAGAGGCAGCCTGTGAAGAACTCAAAGGCAATCGTTTTTTTAGGAAACTCCTGGGAGCTGTTCAAACATCTGGAAACTGCATGAATGATGGGACCTTCTGTAGCAGTGCTCAAGATTCAAACTTGATACATTATTAAAATTGGCTGATGTAAAGATGGGAAAACAACTCTGTTGCACTTTGTTGTTCAAGAGATCATGCAATCTGAAGGTGTCCGTGCAAGCAAAGCAACAAAAGAAAGTGAGAGTATGTCTACCCTGAATTCTGAGGAAAATTAAGAAAATGCACCCTTTGAGACGGAAGATCATTTCCGAAGCTTGGGCTTACAAGTAGTATCTGGGATTGGGAATGAGCTTGAAGATGCGAAAAAGGCAGCTGTTTGATGCTAACATGTTAACAAGTACAGCATCAAAATTTGGTGGTATGCTGCTAAAAACAAAGAAATTTTTGGACTCAGGGATGCAATTCATAGAAGAAAATCATAGAAAAAAATTACACTTCATAGACTCTTACACATTTTGTAGAGCATGCAGAAAATGAAATTACATGGTTGCAGTCTGAGGAAAAAAGGATATTGTCGCTGGTGAAGGGAACAACAGATTATTTTCATGGAAACGCTGCAAATGATGAAGGTTTAAGGCTGTTCATCATAGTTCGAGACTTTTTGCGTATGTTGGATAAAGCATGTAAAGATTCCATGAACCAGGCCACTGGCTTCAATTTATCTATGGAGCTGTGTTGTGCTAATGGTGAGGAAGATTCTGAGCCTGAGAAGCAGATTTTCAAGAGTGCACTCACACTATCAGGATTGCTGTTGAGACAGGTTCTTACAGTTGGTGGACCACCTTGTCCAGCCGAAATCAAGGAAACAATTTTCAACGTCTGCATTCATTTTCCATGCTCACACCTTGAGGATAAGGTGTTTTTCAAGGGGGAAGCATTGTTAGGGACCGGGTCCTGGGTCACGGGTCAGGCCCATTAAACTGACCCAGGAACAGGTACAAATAAGGGTGGGGCAGCTGTAATTAAGGGATCGCAGAAGATATTGGGTGTTCCTTTGGGAGGAGAGACCCTAATCTGGAGATTAGAGCTGAGTGCGTGCATGTGTATTTGGGTTTCTCTCTTGTAAGGGTTTATCAAGGTTAGCGGTGGCTAACAGCCACCTTCTCCTATGTCATATATGTGCAAGGTGCATGTCTGACTGCGACATTCGAAAAAAAAAACATGGGTGCACCATTACATATACATTATTGGGACTTATTTCTTGAACCCCCCTCTTTACTCTCTCTCCCTTACCTACACGTTTATTCTCTCTTTTTTTTCCTTTCCATAACCATTTTGTCCACCCAAGTATTGGTGAATCATAGGAAGGGAAAGGGGCTTGAAAATCCAGTCCTATTTTTGGAAAGATTTTACTCAATTCCCATATAGTTTTAAAATCTTGTATCAATTTTAAAAGAAAATTTTCTGTGAATTTCAGAAAGAACTTTCCACAAATTTTCAAAAGTTTTATTGTAAATTATCAAAAGTGAGAAAGTTTTATAAACCGTATAAACTTATAGTCTTATTTCTAAATTATGAAAATGAAAAAGGCTTAAAACCAAAAAGAGAAAGGAAACTCTAATCCTTGTACAAATATCTCTCTTTCTCTACCAGTAGCTGTCCCTCCTCCACCTCCTTCACCTCTGCTTTATTTTTCTTCTTCTTCTTCTTCTTCATCCCTCAACCTCCTCGTCCTCCTCCTTTTCTCATCATCATCATCTTCTTCTTCTTCTCCCGTTCAGTGTTGATGAGCCCAAGGAGCAGCTGCTTTCACAGCGAACGTGTGTGGCAGGCTAAATGACACCACCATGTGACACAGATTTCCTCTCTCTCTGCCCAAGGTTTCTTTGACAGGGTGATGGAGGAGAAGGTGACTGCTTCCACTCTTTTTTTTCAGAAAGGATGTAAATGAGGCAAAGAGAAATTACCACCTTACATTTTTAGAAACTTCAAATAAGTATATATATATATATATATATATATATATATATTTATATATATCAAACACTTACATCTCTGACACGTTGTACTGCTTAAACATTGACACCCATGTCAGCTCCCATCAAAAGATAGTTTACATGATGATAACAATGCTTTGGCTTTAAAAATTCCTCCTGGTACTAGATTTATTCAAGTAGGAAAGAACATACAGCTTGTGCTTATGAAGTTGCAAAATGAGATTCAAGTGATGAACAGAAAATAAAGTATAATCAATTATACAATTATAAACGATAACCTGACAAAAGAAGAAAAGGGGAGCACAACAAAAATTTAAAAATATCCATTGAAGGTATTAAATTATAGAAGAGAATACATTTTCAAATTTAACTAACTATACCTAGTGGCACTACAAACAAAAGTACAGAAGTCCATAAGACAGATTGCACATATCAGAAAACGATGAAGATAAGTAAATGAAAAACATGTAAAGGAACTCACCATTCAGTATAGCCAGGATCTACAGTGAACCCATATATGTCAACGGTGTCACACATAGACAGTGCTAGTTCTATGGATTTCATTCCAGTTCCTTTGGCACCTCTACGCAAGACTATGCCTTGAAAAAGATATACTGGATTTGGAAGCATCTGCAATGTAGAAAAGCAAGAAAGTGCAATTTTAGGACATGCCGCAGAATCTGAAAGAAAGAAACTAAAAATGATTTTAGATAAATCTTTCAGAAGATCCTATAATAAGCAAGTGAGCAATCAGAGAACAACAAACCATTACTAGGATAATAAAAACAAGTCAAAATTCATGGAACCATGAACAAATAAGTACTGACCGAAAAGCTTAACTATAGAAGCAGTAATTTTAAATTTTTACCTCAATCATTGTCTTGAAGGCCCTATGCATCACACTCTTAATTATAAAAACCTCATCAGCTACAGAAAAAAATGTAAATATGTAAGCTGAATTGTTGAAGTCTAACAATCCTTCTAAAACTAAAAATCCATATGACACAAGGGAAACATCCAAGAATTTAATAAAACATGACAAATGCATGTAACTGTAAGAAATTGAAAGTCATATGTCCACTTGATGCACAGCACATTCTTGAGCATGGTTGAGTATTCAGATGGATCTTTTAGACTCAAATACATCTCGGAGTTATAAAAACTCCAATGATGCCCTTGAGGATAGTAGAAGTCCTAGGCAAGTCCTTGAGCTAACCAAAACTAGAACAATAGGAGCAGGATCTGCAAAGTCATCAGGCAATAATTTTTTGCAACATGTGGCACATATCCCTAGGCAGTGGCTCATGGTGTTTCAGCTTTTGCAATCTAAGCTCCAAATGAAATAATTACCTGAAGTGGCACATGGAAACGAACAATGCTATTTTTAGAAAGATGTTCTGGAACCCATTTGTGATGCATGATAGCACTTGCAGTTAGTCGCAAACCACCAAGGGTATTTGCAATGACAGCTGCAATTGCACCAGCGCCAGTTTGTTCTTTGCCAAGCCGCAGAACGTAATACCCCTCAGACATTGCCAAGTTGTTATGACTTTGCAGCAGAACACACTGCAGCGACATCCAAAAATGGAAAGATGCTCTTGATACTCATAAATCTGCTCACAGACAAGCGACAACCACCAAACCTTTTCCAGCACTGGCACATGCCAGGCCACATCAGTCTATAGCATAGTAAAAAAAAAAATTTCTCGGTTTTTAAACGGCAAGGTTTTTCTTGGGTATAATATGGCGAGGTTAAAAAAAAGGGAAAAGAACAGGAAAATACGGTTAAATTTTAAAAAATTAAAAAATCTAAAAATGAAAGGAAAATAAATAAGCGAGAAAGTAATAACACAAACATAAAAAAAATAAGTATAGTTGCAACAAATAAAAATGAAAAAAAAAACAGTTTGACATTAAAAAAATATGAAAAAAATGAATAAAAGGAAAAAGGCACAAAAACTTGTTTTTTGCATTTTTTTCATTTCAACGTGTTTTTAAAAAAAAAATGACGTTTTTTTTAATTTTTACAGTTAATTTATTTATCACGTTTATTTCGTTTTTTTTTTTTGAAAAAATGCATTTTAACAGACCTATTTTTGGGAAATTTCTGCAGCAGCAGAACATATAATGTACATGGCAGTTGTTTGGCTGTTTATAGGATGCAGCCCACACACCAAACACTGCCCAGTTTCCTCCATAAAAGGATAGCCCAAGGCCATTCACAATCCATCCCTCATCCTCTACCTTCTTTCAACATGTTTTTCTTTCTCTTTCCCTCCCCTCCTCCTCCACCCCACACCCTGCGCTGCCGCGCAGCCTGCCCCCATGCAACTGCAGGCCGTTTGTCCTATTCTTCCATCTCAACTTGTCAAGTATCCATTCCATGAGTTCCTAAACCCACTTGTTCTATGTTTTATTGATAATTTCTCTAAGTTCACCTAAATTTATTTCTTAAAACATAAATGTGAAGTATTCTCAATATTTAAGTAGTTCAAATCCTATAAAAAGAGCAGTTTGTTTTATTAAATAAAAGTCCATAGAAACATAATAACAGTGGATACAAGTTCGTATAAGTACTTCAAGTGATATGAAAGTTAAAAGATTAAACGAAAAACATCAAGCTGAAATCATAAAATTTGAATTCTTAAAAATGAATAACAAAATGAGAATTACATGATCAAACAATTTACTTGAAGACCAAACTTTAGTATTGCATTGGTTTCAATATGTCCATTTATGCACTATCCTGCTGAAGACATACTCATTGCCATATCCACTTGCTTTAGGAGTTATTCACTAGAAGCAGTGCATGGGTGTTTGTATTAGTTCATATGTCTGGACAAATGTGCACGAGTTTTCAAGTCAACACATATAGGCTATAGCCAGTTAGATGGTTTGGGTTCGTGTACTTTGAGACCAAGTCCCTAAATTAGGACAAAAACCAATGAGTCTTGAGTTATTCCTCGTTGAAATTGGATCTACTAACTATCTAAAAAAGTGAGGCTTTTGATATCTTCAGTTTGAAATGTTCAAGTAAGAAGTCATGCAGAAAGGACCTCCTTTATCTCCAATTGAAAAAGAAACACATTTTCCTTCGATCAACAGAAAAAATAAGACATTCTCTAGGACATGACTACTTGGCATGGAGAACATGGCATTTTGCAGCTTTATATCAATTATATTGAAATTTTTACATGGAAATGGTGTTCTCACCAGAACCATTGGCAACAGCTACCATATTTTGTGCAACACCCCTTGCTGCTAAGCGGAAGTCCCTCTTCAAACCAACATGCTTGGCATATTGCTGCAATTAATCCATGAATAGTCAAAAGTTATACATTGAGTAAGGTAAACATGAATACTATGTCCAGTTTTGTTTGTGGTCCATTGTTTGCATTGAAAATAAAACCTATCAAATTTAAAAGTTACTGCAAGGAGGCCTGCATTGGTGTATAGAAGTTTATATAATTAGGGTGGCAACCTCCAATGTCCCTGTAATATGAGATATGATTTCACTTCATGACTCCAATCTATGTGAAAAAAGAAACAATTAAAACATTTGAGCAAACACAAGTCAAATGTAGAAATAAAGGAAAGGACAACCATGTAAACCACAGCTGCACTGGACTCATATTTCCTAATCCATAGTGCAGAAATGATTAATGTTTATTGACTAACATGAGCAAGAGAAACAACATAAAGCCTTAAACCCAACCTTCAAGCTTCCCTAGTAGATGATTCACCCAACAGAAAACAGCGACAAATACCAGCAACGTTTTATAAATACATGGTTGTGTAGATATATGCTGATAAAATATCAGAATGCAGCAACCCTCAATATCACCCACATTTAAAATAACATACTTTTTTTATCATAATCTTGGCAAAAATGCATGATAACGTTAATTTTTAGCTTACTTCAATATAGTTTCATTACATTTACTTTTTCAATCTTTGTTCCAAGATTTTACAGCTGGAAGCATATCTTTTAGTATTCGAACAAATTTCCTGAAGTTGTTCAATAATTTGTGCAAATATTTTTCAGGTTTCATGCACTCCTTTGGCTACCTTAAGGAAGATGGATCTGGTCAGTTAGCATATTGTTTTGTGCATCAAAAGGACAATTGTAAATAAAGAAATAAACTCAAAGAAAGATGAACATATATGCATTTTAGCTAATACAAAACAAACACACACACATCATATGTGATTGTACGAAGTTCCATTGTCACCAAATTCAGTTCATGAATTGAATTAACCAGCAAAAAACACAAAAGAGTTTGTGAACTGACTTGGAATCAAAATTGTTTATGAAATGTATCAAAAGGAACATGTGTTTTCATTAAAAAAATCAGAAAGCAAAAACCACAAAAGAAAAAGGAACACCTGCTTCCCGCCCGAAAGAACCGCTCACTAGCTAGCCTCCCTAGTGGGAGGGGGGCCCAGCCATAGAAAACCATGCCTTTCTTTCCTTCTTTTATCTGACTAGGTCTGTGAACTGAGTCATCTCATCCGAAAATTAAAAAAAGAAACACTAGTAAGATCACAAAAAGGAATTGTGTGCCCACTTGGATTGGACTTCGCATCAAATTGCAGAAGTTCCAATTCGATTTGAGTCTTCCAATTCAGGTTGATTCTCCTAGTCCATTGATGTGACAAACACCAGTCACACATACATACTCTGTAATTTCATTATTTGCTCCACTTAATATGAAAATGTGTGATCTACTTTGGGAACCTATTATATTATAATACACCCTAGTCCCCAACAAGGATTGTGTCATTTTCCTTATGTGGTTGTTTGACACTGCAGGTAACACCACGTTCGTCAGCATGCAGGGTTCTGTAATAAGTGGCTCTAGCGACATTCCATATCCACCGGATTATATATTCTGTCAATTCAGCAGGATGTGCAAATGCAGTGAGCCTGTTCACACCACAGAAAACAGGCATGCAATGGCTTCTAGGGTGTGGTGTCTATTCTGGGAAGAACAGGAACAGGAGATCAAAACATCTCCAGCATCCTAGGAATTGAAAAAGCTTGTTTGATGAGGAAGAATGTACAGAACAGAGAGGACATTCTGTGCCGTTGGACACATTTCCATGGTTTACCATAGAACAGTGAAAATGCTAAAAGGGTACTCCTAGGGTGCAACTGCAAAAGGACCCCTGTTCCTGCATTTGTTATTTGGGTGCACCCGCCCACCATGAAGGAGCACAAATTTCCCACTCTGCCAGCCTGAGAATCGATTAAACAAGCTCAAGGGAACCGTAGTATGATATGTCATATACAATACACTAAATTATATCGCTTGGATAGCATTGGTAGAACCTATTCAGATTAAGCGAGCGATACAATTGTGAGGTATACAGCTTTGAGGTTCACTATTTTTGGTGCTTGGCAACCAAAAGGTTGATCGGCCTCACGCATGTATGAATGATTCATGGGCATGAAAGAAAGAGAGAGAGAGAGATAGAGAGAGTGAGAGAGTGAGAGAGAGAGAGAGTGAATGAGAGAGAGAGAGAGTGAGTGAGAGAGAGAGAGAAACTTGTGCAAAATAAACACGCACTCGACAATGGAAACTACCTCTGTCACAGGTGCTTCATTTTCTCGGATAACAGCATCATGGCTATCAATTGCTTGTCCAAACTCCGTCTTCAAAAGATCTCCCGAGTTCCCAACAACTGCACATGTCTTAAACTGCCGAGGATAAAAAGGCGGCTTGGATGGCAAGATCATATTAAGATGCTCTTCACACAGAGTACGATTGTAGCATGTCTTGGCACCCCTGTTGCCAACCAACGGATATTCAAGCTGAAAAGCTGATTACATGAAGGTGAGGAGCTGCAGAAGAAATTAATTATCTACATACAGCTGAGCGATACGCTTTGCAGCATACTCGAGCCACCCATCAGGCCGGGCATCTAGATACTCCCTTGTCAAGATGGTGGTCATGTTACGGTACTGCGATCCAGAAAACCTTGTTACTTGTTCAATTCAGAAACGAGGGAAACTAGCAATAACGGGAAAAATTTTTACCTGCTCCCACAACAGAATGGCTTCACATACGTCATATCGGTACTCAAGTGGTTCATAAGTTTTGAACTGCTCATTGTACTGCAAAGCCAAGAGATGCCCGGACCATAAATTAACAAAATCCAGTCATCAAAATAAGAGAGAAAAAAAAAAGTTATTGATCGGCTTACCCAAGTGCTATTTGTACCTTCGGGAAATTTCAACACCAATTTACAGTGGTCAATTATGTGTGCCGTCAATCCAAGTCCTCTGCTTGCCTGGACAGAAATTGGGGCTTCATCATGCTCAATAAATAGGCCAAGTATTATTCAATCTTCATTATTGAGATCAAAATAATGGAAAGCAAGAACCATGTTTCTCCAAGTTTCGATTGAACCCAAGTCAGCAGAGATCACCTTGCATGGGTAAATACTCAACGGTTCCACGGCTACATAGGAATTAATCGAAGTGGCAATTTTCCAAAAATCCCCAAGTTCCATCGTGAACTTACGTAGAGAAGAAAACAAGAGATTTCAGAGAACATTAATTTGAACATATCCGGCACGTATAACCATATTAAAGTGATAGCAACTGGTGGTATCTATATGATCTATATTTTCACTTGTTTCATATATTTTACATGAACCAGAGAGCATATATGCTGAAGCTTTCCCCCCCAAAAAAAAAAATATATCGCGTGGGCATTTCCTGAGATTACCCTGAAGACGAGACCCGTGAACATGTATTAGCATACTAGGATAAGAAACGGAAAGAAAATCTACACTTTCTTACCGAATATGATCAAGAAAAGTTCCACTCTTTATCCAGAAAAAAAAATCATGATTACCCAATTTGAAAAGATATATATGAAACCATCCAAAAAATTTACGAGAAAAAATCGCCCAAATGAAGACCGTCCACAAACCAGAATTGCAAACTACAAAAACAGAGGTGACTGAGAAGAAAAAACACCAAACACAAAAAAGCAAGGATAAAAACCGACCACACACTGCTGAATTCTCGTCTGGAAATCACCAAGCGTTTGGAGATCCTTCTCACGAAGTTGGTAAGATCCTCGTACTCCTGAAGAAACCCAAGAATTCGGGCGACCAACATCAAATCAAGAAGCGGAGAGAAAAACAGAGAAAGATACAGAGACAGAGACACTACGCACGAGAGAATAAGGTGGTTTGGAGAAGAGTAACACAAAGCGAGAAGAAGAGAGCCAAGGAGACGAGGAGGAGGACGGTGGGTCGCCTGATCTCATGCATGGTGACATGCCGCAGCAGAGTGTCCACCCAAGATCCTGATTTCATTTTATTGGAAGATCCGATTCCATATTGAACCTGTTTTTCTAGGCTCCGGGACTTGGACGATACGGTACATTTGATGTACATGTGGCTCGTTGACAGGAACTGGCATGTGCTAGTAGCTTGAGCTCCACTCAATTACAATAATTAATATATATATATATAAAACTCATATATATATATATATACTCATTACAATAATATACATATATATATTATTAAAATATAAATATAATTGATTATAATATATACAAGCTAAGTAGGACCGACTGCAGCAAGCTCAATGCTCAATTTTAGGGCTCGAACCCTAACCGAGCCAAGCCATGTACCAAATGCTCCTCAGTGTGCCCACTCACTAAACACGAGCACTGGGTTATCGAAGGACGGACAAAGCTTAGATCCAAATTTTTATTGAAATGTAGAGTCTGATCCTAATTTAACAATTAGTGCTTTTTTTTTTAAGTGGATCCAACTTTGTAGAGGGTTATTTTTATAATTTTTTATTTTCGATAGTGTTGACTTAAACTTTAAATAATCTTTAAAAAGGACCCGTATCTCTTGTATCTATTTGAAATAGTCGACTTTTAATATTGCTTTTCATAGCATCTGAAACACCATAAAAAGGTGTGTTTTAGGAGATCTTTATTTTAATCAAACTAAAAATCTTGGTAACATCTTAGTAATATGTATTTTAAATTCTGCTACATGTTAAAACTGGTCCAACCTAAATACATTTAACATAGTGAGGATGCATAATAAGTCAGGCTACTCAACTTTAGCTTGACCTTGATTTGTCTAGGTTTGACTCCAATCGAATCTCAAACTCAACCAGTCCGAGCTCACATAAGTTCAAAGAATTAAAAAAATGCAGGCATTTAATCTCCCCAATTAGCTTACATAAAACACAAATATTCAGCTCGATTTAGATTGAAAAAGGGTATTAATGCAGAATTTATGTCATAGATACTGTAATCGTGGTTGGTCAAGCTACTTTTCCTTTCTACCAATTTATTTATTTAGTACTAAGTCTCGTGTTAGGTCGACTCTATCTTGACTCACTTTTAACTCACTTTTAGTAATTGAACCAAGCTTGAGCTGTGGACAGAGCCTGTTTATGTAGAAGAACCAAGTTTGTTCATATTTAGTACTTAGAAATTTTTGACGACTGAAGAAGACTAGTTTAATTCGCAAATGTGAAGGTGTAGTTCAAGAAATGAGAAGGGAGCCCGATTCAAATGAAAATGCCGCTTAAGATATGTTTGCTTACCAGATCCAAGGTGATTTAAGATCACAATAATCTTAGATTCTACTAGGATCTTAGTTTTTAACATATATGATGGATATGAAATCAACAATTAGGAAATCTATATTTGTTTAGACCATGAGTTCTATGAAATGTGGATTCAGATCTGCCTGTTGGCCAGTCGCGGAGCCAGCCAGTAGGCTATGGTCCCCTCATAAGCATGAAAAATAGGCATTGGGCCGGCCTGATAAGTTATCGGGCTGGCCAGACTAAGCCTGGTTCTATCCGATAAGATTTTTTAAATGTTATTTTTATTAATTTATGTATTATTATAATATTTTACCATGATTAATTTGATGTATATATTATTTTATATTACATATATATATATATATATATATATATATATTTATACTTGTTTTCATTTTTCATTTTTGTTCATACTTGGAAACTCAAATTTTCATTTTTCCATTATTGTTCATATTTTCAAGTTCTCTAGATTTTCTTAAAAAAAATCTTGATTGATACTGAAGAAAAACCTCACTGATAAAAACCCCAGGTCTATATATATATATATATATATATATATATATATATATATATATATATATATATATATATATATATATATATATATATCGGCTCGAGTTTCGCGTGTCGGATCAAGAAAAAAAGCTCCACATGTCATTTAAAAAAAATAATTTAACTTAGAAAAATTTTGAAAAAACATATTTTGGCCTGTGTCAAAATGTTGAAACTATAATTCGGCGGTTAGAAGCATTTAGAATGGAAAATCTATGGCTTTACCTCTGCTGGTGGAAGTTCTATTGTCATGTTGCATCATATGTCTTCATGAAAAATTTGTTGAACCTGTTTCTTTAACAACAAGGAACCCTCAATTAACTCTGTCAAAAAATATCCGATAAAAACCACGTTGATAATGTTTTAATTAATATTGTCACAAAAGTTATTAATTTGAATAAAACCGGTGGCAAAAAGATTCTGTCCACATGATGATACCAAGGATAATATACTTTCAAATGATAAATATTTATTTTATTTTCCTGTTGTTTTATTCTAGTTTTATGTTGGTCTTTTATTTTTTAAATATATATAATACTTTTTGTTCTTATTCGCAACTAATTAAGCTGAATCACCGAATCGGCATCTCGGGCAATTCGATACAGTTTCTAACTTTAATGTTATTTTAAGCAAAAGAGTGTGATTCATAAACAATTTAAAGAAAAATGCAATTGGATTTCAAATTGGACAACAAGATTTATTAAGGCTTCCATTGCAGATAGCATGTGTAGTTTTGACTTTAATCAAAACATGTAAAGATTATTAGATCCTATGAGAGGTGTGAGTGAATTGATGATTTTTGAAGGATGTGATGGCTTGTAGGAGGAGAACAATGAACATGCCAATCAACATCGAAACCACAATGAAATAACTAAGTATCGTTCTAAGGAAAATATCGGCAACGTTTCTTTCTGGGTATTTGCAGTAAATTTTTTTTCATAGAAAGACTTTGGGAAAATTTTCAAAAAATTAAAAAAAATATTAACTATTAGAGAAAAATAAAATAAATGCGACACTAACAATGGCAAAAGAAAAAAAAGCAAAAGAATTGCAAAATTTTCATTTTTGTCGAGGTTTTTCATTTAGATATACGAGACGTGCTGAAGAAATCAATTTGCATAAGAAAGAAACACGAAGACTAAGCAACACAAACTCTTCAAAGTGTTGTTGTTCCCAAGTGGACATGGACTATGTCAACAGATCGGATTCGGATCAGATATACCTTTTATTATGTCCGATTTTTCAGATATCCATATATTCAGATTCGGATTAGGATTCGAATTCGGATAAGAAGAAGTTTATACTATATCCGAATCCGACTTTAAAATCTACATCCTGATTTTTAGTTATACTTGAATCCAATCCGAATCCAATTTTTAGTTATACTTGAATCCAATCCGAATCCGATTTTTAGTTACACTTGAATCCGAATTCGATCTGAATTTTAAGTTATATCCGAATCCGATCCGACCGAATCCGATCTGAATTTTAAGTTATATCCGAATCCGATCCGAAATTTAAGTTATATCTGAATCCGAACTTAGAGCATGAGTCCCCGTGCAGGTGCAGCAACAAAAAAATTGCCTCCTTTTCCATTAAACTATTGATAAAATTATAGTTTGTTAATCATTAATTGTTAGTTTTATTATTTATAGATGATTATATATATGTGCGTACATGATACTATATTATATATAGTTTTATTATTTACACATGATTATATATATGCATAGCAAAAAAACAACCAGAAGTTGCTTGACCGGTTTGAAAGTCCCAGGAGTCAAAGGCCTGTTCGATTCAGAGTTTTATAAAATTGGTCATATAACTATAAGAATAGTAGGTTCAGTCAGCTAGTGTTTCACTCTAGAGAAAAAAGTTCACAAGGCTATTCAATGGACTTTGACACACTTGGCTACTTTTTAGATTGAAACTCTGCTTAATTTTACGTACATGATTTAATTTTTTCCAACTAAGTTTTCCTTTTGTTTTCAGAGTTATTATTCATTAACATGTGTAGAAATACGAACAAGAGGAAGACGAAGAGAAACAATGATCACGATGTAACGTGGAAAACCCTCAACACGAGAGAGAAAAAACCACGAATGAGGAGGAGTTGGTGCCCACTAGCCGCCAGACTCTCTCTCCCTTAAGATTATCATTAACCCTTAAGGATTAGGGTTACATGACTTAAGTAGAGCCCAAAACGGGCTACAAGGCGGGTCGGGTATGGATCCGGACCCGAAACACACAATCTATCAACACTCCCCCTCAAGTTGGGCATACATATCAAACATGCCCAACTTGGATACATTCCTCTCAAATGAAGCTGAAGGAAGAGCTTTCGTCAGAACATCAGCAGTTTGGTCTTCAGACTTTATGTAAGGTGAGATCAACTCTTTCGCATCAATCCTTTTCCGAATGAAGTGACGATCAATTTCAACATGTTTTGTTCTGTCGTAAAGAACAGAGTTGTTGGCTAAGTTGATTGCAGACTTGTTATCACAGTACATCTTCATAGGTCCTTCAATCTGTATTCCAATGTCAGTCAACAATATCTTCAACCATAATAACTCTGACACTCCCATAGCAACTGCCCTATATTCTGCCTCTGCACTGGATCTAAAGCAAACATCCTGTCTCTTGCTCCTCCATACAACAAGGTTTCCTCCCAAGTAGACACAGTACCCTGTAGTGGATCGTCTGGTATCACCACAACCTGCCCAATCCGCATCAGAATAGCCCTCGATTTCTACAGTCTCTTGTTTCACATACAGGAGTCCCTTACCAGGATTTTTCTTCAGGTAGCATAGCACTCTATCCACAGCCTTCATATGTGCATCGGTTGGCGCATGCATGAATTGGCTCAAAACATTCACCGCAAAGGTGATATCAGGTCTCGTGAGGGTAAGATAAATTAGCTTCCCAACCAAACGTTGATATCTTCCATTGTCTTCTTCACAGAGAGGCTCTCCATCTCTAAGACTCAACTTGTGCCCAGTGTCAAAAGGGATAGGAGTAGGTCTACATCCCAATTTACCAGTTTCTTCCAGCAGATCTAATGTATATTTCCTTTGGTTTAGTACAAGACCAGTACTAGACCTATCAACCTCCATACCAAGAAAATACCTTAGTTTGCCAAGATCTTTGAGGTCGAATTCGGTAGCCAGTAACCCTTTTAGCTTGATAATCTCCTCCTCATCATCTCCAGTAACAATCATGTCATCTACGTAGACGAGCAGGAAAGTAACCATGCTCTCCTTCTTCTTCACAAACAGAGTGTGATCTCCATTTCCTTGTTTGTATCCACAACGTATCATCACTCTTCTCAGTCGTTCAAACCACGCTCTGGGCGATTGCTTAAAGCCATACAAGGCCTTTTTCAGCTTACAACACTTTTCTGGTTCTTCATATCCTGGAGGCATATGCATATATACTTCTTCTTCGAGGTCACCATTGAGGAATGCATTCTTAACATCCAGTTGATACATCTTCCACTCATTCATCACAGCTAGGGATATAACCACCCTCATAGCCTTCATTTTCGCAACAGGAGCAAAGGTTTTCAAGTAATCAATTCCATATTTCTGGCTAAACCCCTTGGCCACAAGTCGAGCTTTATATCTTTCAACATTCCCATCTGGTTTGTACTTGATGATATACACCCATTTGGATCCAACTAGGTGAGCGGCTTCAGGAATCTTCACAACTTCCCATATCAAGTTTCTTCTTAGGGCATCTATTTCTTCTTTCATTGCATCAGCCCACTTGGAGTCACTTTGAGCTTCAGCGACAGTCCTGGGAATCACAACCAAAGAGAGAGTAGAAACAAAGCACTTGTAATCTTTCCCAAGTCTGGAATAAGAAACAAAATTACCAATGGGGTGTTGAGTACATGACCTGACACCCTTTCTCAGGGCAATGGAAAGATCGTCATTCTTCTTTTCAACCTCATCATGAGTCTCCACGGTCTCCTTGGTAGGACTTGGTTCATCCAGGGAATGAGTGGCATTGAGATTGGAAGTAGATCTAGCATCACAAATCATCACCTCTGTCCGAGTACCTCGTCTAGAGTAGAACTGTCCAAACAACTGAGGGCCTTCCTTCTCAATGTTATTGTCACCACTTTCCTCCTTCTCAGGCACATCAACAGTATTAAGTGATTCTGCTTTCTTGTAGTCCAAAAAATCTATAAACTGAAGTTCCTGTCTCTGAGAATACTCTTCTCTGCCCACAGACTGCTCCCCCTGAAGAGGATTTGCACCAAAGTAAGAGGCATGTTCCAAGAAGGTAACATCCCTCGTAACATAAGCTCGACCAGTAATAGGATTAATACATTTGTATCCTTTTTGCGTAGGGGAGTATCCAACAAAGACACCTCTGATAGACCTAGGATCAAGTTTCTTGACATTTGGACTGTGATCATGGATAAAACATACACAACCAAAAACACAAGGAGGAAGAGGAAATGGTGGACGGCTGCCAGGAAGCAACGAGTGGGGAGTCCTACCATTCAAAACACGACTGGGCATGCGGTTAATAAGATAGACACTAATAAGAACTGCATCACCCCAATAGTGTTTAGGAAGATTTCTCTGAAACAAAAGAGCCCTGGTGACATTAAGAAGTTGACGATTTTTCCTTTCAGCTACCCCATTTTGAGGGGGGGTGTAACTACAGGATGTCTCGTGAACAATCCTCCGTTGTCTAAGAAACTCCTCAACAGGCTGACACATGTACTCACGGGCATTATCGGACCTGAAAGTTTTAACATTCGCACCATACTGGGTATGCACAATAAGAATAAATGTCTCTATGATGCGAGGAACCTCGCTGCGGTCTTTTAACAAGTATATAAATGTAGCACGAGAGAAATCATCAATGAAAGTGATAAAATACTGGAAACTTTGACGGGTATGAATGCCCAAAGGTCCCCATATATCAGAGTGAATCAGGGAAAAAGCTTCATTAGCACAACTAAAAGAAAGAGGGTATGAAGCCCTTGGCAAACTGACAAACATCACAAGAAATGGAAGACAAATCAAAGGAGGAACACAAGTCTAGAAACAAATGTTTCAAAATCCCAAAAGGTAAATGCCCAAAACTTTCATGTCAGTACATAAAAGACTGAAGACAATCTTCTCTTCTCTTATCTGTCTTGCGGATCGCTGTCAACAGAGCAGTAGCCACACGTATGGGAAGACGATATAATCCATCAGAAGCTAAACCAATCCCAATCCTCTTCCCTGTCACCAAGTCCTGCAAAACACAACGATCGGCAGAGAATATAAGTTCACAATTCAATTCTTTAGTAAGTCTACTGACTAATAAGAGATTTAAAGGAAACTGGGGAACATGTAAAGCGCCCTGCACATGAAATTTGTCCAACAAGGACAGAGTGCCTTCGCCTGCCACACAGGTAGAGGAACCATCTGCAAGAGAAACACGTTCCTTTCCCGAGGACAACTTATACTCATGAAACAATTTTGGATTACCTGTCATGTGATGAGTAGCACCACTATCGACAATCCATTCCCCCACAGAAAAGTTACCTTGATTGCCAATAACCGCGAGAGCATGATTAGCTGTATTTCCCTATGAGGTCTCAATCTTGTTGACATCGATCCTGCCCAAATAAGCCCTTAGTTCACGAAGCTGGTTAGCAGAAATGGAGACTTTTTCTCCATTGGATGCTTGCACCTCAGACACAGGCGTTCTCCCAATCGAAGATCTCCCTTTGTTTCCCTTCTTTTCTGGATGAAGATCCCAACAATAATCCACGGTATGACCTGTCTTCTTACAGTGAGTGCACAGGCGAAGGGATCTAGACGGGCCGCCAGGACCACGACTCACGAGAGCGGATCTCTCGTTATAGGGCACAAGTTCCCTCTTCCCTTCTTTTGTAACAAGCCTCCTCTGTTCTTCCGCTTCAATACAGGAGTACACATCTTCAATACTGGACACCTCCCCTGAATTCAGAATCTGGCTTCGAACACCTTCAAACTCATCATTTAAACCTGCTAAAAAATAGGAACACCATGTTTTCCCATTCATGAGCAACATAGAGCGCCTGATCATGGGGACAATACCAAGGAATATCAGAATGATAGTCAAGCTCTTCCCACTTAGCTTTCAAAGCCCCATAGTACTCTGCAACAGACGAGTTCCCTTGTCGAATGCCATAGACTGTCTTCATTACTTGGTAAGTACGAATTGCGGTCTTCTTTTGGCCATACATTTGCTCGAGGACCACCCACATGTCTCTAGCAGTCTTCTTCCGAAGGATAAGGGGCTGAATATTGGCGGAAACGGAATTGACAATCCAAGTTTTCACTTGATTATCCTCAAGAAACCAAGTATGCCACACATCACTTGTTCTTGCTGGTTCGGGGTTGCTCCCATCAATATAGGCCATGCGACCACGGCCAGCAATCCCCATAGTCATAGCAGGCGACCACAAGAAATAATTCTCCTTGGTGAGGCGAAGAGTGATGACCTGCATGGGAACATTCTCAGTTCTAAAAGCCCCTATTTCAGTGAGATTGGTGTTGACGGTTGACGAGAAAGAGGCTGCCATAATCACAGACCAGTCTAGCTACGGGAGAAGCCCAGTAGGCAGCAAGGGAAGCAGGGAGCAACAGCACAATACAACACCAAAAAAGGCAGAGAGCAGGCAACGGACAAAACAAAGAACGCCTAAACCTCACCGGCGGAAGAGACAGCAACAGAGAGGCAGCACCGGAGAAAAAAAAACGAGGCAGAGCGGCGCGGCGCTGGGCGGAAACAGACCGCCGGAACCAGGCAGAGCGGCGCACCAGCGGAAGCAGACCGCCGGAACCAGGCAGAGCGGCGCGGCGCTGGGCGGAAATAAACCGCCGGAACCAGGCAGAGCGGCGCAGCGCTGGAAAAAGACACGGCGGTGGGCGATGCGTCGGATGACAGAGAGGAACGCCGCTGGACAGGGCGTCGCTGAGCAGGCCGACGCTGGGCGGAAGCGGCTGAACAGGAACGGCGCTGATCAGGGCGTCGCTGGGCCGGTCGTCGCTAGGCGGAATCCTGAGCGGTGCTGATCAGGGCGGCGCTGGGCGACAGACGAAGCTCGGGCACGAGCGTCGGGCACAGGCGTCGGGCGAAGCTCGGGCACGAGCATCGGGCACGGCCGATGAACAGTGCCGGGCGAGACGATGAACAGTGCCGGGCGAGTCAATGAACAGTGTCGGGCGAATCCTCCTCCAACACGGGCAAAAGACAAACCAGAAACGCCGGAACTTTACGGCTCTGATACCATGTAGAAATACGAACAAGAGGAAGATGAAGAGAAATAATGATCACGATGTAACGTGGAAAACCCTCAACACGAGGGAGAAAAAACCACGAATGAGGAGGAGTTGGTGCCCACTAGCCGCCAGACTCTCTCTCTCTTAAGATTATCATTAACCCTTAAGGATTAGGGTTACATGACTTAAGTAGAGCCCAAAACGGGCTACAAGGCGGGTCGGGTATGGATCCGGACCCGAAACACACAATCTATCAACAACATGTAATAATTTGATTTAAAATCACTTGTTTACTTAAATGTTGCTTTCATTTTGATTTTTTTTTATTATTTTGGGTATATACTTATATATCCTGTTACGTACCCACATCTTCTAAAGTTGTCGTGTCCGTACCCATATCTCAATTCCTATACTTCAACCATACCCATACCCATGTAACTTAGGTCTCAAGTAACATAAACCTTAAGAGGTCCCTGTTATTGAATACCAAGACAGTCCATCAGGTGCATATGACCCCTAGTGAGGTTGCTGCAACAGACTGGGTGGGTCGAACTCCCACAACGCACAACTTTTTGTGCTACAAAAAGTGGGCAGGGAGGGGTGGGGGGACACCGATATACAAATTAGAGTATAGGGAAAGTGTCATCTCGAGGCACCAAAAGTATGTCAAGTATCATGAGGGGATGGCAGAAAGGGTGGAAGCTTGGCTTTCAGCTAGGCTGTTGGATGCAATCCTCCTCCTGCTCACCTCACGCAAAAAAAAAAATCAAGTGCATATACAAATATGGTAGAAAAATTTTGCAAGACTAGTGCTGTTAGAACTTTAAAAAAGGTCATTTGGAAAAAGATGTTTGCATCAAACATTTGAGAGATGTGCAACCACACAACAAAGTAGAAGTTTCTCAAACTTGATAAAATTCCACTAGGTCCAGCCCTTTCCTCTAATGGTTGGTTTTGAGAGAGACTAAACAGTCTAAACCAAGTTTTCTTAGTCCACTTAAAGATCCTCCACTCTTTAAATACGAGAAAGTTGATAACATGACATCTTTCAAAGAAGTCCCCTCTAGTTAGATAGGTAAATAAATAGATAGATAGATAAACACAATAATGACCAAAGTTGCTTCAAAAAGTTCATTGTTCAAAAGATGCAGAAATGCCTGCCTTGAGATTGGTATGAGGCTAAGCAAGACTCATACTGCAGAGTAGATGCAAAACTCATCTAACCGAAGCATGCATATCTAATTAGAGGTTGAGATATTCAATATTGATAGTTTATATTAAGTATTAACTATGAGACAAAGCGCATAACATACTCCACACAGTAAAAACTTTACACTGCTCGTCATATACATTAACTGTATACGAGATAAATCTCCAATATAGCATACTGCACACAGTAAAAATCTCTTCATGTACAAAACCAATTTTCCCTTTTGCTAAAACCAATATAGTATTTTGCTATTTTTTTCTTTTGTACAGACTCTGAGAATCAAAAATTCGCAAATTAAGTAAAAGCTCATTAGCTTTCTGGCTGGCTTGAACTGGAATCATCATCTAGGCCTCCTAGTTGAATTGCAGGATAATAATGGTTTGGCAGTGTAGAGGGATCTTCAACGCAGCTTTAGACTTTCTAAGAAGTTGCTTCATGCAGAAGCAGTCCTCTGACTTCCATTATATGCACCACAATGCTGTAACAGTCATCTTTATACAGTTTTCCGTTTTTAATTCCTTCAAGCTTTCATTGGAGATGCCAACATTTGATTCTCTGTGTTTTCTTGTTCCAATTATGTCAAGTCTAAATGTCTAAACTTATGGCTTGTGAAATATATCCTATGGTGCCATTCCCTGCTGCAATACAAACCCCATTCTTTTCCTTACGATTCAATTCTGCTAAGCCAAAACAAGAAATTTTTGGTGCAAAATCATGATCTAGTAAGATATTCTTAGGCTTGACCTTCAAATGAACATTTCACATATTCAATTGCTTGTACAATTCCTTGTAAATGAACTGAAGTTCACTAGAGAACCATTAATTAGTCATGAATTCATATGCAGAAGTCCTTAGCCTTTGACGTGGTGCCCCAGAAAGAAAATGATGCTTCTGTGGCAGATCCTAGTTGATGATTGTCTGCCATCTCTGTAAGACTTCTTAGCCAGTTCTGTTGGTGCAAGAGTGCTGGCTTTTCACTCCTCTGAGCATTATGCATAGGCATCCTGCCCAAGTGAATGTTCAAAGTTGTTAGTCTTCCTCTGCTTTTCCTTGGTATCTGCATCTTGGGGGCCTGAAGGATCTACAGTCATTCAAGAACTGCTCAAAGTTACACGGTTTTTGTTCCTTCTTTGGCTTTACTTTGCATGCTCGCAAGGCAAGAAAAAGATTACTCCAACTTTCGAAGAAATTGCTTCATGCAGCAGCAGTCCTTTGACATCCATCAATTCCATCACTGTTATCTTTGTACAATTTCCCTTCTACAATTCCTTGAAGCTTTCACTGGAGATGCCAACATTTGATTCTCTGTGTTTTCTTGATCCAAATATGTCAAGTCTAAAGGTCTAAACTTCTGGTTTGTGAGAGAGATTATTCAGGTATCTCCAGGGAAATATATTTGATTGTGCCTTTTCCTGCTGCAATACAAACCCCATTCTTTTCCTTACCATTCAATTCTGCTAAGCCAAAACAAAAAATCTTTGGTGCAAAATCATGATCTAGTAAGATATTCTTGGGCTTGATCTTCAAATGAACATTTCATAGGTCACATCAATGATGCAGATATTCAATTGCTTGTACAGTTCCTTGTAAATGAACTGAAGTTCACTAGAGAACCATTAATTAGTCATGAATTCATATGCAGAAGTCCTTTGGGAGCCTTTGACACGGTGCCCCATAAAGAAAATGATTCTCCTGTGTGGCAGATCCTAGTTGATGAGTTGCCTGCCATCTCTGTAAAGACTTCTTAGCCAGTTCTGTTGGTGCAAGCGTGCTAGCTTTTTACTGAACATTATGCCATAGGCTTCCTGCCCAAGTGAATGTTCAAAGTTGTTATGTCTTCCTCTGCATTTCCTTGATATCTGCATCTTGGAGGCCTGAAGGATCTACAGATTCAAGAACTGCTCAAAGTTACACAATACAGTTAGAAATTCAAATAGCTAGGATTCACACACAGACACACACACATATATAGAAGCAACTAAATATTGACAACCAACTTTTGGGACGATTCAAACAATGTCCTTTCTCTTTCTATTAAATGCTTAGCGGTGAGCATTCAAGCAAAAGGTGATAGAAAGATATATCTTAAGCTGAGAAACCAAAAGTGTTGTTAATATTGTCCTGCATTGGGGATGTGTTATCCTACAGCCGGTACAGGTTTATAAATTTCTTTAGATTTGCATTTTCCTTAAATCAATATAAATATTTTAATTATTTTTCTTCAATTGAGAAAAATGATTAGAAATGGTGTTTATCGTTTGAGCAAACAACAAATAGCCACTCAACTTCAAAAGTCCATATATATGCCCTAAACTTATGGAAAAAAAATATCAAAGAGCCACCTATTGTTAGAAAACATTAATTTTTTTATATAAAAAATGCCTTTCTTAATGAACCATATATTCCTTAGCCCACCACCAAAGATATTATTCTTATTTTATACTAAAAAATTAATATTTTCTGCTAGAAGAAAAGTTGAGTCATCATTCATTGATGAATGATGAGTATCTACCACGAGAACCAAACCGCTCCGCCACCTTCTTCTCTTATCCTAGAGTCCATAGATGAGTCCGTAGGGGGCCCGTAGTGCACGTTAGCTACTATACTGGTTCCATACATTGGCACAAGGGAGGTAGGCATTCTGTTTAGGGATGTCAATATATCCTATTTGAATAGGATATCCAACCGAATTAATCTGAAAATTTCAAATATAGAAAAAAATTTAAAAATTTAGTACCCGATTAAGAAATCGGATCGGATTCGGATTTAATAAATGACATCCGGTTGGCTTCAGATTCAGATATACATAAATATTCGATGGATCAGATTCATTTCTAGACAAGCATCTTGTATCTAATGCTATTAAAATTTGAAAATTCAAAAAATTCGGTTCAAAGTTTGGATTTGGATTTTGGATATAAATATAAAAATCAGATTCGGATCGGATTCATATTGTAAAACCAGATTTTGGATTTGGATTCAGATTCGAATATCACTTTTTTTAAAAAAAAAAATTGAATATGTGAATATTCAAAAAGCGGATATGATTAAGAATATATACGATTAGAATCCGATCCATTGACTTCCCTATTGCTGCTAGAACAAATGAGCAGCCACCTACCAGCCACAGGCCCGCGCTGGCTCACCGAACCTCGTCGGTATAAGTTGAACAGTAATTTGTTATCTGCTCAAGCGGCTTTTTATAATCAGACGAAAAAAGGAAGACGACGATGCATTTTGGCAAGATCTTAACAGTACTTATTAACTATTTATACAGCATTTATATACTGAACTAAATCAACGTAGGATCTGGCAGTACAGATTAGGTAGGATTAGAAGATTAGGTGTAAGTAAGCGCATTCATTGTGGGGTTTGAACTTGTGACGTCCTGTCGGCTTTGCGAGTGGACCTCACCCCTTAAGTGGACAGAAGAAGTCATTTTCTCACCGATTACCTGCTCTGCTCAGTACTTCGCCGCCCTGTCATAAAGAAATTCGACCACAGCAGGATTGAGGATCAAGTCAGTGAGTACAGTAAATTTTAATTGAAATGGGAATCTAAATGGCTGCAAAACCGGGTTTATCGACCACAGTTGAAGCATGGTGGAGGCACTAAAAGCAGATTCTATATTTTAAGGGGCCGATGAATTGGATGGAGGCTTCAGTTCTCATCTGAGTGGTAGGATGAAATATTACTCCTACTCACTCAAGAATAGTTCAGATCCAGTGTAGATATCCAGACAAATCCAAATTCCTTTTGTCAGATTCGATGACCAATGCACCGGAACCAAATCTCAACTTGAACCTAAATCTGAATTCAGATGAGCTTTTGGGGAGCTACAGTATATCGAATTTGAAACCACTAAGATCTATGTTCTGTTTCAGCTGGTGTGATCTGACTCCGGAATGATTAATCTAAGCGAGCTCATTTTGGATTCAGTAATAACTAATAACCAGGCCAGGCCTGGCCTATTCAGTTTACTCTACAATGCTACTTGCACTCATCCCACCTTTGGTTGGACCTTCTTGTAGTAACAATATCATGCTTTTTGTGAACCAAGATCATGATCTATTTGACTATTCACATTGCTGAAAGAAAATGAACCAGTATCATGATCTTAGATGTTCCTGCCCAGTGTGAAACTTGGGAACCTTGAGTTATCTTGCCTGTGAAGGGAGAAGCAATGGCATAGGTGAGGCTGTTTGGCGCATGAAAAAGGTGCCCAAGATAATGAAATTTGCATTGTTGTTTAGTTAATGTCTGGTTTCTAGATCCCAAAATTTTTTGGGGACTCCAGCATTTGCCTTCACAGCATCAGCCACATTGATATAGGGCAATTATTGTTTCAGTTTGGGAAGTTTCCCTTTTAGGACCTCATTATCTATAATTCCAAAAAAGGAACCACTTTTTATGATTTTTGAAAATAAGGGTGTCTTCTGATTGAGCGGAGTATAAGTTATGGCCCATAACAAGGGGCCCATTTATAGACTGAAAATGACGAAAATACCCCTATTGACTTGGAAACTTCTTTACAAACGAAAAAATGGTATGACGAAAATACCCTTATTGACTAAATGGGAAACTTCTTTACAAAGGAAAAAATGGTATGGCTCAAAAATATTTCAATAAAATGTCCAAAAAACCCTTTTAGGTTTAAATTATGGGAATATGTTTTCCTATGTTACGACATAACAGAGAAGTAGTTCTCATTTAACCCCACCCTCTCCTCTTTCTTACATTTCTCCACTCTTATCAATTTCTAATATGTCACTTAAAAGGGTAAAAAGGTAACTTAATTATAATGAGGCAATGTTATAAGAAGATTGCAGCCATCTTTGAGGGATGTAGCGTATCTGTCAGACTGGCGGGTCGGTGATAACTTGGTTAGTCATTTAATGCTCATGAATACTACTTTTTTAGACTACAAACGGAGGTAGTGTGACACTCTAATTGACAGGAATATGATGAGGTCCTAAAATAGCATTGGGCTCTGGGAAAGGGGAAGGGGGAGGAGTTCGGCCTTTCTATGAGTGGTTTCTACTCACCCATTGGCCGTAGAAGAAGATTGCAACCAACTTTTTTTTTTTCCGGTCTCGTTTTTTTATGAAAAAGATGGTTTTATTGAAAAAGAAAATGTAGATCACTTTTGCAATTACAGGCAAAATGTTAGGCATCAAATGAAAATGTTGATTTGTTTGTCGTAATTAAACAGTGCCCTTAAGTAATTGTTTGAAGTGACCCTCTGTCTCTACTTCTCCATAGAGAGAGCAGCTACCATGCATTGATTATATAATGCACCGAATTTTTGTACCATAATAAATTAGCATTCTCTACATTATTGTGATATCCTGATTATATGGTAGTTGGTATTCATGGCTCATAATATATTCTTTCATTCAGAACAAGTTGGTCCCCTAAATGACTCTGTGGAGGTTGTGAGTGAATCTGACATGATACTTAATGTCTGATCCAAGTCTGACCCACCTTTCATTAGGGTTGTAGATGACTTAGGATCCGATTTCAAATCTGTTTAGTCAGATCTGGTAAAGAGATAGGATCTTATCATTGATTAGATTCAAATGCGTTAGGCACTTCTCCTTAGTTGAATCTGGGTTTGATTCTCAAATATGGGAGCCAATTAGTGCATGATCAGTATCCGAATTTGGTTCTAGAAATGGGGTATGCATCCGATCCAAATTAGATTAGGAATTCTGAAAAAAGCTGGATCCGCGGATCAGTCCCCAGTTGAAATTTTAGACCAATGATCTGAATCATGTGGTGGGTTTGCAATTAGGGTTTCACTATTGTAATTTTGCCCTCTACTAATGTTTTTTGCTTCTACAACGCCTTAGATTCTTATGATAAATTAACCTATATCAAGGTCCAGATTCAAAATCATTTATCATGATCTCCTTGAGAAGCCCCCCCTCTTTAAGAAAGAAGATCTGGGTCTGGAACCGGTACCATTACTTCAGGCCTACAGCCGTGTTACAAACGAAATCCAGTTAAGTGTTTGGATAGGACCTACAAAAGAGCATTTGATAATATGAACACTGCATTTTTGCAACATATGTTATTAGACCACATAAGCACATTTTTTTATTATAGAAAGCCTGATAATTAGCTACACTAATATTTCTTAGAAGAAGAACAGTGTATTTGAAACAAATGTTATAGAAGATTGTGTCCAAGAACACATTGTTCTTCCCACCACACACCTTTCTAAAATAAAACTGATAGATAGCCGAATATTTTCACGTTCAGAATAAGTTGCACTAATTTCTGAGTTTGAGGTGGAAGTAAAAGTGGTCTTTTCTTATGAAAGATATGGCAGATCCATGTTCAAGTACCTATTATGAGTCTTAGGATTGTGAGTGGCCTGAATTTTATCCGAAGGTTTTGTTACCTCAAAAGGGCATAGCTTACCTGGTTGGGTTAATGAGAGTGAAGGTCTCATGTCGTATATATGTTATATTCCTATGAGTGGTATCCTACTATGAGTGGTATCCTATGAACAAGGGTGGAGCGGGCCAAACAGTCCAACCTCGGATTCAGGTAGGGTCAAACTGAACTCGAATATAAAAAATATATTGCACAACTAAATTTTTTTAATTTTTTCGATGTAATTTTTTTAATTAGTTGGAGTGGGGCCATGGCTTAGGTGGCCCCCCCCTCTCCCTCCGCCCTGCCTATGAAGCAATATGAGGTGGGTCACAGCTCGAAACGGTGCACCGGCACTCCGGCACTACGTTCATACACTAATGCACCTACAGTTTTCTTGGATTTAATTTCTTCCAGAATGCCTGGATTTTGTTTGTAGATTTGGATGTGAACGGTTTTGATGCTTTTCTTAGTATCTGGTGTCTGGAGACGGGAGTTTGAATCGATGAATAACCTCTTTGTCGCCTCATGGAATGCCACAAGGCTTACAACTATCGTTAGTTTCCCCAGAGATTCTGCTGCAACATGCAACTGATAGAGTTGCTGAAATCGTTCATATGGAAAATTTCTGCTGCTATAAATTAGCTCCGCAGAGAAGATAGAGAAGATACTACAGCCTTGTATATCAAATGCAGGGGGACCGTGACATCCTGGGATGAGAAGATGCACACAAAGATGAAGGAACTGATGCACCAATAACTTTGCAAATTTTGCATGTTAAAATCAGTGGCAGTTTTTCTATTACGTTAAAGAAAAAATGAAAGTTGGTCATTGGATGCTAGCCATACACCATGCTCTTACTCTCATCGGAACTGTATAATCGTGTTATCTGCATCAAGATGCTTGTGTCTACCTCTCTATGAATGTCATATTTAAGAAGGTTTTGCACTAGCAGGAGTTAGGCAACTGCTACTACAGAACAAGTTTGTTGGAATAGATTAGTTTTAAATGTAAAAGATCCAAATAGACATTGCCGTAGGACAAACACATAATTCTTGTGCACTTTATAATATTGCAGTGAACGGAGACTGTGAACCCCCTCACTTACATTGTCATGCACTTCATATAAGCTACGCCTATATGTAATGGAGCCTGAAGCTATTTATGTTAGAATAACATTCCTGCAAACATTTTAAATTTTCATTTTCAGTTCATCAGCTTTAAGCACTTTGAATGTCTTTTACAGATACCAATTATTTTGATCATATTATGCACTTTTTTTTTCTATTTTGGGGTTTGCAATTACTGGTTTTTGTTTTTCTTTTTGTACTGTATTACCTATGTAAGGTTCAAGCTCAAGAAATGATAGTCTCATATGGACTGATGCTCAACTAGAATATCTTATAAATATTCTAGTTCAGCAATCACGACTATCTGGCATGAAGTTAGGCAGCAATTTAAAGCCAAAGCGTATAAGACAATTGAACAGAAGATGATAGAAAAGTTTGGGCCAAATTTCACAATCGAAAAAAAAAAAAAAGAAGTTGAAGATTACAAAAGCAGACTACAATGTGTGCAAGCAAATTTTGGCAACAAGTGGGTTGGGTTGGGACCCAACAAACAAGTGTGTAGATGTTGACAATGAAGTTTGGGCCGTCTACATTCAGGTAAGCTGGGGAACATTTAGTGTATGAAATTAATCATCATGTCAATAACATTATACAACATATGTGACTAAAATTCTAACTGCAGAAATTCCCTAAGAGGTAGAAATTCAAAGGAGGGCAAAAATGGAAACGTTATGAACAGTTACATGAAGTGTATGGCCAATCAACTGAGAGAGGTCGTGACAATTTTAATTGTACTTCATACATGATGACTGAAGACTTAGAGACTAATCAAGCACCCGCGACCCCTATAACCCATACACCTGGTTTTGGGGTAAATGTTTGATGAAAATGTATCTTTCACACAAATGTTGAACAGTAATTCTCCTATACCATCATCAACACATGTTCAACAAGAATCGGATCCTACCGCATCAGAAAGTAGGACCACCAACTCATCAAACTAAAGAGCAAGATTAATGTTTTGCATCTCAGGCTCTTAGTTCGTTCAATATTTCTTAAGCTGCAAACAAGTTGCAATTGATGTTGTTATCATTTACGTTTTAAGCAACTGATACACACACAGACACAAACACACCCGTATCATAAGCCAAAATGTGCAGTTATCATATTAAGATTATAGTTGTTGAATAACTAGGAGTTGATCTTTATGTTCATTACATCGCTGGTCGTGGTTTGGTAAATTGTTTATTATTTATCCGTGTGCTTAAGAAATTATATCAAAAGATTATGTAAATATGGAAATATGTTTCCTTATTATCAAACTAAGAAATAATTTTCTTGAAAATCTGGAAATATATTTCTTTATCATCAAACATAGAAATACATTTTTGGGAATATATTTCTCAGTCATCACACACACATCAAAATGAGAATCGAAAAGATTTTTCTCAATCCTTTATTCCAAGAAATATATTTCTAGAAAAATATTTTCAATTCCAAATTTCCAGGCCATCAAACGGGCCCTAATGTATCGCATACGCTTGTATTAAGCCTCAAACCCCTTAGCATTTGTAGTAGGCTATAACTTGGGCCGAGAAACCCACTTGTACCCTTGACCTAGGGATGATTTTGCGCTGGGGTTGTTGTCTGGCCAGGGAAAAATATTATAAGGCTTGATTATTTAACCAACCTAGCATCCCACTCCAAGAGATATTGGGAGGAGGATCAGCCTTCGGTAGTTTCTTGGTCACTACAAGGTCAGATCCTATTAGTTGGTATCAGATCACTATAACCCAAAAGCGAGACAATTTTCCCTTCGGTAGACGCTGTCACTATTATCTTTGTAGAATTTTCCTTTTCCAATTCCTTCAAGCTTTCACTGAAGATGCCAACATTTGATTCTCTGTGTTTTCTGGTTCCAAATATGTCAAGTCTAAAGGTATAAACTTCTGAGAGATATTATTTAGGCATCTCCAGTGAAATATATCTTATTGTGCCCTTTCCTGCTGCAATACAAACCCCATTCTTTTCCTTTCCATTCAATTCTGCTAAGCCAAAACCAGAAATCTTTGGTGCAAAATCATGATCTAGTAAGATATTCTTGGGCTTGATCTTCAAATGAACATTTCACAAGTCACATCAATGATGCAGACATTCAATTGCTTGTACACTTCCCTGTAAATGAACTGAAGTTCGCTAGAGAACCATTAATTAGCCATGAATTCATATGCAGAAATCCTTTGGGAGCCTTTGACACGATGCCAGAAAAGGAAAATGATGATCCTGTGGCAGATTCTAGTTGATCAGTTACCTGCCATCTGTGTATGACTTGTTAGCCAGTTCTGTTGGTGAGTGAGATATTATTGCGTTTGATCTTCAAATGAACATTTCACAGGTCACATCAATGATGCAGACATTCAATTGCTTGTACAATTCCTTGTAAATGAACTGAAGTTCACTAGAGAACCATTAATTAGTCATGAATTCAAATGCAGAAGCCCTTTTGGAGCTTTTGATGTGGTGCCGGAAAAGGAAAATGATGCTCCTGTGGCAGATCCTAGTTGATGAGTTGCCTGCCATCTTCGTCAGACTTCTTAGCCAGTTCTGTTGGTGCAAGAGTGCCATAGGCATCCTGCCCAAGTGAATGTTAGTTGTTGGTCTTCCTCTGCATTTCCTTGCTATCTGCATCTTGGAGGCCTGAAGGATATACAGTCATTCAAGAACTGCATAAAGTTACACAATCCTTGTGTTCCTTCTTTGGCTTTATTTTGCATACTCGCAAGTGAAGAAAAAGATTACTCCAACAGTTAGAAATTCAAATAGCTAGGATTTACACGCAGATATATATATATATATATATATATATATATATATATATATATATATATATATAAGCAACTAAATATTGACAACTAACTTTTGAAACAATTCTAACAATGTCCTTTCTCTTTCTATTAAATGCTTAGGGGTGAGCATTCAAGCAAAAAGTGATAGAAAGAGAAATATCTTAAGGTGAGAAACCAAAAATGTTGTTAATGTTGTCCTGCATTGCGGATGTATATCCTACAGCCGATACAAGTTTAGAAGCTTCTTTAGATTTGGATTTTCCTTAAATCAATATAAATATTTTAATTATTTTTCTTCAATTGAGAAAAATGGGAAGAAATTGTCAGAAAATGGTGTTTATCGTTTGAGCAAATAACAAATAACTACTCAACTTCAAAAGTTCATATATATATGCGCTGAACTTATGAAAAAAAAATATCAAAGAGCCACCTATTGTTAGAAATCATTAATTTTTTACATAAAAATTGCCTTTCTTAATGAACCATACATTCCTTAGCCCACCACCAAAGATATTATTCTTATTTTATACTAAAAAATTAATATTTTCTGCTAGAAGAAAAGATGAGTCATCATTTGTTGATGAATGATGAGTATCTACCACTAGAACCAAACCCCTTCGCCACCTTCTTCTCTTATCCTAGGGTCCATAGTGCACGTTAACTAGTATACTGGACCCACCCATTGGCACAAGGGAGGTAGGCACAAATTGCTGGTTAGGGATGTCAATATATTCGATTTGAGTCGGATGTAGTCAAGCGTCAACGGCTTTTTTAAATTACTTTCAGACGAAAAAAGAATGATGAAGATGCATTTTGGCAAGATCTTAACAGTATTTATTAACTATTAATGCAACATATATATACTGAGCTAAATCAACGTAGGATCTGACAGTACAGATTAGGTAGGATTAGAAGATTAGGAGTAAGTAAGTGCATTCATTGTGGGGTTTGAACTTGTGACGTCCTGTCGGCTTGATAATTCTTGCGAGTGGACCTCACCCCTTAAGTGGACACAAGAAGTCATTTTCTCACCCATTACCTGCTCCGCTCTGTACTTCGCCGCCCTGTCATAAAGAAATTTGACCATATCAGACTGATAAGATTGAGGATCAAGTCAGTGAGTACATTAGATTTTAATTGAAATGGGGATGTAAATGGCTGCAAAACCGGGTTTAAAGACCTACAAGTTGAAGCGGTATCCCGAGGTACTAAAAGTAAGTTCAATATTTTAAAGGGTCGAGGAGTTGGATGGAGGTTTTGGGTGGTAGAATGAAATACTCTTCTTACTCACCGAAGAATAGTTCAGATCCAGTGTAGATATCCGAACAAATTCAACTTCCTTTTGTTGGATTCGATGACCAAATCCAGTTCGGGCATAAATAAAAGCTATTTGCTTCGGAACCAAATCTCAACTTGAACCTAAATCTGAATTCAATGTCAAATTTGAAACCTCTAAGATCTATATTCTGTTTCAGCTGGTGTGATCCTACTCCAGAATGATTAATCTAAGTGAGCCCATTTTGGGTTCAGTAATCCCGATAATCAGGCCAGGCCTGACCCATTCAAAGCCTTGGGGATGGACCCAGTTTACTCCACAAAGCTACTTGCACTGATCACCTTTGTTTAGACCTTCTCGTAAGAACAATATCATGGTTATTGTGAACCAAGATCATGATCTATTTGACCGTTCACATTGCTGGAAGAAAATGAACCAGTATCATGATCTTAGATGTTCCTGCACAGTGTGAAACTTGGGAGCCTGGAGTTCTCTTGCCTGTGAAGGGAGAAACAATGGCATAGGTGAGGCTGTTTGGCAGCATGAAAAAGGTACCCAAGATCATGAAATTTGCATTGTTGTTTAGTTAATGTCTGGTTTCTAGATCCCAAAAATTTTTGGGGACTCCAGCATTTGCCTTCCCAGCATCAGCCACATATAGGGCAATTATTGGTTCAGTTTGGGAAGTTCCCCCTTTAGCACCTCTTACCTATAATTCCAAAAAAGGAACCATTCTTTATAATTTTTTAAAATAAGGTGTCTTCCGCTTGAGCAGAATATACGTTATGGCTCATAACAAGGGGCCATGTGTTACAGACCGAAAATGACAAAAATACCCCTATTCACTAAATGGAATTTCTTTACAAAGGAAAAATGCTATGGGTTAAAAAAATATTTCAACAAAATAACCAAAATACCCTTTAGGTTTAAACTATGGGAACATGTTTTCCTATGTTACGACACAACAGAGAAATCGTTTTCATTTAACCCCACCCTCTCCTCCTTCTTACATTTCTCCATTCTTAGCAATTTCTAATATGTCACTTAAAAGGGTAAAACAGTAACTTAATATATAAGCAAGATTGCACATAGGTACTACTTTTTTATACTGCAATCGAAGGTAGTATGATACTCTAATTGACAGGTATATGATGGGTTTACCTAGGTCCCAAAGTAACCTTGGACTAGAGAAAGAGGAGGGGGGAGGGTTTCGTTCGTTCTTTAAGTGGTTTCTACTATCCCATCGGCCGTTGAAGAAGATTGCAGCCAACTTTTTTTTTTGGGTCTCTCTTTTTTTTATGAAAAAGATGATTTTATAGAAAAAGAAATGTTGATCACTTTTGCAATTATAGGCAAAAGGTTAAGCATGAAATGAAAATGTTCATTTGTTTTGTCGTAATTACACACTGCCCTCAAGTCTGTTTTTGAAGTGACCCTCTGTCTCTTCTTCTCCACACAAGCAACATAGAGAGAGCAGCTACTATGCATTGATTATATAATGCACCAAATTTTTGTACCATAATAAATTAGCATTCTTTGCATTATTGTGATCTCCTCCTTGTATGGTAGTTGGCATTCATGGCTTATAATATATTATTTCATTCAGAACGAGTTGGTCCCCCAAATGACTCTGTAGAGGTTGTGAATGAATCTGACATTTTACTTAATATCTGATCCAAGTCTGACCCACCTTTCATTAGGGTTATAGATAACTTAGGATCCAATTTCAAATCTGTTTCATCAGATCTGATAAAGAAATAGGACCTGATCATTAATTAGATTCAAATGCGTTAGGCACTTCCCCAAAGCTGAATCTGAATCTGGGTTTGATTTTCAAATATGGGAGCCAATTACTACATGATCCGTATCCAAATTTGGTTCTAGAAATGGGGTATGAATCTGATCCAAATTGCATAAAATTGGATTAGGAATTCTGAATTCTGAATCATGCGGTGGGTTATGTATTGCAATTAGGGTTTCACTATTGTAATTTTGCGCTTTACTTATGTTTTTTGCTTCTACAACGCTTAGATTCTTATGATAAATTAACATATAACAAGGTCCAGATTCAAAATCATTATCAGGCCGGCTCGGGCTGGTTTTTTCGAGCCCGGGCCCGATCTGCCAGTTTTTTCGGGCCCAGGCCCAAGCTCGATCGGGCCGGGTAACGGATACCCGTTGGTTACCCGGGCCTGATGCCCAGGCTTAACAGAAAACATGATAGATAATTACACTATATTTCTTAGAAGAAGAACGGTGTCTTTGAAACAAATGTTATAGAAGATTGTGTCCAGGAACACATTGTTCTTCCCACCAAACACCTTTGAGCAAAAGAAAACTAATAGATAGACCGAATATTTTTACCTGAACTAAGTTCAGAATAATATGCACTAATTTCTGACTTTGAGGTGGAAGTAAAAGTGGTTTCTTCTTGTGAAAGATATGACAGGGATCCATATTCAAGTACTTATTAGCACTTCCCGGCCTGTCTAGCCCCAGTTGTCATATTATGAGTCTTAGGATGTCCGAAGATTTTGTTACCTCGAAGGGCATAGCTTAGATGGTTGGGCTATTGAGAGTAATGGTCTCATGTCGTATATATGTTCTATTCCTATGAGTGGTATGCTTTGAAGCAACATGAGATGGGTCACAGCTCAAAATGCTGCACTGGTACTACATTCATACACTGATGCAGCCCTAGACATATGAGGCATTAGAAAGGAGGGGGTGGCCTTGTCTTTGCCTTGGGCATCCCTATGTTTACATCTTGTGTAATGACCTGACCCACTTTCATTCTCGGCTTGGGCCTTTGCTTTGCCGAATCCCTACCCATCCCCTAATAGTTTCTGTTTTAACTCCAAAACAAAAAGTAAAAACTAGGACAACCAATCATTGAGCAATCCTCATTTAAACCCTCTAAGATTCCTTACAATATTCGATACGGAGTCTGATGTCAAGTTTTGGTGCATTTTGCTAGCTGTCACGAGTTCGACTAGTTTGCAACTCTAATCATGAAGTGGGTCCATTGGGGGAAAAAAGTTCATTGGTCATAGCTCATACGGTGCACTCTGTATTTATTGATCATCTAACATGCAATTCATGGTTTCAAACTCTTCTGCAACATGAAATCTCACCCACCACAAAACATGATCACCCCCAGCCAGGGGCGTAGGGACATGGGGTCTCCGTGGGACATATGCCCCCATAGAGCCCATTCTTTGAAACATTAATTTAGTATTGAAATTTATGTGAACTTGTGTTTAATTGTATGAAGTAGCCCCATGAGATCAAGGTCACTACTCTATGATCAATTGAAAATTTGTTAATTATATATTTACTGTTCCATAGAAAAAAATTTCTGGCTCCACCCTGCTGCCACGACAACAAAATAACCAACTCTTGGCTGCTTTGAGAATTGGCAGTTTCATCAATTTAATTCCACCACCCCTAAGAGATTCCACTACCTTTCTCCGTGTTCCTCATCTCTGGGGTTCACAAAATAAGCTTCGGGACCTTTTATGTTTTGAGAATTAGCACACTGAGTTGTGACAATGACCAGAGATCCTTTTGAAGTGGACTGCCATTCCGCCCAATCCACAACGATCCTTTTTTTAATTAACAAAACAATTTTCACAACAATGGGCAGAGTTTTTTCAGTCACAGAGAAGAAAGTTACACCTATCAAACACCCTGGCAGGGACATCTAACGCCTGTGGCGGAGCCACATGGTGAGTGTTTTAAAATTTCTTTATTTCTAAATGGACATCTTAAACATTATATATATATATATATATATATATATATATATATATATATATATATATATATATATATATATATATATATATATAACGCCTGTGGCGGAGCCATATGGTGAGTGTTTTAAAATTTCTTTATTTCTAAATGGACATCTTAAACATTTTATATATATATATATATATATTGGCTCCGCCACTTCGATTTTGAGGGATCGAGATTTGTGAATTTATACTTCCAAATTCGAACAAGTTTTAAAATATCTGGATCTTTTGAACTCTACGTTTCAATTGCATGAGGAAATTTGCACAACAAAGATCAGACAACGACAGTTCATGAATTAAGTGCCATAACCCCATTCCAGTAGGAAATGCACCCAATTGGAAGGACCTTGAGGAGGACTTCGGACCGAATTAAGCAAGGAGAAATCCGGTAGGACAAGGTGGCCAACGGGAAGGAAATCAAGGAGACTTTCCGATGTCTGCCATCAAAGTAGACTTTCCTAAATTTAATGGACGTAAAGCGCAGGATTAGGTCTTCAAAGCTGAGCAGTACTTTCAGTGTCAGTTAGTACCACGTGACCAATGGGTGGCATATGCTGTGCTGCACTTCGAAGACGAAGCTATGCAGAGATTTAGGCGGTTAAATCATGACCACCTGGGTCTAGGATGGATTCTATTTCGGTAGGAACTTTTAAACCAGTTTGGAGAATCGGGTTTTGCCAACTTTGATGTGGAGTTAGAAGATTTAAAACATACACCATCCGTGCAAGACTATCAAAGCAAATTAAAGAAGCTAGCTTGCATGGTGACGGGTTGGCAAGAGGGCGCACGAATCGGTGCTTTCATAGGGGGCTTAAAAGAAGAGATTCAGATTGAAGTACTTTCACAACAACCCCGTAACCCAAGGTACCCAAGGGAATGTTTCAGATTAGCAAGAAACACCAAAGAAAAGAATAGAAGATTATACGCACTAGAAGCAAAACAAGGTGTTCGATCCACATCGGGTCAGGCCACTGGACATAAGGGTTCAGTCCCCTTTTAAGAAAAAGGAGGTACCACAACCCACCTTTACTGCACCAAAAACACAGTACATAACCCAGCAATAAAGGGTTGAAAGGGTCAAGAAAGGGTTATGCTTCTATTGCTTTAAAAAATGGCACCGTGGACATACATGTAAGTCCTACAAAATGTTCTTGGCAAAGGACGGCGAAGAGGAAGAGGAGGAACAACTGGAAGTGAAAGAGGATCTAATTGACGACTTGGAATTGAGGACCGACTCAGACTTATTGGCTGAAATAGATGGCTTGTGTCACAACCTAATTGATCCGAATGGACCCAACTCTATGAGGGTCATTGGTAAGATCAACGATTATCAAGTGGTAGTCCTCTTAGATATGACAGCTACTCATAATTTCATGAGTACCGAGATTGCTCAAGCTATCGGATGTAAGACAAGGCCTCAAACTTCTTTGAATGTGATGGTTGGTGATGGATCCCACCTATCATGTAGTGAAGTGTGCAAAGAAGTCAAGCTAGTCATGAAGAAAATTCCCCTTAAGGTTGACTTGTTTGTATTGCTGATAGGGGGTGTAGACGTGGTGCTAGGGATGCAATGGATGAAAACCTTAGGTAGAATTACTTGGGACTTTGATGAGATAATGATGTCCTTCTCCAAGTAGGATGGTGACGGCCAAGTCACTTTAGTAACGTCGAGACTCATGTTGACCCAAAGATGGCGATGAAAACCCTAGTAGTGCAGCAGCCAGTGTGGTGGCTGGTTTCCATGGTGCAAGACATAGTCCCTACAGCCGAGGACAGTGATGAGATACCCAGCTGTGTGCAGCAAGTCTTGGGAGAATTTCCAGAAGTCTTCGCCGAGCCGACCAACCTATCTCCCAAGCTATCGCATGATCACCGCATAACATTGACGACAGGGGCCAAAGCTGTCAGTGTCAGGCTTTATAGATGTGCACATTGTCAAAAGGCTGAGATTGGACGTTTGATTGAAGAGATGTTCGAAAGTGGGGTGATATGACCTAGTAATAGTCTGTTTTCTTTACCAGTCCTCTTGGTTAAAAAGAAAGACAGCACATGGCGGTTTTACATTGACTACCGCACCCTCAACGAAGTTATAGTCAAGGACAAGCATCCAATTTCTGTCATTGATGAGTTTTTAGATGAATTGGCAGGAGCATCATACTTTTCAAAGATGGATTTATGGGTTGGATACCACCAAATCCGCATGAAAGAGGACAACCCAAAAACAGCCTTTAGAACACATAATGAGCACTATGAATGTCTCGTAGTGCCCTTTGGCCTGACAAATGCACCGACAACATTTCAGAGGTGCATGAATGACTTATTTAGGGACTACTTGAGGCATTTTGTACTCATCTTTTTCGACGACATCCTAGTGTACAGCCCAAATTTGGAGCAACATGTGAAGCATTTGACGACGGTGTTGCAAATCTTGAAGGACAATCAGCCATATGCAAAGATGTCAAAATGCACATTTGGGCAGATCTGTGTAGAAAATTTGAGACATGTTATATCCCATGGTGGTGTTAGGGCTGAACTGGACAAATTGTTAGCAGTGGAGAGATGGCCTATACCTGAAGACCCGAAAGGTCTAAGAGGATTCCTCAGACTCACTGGTTATTATCGGAGATTTATCAAAGGTTATGGGTCGATAGCCGTACCTTAACCCAAATGTTGAAGAAATGACCATTTGTATGGTCAGAAAAATCCAGGCTGGCTTTGAGCCAACTCAAGATAACATTGACATCGGCACCGGTTCTAGCACTGTCAAACTTAGAGTTGGTCTTTACATTGAGATCAATGCAAGCAACATTGGTGTAGGGGCAGTCCTAAGTCAAAAAGGGCACCCGATCGCGTACATGTATAAGGAATTGACCAGCAGGGCCAGACCCCTATCAACATATGAGAAAGAACTATTAGCTATAGTTCTAGCGGTGGAAAAATGGCGACCGTACTTTCTAGGTTGAAAGTTTGTAACCACAACAGTTTGAAGTATATGATGAGCCAACGAGTATCTACCCCAACGCAACAAAGGTGGCTAGCCAAGTTATTAAGGTACGACTTTGTGATAGAGTATAAAAGAGGACCCGAAAAGGTGGCTAGCAGGATGCTAAGGATAGCCTCTGGTTGCGGAAGGCATCACTGCAACAAAATGTCGGGTTTGTCTCGAACCAATCAAAAAAGGGAAACATTCTATGTCGCAAGGGACGGGCGGTTATCCCACGGGAATCCTTTCTCACCCGAGAGCTTATGGAACACTTTCATTCTACCGTTGTAGCAGACCATGAAGGAGCGGCCAAGACCTTAGCATGGATTCGATGTCAGTTTTGGTAGGAAGGCATGAAAACGGGTCTTACATCAAGCAGTGCCAAGTATGTCAACGAGAGATGCATGAAACTATGAAACCACCGGGACACTTGTGCGCACTTCCCATTCCAACACAACCATGGGTGGATATCTCGATGGATTTTATTGAGGTCATGCCTCGAGCAGAAGGTAAAGAGGGTGTGATGGTAGTGGTGGGTAGGCTCACCAGACACAGCCATTTTGCACCACTTCCACGGCATTACAATGGACCGTTGATGGTGAACATATACAAGGACTATGTGGGAAAGTTGTATGAGATTCCATATATTATCTTATGTGATTGGGACTCAATCTTTTTGAGTAACTTTTGGCAAGAGCTTATGAGGTTGCCTGGAACTAAGGTACACTTTAGCACAACCCATCATCCTCAAACAGATGGGCAAAGTGAAGTAGTAAACCGAACACTGGAGACCTATTTGAGGTGCTTCGCCCCGAGCTTGCCCAGCTCGAGCTCGAACTCGAGTCGAGCTCCCTAACACAAGCTCGAGCTCGACTCGATTATACAAAGTCGAGCCCGAGTTGCTTAACTCTGAGTAACTCATTTAGTTTTGGTAACTCCAAAAAAAGACATCCAACATCTTGCCTATTGCAACTTCGGCTCTCCAAAAACATAAGGATGAGACAAAAGCAATCGAAATGGTTATTAGTTCTTGGGAAAGAAGAAGTTACCTTTCAGAACAGCGATTTAGATTGTTAGCAGTCTGTTTTCAACTTCTGAGAAAAATGGAAAAAGAGAAAAAATGAATGAGTAAGACGAACTCTTGAAATGAAAGGGAAATTTTGCATACATGGAGAAATTTAAACAAGCAGAAGCACACCTCTAGAAGCAATTACGATCTTAATATTTATCTCATCCTAAGATTTCTGCCAAAATAAAAAGCAGAAAAATGATTAAGAAGAGGATGAAGTCAAGACTTTGTTTGAAAGCAAAGACGCAAGATATTCAAAACTTTGACCCTTGAAGGACAGGGGCATTAGCAGACACCATCAGGCGTTAGACAGAGCGTGGAGGTGAGCTGGTGGTGGTGGCAGTGGCAGAGAAGGAAAAGGAGGAGGAAATGCAGACGGTGGTGCTGTCGTTCCGTGTAGCCCCTGTGGGGGTGAGCCTGTGTGGATGAGGTCACGAGAGTTTAAGAGAGAGAGAGAGGCAAAGAAAGAGCACAAGAAAAAGAAGGGAACATACCTGATACCAATGGCAATCCGGCCAGACGGTGGAACTAGTGTGCGGCGGACTGGTGGAGTCATGGAGAGGACTGAGGATGGTCGATGGAAGAGAGAGACACCAAAGAATCGAAATGGGAAGAGAAAAAAAACTGACCAATTTTTACCCTAAACCGGTGAACCGGTTTTGATAAGTTGGTGTATCAATTTTTAAGATTTAACCGGTTTTATAAAAACGAGTCGAGTCGAGTATAAACGAGTCGAGTTCTTAAAACTCGAACTCGATTCGTTTACTTATTCGAGTATCGTTGTAAGCTTGAACTCGACCCATTTATAAACGAGTCGAGCTCGACCCGAGTTGACTCGACTCGTTGTGCAACCCTATTCCCCGAGGATAGGCCGAGTACATGGGTTAGGTACTTGTCATGGGCTGAGTGGCCTTACAACTCAAGTACCAATTCTACCATCGAAATTAGTCCTCATGGGGCTCTATACGGCTATCCTCCACCATTCATTCCATACTATAAAGGAGGCACCGCGCTGGATGATACAGTGCACTACGAGTTAAGGAACCGCAATGAGATCATCAACTCTCTACGACAAAATATTACCAATAACCAAATGCAGCAGGTCTTCAGTAAGGAAAGACAGGACATGGAATTTGCTTTAGGTAATTATGTTTGGCTGAAATGGTTAGTCATGAGGCAGAGATTCTTGATGGGGCAGCTATATCCTAAGTTGTTGCTGAAATATTATGGGTCATTTCGGGTGCTACAGAAAATAGAAAAAGCCACGTATCGACTAGCCTTGCCAGCCACTGCGCAAGTCCATTCCATTCTCCATGTTACTAAGCTTAAACCACACCATGTAGACTTGCCAACTAAGATTAAAGATGTTCCTAATCAGCAACCTGTACCTTACCAGATATTACGACATCGATAGGAGGTGTGTAATGGGTAGCCAAGATCAGAGGTATTGGTTGAGTGAGAGGGGCTTGATAAAGGTACCTTGTGGGATGCATTGGACGATATTGTACATTGTCTTTCTCGTGTACGAGTTTGGGGGCAAGCCCAATCCAAGGAGGGTGGATCTAATACCAACCTACTTGGAGCATTATCGAATGCCGCCGAAGAGGCTGCCGAAAGACCTGGCGCTAGCATGATCGCGGCCGTCGCCGAAGGCATTGTCGAATTCGAAGCCATAGTCACAACGGCAAGCAGTGTCGAGACCGCCGCCAAGGATGAAGTAGAGGACACAGCCAAGCTGCAATGTGCCGAGACTGCCGAGCAGATAGCCGGCACAGGATGGGCTATAGGTGCGACAGCTGATGTCGAGGGTCGCAATCAAAGTGTGGTTACTGTGGAAGTCGAACAGGATGATGCAGGCGGAGTTAGCCAAAGTGAGGTTACCGTGAGGAGTCAGCCGAGAGCGGCAATGGGTCGTGCCAACCAAGTGGCAGAAGAGCGCCCAGCGCAGTCACGTGAGGCTGAAAGTGTTGACAAGTGCAGTCGGGCACATACGGAGGCTAAAGAGAATGCGGGACATCGTGTGATGCAGATGTCGCGGCCAGGGCATACCAGCTGATGAGGAGCGTGGTCGAGGATTGATGAGCACTGCCGTGGGATGCATAGCCAAAGACGCCGAAGGAGGTTACAGCATGGGAAGGGCCGCACGCCCTTTCCGGGCGCGATGAGCTGAAGCGAGGAGAGCATCGCATCAGGCCAAATCCCTAGCGAGGTTAACGACAAGATGAGGCTAGCAGCTGCCCTAGGTGGAGATCTTAGTGAGGTTAATTGCCGCAAGCAACAGGTTGTGGTCAAGGCCGAGGACACCAAGGGCAGACAACAAAGTGAGGCTCAGCGTGGTGGCAGACCTCGACGAGTGAGAAAAGTTTAACTTTTTACAGATGGACTTGGTTTGGATCTGGTTTCGACCCGTAATCAGATCCAAACGTACCACGTACACGCCTTAAACTTGGTTTGGATCTGGTTTCAACCCAAAACCAGATCCAAAGGTACCACGTACACGCCTTTAGATGAACTTGGTTTGGATCTGGTTTCGATCCGGAACCAGATCCAAACGTACCACATACACGCTCATTAGGTGCGGTTTGGGTGCGAATCTAGGTTGCACCCGCACCCGAATCTGCACCCGCACCGCGTCGACGTGGGTGCGGGTCCAATTCTGCCACACCCCGGTAACATAGAGTGCAAGGGTAAGTCTGAACTCTAGAAGCGATCGGATTTAGACCCAGCAACGGACCATGGAGATCAGCACCCAGTCGGTCAAGGTGATGAGACTGGAAACAAGAGCAGAGCAGGAGCGAGTCAGGTCAACGATTGCGGTCAGAGCATCAACGACCAACTGAGGAGAGAAGCCGATGGTGAACCTAAGTGGGGTGGGGGAAGAGCCTAGCTGAGCGTCTATCGAATAAAGGCAAATCACTCAGTTCAACCCGACCTCAGGCAACCTGAGCAGGTGCGGGTCAAGACGCCCAAGACAGTTCAAGAATTTGTTTTTGTTTCGCTTTGTTTCTTTTGTATCGTTTCAGACCGAGACAACAGACTTGACCCGGGACACTTCAGCATTATAAAAGATGAAATTGTGTGTAATAACCTTATCTGATAATTAATGAAGTTTTGAGTTCTTCTTTCTGGTGACTGTCTTGCAACAAAGACATCTTTCTCTAGTCATTGTCACCAGGAGGGATCATTGCCAAAAATTTCACTGGAGCGGTGGCCGGAAAATGCTATTAGAAGCTTCAGACATCGCTTATTCCCAGTTCGACATTGTAGAGTGGCTGACGGTGTAATCTCCCCAATCATAGAGGAGGTTAGAGGCTGCAATCACCACCGGGAGTTGCAAATGAGGGCAACAGAGGCTGAAGACTCGGCGATAGATTCTGACCCTGCAACATCGACCACCGGCGATTCTTCAGTTCAGGTTAGTATTTGAATCTCCACTGATACTATCAGTTGAAGAAGTCATAGATTCTGATAAAGGTTGATGTAACGACATTGACACACCCATGATTCCGACAAGCCCAGTCTAACGTGCGTGTAGATCGGTCCATTTCGATCTAGATCAAAGGATCGAGCAATCAGGAGGTGTTGACGGGATTCTGATGCATTCGATCGCTATTCCGACAATAGTCTAACGTTGATCTTAGATCGACCAAACAGGTGCTCTGATCAACAAATTCCCATCGCCATTCATTGATTGTTGTTTTCTTCACTTGGCGATGATGATCGGAGATGATATTGCCAGAATCGAGTGGTATCAATCAATTCGGGTTCCCAAGTGTTCACAAAACATTTCCACAAGATTTTAGAATTTTTGGAACTCGGATTATGAATATGTAGATTTTCCAAGTTCCACCTGAACGTGTGACGCTGCTGGATTCTGTTTCGAGGCCGAGCCTCCTTTATGCCCCCAATTCATCAATAATTGGGATTCTGATAAAATTCGGTGACAATTCTATAAATGTTTGGTCTATCATTTCATACTCTTACTGAGAATTTGATATTTGTTGTCCTCTAATCCTTAATCAAGGAAGAAGTCACTGTCCGGCTGATAGACACAAAACCAGAACTAAAGTAGGGAATTTCTCATGTTCATCGGTGCCTCCGACCATCATTCCCCCAATTATGTCACTGTTTGGGGTTGCTTCTACTTTCTGGTGATGCATTCAAACATGAGAAATTATTGTCATTAATTCCAAATCTGTCAGTAATTTCTGTCTTATATTTGTTGGACATAATCGGTAGCGGACAGGAGCTGTCGCCTTAGGACCAAAACAGTCACAAGCGGCGCAAGGGAGTCACCTGAGTTCGCCGGCGCATTCTGGCAATTGCTTCCCTCTCCTCGCTACAAAGACAGGGGTTAAATTGTCCTCTGGTGACTTCCCTATCCCTTCTGAAATATCTTTGCCATTGTCTAAGATAAACTGCTGTTCACTGTGGAAGGAGACGACCAAACCAGCTGCTGTCAAGAGGAAGGCGATAGCCGCTAGTCTGTCGCGATTAACAAGAGGAGAAGACAACTATCAGCGTACCTGATGCCTGCCTCCCCAAAACATCAAACACTTGGGGCAATATTGGAGCACGGTGATGCATTTCCTCCTCTTGTATGTTGCTCTAGCTGCATTATTAGAACAGTGATTTGTTGTTTGCTGTCTCAAGCTCGGAGCAATCGGGGCAGCAGCTGCTGAACTAGAAGCGAGCTGAATTCGAAAGAGCAGCCCAAGCTTCTGCTGACATTCTCCGAGCTAATTGCCGCGTGGAGATGCCGGGTGAGGCCCCGGTATGTGAGGCTTGTAACTCCCAATAGAATCGGGGAGGGAGTATTTGTTTTCAACCGGCCTTTGGCCAAGCAAGCGGTAGGGACTCCTCCAAGGCATAAATAGCCAAAGGCACAGTCCTGGGTTGCGCGAGCCTACCTAAGGGTGCTGGGTGTGGTTTGGACACCTAGAGATGATAGGGTGTATGTGGAATGGTTTTCATGTATGGGGAGTGAAGTGAGTGATTAATGTATTGCATACGCTTGTATTAAGCATCAAACCCCTTAGCATTTGTAGCAGGCTGTAACTTGGGCTGGGAAACCCACTTGTACCCTTGACCTTGGAGTCATTCCGGGGTTGCTGTCCGGCTAGGGAAAAATTTTGTAAGGCTTAATTATTTAGCCGACCTAGCATCCCACTCCAAGAGATCTTGGGAGGAGGATCAGTCTTCGGCAGTTTCTTGGTCGTTACAAGGTCAGATCCTATCAGTTGGTACCAGAGCACTATAACCCAAAAGTGAGATAATTTTCCCTTCAACAGTTCCATCAATGCCGTCACTGTTACCTTTGTATAGTTTTCCTTTTCCAATTCCTTCAAGCTTTCACTGGAAATGCCAACATTTGATTCTTTGTGTTTTCTGGTTCCAAATATGTCAAGTCTAAAGGTCTAAACTTCTGGGAGATATTATTTAGGCATCTCCAGTGAAATATATCTTATTGTGCCCTTTCCTGCTGCAATACAAACCCCATTCTTTTCATTTCCATTCAATTCTGCTAAGCCAAAACCAGAAATCTTTGGTGCAAAATCATGATCTAGTAAGATATTCTTGGGCTTGATCTTCAAATGAACGTTTCACAGGTCACATCAATGATATAGTCATTCAATTGCTTGTAGAATTCCTTGTAAATGAACTGAAGTTCACTGAAGAACCATTAATTAGTCATGAATTCAAATGCAGAAGTCCTTTTGGAGCCTTTGACATGCTGCTCGATAAGGAAAATGATGCTCCTGTGGCAGATGCTAGTTGATGAGTTGCCTGCCATCTCTATAAAACTTCTTAGCCAGTTCTGTTGGTGCAAGAGTGCCAGTTTTTTACTCTTTTGAACATTATGATGCCCAAGTGAATGTTCCAAGTTGTTAGTCTTCCTCTGCATTTCCTTGGTATCTGCATCTTGGGGGCCTGAAGGATCTACAGTCATTCATGAACTGATCCTTCTTTGGCTTTCTTTTTGCATACTCGCAAGGCAAGAAAAAGATTACTCCAACAGTTAGAAATTCAAATAGCTAGGATTCACAGACAGACATATAGAAGCAACTAAATATTGACGACCAACTTTTGAGACAATTCAAACAATGTCCTTTCTCTTTCTATTAAATGCTTAGCGGTGAGCATTCAAGCAAAAGGTGATAGAAAGAGATATCTTAAGCTGAGAAACCAAAAAGTGTTGTTAATATTGTCCTGCATTGCGGATATGTTATCCTACAGCCGGTACAGGTTTATAGACTTCTTTAGATAAGCATTTTCCTTAAATCAATACAAATATTTTAATTATTTTTCTTCAATTGAGAAAAATGGAAAGAAATGGTGTTTATCGTTTCAGCAAATAACAAATAACTACTCAACTTAAAAGTTCATATATATATATGCGCTAAACATATAAAAAAATATATATATCAAAGAGCCACCTATTGTTAGAAAGCATTAATTTTTTATATATAAAAAAATGCCTTTCTTAATGAACCATACATTCCTTAGCGCACCACCAAAGATATTATTCTTATTTTGTACTAAAAAATTAATATTTTCTGCTAGAAGAAAGTTGAGTGAGTATCTACCACTAGAACCAAACCCCTCCGCCACCTTCTTCTCTTTTCCTAGGGTCCATAGTGCACGTTAGCTAGTAGACTGGACCCACCCACTGGCACAAGGGAGGTAGGCACTCATTGCTGATTAGGGATGTCAATATATTCTATTTGAATTAGATATCCGACCGAACCGATCTGAAAAAATCAGATATGAACAAAAATTTAAATATTCGATTAAGAAATTGGATCGGATTCGGATTTAATAAATGGCATCCGATCAGATTTGGATTCAGATATACATAAATATTCGATCGGATTTAGATATGGACCAGATTCATTTTTAGACAAACATCTTGTATCTAATGCTATTAAATTTTGGAAATTGACAAAATCGAGGTCAAAATTTGGATTTGGATTCAGATATAAATATAAAAATCGGATTCATAATATAAAATCGGATTTGGATTTGAATTCGGAGATGACTTTTCTTTATTCGAATTCGGACATGTGAATATCCAAAAAAATGGATATGATTAAGAATATATTAGATCCGAGTCCGATCCGTTGACATCCCTATTGCTTTTCGGCCCGAGGCTCACGGAACCTCCTCGGTACAAGTTGAGCAGTAATTTGTTATCTGCTCAAGCGGCTTTTTGTAATTGTTTTTGGACTAAAAAAGGACGATGAAGATGCATTTTGGCAAGAACTTAACAGTATTTATTAACTATTAATACAACATTTATATACTGAACTTAATCAACGTATGATCCGGCAGTACAGATTAGGTAGGATTAGAAGATTAGGTGAAAGTAAGCGCATTCATTGTGGGGTTTGAAACTTGTGACGTTCTGTCGGCTCGATAATTCTTGCGAGTAGACCTCACCCCTTAAGTGGACACAAGAAGTCATTTTCTCACCGATTACCCGCTCTACTCTGTACTTCGCCACCTTGCCATAAAGAAATTTGACCATAGCAGATTGGTAAGATTGAGGACTAAGCACGGGCCTCTGGCCGGGCCCGGACGGGCCATAACAAGTCGAACCCGAGCTGGCCTAACATTCAAAAACTAGGTTCGGGCTCGACCCAATTCGAAAAACCTGAGCCCAAGCTCGACCCAATTTGAAAAAACCGAGCCCGAGCTCGACCCTAGTAAATTTAAAAATACTTTTTTAAATATAAAATATATGTATATATATTAATAAAAATTTTAAAAAACCAATTATCGAGTCCAAATCGAGCTTATCGAGCCAGCACAGGTACCGGGAACCCGGTGCGCAGCCTTAGAGGGTACATTTGATTTTAATTGAAATGGGGCTGCAAAAACGGGTTTATCGACCCACAAGTTGAAGCACGATGGAAGCGATATTTTGAGGCATCGAAAGCAGGACCTATATTTTAAGTAGCCGAGGAGTTGCATCGAGGCTTCAGCTCTCGTCTGGGGTGGTAAGATGAAATACTCCTCCTACTTACTCAAGAATGGTTCAGATTCTGTGTAGATATCCAAACAAATCCAACTTCCTTTTGTCTTGTCGGATTCGATGACCAAATCCGGATCGGGCACAAATAAAAGCTATTGCACGGGAACCAAATCTCAACTTGAACCTAAACCTGAATTCAGTATCGAATTTGAAACCTCTAAGATCTATATTCTGTTTCAGCTGGTGTCATCCAACTCAGGAATGATTAGTCTAAATGAGTCGATTTTGGGTTCAGTAATCCCGATAACCAGGCCAGGCCTGACCCATTCAAACCCTTGGGGATGGACCCAGATTACTCTACAAAGCTACTTGCACTGATCACGTTTGTTTGGACCTTCTTGTAGGAACAATATCATGCTTTTTGTGAACCAAAATCATGATCTATTTGACTGTTCACATTTCTGGAAGAAAATGAACCAGTATCATGATCTTAGATAGTTAGATGTTCCTGCCCAGCGTGAAACTTGGGATCCTGGAGTTCTCTTCCTGTGAAGGGAGAAATAATGGCATAGGTGAGGCTGTTTGGCAGCATGAAAAAGGTGCCCAAGATCATGAAATTTACATTGTTGTTTAGTTAATGTCTGGTATCTAGATCACAAAATTTTTTGGGGACTCCAGCATTTGCCTTCACAGCATCAGCCACATATAGGGCAATTATTGTTTCAGTTTGGGAAGTTTCCCTTTTAGGACCTCATAACCTATAATTCCCAAAAGGGAACCACTCTTTATGATTTTTTAAAACAAGGGTGTCTTTATGGCTCATAACAAGGGGCCATGTGTTATAGACCCAAAATGATGAAAATACCCTTATTAACTAAATGGAAACTTCTTTACAAAGGCAAAAATGATGTGGGTCAAAAAATCTTTCAATAAAATGACCAAAATACCCCTTAGGTTTAAACTATGAAAGCATGTTTTCCTATGTTACGACATAACAGAGAAATCGTTCTCATTTAACCCCACTCTCTCCCCTTTCTTACATTTCTCCACTCTTATCAATTTCTAATATGTCACTTAAAAGGGCAAAAAGGTAACTTAATTATATGAAACAATATTATAAAAAGATGGCAGCTATCTTTGATAAGTCTGGGCATCGGGCCGATCCGGCCCGATAAGGAGTCGAACCCGAGTCGGCCCGACATTCAAAAACTGGGCTAGGCTCGGCTCGAAAAACCCGAGCCTCAGCCCAGCCCGGGCCTGTCCGATTAAATTTAAAAATACATTTTTAATATAAAAATAATATATAAATGTAATAAATTATAATAAAATATTATAATTATGTATAAATTAATAAAAAATAAAAATAAATTATGAAACCCACCGGGGCCAGCTCGAGCCCAGGGTTTTTTTGAGGGATTTTTTGAGGGATGTAACATAGCTAGTCAAACTCACAGGTGAAAGGTAGCATGGTTAGCCATTTAATTATCAAGGATACTACATTTTTATACCGCAAACGAAAGCAATATGACACTCTAATTAACATGTATATGATGGGTCCACCCAGATCTCAAAATATCTTTATATTATGGGAAAAGGAGAAGGGGGAGGGTTTCGGCCTCTCTGTGAGTGGTTTCTCGTCGGCGTCTAAGATTGCAGCCAACTTTTTTGTTTTTCCAGCCTCTCTTTTGTTTTATTTTTTTATGAAAAAGACGGTTTTATTGAAAAAAATTGTAGATCACTTTTGCAATTACAGGCAAACAGGTTAGACATGAAATGAAAAAGTTCATTTGTTTTGTCGTCATTAAACAGTGCCCTCAAGTCAGCGTTTGAAGTGACCCTCTGTCTCTTCTTCTCCATAGAGAGAGCATCTACTCTGCATTGATTACATAATGCACCAAATTTTTGTACCATAATAAATTAGCATTCTCTGCATTATTGTGATCTCCCGATTATATGGTAGTTGGCATTCATGGCTCCTAATATATTCTTTCTTTCAGAAACGAGTTGGTCCCCTAAATGATTCTGTAGAGATTGTGAATGAATCTGACATTATACTTAATATCTGATCCCAATGTTGACCCACCTTTCATTAGGGATATAGATACCTAAGGATCCGATTTCAAATCTGTTTTGTCAGATCTGGCAAAGAAATTGGATCTGATCATGCATTAGATTCAAATGCGCTAGGCACTTCCCCAAAGCTGAATCTGAATCTGGGTTTGATTTTCAAATATGGGAGCCAATTAGTGCATGATCCGTATCCAAATTTGGTTCGAGAAATGGATTAGGAATTCTGAAAAAATCTGGATCCGTGGATCAGTCCCCAGTTGAAATTTTAGACCAACGATCTGAATCATGCGGCGGGTTAAGTACTGCAATTAGGGTTTCACTACTAATGTTTTTCTTTTGCTTCTACAACTCCGTAGATTCTTATGATAAATTAACCTATATCAAGGACCGGATTCAAAATCATTTATCATGATCTCCTTGAGAAGCCCCCTCTTTAAGAAAGAAGATCTGGGTCTGGACCCGGTACCATTACTTCAGGCCTACAGCCGTGTTACAAACGAAATCCAGTTAAGTGTTTGGATAGGACCAACAAAAGAGCATTTGATAATATGAACACTACATTTTTGCAACATATGTTATTAAACCACATAAGCACATTTTTCTAATATAGAAAGCGTGATAAATAGTTACACTATATTTCTTAGAAGAAGAAACAGTGTCTTTCAAACAAATGTTATAGACGATTGCGTCCAAGAACACATTGTTCTTCCCACCAAACACCTTTGTAAAATAAAACTGATAGACCGAATACTTTTACCTGAACTAAGTTCAGAATAATATGCAGTAATTTCTGACTTTGAGGTGGAAGCTAAAATGGTTTTTTCTTATGAAAGATGTGACGGATCCAAATTCAAGTACTGTATTAGCACTTTCCGTCCTGTTGCCACTACTAGCCCTAGTTGTCCTATTATGAATATGAGGATTGTGAGTGGCCCGAATTTTATTCGAAGATTTTGTTACCTCAAAGGGCATAGCTTAGCTGGTTGGGTTAGCGAGAGTAAATGTCTCATGTCGTATATATGTTATATTCCTATGAGTGGTATGCTCAAAGGCAACATGAGGTGGGTCACAACTTGAAACGGTGCACCGGAACTACGTTCATGCACCGATGCAGTCCTAGACCTAGGAGGCATTAGAAAGGAGGAGGTGGCTTTGTCTTTGCCTTGGGCATCCCTCTGTTTACATCTTGTGTCACGACTCGACCCACTTTCATTATGGGCTCGGGCCTTTATTTTGACGGATCCGTACCCATTCCCTATTAGTTTTTGTTTTAACTTCGGAAAAAAGCTAGAAACCAATACAACCAATCATTTAGCAATCATCATTTTAAACCCTCAAAGATTCCTCACAATATTTGATATGGAGTTGATGTCAAGTTTTGGTGCATTTTGCTAGCTGTCACGAGTTCGACTAGTTTGCAACACTAATCATGAAGTGGGTCCACTGAGGGAAAAAAGTTTATTGGGCATGGCTCATACCCTGCAGTCTGTATTTTATTGATCATTTAACATGCAATTCATGGTTCCAAACTCTCCTACAACAAACAAGAAAACTCACCCACCACAATTCATGATCTCCACCACCCAGGGGCGGAGGGAGGTGCGGACTCCGTTGGGCATGGAGCCCATTCTTTGAAACATTAATTTAGTATTGAAATTTTGGTGGCCGTGGGTCCAATTTTATGGAGTAGCCCCATGAGATCAAGGTCACTGCTCCATGATCAATTAAAAATTTGTTAACCGTATATTTAGTGTTCCATGAAAAAAAATTATGTCTCCAGCCCTGCCGCCATGACAACAAAAGAACCAACTCTTGGCTGCTTTGTTGCTCATAATTAGGGTGCTCTTCACATGCTATGACTTCTGACCTACCATTATGTGTTCCTTGCTGCATCTCAAAGCCAAACATGTTTTTTTGATCAAGTGAATCATAAGAGTCAGTTCCAAATTATTTTTGTTGCCAGGTAGTGTTGAATAGGATGATTTTACTTAAGTTGGTCACTTTCTAATAATTTGGATTTGGCTTTCCATCAGTTTGACACTGTCTTCTTGTTTGTAGTGTAAGGCATAGTTGGTAGACCTATGACTTGGACTAGAATCAACTGAAAACTAGATAATTGGGTTAGAGAGTTGACTTGGAAACTTGATTGGGCTATGTCACAAACTTTGATGCTGCATTTCTTTTATAAATAGATTGAAGAAGAAAAGTTTATGGGGAGTTCATGTTTTATTTTTTCATCAACTAAAACTGAATAATCTATAACATGGGTATTTGTGTCATGTGCTGACAACTATACACATGGGAACAATTTGGGTCTACTTGGTAACTTTTGTGGTGTTTCACAAATCAAAAAATAAAAAATTTTAGTATAAAACATGTAATTAGTTAACGAACATAGCTAACTGGCCCCGAGTTATGACCCAGTAAATGGACGACCCTAATCGACTTAGGTGACTCGCGACTTGAATCAGCAGGTTTGCGAACTATAACATACGTGCAACATCCTAGATCCAACGAGCAACCAGCTTCTGCCGGCCACATCCTGGAGAATCTCCAGTCTTTTTTCTTATCCAATCGCAACCGATTCAGTTGAATCGGGGCCGACCTGCCAAGTCAGCAGCTTCTTCAATTTAGTTCCACCACACCTAAGAGATGTCACTGCTTTTCTCTGTGTTCATCATCTCTGGGATTCACAAAACATGCTTTGGGACCTTTTATGTTTTGAGAACTAGCACACTGGGTTGTGACAATGACGAGAGGAAAAAAAAGTCACACCTATCAAACACTCTGGCAGAGATATCTAACGCCAGTGGTGGAGCCGCATGGTGAGTCTCTTAAGATTTCTTTATTTCTAGAACGTTTATCTTTATATATATATCATAGTCACAAATGAAGTTTGGAAGTTTTAAACAGCTAGTTTTTCTTGGGTATAATAAGGTGAACTTGAAAAAAAAAAAGACAAAAACCAAGAAAAATATGGTAAATTTTTTAAAAAAAAAAAAAAAACTAAAAATAGAGAAAAAAATACAATAAGTGAGAAACTAGTAACACAAATATCAAAAGATAAGTAGATTTGCAACAAAACTGTTTGGCATTAAAAAAAACAAAAACAAAAAAACGTGTTTTCATTTTTCAATGTTTTTTTCCAAAAAAAATGCATTTTTTTAACGGCATTTAATTTTCTTGCGTTTTTTTGAAAATAACATGTTTTTTCTGACTTTATATATATATATATATATATATATTCCAACCAATTGTTCTGGCTCGGAGACTAGCGCCACATTGATTTTGAGGGATGGAGATTTGTCATTTATACTTTCAACTTCGAACAAGTTTTAAAATATCTGGAACTTATGAGCTCCACGTTTTCAATTACATGAGGAAAATTTGCACCACAAAGATCAGACTACGACAGGTCATGAAGTTCTGCCACCCTTGAGATCATGCCAAATCCAGATGAGATTGAGTTCATGAACTTCGCCTACTTTTGTCTCGTTTCAAACATTAGAAGGCACTCGAGTTCATGAAACTTGGATATGGATGTCACTTCTGTGGGTCCAGTATTATCCAGACCGATATTATGCTCGGAACTTAATGAACCACGGACCGGCACCATTTGTCTATTTTTGTTAGATCCAATCCATGCAGATCTAGTTTAGTCATCTCTGGAATCAGACGATGATAATATAGGATTATGTACAACTGAATCTGGATCCAACTAGCTTAATAGCATGTTGTTTGATGCCCTTATAAAATCAGATCTCACTAGCAATCAGGTCCAAATCCAACTAGCTTAACAACATGCACTTTGTTTAATTCCGTATTATAAAATCGGATCAAACTATTAATCAGATCCAGAATAAACCCTATGAAATTGTGAGGAGCCGAGTTGGAATTAACGGTGCTACCAATCAAATTTTAACTATTTAACAAGTTATTTTAAGAAATTTTGGTTTTTCAATATTATTACGGGTTTTTCATTTAATCTTTTAAAAATGATTTTTTTAATAATTTTGGCTGATTTATGAGCGATTCAGTTGGATCTATTCCAAAAATTAAGATTCTATTATTTTATGAACCTGCTTCAAACAGGTTCACAAACAACCCCGAAATTGTGTTTTCCAATTCAAAAATTCAAGCAGAAAACAAATCCTCGCAAACTATCTTGGGATATATAATAGACTTATTTACATGCTCAAGGGCCTATGGAATTCAAAGTTCCAGTTTCTCATGCACACTTGGTCCACATTTTATCACATAATGAAGGGTATGAATGAATATTAAAATTCGCTTGACTTAACATTAAATCATACATCAAATGCTATATTCAACTGTCACACTAATTGAATTATACAAAGCAATCGCATATGCTAATCCTTATCTAAACTGTTTTTCGTACAAATCTGTTCTGCTCTTCATCTCTCAAAAGTAGTCACTACATGAGCATCTTCAAAAGTGTTAGGCTCAGGCCAGTCCACCTGATGTATATATATATATATATATATATATATATATATATATATATATATATATATATATATATATATATATATATATATATTTGGGCACAAGTTAAGCCAGAAAAATTGTTGTGCTGACTGAGGCCGTTTTTTTACAGCTTGAGTGCGGCTTGGCCCGACCCAGGTCAGGTACCCGGAAGCTCATTGGCTACCCACTAGATGCAGGGGCGGAGCCAAGGTAGGATTCGTTTGGGTCTTGGCCCAATTCAAAAAAATTTTAAAAAAATTTATATATAAATTTTAAAAAATTTCATTTGTTCTATATAAAAATTTTAAAAAATTATATTTCAGCCTTAATCAAAATTTAAAAACTTTAATTTAACTCGCCTAACTAGCTTTGCCCCTCACTGGATGCCCACTCTTAATGGTTGATATCTAGAAGTTGAGGTTATAAGCTCCAATAGGTTTAGTTATGAAATTTATAACAAGACCAACATAGATTGGATTCATCTCTTTATCCAGATTCAGTGTGTTAAGTTGGATACCTAGCAATTGGATCCAATTGGTTTTGGATCGATTCTAGTTTAATTTAAGCCCCCAAAAAAAATTAAAAAATAAAAAATAAAAAATAAAACAACCCATGTGGGGATGGAGCTGCAACATGGCATGGAGGGGATATCGGTTCCCATGTCTATGCACGTGACCGGTTTGACTCAGGCACGTGCAATAGATGCACAAGAGCTAACAATAACTCTCTGATGGGCCCACTTCTCCTTTGTAGGCCATGGGGGACCCACGGCGGCTGGTGCAAAAGTCACATCTCTGGGCCCCACCGCCATGTGGCCATGGCCCGCAGCGCAAATTAAAGTGGATGGGTTTCAACTCGAACTCGACTCATTTAATATTTTGAGTGTATATTATGCACTTCTACAAGTCTAGTCCAAATCCAGTTTTTGTGAGTGAGTTTCAGTCGAACTTGAGTTGAAACCACTTATTATACATCCTTAGGCATAATAGGCTTTTAAGTTGACTAATTTAACATTTTAGGCATATATTATAGAAATCGAGCTCAAACCAAGCTTTTACGAATCCGTTTGAAGGGAGCTCGAGTTGACTCGACTCATTGTGCAGTCGCATGCATGATGGAGTTTGATGCACCGGTTGGGTATAGTGTGCATGTTCCATGAATTTGATCATGAAACACTGTAACCAATGTAAGGAACGAATCAAATTGATCATTTGCTAGATGTTGTCGGATAGTTAAAAATTAAAATTATATAGTTAAAAGCATTATAAACCATCATTAAAAACACTATAAACTATCATTGCACCATAAACCATCACTAATGCTCCTATTGTAACTGTTTTTAAATTTTTAATCATCCTACAACATCCTGCATGACACATGGTAGAGCTGGATTCCCATAAAATCATATCTAAATTTTGAATCTTAATATATTTAATGGAATACTTTATGAAGCATGTCATAACATTTATGACTAGTTTTGGATCCCAATCTAACTCGCAAAAATTTCTGGAACTTGTTTAAATGATAACTTGGAGTGGGACATGACGAGTGCTAAGTAACTACCTCTTCCAAGAAAGTTGGTGGTTTCACTTTAATTATGTGGTGAGAATAGAAAAGAAGAGGACAAAATGGGGCTGGTGATAAACATGAATGTACCGCTTCAAGAGAAGAAAGGTGCAAGAGGAACGTGCATCATGATGCAAGGGAGTTCATAAATTTTGTGGGAATTTTTATCTGGAGTATACTTTTGATCTGTAAAGATAAAAGGAGTTAGTGCATTTTTTTTTTCATTTTATTTGAAGAAATAATGACAAAGCCAAATGGTAGCGAGGAGGCACAAAACCTTTAGCATGTTCAAACTAAATTATTTTTTTAAATTAAAAAAACATTTTTATTCCTCTTAAAATCGGCTCAAAACACGTTTGATTAGGTTTTTAGGTGAACAAGACGAACATTTCATCCTACTACCTGAAAAAAGGCCGAAGCTTCATCAATCAACCGCATTTTTTTTCTAGGTAAAGGGTTTGGTTTGGTACCTCATGATGTCGCCCCCATTGTGCTTTAACTTGTACATTGGTGGCGGCGTCTCTCCTTTTGCAACACAAGTGGTTTAACGCCTTGAAGATTCAAATCAAGAACTGACTGCCTACAAAGCGCCAGCCTACCCTGACTATTGTGCCAACCCCCTCGAGAACAAATATGTTTTTTGCATCACATAATCTATTTAAAAATGTAAACTTGTTTTTCAATTTTGCACTTAGCTCTTTCACGCGACATAATTTTGACTTTGTCTCAAGGAATTTGGATTGACTAATTATACCAGACCAACTGCTGCTCGCATAAGATAAGTTTCTTGTTCGATTCTTGTGGGCATCAACTCTCTCTATAAACCTTTAGAATAAAGGCTTATAATGGGAGTACCAATGTCAAATACAATGCCTCCTAAGCAACAACCTTTCTTGGTTAAGTGTAGTCTCTTGGAATTTTTTTACCTTTTTTTTATCAGTTTTACTTTTGATGAAATTTTTTTAAGAGGCCCTCAGCTTAATATTTTTCCTTTGAAGAGTAAGTTAGGGTTAGGTTGATTTGTACTTGAATTAATATTAATGTCAACATTATGTAACAACTTTTGAAAATGAAAAATCCAGTAGCTGCCCAATTAGAAGGCACACTGCACAAGCTAAATAATGACGTGGTGAAGATTATGAAAAGATATTTCCGAATCTTTTAAGTCAAACAATGCTTTTTATTTATTCATTTCTTTCATTAAAATCAAACTGATGTCAAACAAATTCAATCTACTGGCTCATTCAGGAGTTTCACCGTTACTTTTCAACTACTACAAATAATTTTTGATGATATATATATATATATGTGGATATATATATATAGTCCAAATGTATGGATACTAGATATTACTGGATGGCTAAAAATTGATAAATATATCATTAAAAACAAATGTTGTAGGAGCTGTACTCTCTCTCTTTCTCTTTTTCTCATTAACACAGGGGGAGAGATTCCACCAAATTTAAGAAGGTTTGGTTGGTAGATTGGGCTTGAAGGGTAGACTAAAGTCAAGACAATTGTGGAAAAAAAAAGTTCTCAAAACCAAGGTGTGCAGCGCGGTTAGTTGGACTCAATAATGGTGTGTTTGTTTATTCCTAGCGATCTTAGATTGCCAGGATCTCAAGTCTGTAGTTTGAACAAGGACAGGAATCTTTCCGTCGGACCTTAAATCCATGAATTTAAGATCCATTAAACTTATTAAATATTTTAAAAATTGTTCAATGAATTTGCCCACTTTTTGAGATAAATAAATGAAACAGTAATATATTGTTACGGGTTCCAAATGAGTTGTTTTGCAAATGGACAAAGTGTTCCATGAGCTTATTCTACAATTTGGGGCAACTTCATGGACACCTAGTTCTAGTGTTTTATGAATCTGTTATAATATTTTAGATAGATTAATGATACACTCACGTAGTGTTCCAACTTCCAGCCTCGTGAATACAAAGTTGTTTCACGACATAGGTGGATGAGGTTCAATTGATATTATTTGCAACTTGGATGAGTAGTGTTTACAAGAATCAAATTAATGATCGAGCTCTCATCGTCTTCTTAAGCCAACTAGTTACATTATACACCTCATATCGTTATATAGCAGATATCATCTTAAAAGGGAAAAAGTTTTCATGTGACATCATGTGAATTATACAAAAAAAAAAAAAAAAAAAAAGTCAGACAGACAACTTTCTTATAATTACTGCACATATTTCGCCGACCCATATCACATAAACTTTATAGAATAAAAATCAATCATATGAACAGAAAATCAAACACATGAAATAACGCCCATAGAATGTCCCTCTTTCTTACATGTTCAACAGCAAGAGTTGCCTCCACGTTAACGTTGCTAGGAACATGTCGCAACATGTTGAGCATTATCTTATATTTCCGATCGATTTATATCTCAAAATATAAAAAATGCTTTGAATGCGTATCTTGGTTCCCTTGTTCAGCGGCCTTAATTACGGATCCCCTCAAGTTGCTCCAAGCACCAAAAATCCGTTCGAAAAAAACAACCGGAAAGAATATTTATATTTAAACATCATGTTCCAGTCTTTGACCAAAATAAAAAAATTAATCAAAATAAGAATTTAATATTCATGAAAAAGTAAGAAATAAAATAAAAAGGGAAACTCTGTCCGGGTTTTTTTTTGAAAAGGAAGCGGGCCCCACCGTACTTCTCCCGCTCTCTTTTTCCCGTTCGCTTTTCCTTTTGCCGCTCTCGCCGACGGGGCGCGCGGGACACGTGGCGCGCCGTGGTTCACGGGTTCTTTTGCCGCCCCGTCACCGTGAAGGGAATAAGAGAGCGGGAAATTTTCGAATTTCGCTAACTCGTCTTATAATAATTCGGAAAGTCGAACCTTCAACTTTTCTTATTTCCAGATACAGGCGCCCCATCATATAAAAAGATGTTTATTTTAAGCAGCCGGCCCTATTGGCTCAGCCCATAACGAGCCCGGCTCGACATCCGAAGCTCAGGTTTCATGTTGCTTTAATCATTAAAATCAGGCTTGGGTTCGTTTGGATTAAATTAAAAAATATTTTTAATATAAAATATTATATAAATATAATTAATCGTAATAAAATGTTATATTTATATATAAATATAAATATAATAAATATTAAAAACAAATTGTTGAACCCACTCAAGTTTATGGGACCCAACCAAGTGGACCCGATAAATTATCGAGCCAGCCCGATGCTTTCTCTCTGGGCTACTTATCAAATATCTGTCGATGGCCAATAAAACTAATAATAAATTAACAAATTAAATTAAGCGATCATAAAACACTAAAAATCGACAACATTTAGATTTGTTGTTCTCCGTTGAACCCAATTTGGTTAAGGCATAATTGATAATAAACAAATAACGATAAGCACATCAACAATCAAAATGTTTGCCATTTTTTAGTAAGAAACATGTTCAAATAATCTTTCCAACATTCAATCATAACCGTCCCCGAGAATTTCTTGGTATAAACTTTGATAAAAAAATCCACAAAAGTGTATAAAATACATATATATATATATATATATATATATATATACATATAACAATTTAATGGACTTTATTTAGCATAGTTAATTGTTCATGTGTGCCACCTTCATCATCAAATAAACCTCATTAATTGATTTTTTTTTTTAATTTTTAGTTGAGGTTAGATCTTGGGAGGATAAGAGCATTTAATGGGCATGCTCCCTGTGCGGCGAACTCAGGCGAGTGCCCACCCCCACGTTATGACGGCAAGGTCATGAGAAAGTGACTTCATCCCCGATCTTCTTCCCCTTAACACCATTCACACAACCTCCTTCTCCCCATTTGCGGCCCTCTACATGTGGTGGTCGCCAAAAGCATGTTGAATTGGGATCGGAACTCGGAATACGAACGCATTATTTCTCTCAACCGATTTCAGGCATGATTTTTTTTTTTTTTTACTGACTCGACATCCAAAAACAAGGCCGTTCCTGACTATTAAAACTCAAAATCTAGCTCAATCCGAATAAATTTAAAAATAACTTTTTAATATAAAATAATATATAAATATAATTAATTATAATAAAATATTATATATATATATATATAAATTAAAAAATAAATGTTTAAAAATTTTATCTGACCCACCTAAGCCGAGTATTAACTACCCCACTGGCGGCCTGGCCTGATGCCCAGCCTTAATGTGGAGTGCGACTTGGATGATGACTATGGCCAACCAAGTTCACCGGATTTCTAATCTATTACAATATAGATTATTGAAAGAAAAATAGTGATTGATATTTTTATTTAAATAAGTTTATATTCTTTTTCTTTCTTTTTTTTTTACCGTTCATCATGACCCTTATGAGTTGAATGGCAACCCAAGATAATTAAGGTTATACTATATATATATATATATATATTATATTATATTAAAAAAATAAATTAAATCACAGATGTTTGCCTTAACACCATTCACAACTTCTTTCCTGCCATTTGCCCTCCACATGCAGCGGTCGGTAAAAGCCACGTTGAATTGAGACAAAACTTTGGAATAGGAAGGCATTATTTCTCTCTATTGAATTCAAGCCATCCAAAGTATACGATTTGAAGACTTAGAATGACATGATTGTCGCTATCCAAGCTCACCATATCATGTGTGATGGGGGTCTCATCTATTATAATAGATGATTAAAAGAAAATTAATAAACAAAAAAATTATAAATAATTTTATATTTTAATATTAGTGAATAATTTTTTTATTTTCTTTCAAACACCCATTTATTATTTTTAAAATTTTAGATATATTATATAAAGGAAATTAAATAAAATCCAAATGAGACCAGGGTTTTCATGTATGACCCACCAGCAGGCATACCACGAGGCACGATGTCTGTCCATTGCATAATTATCGACTAACGCTTGCACATGCGCATAGTTGACAGTTGATTTTGACGTTATATATATGTTAGTTGAATCTGACATTGAGACTAGTTTTTCAAGTTCTCTCGTCATCCACCAATTTAGAACGAGCAAGACTGTTGTAAGGAAAATAAAAATAAAAATAAAAATAAAAAGTAAATATGAAATTGAAAGGCAAAATGTGGTGAAAAAACTACCTCCCATTATATATGTAAGGAAAAAGATATAGAAAATGTAAATTTAAAAGGCAAAAAATGCAGTGAAAGACTATATATATATATATATATATATATCAGCTTATTGGATGGTTAGAGTTTAAAAATATGTCGCTGAAAGCACTATAAATTGTCTATAAAAATACCATAAACTATGTGTTGCATTTCAAACCGCCATACTCAACTAGACCTAACCTAGTTTGGCCAGACGAACAAACCAAGATCAGGGTCCGATCAGAGGCGCACCCAGATACAAATGGTCAGGACCGTTTGCAAGATTTCCATCTATGAGCAACGAACATGAGACTGAAGAATAAGAACAAAAGAACATTATGAATCACTGGTCATTCAAATTATGGTGCCATTTATTAGTTTATAAGCTTTTCACAGTACTGATGCTTGCCCTAATATAATAATCCACATCCAACTCACTTGATTAATGCAACTAGACATAAAACAATTAATGATCCAGGCCTTGCTTAATCTGTGTTTTGCTTCTGCCAATGCTGCCGCCACGCGGGGGATCTTACGATCTTCGCCGGGGCCGCAATTCTATATGTTGGATCTTAGATCCGAGGTGATCTTTGGCGCGTTTTCATGCAATTTTTAAAAGAAACGAGGACAAAAATACAATGTATTGTTATGATTTGCAGTACGCGGCAACCGCAAGTTGAAGGAGGTCAAGAGTTCAATACCAAACATTTCTTTAAACAGAACAAGACATGGTAAACATGAACCTCTAGTGCTAAAAAATGGATCTTTACTGCAGGTTTATCAGTGTTGGTGCTCATTGGTCCACGCACATATAGTCTACCACGCGGCGAACCAAGACTGGCGGATCCAAATATTATTTTTTAAATTTATTCGAGATTATTCTGTTGTTTTTCTTGTGATTTTCTTTTAATTTTGGTTATCTCATTGAACAGTTAAAATAAGAAGTGATTATCGTTTTGTATTGATACAGGCAAGTTTATTTTGGATTTTGGATCTGGATCTGGTGTCGGCACCTACAATATTAACTAGTAGCTTAATTTGCACGGGAGAAAGGCCTTGTTTAATGTGCCTTGCGTTAATAATGCATCGTATTCAGGAGAAGAGAGCATCTTTTTTTATCAATCCAACTAATATCCGTACATGTCAAGCCTCATCGGGTCTGGATCCAGAATTGTGGATCTGATATGGATCGTGGACCTTCTTCTTCCAGATGCACACTTCCATACCCGACAGGGATGTTATTGAGTTTCACTTTCCGGGTATGGATAGAAATATCCGTTTCCATCTCAGATTTACTTCAAAAAGGAGAGAATGAAAATGGGTTTTCCTGTTTGGATCAGGATCTAAGGATCCATAGATTTGGATCATGTGTATCTCTTTCCTGGAAATCCGGAAATTGGTCCACCCTTTGCTTGCTGGCACAAATTAGTATATCTCAGTTAACAACTAGGAGAAATTAGGGCATGTGGGTTACTCCAGAAAGGACAAAATTGTCATTTTTTTAAATCAACAACCAGTAAAAAAAAAAGAGTTTTCTTTTTAATAAAACCTTTTGTCTATATTCATGCAGTGTCAGCGAAGGCAAATATAATAATTTATAATTTTAACAACAACCCAGTTTTTTTTAATGAGTTTATTTAGTGTTTTTCTGTGAGCACGAGGTTCACAACCCATGGTCCGAGAAAATAAAAAGGCCAAGGTGCATCCGTTTCTCCTACTCAGAGTCTTGCCACGGACCGAGCCAAGGTAGGGCCCACATGAACCCCGACTCTATTTTATAAAATTTATTTAAAAAAAATACATATAAATTTTAAAAAATTCACTTGTTTTATATATAAATTTTGAAAAATGAGATTTTCAAAATTTAAAAACTTTAATTTGGCCTTACTCATATAAAATTTCTGACTCTACCTTTTGTTGTATCGACGTCCCGCCAAGGTATGTCAAGGGTAGGAATGAACAAGGGACCTACCCTTTCACATGCGCCCTATCTAATCCATACTATGCCTCTTAATGAGTTTATTATGCTCTCTCTCTCTCTCTCTCCCTCTATATATATATATATATATATATATATATATATATATATTAGTTAGCTTATTTTTGTAAGCGTAATAATGTAAATGTGATCTATAAGGTTGCTTTTATCAAAATTTACTTGTCCAGTGAACAAGAGGAACTCATGTTTGGCGTTGTTAGTTAGCACAGAAATGATGAAACGAACAAACCCCTTGTTGTTAGCATAGATCCACTTTTAGACAATTGAAATATGATGAATTTTAAGTCTCGTTTGGATCCACTTTTAGAAAAGCCTGGTTTTGTGGAAAGCTATTTTTGTATGCGAGCGCAAATCGACCGCCTCTTAGGTTATTCGGACTATGTTTTCAAAAATTTTATTAAAAAAATAACATCTCTAGTTATCTCGAAGCTGGAGGTCAGAGATAAAATCAAATTTGGTAAGTTAACTTTTTTTTTTTTTTAAGGGTTAAACCTAAAAAAGAGTTTCAATTTTGTTGGTTTTTATCATGCTAAATGCATTATAAAAGCTTCAAAAGCAATAAATTGGCTGGTCAAAGTAAGGGTTGTATATGTTTGATTCTTATAAATGTTACTAATGTAGTTCCGTCGAAAGCGGCTAATGCAATTTATAACCCTAGAGCCAAAAAATAAACTTAAATTGTATAATTCAAATTTGATTGTACGTAAAATGAATAGTTCCATTAAAGTGATTATTTATTGTTTTAATAATTGCGCCAAAATACAGGAAAATTTCGTAAGAAGCGTGCGAGGAGGCATCTCTGCCTTGTACTTGTTTTGACTGATTTGATTTATCAGTCAGTCCTGTCTCGAATCGACAGTTTAAAAAATCAGTAATAAAGAGTTATTTTTGTTTAAAAAATTAACTTATTGGTTGGTTCGAATTGAATGGATAGCAACCAATTAGGTCCTGTATTTTTGATAAATTTTATGTTTTTTTTTTTAATTTTTTAATATGTATATTTTTTGATATTTTTAATATCGATTAGTAAAAAATCAGTTGAGTCAGCAGCATTAGTTATGCATATCATTATTAACTTCAAAGAAAGTTGATTTGTTTATGATCTGAGTTAATTAATTAAGGATTAGGATTCATAAATGTGCCTGATGAACACCGGTGTTTGACTCAAAGATCACATGGCGAAGTGTAGTTTTACGTATTTGGCGCCCTCGACAGCATTGTACTCTTTAGATCGATAAATAAATAAAAACAGAAAAAGAAGTATTGTAATTTGATAAAAGACAAATTCAGAAATGGGTCGTCTGTTTCTTTCTTTATTTTATTTGTCAAAGACAATAAAAAAAGAAAAATCATAATTATTATTTTGGTTTTATGTAAAATAAAATTTTAGACGAAAGAAAACAAAATAAAAATTGCAGATGGGGAGAGAGAGGCGCGGACGTCATTCGTGGGAATATATTGCCAGGGATGGCCGAGGGAACAGGTACCATAACCTCTCTCTCTCTCTCTCTCCACGCACAATTTGAGGATGGTGGTGCACCGTTTCTTTTGATCGGTTTCTGCGTGAAAAAAGAGACCGGCAAAGTGCCATCTCACTCTCTCTGTGTTGTTCTTCATGTTGCAGAGTCTGTTTCTTGCGGTTCTGCAACTCCTCTCTCTGTCTCTCCCTCTCTGGTGAACTTGGTAACTTGTTTAATCCACATTGGTCGTCTGGGGAGAAAAAGCACCAACTCGCTTGCTATCTGCATCAGTTCTGTTTAAGTAGCAATACTCTGGAGTTTCTACTTCTCTCTCTTGGTATGATCGCGACGAACAATATGTTGGTAGCTGGTAAGGGAAGGGGCGTGGGTTTGGTTTTTTCTGTGAGTGCTTAGAGGAAGGAATTCTGCGGGTGACGGGGTGGAAGGATGACGAAAATGGGGAATTTGGAGAAGAACGGAGTAGATGGTGGTGCAGAGAAGACGGTTTTGGTCGGGGTGAATCTGGATTCTCAGAGCAAGGAATTGCTCACTTGGGCGCTTGTCAAAGTTGCCCAGCCAGGAGATCGAGTTATTGCTCTTCATGTCCTGAAAAACCCAGGTATCGCCTTTCTCTCTCTCTCTTGTCTCTCTCCTCCCACCCTCTCTCTCTTCTCATTCTCTGTGTTTTCTCTGGTTATTAATCAGGGAAAGTTCATGGTTTCCTGGCGTGGTTTTTGCTTTCTATTAAGCACCTTTTCGCTTTCTCTCTCTTCTCTCTCTCACTATTTTTTCTGGTTATTAGTCATAATTATATTCCGCAAATTCATGGTTTTGATGTTGCTTTTGAGTCGTATTCCTTGATGTGGTTTTGCTTTTTATTAAACACCATTTTGTTGCTTCTTCTTCTCTCTCTCTCTCTCTCTCTCTCTCTCTCTCTCTCTGTGTGTGTGCTTTTTTCTCGTTATTAATCCTAGTTATTTTGGCAAGTTCATGGTTTATTTGAGTCGTTCTCTTTAAAGGTTTTTGATGCCATTTTTTTTTTAAACACCATTTCATTGCTTCATTCACGTTCTGTGTTTTAGGATTTTTGTCCTTATTTTGAGTTTATGGAAAGTGACGATCTGTTCGTTGGAATGATCTGTAACTGAAGGCTGAGGCTACTAAATATGTGATATCATTTGGCTTCTGTTCATACTGTTTCCTACCTTCCAATGGAGTTTTTGTTTTCTTACTCCCTGTTTTCACCCTTGGTTTTGTCTTCTCGATTTCGGTTTTTCTCCTATGGAGTTTATGAACCTCTATGTTTTCACCTTCGTTTCCTTTTCCGGATTTCGGTTTTCTTCCATGGTGTTTATGAATTCGGGTTTGTTGGACTTTTGTTTGAACATTTTGGGTGGGGTGTCGGTTGGATCTTGTTATGGCCTTTATAGTTGCAGTTGCTGCAATTTAAGGCGGCTGGTTCTTTCTTTCGCGTTTTGGTTGTCCTCTGCTATTGTGGGCATGGAGGCACCCAATGGAATCAGTAAACTTGGTTGCCAAAAGTTTGGAAAAGTTTTGTTTGTATTCTCCAAGTCTGTATTGTGGTCTTTGGTGGTGGTTTATCTAAGACTCTTTTTTTTTTACATTACTTTTTCGTTGGATAAAGGAAGAATTATCTCATAGACGTGTCAATCTTATTGAAAAATTGGAGTTATTTGTTCAGGGGAGGTTCACACAAGAGACAAATCTTCTGTCGTTTGTCTGGTAAACACATTCGACTCTGTTCTCTCGGTCTATGAAGGCTTCTGCAATTTGAAACAGGTTTGTCTTCGTTTCAGTCTCCCGTTAAGTTCTTGCCGGATTTTCCTTTGTTTTTTTCACGAAAATTGATCTTTCAGTTTGATTCAAGAAAAAGTAAACATGGCATATATGGTGTTCTATTCCCCTAGGTGGATCTTAAGGTTAAGATCTCTCGTGGTCCTTCGGTTCGCAAAACTTTAGCGCAGGAGGCAAAGACTTTTGGCGCATCAACAGTTATAGTCGGTGCATCCAAGAACAGCACCCTTGGGTACAACCAGATACACTGTCTTTTCCTTTGTCCGGTACTTTTATTTTCTAATTGTTGTTGTATTCTGTTCATGTTCCAGGTCCTCTGTTTCAATTGCTCGATATTGTGCTAGACAATTACCAAAAAGCTGTTCAATTTTGGCTGTCAGTAATGGAAAAGTTATGTTTCAAAGAGAAGCATCGGCATTAAATCGTCAAGGTTTCTTTTGCAGTTTTATAGCAGTTCATTCGTATGATGATATTTGCAGGTACGCGATCAAGCTACCTACTGAACACCCTGTTCTTTGTCGAACAGGTGTCCTAGATGAATCACGCAGAACTAAGATATTTGGTGTGCTACAGAGGACATTAAGCAAGAGTTCCAAGGTTTTGAGTAATAGTTCTGATGATGCGTCAACGAATGAAGACAGCGGAACGTGCTCTGAGTCAGGAGATTCACCTCAATTTCGTACTCGGATGTCCACTGGAACCAGAGATTCACCCTCTGTGAATAGTTACGATGAAGGTGGCTTAGTCTTTACTGATGCCTTCAAGTTGAATACTCCAAAAGACACCTGCCAAGTTTGCAAAATTGAAGCAGAGGGAAGAGGAAAGGACAAGGCTGTCAACAACAAGGAAAAAGCTGATTCTTTAGGCCGGAAGCCTTGCATAAGCAGCGACTGTCCAACTACCGATGCTAAAAAGGAATGGGCGCTCGTTCCAGTTCAAAAGCTAGGAGCTGCATCAAATCCTATTCCTCTCCTGATGAACGAGATGTCGGAGTTAAAACCTGGTTGGCCCCTTCTAAGAAGAAAATTTTTACCAAACAGAGGAGATCCCAATTCAACAAGCCAGATTTCTGTTGTTCAATGGGCTATGCAGCTGCCAAGCAGGTATTCTGCAGCAATAACTTCAGATTACAAATCTAAGAAAAAGAATACCTCTGCACCTGCCTTTGGTAATGCTTGTAATAGCAATAGACGACGGGAATTAGTTCCTACAGATTGTATAGATGACAGGAAGCCTCAAAAGGAGTATGAAAATTTACCAAAGGAGCTGAAGACTCTTTATCATCGGCATGCTTCTGCTTGTAGATTGTTCAGCTATGAAGTGCTTGCACGTGCTACATCACAATTCTCATCAGGTTTTCTATCCTCTTGGTAACCCATTCTTCAATGTCAAAATCACTTGTCGTTGAGTTCTGGTTTCATCTAATTAGATCTTTGTTTTTCACAATAGACAATTTGGTTGGTAAAGGAGGCAGCAGCCGTGTGTACAAGGGTTGTCTTTGTGATGGCAGAGAATTAGCTGTGAAAATCTTGAAGTCCTCCAATGATGCTTGGAAAGAATTCCTTCTGGAGATTGAAATGGCCACTACTCTCAAGCATAAGAATATAATATCTTTGGTTGGCTTTTGTTTCACGAAAAGTAGTTTTCTGCTTGTCTATGATTTCCTATCTAGAGGCAGCCTGGAAGAAAACCTTCACGGTGAGTGCCATTTTGACAATGATCGCTGTATGCTACAATGTTTGCTTTCTTACACATGTTTTTTATTTTTATCCAGGTTCAAAGGACAAACACTTCCTTTCTTGGGCGGAGAGGTACAAAGTCGCAGTTGGCGTGGCTCGCGCACTAGTTTATCTTCATAATGCCAATTCCCCTCCAGTGGTACATAGGGATGTTAAGTCATCAAATATACTTCTCTCTGATTCCTTTGAGGCTCAGGTATGATGTTTATACTAGAAAACTTATTTCTTCCACTGCTTGTTCCTACATATCTCGTTACACCATTTGTCTTTTGTGGAGTTTTCAGTTGTCCGATTTTGGTCTAGCCAAGTGGGTGCCTGTATCTTCTCATATAACTTGCAATGATGTTGCTGGGACTTTTGGGTTTGTATCTTCTCCTGTTCTTCCATGAATGACTTGATAAGTCATTGGAAAAAAGCTTTTCTTAACAGGGATGCTAACAATGGTTTATTTTTTTCATTACAGGTATTTGGCACCCGAGTATTTTATGCATGGAAAGGTAAATGATAAAATTGATGTATACTCCTTTGGTGTTGTTCTTCTTGAGCTACTATCAGGGAGGAAGCCAATCAGTAATGAATCTCCAAAAGGCCGAGAAAGCTTGGTCATGTGGGTAAGAACTTATTTATTTCTTTTGCTGAAACACAGGACCCACATTATTAATCCCATGCTTTTTCAACCTGATGATTCCATGACTTCTGGCTTCTGCTTCTCTTGAATTAATGAACAGGCCATGCCACTTCTACAGAAGGGAGAATTTGATAAGGTCCTTGATCCAACATTAGGCAAAAACTACGATGCTAGTCAGATGACAAGGATGATGCTAGCTGCTTTGACATGTCTGAGACGTGCACCACGTTTCAGGCCTCGGATGGATGTGGTGATTACTTGGCCTTGTATCTGCATCTTCTTGTTAATTCGATCTTGTCTCAGGACATATGCAAAAAATTTCAGTTCACAACTTCACATTTGCTTAACTTACAGTCAACATCATGGCAGTTTACCCTTAAAAAATTTATACAAGAATCACTTGGTGTTAAAGAAAAATGTACATTCATCAACACAACCACTATTTTGGAGATGTCTATGCTTGTCCAAACCAAGTGATTTTTAACACCCAGTTGCACAAGTGTTATTGTACAAATTAGTATGCAAATGTTGGTGAAATATCAATTGAAGTATATAATTCTTTTGGGTTGTGGAAATTGGCTTGCTTAAGCATTTTTTTCTTAGTTTTTTGTGGCGCATTAAGTTGTCCACTTTCTGAAGTAGGTTTTGAAGTTACTCCAAGGAGATGAAGATGTGGCAAAGTGGGCAAAATTTCAAATTTGCATTGATTCCGAGGAGCTAGATGGCCTAGAAGATGAAGCATTCCCTGCGCCTAATATTCAATCTTACCTCGACCTTGCATTGCTTGATGTAGAAGAGGACTCACTATCTACGAGCAGTATGCGGAAGAGCATTGCCCAGATCACAAAGGACAAGTGCCTGGAGGATTACCTGCGAAGACGAGGAACTCTGGCTTCCAGTTTTGGTTGACTGCTCACCTCTCAGTTGCCTATATACCCATAAGCTCTGTATAGTCCTTTTTTTTTACTTCAAAATTTTTTTCTTTTATGAAATATATACCTTAGCATATATATGGGCCTTGGATGGGAGGTGGTTAGAAGGATTGATGCCCTCCTCCTTGCCTTGATGATAAGGATGTCAACACCCATCCTTTTGTTCTGTAGCCTTCCTGGAAAATTGTGAAGGTCTTGCCACATCTTAAGAGAAACCTCTTAAGAGTTTTTATGTTATTCTGTAAGCGCAACCTGTCTTTCCCTTGCTTTCACTACAGTGTATGTAAAGTTTCCATCAGACCACTATTCATATACTGTATGGATCTCTCTCTGAGAGTTTTTTCTCCAAGTATAAATGCAACATGATGGCTTTGTCACCAGAAATTAGACCGACTGTTGGTCCCCAATCGTAGATCAGGTGACTTGATGTTTCACGCATCTTTCATCAGTGTCCACACATAAAAGTCGGTTTACAGGTTTGGGTACAAGTATAGAGGTGCGCTTATGGGCACGGTAAATTTAGAAAATGTTGGTATAAGGTACCACAGAGTATGTAGATGTACATATGCAAAACACCACAAAAACGTTCAGAAAGAAAGCAACATTTAAATAAATAACTAATATAATAAAAATAATACATGTTAATGACCAATAGCTCACAAAAAAAAAAACAGAAAGAAAACTGAGTAAGAAGTAAGTTAAGTTAAGTAAAAGTAGCTAGCTTGGATCAGTATCCAGTTACTCGCTTTGCCGTGCTGCCTTAGCAGCACTGTATGGCTATTGGCAATCTTATTGAAATACCCATGTGACTTAGCACATTTTATCTTCTCAAATCACTTGTTTGTTTCACATTGCCAATCAGAATCTCTGAGCAATCTCTGTAACCTATCAGGCATGTACTTTTGTTGTAAGATTGAAGTTAAGGTGAGCTTACCAATCGTAGGGGGAGGAAGACGTTAAGGGTTCGTTTGGCAAACAAAAGATTGTGTATTAATATTGCACAAAGATTGAGACAAATCAGTGATAAAATGTATTCTATAATCTGTCTCAACTTTTGGAGTAAATTCGTTACCCTATTCCACTTACTAATGTAACCCTAACCTGCTAATTGTCCAGTTGACCATGTAGTCTTCCTTGGTCAACTTGCACAAGCAAAAAGAAAATGATACCTTTTATTTAGTTAAAAATCAGCAGCATATGCTAATGAAAGGCCCTAAGGGTGATTGAGATAGCTCAAATTCACTCCTAATTCACTCAATCTCTCTCTCCCTCTTTTTTTAATATAATATTTTGTTCGCTAGTCATGATATCGCTTAGCAGGCTTTCTCTTTTTGACTCACAAGAGAGAGAGAGAGAACTTTTTGAGACTCCATAATCTAGAATAATGCTAAAGCTGTGGCAACAGGAACATGGTATCTTCAACCAATGTAAGGAGGGGAATCACAGTTCGAGTCATTTCCTGTGGGTCAAAAAGAAGGGAAGAAAAAAAAGGTGCCAGTCTTTCGATTCCTTGGTGGACTTGGCATAACGAGGCCTCTTGTCTATGATGGTAGGTGTTTACTTATCAATCTTCATCTTCACGGCAATAGTAAAAGACTAATATCATTCTGTCGGAAAATTTCTCGGTGCCCAAGGTCTTAAAAACAAGCTTCACAATAATTGAACCCATTATATATATATTAAGTGAATAATGATGTTGACTATCCAAAAGTCATTGAGTCATTTAACCAAGGTTGTTTATACTAAGCAAGTAAACTATTGAGAAAAAACAAAAAGAAAAAAACTATGAACTAATAATAGAGGACAAATAAGTTCATTATATTTTTTCTATGTTTTTCTTTCAACTATCTAATATTAATAGATGGATTAGACAACTTTTGGTTGGATGACTCTTAAATATATATATATATATATATATATATATATATATATATATATATATATAAAAGGTTGTCCAATCCAACATAATAAATGGTTAATAGAATAACAAAGGGAAAAAACTGATGGATATTTTTATTATCTAATATTTATTCACACATATTTTTTTTTTCTTTCAACCATTCTTTTGTTTTAGATGAACAACTAATTAGATGGTAATCATCATTCACCCAATATATATATATTATATATATACACCCATCACCTTTTTTTCTTTCAACTGTATTGGATTGGATAGCCTTAATTAGGCTAGCGATTCCAATAAATAAATAAATATATATTATTATGCACACACAGACTCATTATGTTGTGTAATGTATTTTGAGAAAATAAAGAAACTAGTGATTATGAAGTGATTTCGACCATTTTCTTATTTATTTACAATCCATCGGTAAGTCTTCCCAAGCTTCGCTTGACTGTGATGGATTGACCTGATCATCCAATTGCTTGTTTGTCTACCTTGTGATGCAATGTCGCGTTATTGTCAGACTTTTATAAAATGTCCAGGGAGGTCGAACGTCGCCAGGCTAAATTGAAGTTTCACACGGCAAGATTGGTTTTTTTACTAACAGAAAAAAACAAAAAAACCAAACTAGGAAATATTCATTTAATTATTCTGCATCAATAACTTAAATAATCTCTCTCAACACGCGCCATTGAGAGGCAACTAAAATAATTCTATTTATCTCAATTTTTAATTAACTTTTAAAACACTGAGCATTTATGAGAAAAATATTAGAAAATTGTTGGAGTTGTCATAAATACTATACGGTTGGTGTTGATTATCGCGGACCTGAGATTCATGGTGATATGTGGGAAAACAAATGCATGTAATATATATGTGCGTATATATGTATGCAAGAGTGGAGCCAAGGGAGGGCCTACAGGGGTCTGACAACCTCTCAATTTTTTTTAAAAATTTAATTGTCCTATATAAAAATTTAAAAAATGATATTTCGGTTTTTGTCAAAATTTAAAAAGTTTAATTCGGTTTTCCTCATAAAAAATTTCTAGCTTTGGTCCTATATGTTTTGTGTGTTTCCTATTGTTTTTTCTTATGAACAGATCATCTCATAAATCACATCCTATAAGGATGTCCTATATATGATAATGGGTTGCTATTTCATTTGGAGGAAAGAAGATTCCAAAACTAAACAGCTAGCAGTCTCTTTCTATCAACAAGAAATGATAACAATAATGGCAAGTTTTGCTCATAACATCTAATTTTCTCTTGATTTCTTGTCAGTTTTTTTTATAATTATTTTATCATCTGGTGTTCTAATTGGATACAACATTGTCATAAAAAAAAGATGATGGGAAGTGTCATAGAAAGACTTAGAAGGATGATGATCTCATCAAATGGCTACAAAAAGAAAATGACATAAAAGCATATCTAACAATATGTGTTTGTAAGTCAATTTAGTTACTTTCATAAAAACATCAATTACTGGTTTTAATATATGTAGAGAAGAGATAGTTGTTGAAAAATCATTTATAACTATCTCACTTTTGTATGGTCATTTTAGCACATCAGATGAGAAAAGACAGTGGAGGATGAGGAGATGAACTGTTATAGATTCTTCAACCACTCTCTTTTTTGTACTTTTGTGAAATTCCCATTAAGGCTCCAATTTTTAGAACATTTCAAGAAACGAACCTCTCTTTTCTCATTTTCTTGTCACAGTTCTCACTTTGCTGACGATTTGAATGAAAAAATAAAAATAATATCTACTGCATAATTGTTTCTTTGATCAGTTAGAAAGTGCCGTTCACACGAAGCATAACTCTTAAGGGTTGTTTGACAATAGGAATGGTTCGTTATTCGATTTGGGTTGCCTCAAAATCAAAGTAGATTCATAGAAATGGTAACAAACTATTCCCTTTTACCAAGCTGCTCCATATTTTACCAACCAAACTAACATTTAAACTATGATCCTTGTTTAAAAGAAAAAATGAAGTTCACATTTGGAAAATTAGAAAGCTAGGGCTTATTTTAGTTACAAGATAGGCACTTAAATGAAATCTCTCTCTCTCTCTCTCTCTCTCTCTCTCTCTCTCTTCATTAAGAAGGGAAGACTTTCCTAAGCATGGTGGTGGCACCAGCAGTGAGGTTGCCAAGAACTGACTCTTTGGTTTTAAAATCAGTGAATACTTACTTATCAATAACCATGGGCGGAGTCAGAATTTTTTCATGAGGGGGACCGAATTAAAGTTTCTAAAACACTCACTTATCAAGAACCAGTGACTAAGTTAGATTTTTTTTAATAAGGAGAGCCGAATTAAATTTTCTAAATTTTGACTAGCACCAAAATGTTATTTTTTAAAATTTTTATATAAAACAAGTGAAATTTTCTAAAATTTACAAGTGAATTTTTAATTTATTTTTGAGATGGGGTCAGGGTGAAATGATGGGCCAAAAAAACTCCCCTCAAAATGCTCTTTCATATGGGGACCCACGAAGGCCTTAAGAGTCTCGGACCCCGGCAAGTGGCTGGTAGGCAGCGAGTCAATGGGCACAAGATGCCCATTGGAAAGAAAGAATGATATATATATATATATATATATATATATATATATGTGTGTGTGTGTGTGCATGCACACACGCATTTTCTCCTCAATGCCCTTCTGTTTTTACTTTTTGGGTTACTGTTTATCATATTCCCTGCATCATTATCCTTGGAATTCAATACCAAAAGATGAATAAAATGATATAGTGGAAGACCCAAAAAGTTTTCAGAGAGACTTTTGTGGAGTGGACTTGAGCAGGAGGTGATGTAATGGAGCAGTATGAGATCTGGTACTGTTGAAGATTCAGATGGGTTTGCTAGATATATATGATCTCATCCATACTTGACTTAGGGATGTCAATGGATTGGATCATCTGTTACAGATTTGAACTTGTATCCGATTGGTGGGGTTTGATAAGAAAGTGGACCGGATTAATAACTCAACTCGGATCCGACACACTTTATATGTGAATGTTTGACATTCAAAATATGGGGTCAGCTTTAAAAGGTCTGGTTCAGATATGTGTCTGGATCAAAATATGATTGGATGGTATCTGATTAGGTCATGGTTTGTAAGGCTTAAATTTGATGGATCCGAGTCCATCACATTGGATCAGTGCGGCAAAATGATGAGTTTAATATAGTGGCCATCGTGTAAGAAGTTACAGTTTGATTCCCGTGGGCGTCACTTCTTACATGAGCCAGGTTGCCCGAAATTCAACTTGATTGAATTTGGCCACCATTTTTAAAAACTGAATTGGGATTCAACGAGGATGAATTCCCACATTTACATGCGAAGTACGTTGAATTCGTATCACATCTCAGTCAGGCCAGAGCCATTTTTTTTTTTAATAAGACGGGCCAAATTAACGTTTCTAAATTTTGATTAAGACTGAATATCATTTTTCAAAATTTTTTACATAGAACAAGTGAATTTTTTTAAAATTTACATGTATTTTTATTTTATTTTTTGAGGTGGGGCCAGGGCCCATGCGGTCCTACCTTGGCTCCGCCCCTGATCTCAGTTGAATATCTAGCTCATGTTCAAATCTGGTGACCGATCTCCATACTCAATTCAGATGCAATTAGTAATTATAACTAAATTCGTTTAACATATCTAGATAAATTGTTCGGTTCTTAAAGCATTGATACAACCACAGTCAGATCTTTTTTTTGGTGGGGGCACTAATTTGATATCTTTTTTTTTTTAACACTTATATATATAAACAATCAAATATATCAAAACATTAACATACTATTAAACTAACTTTGTGACTGAATACAACAATAAAACAAAACTTCAAAGAAATAAGGGAAACAAAGGAAACCACACAAAAGGAATGCAAGAAACTAAAAGCGAAAACGACGAAGGATGTAAGATCCGAAGCTACTTTAAAAGTTGCGCTATGTAAGATCTTCACTTTAAACTAACAGAGGATATCAATACAATGGATCTCGAATCTATGCTTTATATATATATATATATATAAACCATGAGTTTAAGGTCTGACAGAGGGCGACATTAAATTTTTGGATTGGAAATGCTAGGTGATTTTGTGATCTGTGGTAAACAAAAGCAACCAAAGCAACAACAAGGATCTCTTTTTTGTAATCTTATTTCAATGAAGTTATATAGATGGGTCCACAAATGGAAGCCGGAGTTTGAGATTCATTTTCTTCATGGGCGGAGCCAGAAATTTTTTATGAGGAGGGCTAAATTAAAATTTCTAAATTTTGACAAGTTCTGAAATATTATTTTTCAAAATTTTTATATACAAGTGAAATTTTTTAAAAATTACATGTAAATTTTCAATGAAGTTATGTTGATGTGTCCACAAATGGAAGCCCAAGTTTGAGATTCGTTGTCTTGGGCTGACATATATAAGCTGAAACATACAAGACATAGTTGTTGTGGGGAAAAAATGGTTCTTTTTTATAACAAAAAAGATCCCGTAATGCCAAAATCATGATATAGATCTGATTTTAGCATGAAAATTTGTGTTCAAAAGAATGAATTTTCATGCTAAGATGGACATAAACTAAACATTGTTTTAGCATCATCCAAAAGGATAGTGAATTCTGTGATGACAAATTTGGGGAGAGTATTTATGACAATCCGGCTTTCAGATTCTAATTCACCCCTTAATAGTTTTTGTTCCACCCTAAAAAAAGATAAGAACCAGAACAATCAATCACTTAACAGCCTGCTTTATAAGTTTTTCAATTTTTTTTTTCTAATCTTATATACTAGACTAAACTGATAGGTGTTACAATTTGCCTTTCTTAAGGCACACGCATCCACTTCTATGAGATTCTAAGTCTGAGCGTTGAACCGGCTTTGATACCATTGTAACAGTCCGGTTTGATGGATCTCAATACAAATAGATTCAATCAATTCTATAAAAAAAAAGGGTAAAAATTAGAACAACCATTCACTTAACAACTTGTTTATAAGTCTCTTAAGATTCTCTACAATCTTAGATATAGACCTAAATTTTTGAAGTGTTACAATATACAAGCGGCAATGCATGCCTTGAAACATGTAAACATGTCTGAATCTCGTCCCAAAGTAGATAATCAGTGGCGGGGATATACGTCGACTTGTAGGGGCAAATGCTTGCACAGACCTGCACAATTTGCTTATTTTTTTTTGTTAATGTCTTATTTATATATTAATACCCATTAGCCATTTTCCAGTATACTTGAAGGGTGGTCTAATAATTTTTGAAAGGTGTCAAATTCATTTAGTAAGTATTCACGATTTTCAGTTAGAAATTCTGCCTCGGCCACGGCTTGTGTTAAGTGAAAAATCAATGAATTGTGCTCCACCAATTTGACAAAAAAGGGGCCAAACAAAATGTCTGATCATATGAGGGGGTATTGTGATTCTTCTTATCAAAAACACCCTTTTATGTGCCAGAAAGTATGCTCTACGATCTCTCGATGCAATATCAATTACATGTTTTCACCTGGGGCAGGTCTGGTTTAAGGGTTGTCATAATTTATATGGTGCAGAGATTTGGTTAAGTTTTAAATTTTAAGAGTCACTTGTATATAAACAATAAAAATTAACAAGTTAATTTCACGGACTTGTGTGGGCAGTGGCCCACATCAGCCTAGACCAGCCACCTCCACTGTAGAGAATCTGATCTTGACTTTTAGGGCGTGTTTGTTTCACCATGGATCTCAGATCTAAGATCTCAAATCTATAGATTTAAAATCAGACTTCCCTCCCATCCAACCTTAAATGCATAGTCCTTAACATGCAAAGTGGATTTAAGATTCACATTATAGAGATCCTTAATTTGTTTAAGCTAATGATTTTGGGATGTGCATCTTTTAATGCAGCATTAGATCTAAGATCCGAGGCTATCAAACACAACTTTAATGAATTTATCTATAGTCCAGCTCTTGTAGTAGGACAAGGGGGGCAAGGATTCGTGACTGCATTGTAATATCCAAGGCTATCACATGCAACAGGATTTATGATTGCGTAGTGTTGTGCATTCACCGTTTACAGTATAGAGAAATTGCATCTATTGAAATCAAATTGATGACCAAATTTTCACTCGCCCATCAGTCCAACCACCTATGCTATGTCCCTTGAGACGTTCATAATGAAAAGGAGAACAAACTTGGAGCAAATAGGATCAAAATTAGGCTTAGGCTATGAGAACCTGATTTTGGTTACATTCTTTGGCTTTTCCTTTGTTTTTTTCTTTCTTTGGGGGACATGGTTATAAAGTAAAAAACAACTAAGTACAAGAAATCAATAGCAGATTGGACCCGGGGTGGAGCCAAGGGTGGGCCTGCATGGGCCGTGCCCGCACCTCTTTTTTTTTTTAAATTACATATAAATTTTAGAAAATTTTATTTGTCTAATATAAAAATTTTGAAAAATGATAATTTCGGTTCGTGTCAAAATTTGGAAACTTTAATTGAACCCGTTCATGAAAAATTTATGGCTCCACCCTTCTACTGGAGCGATCGATACCATGAACTTGGTGATACAAACGCATCATTTCATAGTTATCTTTGGCTTAGCAAATGCATACTTTTTTTTTCTGTGTGTCCTAAATTGCAATTTTTTTTTCTTTGGAAATTCTCATTTAGTTGACCATTTCGTGTCAAATATAGGCCTCACGTTTTTTTATTTTTCCTATATATGCCTAAGTTTTACCAACAATTGTCTAACAAGATGCCACCTTTATCAGTTATACAAAGACTCCGGCCATTTTGTTGACAAAAAATAAGGCACAAAAATTGCTATACAAAGGATGGAAAAGTATTGTGTAAAAGCTCGACTATATTTGAAACCGTATGAATACCGAATATAAGTTATTTATCTAAAACTAATCCAAATACGAATCCGGCCTGAATCTGCTCTGATATTTATTTTAAACCAAATCCAGTCAAATGTCATTTTTTAAATCTAAATCCAATCTGATATTTTAATTAGGTGTTAATTCTTTTTCATATCTAACTTTTTCCAAGCATTTTGTTTAGATATCTGATCCGAATCGGGTTTAGCGACATCCCATATAATCAGACTCTCACCCACCCTTGCCGGTGGAAGCAATTAAGCATAATAACTCAGTATCGTCCCTCCCAATGATCAATAAAAATTGTTTATTTTCATAACATTTTTTTTCTTATAAAAATTTTAAATTATAATAACTAATGTTTCTTAATAAAATTTTCTAGCTCTGCCCCCGACATATATAGTACCCCAAGGTCCAAGTGTTGATGGCATCAGCCGAGGTCCAGACGGTCCCAGCCTCCCAAAATATGTTGGGCCGAAGGAACCCTCTTTTGAGGAACAACTGGAGATTAGATCTCCTAGAGTTTAACTCTGGTCCTCAGCCCTTGACCAATATGAGCCCGAAGCTTCCTTTGTAACTCTTGGAACCTAGGCCACCAACTCACATACCATACTGTGTACCGAGCCAACATAGCGTCTGAAACCAGGGGCGGCTCGTGGTTATGGGAATCGGAAATGAGGATGCCAGGTTATTATCCGGCCAAGTCCGAACCTGAGCTCAAGTAAGCCTGGGCACTGGCCCGGGTGCCTGTCGGATACTTGGGTCCTGGCCCGAATCGGGCTCAGGCCCGGGCCGAAAAATTGGGTGTCAAGCTGGGCTCGGTTGTGGCAGATAGTTGGGCATCAAATGTTTATGGATGTCGGATGGTTAGAGTGGTTAAAAAGCTTGATTTCATTAGCCGGAATCTGTCTCGTTGGAACTCAAAATCTTATGGAAATATTCAAGCACAAGCGAATCATTTAAGATCAGAGCAACAAAGAGTTCGAAATTGTTCAAATGGTTACGAATTTTTAATAAGGCAAGAGTTAGATGTAGCTTTTAGAGAAGTATTTTGGGAAGCAAAAAGGAAGAATCAAATGGTTAACGAGAGAGACCAAAATACAAAATTCTTTCGTTCTTATGTTAATACGAGAAATCAGAACAAGAAAATTAATGCAATGAATATCAATGGAAGGAGCTCTGATAGTCCTTGAAGTATACATGATCTATGAGAAATTCTTTTTAGATGATGGTGAATGAGGTGAAATGTGTGATATATTATGTGAAGAGCCGAATGTGACAAACCTGGAAAACAGATTTCTGTGTGTCACAATAATGGAATTTGAAGTTAGATCTGCTGTGTTTAGCATGGGAAATGGACGTATCCTTAGTCCTGGTTGTTATAATTATAGTCACAATAAACATATTTTTTCTTCTCGAAAAATAACGTGAAAAAATGGGATAAATTACATTACCCATTAAAACTTAAAAAAACGTTTTTTTTAAACATTAAAACAAAAAAAGCGTCTTTAACGTGTTTTTTTTCAGTTTTTTCACCTTTTTATTTTTTAATGCCAAACAGTTTTTTTTTATTTATTTACTTTTTCTTTGTTACAAATCTACTTATCTTTTGATGTTTGTGTTATTAGTTTTTCACTTATTTTATTTTCTCTCTATTTTTAGTTTTCTTAAAATTTTAAAAATTTATCATATTTTTCTAGTTTTTCCCCTTCTTTTCAAGCTCGTTGTATTATACCCGAGAAAACCTCGTTGTTTAAAACTTTGAAACGTTATTTGCAACTATACTTATAACATTGATTTTTTAAAAAAAGTTCTGGCCGATTATTGGAAAATAAGATTAAAATACCTAAGATTTTTTTTCAAAACCGACAGAAATTAGCTGAAACGAGTTGTCATTCATAAGAAGATTGAAATACCCAAGATTTGTAGATGCCCTAGAGTTGTCCCCTAGAAACTATTTTGTTTGATGACTAGCTCATTTACTGTAATTGTGATTAGAGATCCTTAATACAGACCAAAACAATGCTCAAGGAATTTGAGAAGACTTGCTGGTATTGCTTCGAACAACCAGAAATATGGATTCTTTCCTTTTAATATATCTGAAGTGGGATGTAAAAATGTGAGCATAATCTTAGAGTGGGGCAAGATTACTCTTCTTACAAGATACTTGAGTCTGCCATTATTGTTACAACTCTACCAATATTTTGATGTTTGTGTTATTAGTTTCTCACTTATTTTATTTTCTCCTCATTTTTAGTTTTTTAAATTTCTTTAAAATTTACCGAATTTTTTCTTTTTTTAAGCGAGAAGAAGGTCGCCGTTTAAAACTTTGATACATTATTTGTGACCATGCTTTTAATAAGACCCAAATGACTCATGTGGCTTTTAAATCTAGAATTTCTGATTCTAAGTGGGCAGCCTTTGTGAGACATAGGGATATCGTATAGTCTTTGGACATATAAGCCTAAAACAAAAAATTTCATGGGCTTGGAAGAAGGATTTTGTGGGCATGAGAGGATGTATGTCATTCGATCAACTGGTTTGTAGTCAATGGTGACAAAGTAAAATTGTGGTCTGAATTATAGTCTCAAATAACTTTTCGGAGTTTTAAACGGCAAGGTTTTTCTCGGGTATAATACGATGAACTGAAAAAAATAGGAAAAAAGGGTAAATTTTAAAAAACTAAAAATAAGGAAAAAGTAAAATAAGTGAAAAACTAATAACACAAACATCAAAAGATAAGTAGATTTGCAACATATATAAAATAGAAAATGAAAAAAAATGTTTGACATTAAAAAACTGAAAAAATGAAAAAAGTGTGTTTCGTTTTTAATGTTTTTTTAAGGTTTTTAAAAGTTTTAAATGGCTAGCTAATTTATCACGTTTTTTTCACATTTTTTTGAAAAAAACGCGTTTTGTGTGACTTCTTTGGCCAGATTCATGAAGAGCACTTAGTTTTTTCTGCAACAAGAAAACTCATCTCCATAGAAAAGCTCATACTACAACAAATCAAGCTGGTTGATTGTGGGGATCGTTTGTACTGAAGCAGCTTGAAGGTAGTTATGCTCAAACATATATGAATATACAAAACATATGGGAAGGCAAAGAGAGACTCCCAAGATAGTTTTGGTATGAAAAGCCATGCTCTTCCTACAAATAAATGGTGTTTATATTTAGGTAAATAGGGGAAGCTACTAATGCACGATATGTCAAATAGGTACAGGTGCTGATATATATATATATATATATATATATATATATATATAATAATAATAATAATTCAAACAAAATAACACATTGATGATTCAAAATTTATAGTTTCTAAAGAAGAAACTATTGAACAAAATATGAAAATGCAGCTTTTTATGTGCTTCCTCAACTTAAATGGTGTAAAGAACAAAACTGAAATCCTAAATTTTGGATAAGAAAAGACTCGATCAACTTAGTACTGTTTGACCAATACCCAAAAAGTACCCTCGACAATACCAGTACCGGTGTCGTACCTAACTGAACATTGTTTGCGGTGATAAAAAGACGAGATGGTATGGAGGTGCAGTCAAACATTAGATACTTCCAAGTTAAATACAAATGGGAGGCTGAAGCTTTCTTAGGAAACATTGCTGAAGTATTCCAATCTGGTTGTTGTTGGAGGAGAAAACTGAAACATGCTCTGATTCTTTATCGTAAAGGAATGGGTCGTTCTTTCTTCCATCAGTACTGCCATCGATTTAATCATAATCCTTAGAGGAAGCTATTGAGCTGTTAAATGCAAGGGTGAAATCTAATTCTATAAAGTCTCCTTTCCCTGGATCTGTTGATTCATAAAGTTTGATTTGATGATTGTTCTGTACATTTTTGCATGTTTTTGTATTGATCTATTTTTTGCCTAATAATGGGCCCCAAAGGCCGTCATTCTCTATCAAAAAAGGGCTATCCAGCCGTGTGTGTATATATATATATATATGGGTGCAGGGAAAGGGCCGGCAGGGCCTTGCCCCCCTCCTTTCAGATTTTAAAAACTTTAAAAATTCATATGTAAATCTAACAAAGTTTAGTTTAATATATATACAAATTTAAAGATTTCTATTTCTACCCATGTCACAACTTTGAAACTATAGTTTATTTCTTGCGACAAAAAATTCCTGGCTCCGCCATTTAAGCTCGACTCATAAGCGAGTTCGAGCTGCATCATTAGTTAAACGAGACGAGCTCGAGTTCACTCAACTGGACTCGTTAAAGCTCGACTCAGGCTCGAATTAATTACAATACCGTTTTTTTTTTTTTTTAAACCGGTTCAGAATAGTCTCAGGTGGGAAACACTTTTTTGTTTTACGGTTTCCTTTTCTCCGACTCTGACTCTCCCTCTAGCTCTCTCCGACTTCTCCTTCTCTTCTCCCATTCTCTTTCTGTGACTGAAACTTTTCCTCCATTGTGAGTTTGCGACCCTAACGGCCTAACCTTTACTCGTCCACGGGCCACTTCAGCCTTCATCCTTCAAGCCTTCAAGGTCAGCCGGCTGCTCTGCTCTGCTTTCAGCCCAAGGTTCCTGCGTGTACTCTCTGCTTCAGCCTTCTGGTCCTTCTCCCTTCAACTTTCAGATGAAGGTTCCTGCTTGTGTAAGTTCTCTCTCTCTCTCTCACTTTCTTTCTGCATTCTCTTTCTTGTTTTCATCGCGATTCCTATTTTCGGTTCCTCCTGCAAATGCTTCTCCCTCTCCGTCTCCTCGAACAAAGACACGCTTGTTGCGCTCTGCTCATCTCTTTCACAACGTGAGGTGAGGTCTTCCTGTTGCATGGGCCTATTCTGGTACTCCCTCTCTCTCTCTGACACACACACACAGAAAAAATCTCACAGTAACACTCAAGAAAAAATCATGATTTATCCCCTATATTTGCTTTATGTGGTGTAGATTTTTTTAGTTTATGTGTCACCCTGAAACTAACAAATTTGTTGCCAACAGATGTTTCTTTCCCAAATTCAGGGAGTTTAATATTTTGTTCTAGATTTTTTCCGGTTTTTCTTTTAGTGAATCAATGATAAATCGTGGGTTTTTCTTGTTTTTCTTTTGTTTGTTCTCCTTTATAATGGTTCTAGTTGACAAATTTATGCTGTCAACTAGAGACTTTTATGTGCTTCCAGTTTTGTTGCATTTTGGTTGTCATAAGTTTAGGACAATAATATTCATTTTATATCCTGTGATATGGATTTACAGGACCGAGGGAGAGGTCAAGAGCCATCTAAGGTACAAAATCCTAGTTTGAAGAGTGACAAATTTAGAAAGAAATATCATTAATAAGGGCAAACAAGTAGGTGATTCGAGACAGAGTTCAGATGATACCCCAATCGGAGTACATTCCTCTAATAAAACTCATATGGATTCGCAAGACACTGAAAATGAAGGAATTTCAGTAGAGGCTCCTGAAGCACGTATTAGTGGTGCAAAAAGATCAAGGGCAAAGACTTCTATAATATGGAATGATTTTGACGATGTCATTGTAAATGGTATCAAAAAAGAAAAATGTAAGTACTGCACTACAATGTTTTTGATAAGTGCAGGAGGATCTACATCATTAATGAGAAGACAAAAATGTTTGACACGTTTTGCTAACAACAAGCAAACGATTTTAAGTTTTAAATCTAGGAATACATCAAATGTCACGAAGAAGGTGAATGAAATGAGTTCCAACATCGATGCTCAGTCAATAAGAGAGATGGTTGCAAAACTAGTGGCAACCGGAGAACACACTTTTTTTATAGCGGATAATTTCTGGTTTAGGTTCCTTCTTAGGCTTGCTTTTTCTAATTGGGTGCCAGTTTCAAGAACGACAGTTAAAAGAGATGTTATGAAATTATATGAAGATGAAAAGAAGAAATTGCTTCTTGTCTTGAAAGGTGTTAATAAGATTGCTTTGACTACAATAACTTGGATATATGACATTAACAACACATTTCATTGATAAATAGTGAAATATGCAACAACGTATCATCAACTTTACCGAAGTTGAGCCTCCTCATACTAGGTTAGTTTTAGCAAATGTAATTGCTAAGCATCTTGTAGAGTGAGTGATTAAAAAAAAATAATATCTGAGAGATTAAAAAAAAAAAATATCTATTACAGTTGACAATGCTTCATCAAATGATGTTTTTATCAGAAAATTAAAAGAGAACATGGAAAAAAGCTGCATCAACTTGTATTATGGATGTAAATTTTTTCATGTGCAATGTTGTGCACATATTTTGAATTTGATGGTACAAGATGAGTTGAGAGTCATTAAAGATGAAATCATTAGCATTAGAGATGCAGTAAAATATATTAAAGTTTCACCTTCAAGACTCCATGGTTTTGCAACTACAGCTAGAGAGTTGGAAATTTCAATGACAAAGAAGTTAGTGTTAGATGTACCAACTCGATGGAATTCAACATATTTTATGTTGGAAACAAATCTTGAATATAAAAATGTTTTTGCAAGATATAGCTTGGAAGACCTAGACTTGGTATGGTTGTTTGGACCTGAGAATTGGAAAAAAATAACAGTGATATGTGATTTTCTTCAAGTTTTTTTATGATGTGTCTACCTTATTTCTGGGTCATCTTATGCAACATCAAACTTGTATTTTCTTGAAATTTAGAGAGTTCAAGAAATATTACAGGAAAAGGTTGAAAATGAAGGTGGATTTATGAAGGAAATGACAGTGAAAATGAATGAAAAATTTGATAAATATTGGAAATCCTGTAGCTTCTTAATGGTTATTGCATCTATATTAGATCCACGCGTGAAACACACATTATCAGAATTTGTCTTTTCAAGAATTTACCAGTCAAGAGAAGAAAGGAAAAAACAAATGCAAATGATAAAACAATATTTACAAGATGTTTATGAAACTTACGTTCAAAGAAATGAAGTGGATGTCAATATTTCTACCACAGCAACTAATTCCTCTAGTATTCAAAGTCGAGCGAGTCGAGACACACCATCTGGTGGAAGACAGCTATTTTTTAAGTTTTAGGTAAAGCTGAGAATGTTGTTTTTCAGGTCTCCAAATCTGAGATAGACACATATTTGGAGGACAGATTGATTAAACATGATGATAATGGTGATGAAGATTCTTTCAATATTTTACAATGGTGGAAGGATAAGGAATCTAAGTATTGAATTCTTTCACAAATGACACGTGATCTATTGTCAATTCCAATAACTTCTGTTGCTTCAGAAAAAGCTTTTAGTACAGGAGGTCGAATTGTCAGTCGTAGTTCATTGATGCAAAAAAACAGTTGATGCTTTGGTTTGTTTGGGTAATTGGATAAAAAATGATGGTGATCCAATGCATGAAATGTTCACAAAAGTAAGTATATTTTGAAGAAATTATATTCATTAAATATTTTGTGAACCATTTGTTAATTGACTATATGTATTTCTTTCAGGTTGAGGATGAATCAAGTGAATATATATCATTAGAATGATTTAAGTTGCCTCTTGGTAATGCTTGTTTTTTCTCTTTCTTTTGTTTTCTTCTTTTTCTTGATCTAATGTGATTCTAGTGTTTGTTTCCGTTGCCTATTGCAGTTTTCAGCTTTGATGTCCAATGTTCATGACTCATGATTGTGTGGATAGCTTCTATATGAAGTGAGTATGCGAATTCGAGTTAATGATACGGTTTCTTAACTTTCCTTCACCTCTTAAGAAATGTTAGTGTTGTATCTTTTGCTTCTTGATGTCTTTGGTTCCATTATTGTCAGTGTTTATGACCATTGTGTACTTAAAAAGTCATTTTTTAAAATTGACAGTAATGTGACATAGCAATCCAACCACGTGTATTCAGTAGTAGTTGATGGATTTCCACACCAAGCCTGCCATGGCTGCAGCTTCTAGTAGCTATTCGCTGTTTTATTGTACTTTTCCTAAATGTTCAAATTTCTTGTAGAAATGATCCCAGAATTTTATTATATGACTATATTGAAAGTTTTCTTCGCTGCCCACCATAGCTTGACGTGCTTTTCCAAATTCCAGTTGTGAGAAGCACAGTGTGCAGGTTTGCTTCTTCTCTTAACATGGTCTCTTGCAACTGAAGCAAAGGAGCTTGGTTTCTCCTACACCTTCCTGATTTCAATGATAAGATCGACTGTTAGCAATGAGCTCACAATGGAGAAAGTTCTGAAGGACAAGAAGAAAGTTCTGACTTCTGAGGGGTCAATCTGGGTTCTTACATTCTTTCTTGTTAGGATGTTAGTCTTATAGACATCCTCCAGTTAAAGGAATAAACTTCTGAAAGTTAAGGCAGCATGATGTATTGGGACCTGCATTATACCATGCCTTTGGGACACACATTTTCTGTAGTCTGTTGATTAAATGTTTTATTTATGTGGCCTCTTATAATTTATACTGTTGCTAATATTGCATGTTGGGAGGCTGGAATGTGAATTGTCATGTGCAAAATCATAATATTACATGTTGGGAGGCAGGAATGTGAATGTCATGCATTAGGTTCTTCTGCTTTGCCTATTTCTGTACATGCATTGCTGGGTTATACAGACTCATCTGGGACAATTCTTATTCGAAGTTCTTCAAGAAGGTACCATGTCAGTTCATTAGCTATACATGCCTTCTTAAAGATGGTATTCTTATTCATGATATTCTAATTTTCTAAATGCCCATGATCTGTGTTCTTTGTTCCATATTTTTTTTCTTAAGACGGTGCAATACAAAGTCGATGCTATACCACATAATTCTCAGTTCCTAGCTGCCGAGGTTTATCACTGATTATTTGTAATAGCAGCTACATTTTATAGCACTTCTGGCATTTCTGAAATTATGTGAGCACACCAAATTGTTATTACATTGGCATATTGCTAATTCCTAATTTTATGTTCATACGACTAAGGGTAATCTACATTTATTGACATAAATTATGTTAAACGAGTTAACGAGTTAAATTACGCCTAAACGAGCTAAACGAGTTAAATTACGCCTAAACGAGATAAACAAGTTAATGAGTTAAATTACGCCTAAACGAGTTAAATGAGTTAAAAGAGACTTAATGCTAAACAAGTAAACAGCTAAACTAAACGAGTTAAACGAGTCGAGCTCAAGCTCGACTATGTATAGTCGAGTCGAACTTTTGTTAGGGAACTCGACTCGAGTTCGAGCTCGAGCTCTTTGAGCCGAGTCGAGCTCGAGATCGAGCTCTTTGAGCCGAGTCGAGCTCGAGCTGGGCAAGCTCGGGCTCAACTCGGCTTGTGTGCAACTCTATTGTGAGCCGCCGAAACATACGTACGTTTTTCATGTCTTTGTACTATCTATTCTTTGCCTAATAATATATATATATATATATATATATATATATATATATATATATATATATATATATATATATATATATATAGATATATAGATAGATAGAGAGAGAGAGAGAGAGAGAGAGAGAGAGAGAGAGAGAGAGAGAGAATGGCTGACTGAATTCCTCTCGTTATCGGCTTCTCATGCATATATTATTTAGAGGAGATGAAATATCGCGAGTGGCCCAAACATCTGGCAAAAGAAATTATCGATCTCGATATTACTCATATCTGTTGGCAGCTGTTTCATGAATATTTTGAAGTTGTTTTGAGCACTGTTTTCGGAATCAACCGATGCTAATCAGCTTGGGGGCAAACTGGTTCAATTCAATGGCTGATTCAAATGTGGCAGCCATCAACGTTTAAATCATTAAAGTTTTCCTGTTAATTAATTTATATATGTTTTCACTAATTTTTTAAAACTGAATTTTTATATATTTGTAGCCGAATTATCAACTGATTTACCTGAAGCACTGAATCGGCCGATTCACTGAATCAACAGCCCCACTGGTTCGGTTAATGAATTGAATTTATGATGCCAAATTTGGTTCAATTTTATCGGACGATGGGCACTGGAACCGTATTTATTTTGTGAAATATATGATTTTTGAGGCTACAATATTTGGAAACATTAATTCTTTGTCATTTATTTTTAAATGTTTACAAATATTTACGTATTTAACCCATCAGGTAACTCCAGCAAAAAATACATTATCGACAATTTCAAGTAATGTAACTTAAAAAAAAAAAAACCAAAATTTCATAAAATGAAAATAGTAGGACTAGCTATGGGCGGAGAGAAATAATATTGATGTCAGGTGTGTGTGTGTGCATGAAAAAAGTTCTTGTCTTTTAAATGGTGAAAATTTTCTCTGGTATTTAAAAAAAAAAGAAAATATGGTCCAAATTTTGAAAATTTTAAAAATCTTTAAAAAAAATAAAATAAGTAAGAAACTAACAACAGAAACATGAAAAAATAATTAAATAAGCAAATGGAAAAGACACAGAAAACAATAAAATAAGCCCCTCTTTTGACAATTATTGGTAAAACTGAGACCTATCGGATGAACACATGGAATATCAGGCCCTGCTTGGGATTTTAGCAAAAAGAGCAGTCACTAAAGTGATTTTTTCTTAAAATAATGTGATATGTGATGCCTTATAAGAGCCACACATTCTCTGCTTCTCAAACCGGAGAAAGCCTTGTCCATCCAAAATCTTATCCAATTTATCACAGCAATTTCCCCAAAATAAAAAAACCCTGACATTTCTAAGAAGAAAGAGTTTCTTGTTGAAGGAACTGGTTGCAGTGCATCCCCAGCAATGGCGACTAGCTCGGCCTACCTCGGCTCCGCCAGCTTGTTCAGACTCGGCTCGGCGAGCACCCGAAGAAGGCTGAGAGTGAGGATGACCGCCGAGCCGCAGCGGCTGCCGTCCAAGAGCAAGAACATGGCCAGGGAGTACGGCGGCCAGTGGCTAAGCAGCACGACCCGCCATGTCCGGATCTATGCGGCGTACATCGACCCAGTGACGAACGCGTTTGACCAGACCCAGACCGACAAGCTCACCCTCATTCTTGACCCTACTAATGAGTTTGTTTGGAGCAAGGAGAACTGTGAGAAGGTCTACGCCTACTTCCAGGAGCTAGTGGATCACTATGAGGTGTGTTGCTCTACCTTCCTTCAATCCAAGTTCTTTCCCCTGTTTTTTCTAGTCATGTTTGATGATTTAGAAGATTGTGAAAAATGTGACTGAGTTCGCGAAATTGGTAGTTTTTCAACCCTGAACTGGGCGCCTAGTTTCAAGTGATCAGCTGCGCAAGAAAAAATGGGAAGTGGAATTTACTTGATTTCCGCAACGCAGTTCACCAACTAGCTAACTCTTCTACGTTTGATTTCCATGAAGACGATGACCAGGAACATGATAAAGTTCGTGAACTTGAGAGTTCCTGAATTGTTTGCTTTTCATGGTCTGGATCTGGTTTTAGTTTTCACTGTGTCTAAAGGGTTCGGACCAAAAGCGTATATGGATCCGATGATCCAAATGTCACGGAGCGAAACTTTGGTGAATCGCTTTATGAAAGGAGAGAATTAACCTGTACCGGATCAGGGCGAATCGGCCTAACTAGAAAATGAATTAAACTAACTGAAGTTTGAAAAAGCAAAAAGAAAAAAAAGGTGAAAAGAAGTTGTATATCGGGCTGGTTCATATTAACAAGGGGCCGATACGATACGTATTGGCCGCTTCAACATCAGGGACTTGGCTACTGGTTCAAGAAGCTATAAAAACGTAATATCGAACAAATTTAAACGCTTAAAAAAACATATTTAAGCATTATGAGTAATCGCATTTAAACATGAAATATAAAGTTATTTTCTGTATTAAATAAAAAACAAATGGTAGAGAGAATAACATGATAGTTCAAGGCATAGTTGGCAAACACGTGATTTGGAATCAAATTGGCTGTTGATCGGGTCATCGGGTGAGCAAGTTGACTCATCGACTTGGTCGAGTTTTAAAATAACCTGAATCGACTGAGTTACAGCCGAGTTAGGCTAGTTTTAGGCTGAGTCAAACCAAGTCGGGTAGAGTCAAGGGCAAGCAGGGCCAATGGCCAGGTTTTCTAGTGATTTGAGTTGACTCCGGCGATTCCCAAAACAACTCGGCGAGTCAGCCAATTATGGTTCAAGGACTAGTGTGTGTAAATAAGTTAGTTAAAACAAGAGGATTTTAGTTAAGAGACAAATACCAGATTCATTAAAATGAATTCTTACAGTTTTTTATGCAATCTAACCATAACCATATAGATGTGATCTTTAAGAGTGATTTGGTGAAAAACATATATTAAATTAATCATTTTTTACTTAAATAATGTTCTTTTAATAATAAAAAAATGAACAGCTCTTGCAACATTAAAATTTTGATAGTAGAAAGTTTTTTTTTTTTTGTTTATAAAATGACTTGAACTAAAACATGATTTTTTATTAAACTATTGTTGATAAACACATTAAAAGGTTCACCTCTCTTTAAAACACTTTTTAACACGAATTCATGAGATTTGGTCTTTATCCCTTACCCAAGTGGTCTGGTAGGGGCGCGCGCGCACACACACACATATATATATATATATATATATATGAATGAGTTGTATGCTGTTGTGTATTGGGTTTTATTAAATAGTTAAAAATTAAACTAAAAAACAGTTGTTACACGAGCATTGGTGATAGTTTACGATACAACGACAGTTCATAGCCGGCACTTCTATCCCCTCCCAATTGCATGGAGAAATGAATATATACAAAAAAAAATGAAAATAAAATAAAAATACATTTAAAAACCAAGAAAGAGAGAAAGGAAGTGTGCGTGTTTGATTATTTTCATTATATAATGCATCCAAATAAACAGAAGCAAGTTAATTAATGTTAGCGTATAAACTTGGGCGCAGGGTGCTCCGTTGGACGAGTACACACTTCGGTTGATCGGATCGGACGTCGAGCACTACATCAGGAAGATGCTGTACGATGGGGAGATCAAATACAACATGAACGCCCGAGTCCTCAACTTCAGCATGGGCAAACCCCGCGTCATCTTCAACGATCCCCTCTCTCCCGCTACTTAGCAAACTTCCATTTCATTCTATTCTGTAAATATTATTTTACTTTTTTTATCTATTGATTATTATGAATTCATACTAATGCTTCTTCCATCAATGCAAATATATTCTAAACCTTGTTCATTAATTTTCAGTTATATGTCTTCCTTCGTTAATTAGCTTGGTGTCAGTTAATTACCCCCTTTTTCCTTTGGCTCATAACTAAAAAAATTGGATTTAGTATGATGCCTACTTGACTCAATGCAGAGGCGGAGCTACGATTTTTGCCCGAACTAGGGCCGAGCAGTGGACCCAAAAAAAAAAAAAAACATACCGGGCCGGCCCATTATCGGGACGACCCAACTCGGGTTGCCCTGATAACAGCTCGTCCCGATAGATAACAGCTCGTCCCGATAGGGCCGGATTCGGTTCTATATGTTTTTTTTTTAATATTTTTTTATTATTTTATTTTTATAATGGTATGTGTCTTACGATTAATTATATTTATGTATTACTTTATATTTAAAAATATATTTTTTATTTTAATCCAAGCTCAGGTTTCAAGTGCCGAGTCAGGTTTGGGCTGCATGGCCGAGCTATGGCCCGGCTCGAAGCCCAGGCTTACCGAAACTATTGAGAGACCTATAGTCATAGGGGCCAATATATTTTTTTAATTTTATGGGGGTCAAAATAAAATTTTCACGTTTTGACATATACGTTAAAATTTTTGAAACATTTGGGACGGGCAGATTGCCCTGATCCAAAAAGACATTGATCATGCTTGCAATTACCAATGTTAGTCAAAATTGGTTCATGAGTCGACCCGATTCAGCTGAATTGGACGGGAATTAGGAAAAATAACAATGAAAAACATTTCTTAAAAATAAAAGAAAATATATTAGCAAACAATTTAAAATATATATTTTTTTAAAATAGTTGAGTAATATTGAAAAACTGACACGTTGATACTCTTGAATTGAGTCTCAAAAGTGAATCGGTTTACCACCCGTTCAATTTGAATCGTCCGAGTCAGGCCAACTTTAATAACACTTATAATCATTATTATGGAATTTAAATATAGTTAGTTGAGGATGCTGTGTAAATGGAAAACATAGCGTGCATGTGGACGATAAAAAATTTGTGACAATAAGGGTTTGTTTGATAGGTTCGGATCTCAGATCAGATCAGAGGCTGATTTGAACTCGCCTCATTATAGGGCCACGTAATAAAAGCAAAGATTTGAGATCCATAATATGTGCCAAAATCTCAGATCTGAAGTTGAATGGATTGAGGTTCTAACCTCAAATCCTCGGGTTTAAGATCCTCAATGATCTCAAATCACCTTGAATCTTAGGTCTGACGACGAAAGCAAACGCCGCCTCCTAATAAATTTGAATATATAGGAAAATTACTAAAGTTTCTTATTGATACTACATATAATTGAAATGCATCCATAATTTTTCAACACATCAATATCTTGTCCAAGATTTGCCTAAAAGTTAAAAAAAATCATGCAATTGCTTCATGCATACCCAGAGAAGCAACTTGTGCAAAGTTAATGAAATTAGTGTTGTGTTGTGAGTTGTAATTACTTTATCAAAATAACTGAAGCCAAAACTTGTCAGTCCCAATCTAACATTGAAAATATATGAAGCAAATCTTATGTAATCTTCATCTTTAAGTGACATAAAAAGTCTTTGTAACCGAAGAGAAGAAGGAAAAATATCACATTATATTAGCAACGATTTTTACTTCTATTACTGTTGTGTTTAGATAATTCATCCACTACTTTCCAATTTGATGTATCACAAACATCAAATTCTACATAATTAAAAGCTAAGTCTCTAGCAACTTTTGCCATGCTAATCTTCTCTACACTGTTTCCATCTTATCAGATGTCTCTGACACCAGTACATACGAATGAGCAAATCTTTTAGAACACCAATATGAAAATAGTGACTTTTTTGGGGGCACTTGCCCACACCAGCCACCTATATGCAAGATAAAGAGCTTTTGTGGGGCTGGTGTGGGCAGTTGACCACACCTTCCCATACGTGACTGACCATTTCCACATCAAGCCTCCATACATACGAAACAAAAAAGAAAAAAAAAACTTTCCTACACTTTTTCTCTTACCATTACGAAGCAGGAGGAAAGTTGAGTGAGAAAATTGGGCAATTTTCCGTCAAGATCATCTTCATAATCTATTTTCAGTTCACTTATAATTGAACTGAACTTTGTGGGAAAATCTCAAGCTTGGATTTGAAGTAATAATAAATTTTATCATGGACTGATAATGGAGATAACTTTATTGACTTCAGAGAATGTAGATACATAGTAATTGATCGGAGCACCTATTTTTGTCTTATCAAAATTTTTAAGAAATGCTAAAGTTACTTGTGAAAATTTTATATACCAAATTAAAATATTCAACATCAACTTTAGAGAAGTATAGTAAATGATTGGAGCACCTATTGTTGTTTTATGAAAATTATAACAAAAGCCAAAATCACCTTTCAAGAAAGGTATACACAAATTAAAATATTAAAATTTCATTTGGGGGCAGTGCGCAGTTTAAGAAGTCCATGTAACATGGTTAAGAGAATTTTGCTTCAAGGGTAGCAATTATTTTGACACAATTATATATCATTAACTTGGTTTGCATTCTTAGTTAAGGGCTGAGCTAGGGGGCTGCTACGTTTTTCACCTTGTCATTTTCCAAAAATTAACAACACTGCTTATAATTTTCAAAAATTTAAATTGTCCCTAATAAAAGTTTTGAAAATTACAGTCCCCCTCCCTTCCAAAGAAAAAAAATTCTTGGCTCTACCAATTTGAAGTACATGAAGGTATCATCTTGAGAGTTTTTTTTTTTTTTTTTTCAAGTGGATCCAAAATTAGAAGTGTCTATTGGGAGAAAAGACAAGGCGGCACGGTCCTTTTGATGGTAAGGTGAATCTACGCCACATAGACGTTTGAGCCATGACAAACCTATCCATTATTAGATGTAGTTGTATCTTTTTGTTTTCTAGTAATTTATGAGTTAACAAGTCATACTAGACTGTTGCTGGATGGCTTTGTGTTTGCTATTTATGAACACACAAAATAAAAATAACCATCCGACTATATAAGTAACCCACTGATTTTGATTTCATTGTTCTTATATTGTATAAAAATGTGTTCAACGGAAGTTTTTTCAACCATCTAACCAAATTCTTTTCAACATAAATGGCTCAGTTGAATTCCCCATGAAATCAGTATCATGGTGACTGTAAATTTAGTGGAAATGCTGTAAATTATCTATGGTTGTTGCAACTTGACGATCTCGAAGTAAATTCTTGTTATTTCAACCTCATTAAACACAAATGCGGAAACCATACTGGTGAAATCAAGCGTGTGGAAACGATTGAGGTCTTTTATAATACTTTTCGACGGTTGAAGTTCTCAAAGATAAGGCTGCAAAGTTCAAGGGCGAATTTATGCAGAGTCGTGCGGATCCGTGGCTGCTATTGAATCAGAGGAAGCCATTGATTCATGCCGATCTGCAAATTCCTTCCTTAAAAAAAGGAGAAATTGAATTCGGCCGAAAAGAAGAGCACCCAAAAGTAGAAATGGAACCCTGAAGGAAGATTGCAGAAGTTAAAGATTTTTTTTTTCTTTTCCTTTCTTGCTTCGCTATCTTCTTCCTCTTCTCCAGGCATGGAGGACGGCCGCCACCATCTTCCGCACTTCGTTCCGGATGCCAGGTACGCTGTTCCGCACCATAACAATCCCCACAAGCAACATCACCACCACCATCTTTTCCTCCGCCCAGATTTCGACCTCCCCAACGTCGGCGGCGGCGGCGCCCCAGCCGGATTGGAGGCGTCGTCTCCCCGCGTCTACATCCCGCCGCACCTTCCCCAAGATCCCCGAATGGGGATGCCTCAGCAGCAATACCACCACCCACCGCCGCCCCCGCCGCTGTTGGATTTCCGCACGAACGGTGACCTGGCCCTTGATCGCCTCCTTCTCCGCCGCGAGGCGCATCCTGATTTTAGGGATTTTAATCCCCTCGGTTCCCCAAAGGTTGGGGGTATATTGAGAGAGGATCCCCGAAGTTGGGAACAGCCGGCTCCGGCGCCGCTGGCGGACCCCTTTTTTGAGCGGCAGGGCGTCGGGAGGGAGCGGCTGCCGGTTGAGTCTCGGCTTGGTCCACCTAGGGTTAGGATGGAGGATGGGACTCCGAGGGGCAAGAGAAGCCGGGTCGTCGATGAGTTCATCGATGGAGATGGGGTTAGGTATTTTAGGGTGAGTTCATCCGATTCGCATGGTGTTCCGGTGAAATCTCCGGGGATTCACGGGTATCAAAAAGGTTACAGGGATGACATTGGGAGGCATCCATCGAATCGATCTGCTGGTAAAGGGAAGAAGCTCGTTTCAGGAGGGAACTCGTATAACCACAAGATATCGGTTCCAAACGCGAAGAAGAAGATGAAGACTGGAACTGGCAATGGGAAAAGAATCAATTTTGATCAAGAGTCTCGAAAGGGGTCTGTTGCAGCATCACCTTCTCAGGCGAGGGAGGATGATAGGTCGGGAGCCGAAACTTCGGCCGCTGGAAACACTGTTGATCTTGATGTTTCATTTAAATCGAACGCTTTGGTGGCCAAAGAGATTGTGGTGGCGCCGCAAGCTCAGACTGCTGATTCAAGCAAGACCGTCGCTCCAAAGAAGAAGAAGATCATCATCAAGAAGAAGGTGAGGAAACTGAAGCCAGTGGCCGCTCGCCCTATATCAGGTGCCCCAGTCGCCAATGCGCAGAAGAAAAATGCAGGCCCAGTGCCATCAAGTGATCGACCTGCAGCGGTGATGAATCCTAGCAAGGATGAAGGTAATTCCTCAAGGTGTACTACGTCAGTTAGTGAGCAATCCGGGATTGTTAAGGGGCCCGAACTGGACTCCGGTAACGATAGAAGTGCTGCTAGCGGATCTGATGAAAATGTGAAGCTGTTGGCCGGAGATTCTGGAAAGGCAGGTGGTTGCACCTCGGATGGGCATGAGTTGTGTCCAGAGAGTGGAGAAATTGCTAAGAATGCTGATTCGAATTCTTTGGGTTGTTCTGATGATAATCCTCTTAATTCTGGCTTGACGCAGTGTGATGGTATAATAGGCCAGTCAAGTGAAAAAGAATTTGATGGTACAGTTGAATTGCAGCCATCGTCCAAAGATGCCAAGGCTTCAACTCTGGAGGGAAATCCACCATCTGAACTCGTGAGCAGTGATGCTTGTAATACTCTGACTAGAACAGATCCTGGTGAATTAGTACAGATGTCAGAGGGATCAATGCGATCTTTGCATAACTCTTGCGAGAATCATTTGGTATCCGTGACATCTGAAAATAACATATCAGAAACACCTTATGTGGCTTCTTGTATACATACTTTGAATTCAGAAACATTTTCGAGTGGCTCTGCAGATAAGTCTGAACCAGACTATGCCCCTCGTCCAGAGAAGAAATTAAGGACCAACAATGGTAGTGCTTTAGTAGCCGGTACTGCTCCTTCGGATGGTTTTCCGAAGGTTCCGCATGTTGGGACTGAAGGCACTGGTACCCGTAGAAACGTGCGGACCGAACACAAAAATCCGCATGTTAACATGCCATCTGCATCACAAGCAGCTAGTGAAACACCATCTAAACCAACTGCTACGGCTTTACCATCTGTAGCAAAAGTTGCCAGCCAACCAATAGCGAAGCCAAAGACAGTTAAAGCATCAACGAACAAAGAATTGCAAGGCACCAACGTTCCTGCGTCTTTGTCACAGCCAGCTTTTTTCCCATCACCGCCTTTAAGTAAAAGCAGCAAAACAACCACTGCTGCTCGTATGGTTGGATCTAGGACCTGGCGTCGGACTGATAATACCTCAAATTCCACATCCACTGGACAACAGGTTCTCTCGCATGGCACTTCTTTGGGAAAACAATCACTGATTAAGCAGGATATACGTACGAAGAGTTCTTATGTTCGCAAGGGGAACACACTTGTTAGAAAATCAACACCAGTTGACCGGAGCCCTGTGCCACCACCATCGTTGGGGCTCGCCTCAAATAAATCACCAGTGACAGAAAAATCTCTATTGGCAAATGGACCAGCTGATGGAGGGGATAAAGCTGTCACCAGTACGAGTGTGGGGTTCCAAAACAAGATGAAGGCAGTCAATTCACTGGCAAATGAAAATGCGGGCAAAATAGCTCCTATCGAGAGGCCAGATACTCCCCCTCTAACTCAAGCTACTAAATTACCAGTCACCTCTCCACAGAGTTCTCCTTTCCTGGAGTCGCTGGACCTGCCTCCTGAAACTGGTCTGGGGATCTCTTCTTCACCAGTAGTGTTGGACTTGATTAAACAAAGCAGTGATGATGAATCCAATTATGCGAAAATTTCACATATTCAGAATCATTTTTCAGCCACCAATTCTGAAGGCCAGGTGAACGTTAATTCCAAAGAAGCAACACTAGAATCAAAACAGATGACCTATGTCAAGACAAAAAGAAATCAATTAATTGCAGCTGCCAAACCTGCATGTCACAGCTCATCATCCAAAATGAAAGAGAATTCTCAGGCACCAACTGGCACGGTTTCACATGATTTCTATTACAAGAAAAAAAAGAACCAAATTGTTCGGGATATTACTGCATCAGAAGGACAATCTATGCAGGCTTTAGTTATTCCTGATGATGCTTCTAATTCAGAAGAAAAAGGTTCTCTAACATTGCTTTCTCAGAAACGTCACAGTTTTTCCAAGAGGAAGACTAACAGAGGTAAGCAATTCATGATCTTTGTTCACCTTGAATTCTCAGTTGAAAGTTCTCTTTGTGCTATAGAAGATATCTTAATTATAATCACAGCTAATGAAATATGAAAGAAATGCTTATATATATGGTACAGTGTGAATGGTTATGGCTTGACACAGCTTGAATGAAGATCTTATTCAAATGCTTTTTTTAGTATTGATTTATGGTTAATTAGGAAAATGGGAACAAATGCGTCAGATGGCATTTTTTGCTTTCCTTGAGGCAATATTCTCATTTTTATGGAGCGATCTCTTGGAAATCATTATTTTCCACTGCAAAGACACACAAGAGCATGCATATACATGTGTGGTGCAGGTGGGTGAGTATAGGTGGGTGTATATTGTTTTTACTGTTCATCCTTACTCCACAATTTTGTCTCCAAATCACGCCGGCTGAGGTGAATTAATATTACTAAATATGCCACCATGGGTGACAGCAAAACTACCAATCGCTGGTTGAATCTTGGTCGGATACTATAGAAAAATCACTGAATATGAGAATTAGATAAACACGTCCTTCATTTCCTTTCTCTCCACCACTTCTATGGAGATAACATCTACAGTTCTGGAGTTAAATGAGAGTATGAGACAGCATGAGTTATGTCCAAAACAATTATAAGATGGCTCAAAAATTTTGGCTTTGTGTTCAAGTGCAAGCCCAAGTGTAAAAAAAGGTAGCAGTAAATGGACTATAGTTTTGAGTTTGGTCTTATTTTACTTTTGAAATCCACAAAAACCAACTCTTTGAAATTCTTTTACATGATGAGCCTAATAATTTCAATAATAGGTAAATAAGGGCTTCTGGTATATGTTACAAAGTCGTAGTCTTTACCTTTGAAAAGTACAGAAAATTAATATTGACTTTAGAAAACCTAGACTTACTTTAAATATTTTCTGTAAAAGTTAGAAAAATATCTACATTTTTTATTTCATTGCTGTTAATAGGATATAATTATTATTTTCTAGGTAAGAGAAAAATTGATTTCTTAAAAATCTCACTATAAGAAAAACTTTGACATGGATAAGTCCTACGATTATTATTTCAAAATAATTTGAAGAGATATAGACAAGTATATATTTTAGAAAGTAGAGCATAACCGTATAATAAAATATTAAGACTACAAAAGTTGAAAATAATAATTTTCCAAATATCTGTTACAATTTTTAAAAAATGTGATAATGCAATAGAGCTTTGAAGTTCGAGAGTAACAATGATATGGTTTATTTACTGCAATCGAAATATGGCCTTGAAACTTAAATACTGAACTATGATATGGTTTTTAGTTCGAGGCAAGGCTTGGGCTTTTCTGTTTAATGTTTAAGTGAATGGTCAATCATATGTTAAGCCTCTGTCTGGAATGTCCGGTTCATGGCTCACTTTTGTATCAAGACCTTGATTGGTTTCTTGTTTATGCAGTTTCAGATGTTCAGACTGACATACCTCTAATGACATTAAAGACATGGACTCGTAATGGAATTAACTCACGGCCTAGGGAATATATATCCTTTGACAAAAAATGGGTTCTTCCGTCACTTGTACCTTGGAAGAGGATGACATACACTGCTTATTATGGAAGGAGCGTGCTATCTGGTGCAATCAAGAACTCATTATCCACAATCAGGCATGCAAACTCTTCTTTAGTTGCTTTAAATTTCTAGTTCATCATGTATCATGCTTCTCTATTGCTGTTATGTTATCCTACATTCAGATAATCTACCTGCAGAATTTGAACTCAAGTCTCCATGTCTTCAGGGTGTTGTTGTTTCCTCAAAAGCATAGTTGCCTGTATAACCTTGTCGATAATTGCATCATCATGTGACGTGATTTTGTTCTTTTGATGTCATAGCATCTAAGTTACGTAATTTATGGTTAATATTTTATTTGGTGCTGCTATTCTTTCAGTAGAAAACTGCAACTTTCCCGGAAAAGGGACACATTGTACACAAGATCTGGCAATGGATTTTCCTTGCGCAAGTCTGCAGTGCTAAGTGTTGGAGGAAGGAGCTTGAAATGGTCGAAATCCATTGAGAAACAATCAAAGCAAGCCTGTGAGGTCAGTCGCTGGTTTTGTGTGCACATTTGGACGAAATATAGTTAGTCTTCTCTTCACATGCAGATGCGTACACTTGATGCAGAAACAGATAATGCATCTTCATACATACATGCAATATGACAGTGCACTTATACATGTTCTCCTTGACTGAATAAATTTTCCACATAGGCTTTTTTTTAATGTTACATGTTCTTTTTAAATGGAATCTCTCTCTCTCTCTCTCATGCATGTGGCCTGATTCCTTTCATGGAAAGGATTGAGAAACCCAGCTCCTGGATCCATCATGATATCTCATTGGTTATGTGCAGAATAGGATATGTTATATTTGCAACATAATTCTTGGACACATTATTTATTCTGCATGGATTTAACTCATATTTAGATCATGAACTACATAAACAACTGTCTGTTAAGAGCTAGAAATTTGTAGTTCCACCTGATGTATTCAAATTTCCACAAGACTGCTGGGAACCAATTTAGAGATAGATTATGTGCTCTGGCACACAAATGGAATTTTCACTACAGGCGACTGGAACATGTTTGAAGATGGTGATGCTTAACTCTCTTCATTGTGAACCATCCCAGCTACTATTCCTCAGCTGCACATTTTTGTGGTAGGTGACCCTTTAGGGAACTCATCTACATATAATTCCATTAATTGGAAAGGATGTTGCTTAACCACAATAATAAATCCTTGTATTCAGGGATGCCCTTCGTTGGGTGATCACCTGATCTGAAGTGAATTTCCTCCAGATTGGGTTGCTCCAAAAGATAAGTAATTTAATTTTTTTTTCTGTAAAAGTGTGAGATAATAAAGGCAGAAGAACACAGTTCACAGCCTTTTCATTAAAATAAACTGTTCAGCCATGTGATGACAAGATTACATTAGAAAAGATCTGCATAAAGTGGTCCACACGTTTTTTGGATGATATGAAGACGACAGCCAAGATACTGGACTTGATTTGCTGAAGCTCAAGGCTGCAATTGCTTTCTCTTTCTGACTGTCCACATTTTTTTGTAACTACAAAAGGAAAACTATTGAACTAGCAAAACTTCTCGATGTTTCTGGAGGATTGGGCTTGAAAAACGTCTGATATTGCAAATCTTGTGACAAATATAGCCTGACACAACCATTTAGGTTAAGGGTGAAAGCCTATTTTACTCTGTGCAAGTCAGAGAGTTTCTAGTATACTTTCACAAAGTAATCTGTGACTTGATTTGTCTCACAATTACACTCAACCACAAAGATGGAAGGGATATAGTCACACACAAATAGTAATAATTGTTATTTTTATCCTGAAAACACATAGAAAATGCATTTTTAATACAAAAGTCCCTTGTTTATAAAACAGGAGGGACTGATTATTTAGCCATTGGGCACTCCCAGCTGCTAGAATAATAATTGTAATGCTCTTTATTACATCAAAAATCACAAAAAAAGAAAAGAAAAAAAGACCATATTTACCATTAAGAAATTATAAGGATAATATTTACATCAAAATGTGCAAAAATACGTATGCTGTACTGTACATATGCTAATAACCATGAATCTGTATATATGCACGTATATGTATATCACACACATCTATTATATATCATAGGCATGCACACTTATATTGTACATTACATATTCAAGGTAGAGACTGATTGGTGAAACTAGCCAATTAGTCAACCTAGTCATTTGTAGCTGACTAATCGCTAACCTATAAATATATATGTCCTTATTTGTATAGGTATTTATATGTACTTATTTTCATATATGTATTGATTTGTATATAGTCAATCAACTTGGACCAAGTTGGACCAACTAGTCCCGATTATCTTTTTAGGGGGTTTGAATGACCTGTGTCCAACTTTTGAGTCTGACAACTGAGGTACTTACAAGAGTCTCTTTCTTGTATTTCTTATAGAGACATCTCATTCTTGCATTTCTGATAAAGAGCTGATAATTTTTTTTCCTAGCATTTTAAAAAGAGCTGCTGTACTTACCTCTGACCTTTTGCAAGAATTAATGTTTCCATTGTGACAAGAATACCTTAGAGCCTTCCTATCCAATGTCCCATCATGCACTTGAAAGTGCATTCATGTGAACCTCGTAAAGGTTAAAGGTGGGAAGATTTTGAAAAGCTTCAATTTTTGCTTCAGCTTTGTGAGGGAAATTAAAGTTTGCACACTTAAAAGAATGACCTTATTTTTCTCTTTCAGCTATTTATTCAGGCTTTAAAATAGCTGGTGGAACAGTGTTTAAAAATTCGTTGAGTCAGCTTGACTCAGTTTGACTTGGCCCTCTAACAAAATCCAGTAAGGGGACTCGGTTTCTATCGAAACTCGGTATGGCTTGGTCGTGACTTGGTTTGACTTGGCCATAAGCCCATGACTCGACTGCAACTCGGTTTGACTCTGCCAAAACTTGTTTGACTCGGTGTAATCCAGTGATAAATTTTGTATTTGTGATTAACAAGGTCATTTATTTAATAGTTACTTTTAATCACTTAATTTTTGACATGAATCTTCTAACTTATTTGAAATATAACAATTTAGAATTATTGTTCATTTATTAAATTTACATATTACAAATGGAAAGATAAAACTAATTCTGTTCAACTTATTGTACTGTGTATTTATTCCAAGTTTTAGGACATTGGATTCTTTATTTTTGGATTTTTAGTTTTATATAATATTGACATATATGTCGAATTTGTTAGCTATTAAATAGTTGTAAATGTTGAATCTTAGTGTTTGATTTCTATTGACTTGTTTTTCGTTGATATATTGATTCTTGCCACACAGTTTTCTTAGAAAAATGCAATCATAGGCTCATAGCTCTTATTATCAATTTCTTGTTATCAAAAGGGATAATATAACTTAGTGATTACTTGATGGTGTGAATTGTACAAGTATTCAAGTCATCTTACATCTTTTTTACATTTAAATGACAGTTATATATTGTTTTACATTTAAAAAAATAGTTAACGAAACCTGGCCTGAGTCACCGAGTTGATCCGCCAAGCCTAGAATGAATGAGTCGAGTCCCAAGACACCGGCTTTTGAAACATTGATGTGAAATATCATGCAATAGATGGGTCTGAATCAAGAAATTTGTCTTTCCTTTATTAGCAATTGATATGTTGGTAGCTGTTTATAGGAAGCAACACTTGCTTTTGCTGCTGTGGAGAAAGAGAAGAGAAAGAAGAGTTCTGGTGCTGTTACAAAAGCTGTAAAACATGCCTCTCGTAGAAGTGTTTGTGGTATTAAATTGCAACCAGGTTAGCTAGCCTCCCTGTGTCTTATTGAATTAAGATTTCGCACCTTTCTGAATTTTTCAGTTCGCCATATTGTAGCATCCAGTATTCCAGTGTTTTAGATGGATTCTCTACTGACGTCGATGCTAGTGACTTTGTATATATTATGAATTGCATGTTTCCCCCTGCATTGCAAAAAAAACTGCAATTGAATGCGCTTATTTCTGTAGGAGAAAGAATCTTCCGTATCAGTTCAGTCAGATACAAAATGGACTCATCTAAAAGAACTCTTCTGCGGATCCCTGGTAGTACTTTCTCCAACCATTTTTGTTTATGCATTACAATTTGTTAATATCTGGGATTCTGGTGTGTTCTGTTTGTATGCATTTCCTCTGTCCCGTCTTTACGCATTGTTTTGTTGGTCAAATGACTCAAATCCATATTTGGAAAGAAACCGCTGTACTGAATGGCTTCTGAACTGTGCAATGGCGTTGCTGTTGAAGGTCCAACTAAAGAGTGTGTGCTTAAGGAATGTAGATAATGAAAACTACAACCAAACTACAGACCATGTCCCAGGGACATTTCTGGAGAGACACCAAATCTATGTCAACATAGCCAAACATGGGGTGGGACACAGCTTGGAGGCAGCATAACCATATTTACATTTTTTTGCTATTGTCACAAAGGTGCATTTTTTCAGAGAAACCCATTTTATGCATCAAAAATAGGTCAGCTCGAGAAAAACTGCAAAAGACCTGTCTTTTTGGAAAGACACCAAACAAAAAGAACTCCCCCAAAACAAGAAAAACATGGTTTTTTTTTCACGTGTTTTTTGCATTTTCTATTACTGCATTTATTTTTTCATTTTATTTTTAAAAATTTTAAAATTTGACGAGATTCACCCCCCCCCCAAAAAAAAAATAAAAATAAAAATTTACTGGATTATATCCGAGAAAAACCTTGCTGTTTAAAACATGTAAAGGCATAAATGATATTTATGATAATGGTCTATCTATATGTGTCCTTGCAGCCAAGTTTTCTAAAAATGATCCACAACGATATCTGCATCCATGTGACATGGACTTAGGGATGTTGATGGATCAGATTTAGATTGGATACCTGACTGAATTGCTTTACATTAGTCGAATATGGGAAATAATTCAACATCGATTTTAACATTGGATTTGGTTTTAAGGAATAGGATCCAATTGGACTCAGATTCAGATTTGGTTTTAAATGAATATCCGATTAGATAATAAGAAACTAGTCATAGTTACTTATATGAAATACCTTATAGCTAATATTGGGCCAGGTAGAGCCTAGGGTCCTAGACACAGGGAGGCTACCTGATCACTAGCCCTCAAGGCAAGGGGCAAAGGCCTTCATTGTATTTTTTTTTTAGTCACCATCATCCCCTTTTATAACAATTTTTAAGGCTCACAGCCTCACACTCCTTCCTCTTCAACATAAGACTAAAGAATGAAATAGGAGGATGAGGTCTCCTTATTCAATAGAGGAAAAAAAGTAAGGGCCTTGAAAAAGTTATAAAAGGGATGGGGTTCCATAAGAAGTCATAGTAATTTATCTAACATGTGGTCCATGTGAGAAAAAAATATTATATTAAATTATTATTAATATAAATAATTTTATTGGTAACATTGTATGCGGGCATGTACAGCAAGTTCTGGCTTCGTACCCATTTAATCTCAGGCCCTGGTGTTGGTTCAAGGCCAACAGAAATTTGCGATTTTGGATGGGAATCAATTAAGAATTTAAAAATCAGATTTGGATTTGGTATGGTAGTAAATTTAAAAGTTGGGTTTGGATCTAATAAAGACTTTTCTTCATCTGAATTCCAATCTGAATATGTGAACATCAGATAGATTGGATACGGTAAAGGGTCCATTCAATTTGAATGAGATCCATTCGCATCCCTTGCTAGACTGCATATATTGAACTTTTATCATTTAAGTAACTAATACTCTTCAAAAAGTTTGTCATACCGAGTCAACACGACTCCGGTGCGGGTGCAGCTTCGATGCTGCAACAAACAAATTGTTTTTTTTTATTGAATCATTGCCCCAATCAGATTTTGTTAATTATTAATTGCTAGTTTCATTGTTATCTTTCCAACATGGATGGTGTATAGAAAAGGAAGGAGAAAAAGTTGTTAATTAATGCTAGTTGAAAGGCACTATCTTTTTTTCCTCCTTTTCTCTCTACTATTATCTTGCAAAGATTAACGATCAGGATAATTTCTTACTAGTCTATCACCTAAAGGTCTGACACTATATATATATATATACATGCACACACATGTATATGTATCCTTGCCAATGTTCCATCCCATACCTGTGTGTGTACTTTATATTTTACTCAAGGAAAGATATGATTTACATAATAAAAAATTGGTACCTTGACAAATTTTCCCTAACATAGAAAAGTTTATAATGCTTTGTATTATAATATTTTAGATACACTGAAAGCCATTTATCTTTCACGTTTTAAATGGCATATAATATTTGAAATACCCTGTTCCAAAAGAAAGGGGTAAAAAGAAAAATAGGAAAATGGGAGAGAGGATATTTGAAGCCTCACACCTATGGCTTTTGAAATTGCCTTCACAGGCTATTGCACCTTTGTCTCTGTGGCACAGCTCTTCTGTAATAGATTTTCTAGATACGAGTCCTTCTTAGCGTGGGTTTTGGATTATCACATGATGCATCCAAGCTCAATCAACAGCTACTAGTTTCTTTATTTTGTGTTGCCATTCACCATTTACGGTTCAAATTTCCTGGTCCCTGAAACTTTAGTATTCTCATTTCTGGTCAATTCATAGTGTTTCATATGTAATATATGGTGTATCTGATGTCTCCAAATTTTAGTGCTATACATTTAGTAGGTTATGTGTCAGGTGATAAGGTACATTAGTGTGTGCTGTTTCACTGTGACTTGTATGCACAAAACATTGTTCCTTTTCTCCTATTATTCTCTTGGTTAGAATTTTCAGGTAAAATGGGTGCTCAAACAAGCTCTTCCTTTTGCATATTTAGACGTTGATGTTCTGTTTGCTTATTATGATCCAAGTACCTTGAAACGTTGGAAATTAATTATATCTATGCTGTTTCTCATTTGTCTGATTACCAGTTATAATTGTGTGCTGCAGATGAAAAGGTCACTTCTTCTGTTAGTCAGCTATCTGAAGACAGCAAAAAACCATCTTTTGTTCCAAAGAGGTTGTTGATCGGAAACAATGAGTAAGTATCATGCCTTTATTCATAATTCCCCCTTTTTTGCTTTTGAGCTTGTGGATTTTGTGTTTCTTGCGTCCCTTTTGTTCATTTGCAGAGTATGATATCAGCTAAATTCTTCTAGACTGACGTATAAATGTGCTGGACAGGCGTGCGATTTCAGATGTCTGTATAGGTTTTTTATCTGTTTTTCATGGGCTGGTCTTGATTTTCCTTCTCCCTGTGGCACCCTTGGGTTGCTTTTCGTGATGTCTGACTGCATCTTGTGGTAGGAAGGGGAAAGTTAGAACCATAGGGGCATTGTCAAGCTCCAAAGCACTGCAGTGCCTCTGATTTCTACCATGCTCTATGTGATATAGGTTCAAAAGAAGATTGCTAACATGACAGTATCAAATTTTTGAGTCTGTGTTTGATGGCTTCCCTATGGCTTTAGAAACTTATATTTCCACTTGAGAAGGGCAAAGGGTCGTTTTGTCAGCTATTTGGAGATGGATGATATATATAAGATTATATGGATGAATTTATGTCATTTAGCAGCATAAAACATATTTGTTTTGTCACTTAAATAGGTATGTACGAATTGGGAGTGGTAACAAGCTTGTGAGAGATCCAAAGAGGTTGACACGTATGCTGGCGAATGAGAAAGTCAAATGGAGCTTGCACACAGTTAGATCACGTTTAGCCAGAAAAAGACAATATTGTCAGTTTTTTACAAGGTTTGGGAAATGCAACAAGAGTGATGGAAAATGTCCATATATTCACGATCCTGATAAGGTTGCTATCTGTACAAAGTTTCTGAAAGGCTCTTGTTTAAATGAGAACTGCAAGTTAACCCACAAGGTACGCTGAGCTACTTTGTTTCTCCATTTTTTTTTCCTTCCAAATTTATTTGTGATAATATGCTATCTTGTTATTTGGCCAGGTAATACCAGAAAGAATGCCAGATTGTTCATTTTTCTTGCAAGGTAACTGAGAACTTATAAGCTTGAACCAGATGCAATAGTCATGTTTTAGTTGCTTTAGACATCTCCAAGTTGCTGCCAGTCCCTTGAGCTGTATGATTTATAGCGGCTGCATGGAGTCAACCTCAAATTAGGAGGATGATTTTACCTTACAGAACTTGACTGATATAGCTTATATCACATGCTATCTAGTCAATTTATTACACAAATAGAAAATCACATCATTATTTAGAAGTACACTTCTCTCTCTCTCCATATAAATCTTTCTCTGAACAGGTTTGTGTAGCAATGAAAGTTGCCGGTACAGACATGTAAATGTAAATCCTGCTGCATCTATCTGCGAGGGGTTTCTCAAAGGTTACTGTGCTGATGGTGATGAGGTTTGTTTCAATTAGATGCACAAACCTTAGTTGGATATATTTTTCTTTGTCTAATGATTTGAATACTTGATGATTGCCGCACTGGCACAAGCCTTGCTAATCACTGGGTGATCCTTGTTGGACTGTGTTTTGGCACTAGCTTTGCACATCATGTTGCCTTTGTTTATTTACTAGACTGTCAAGTTGCCCTCAGAATACCTTAGTTTGCTGCCTTGCTCACCTGAGGGGAGGGAGAGGGAAAAAGGGAATCTGTCACGTGCTTGCTCATCATATATTGCCCTTCATTTATTTGCTTTCCCGTTTGCACTTCAGAATGCTTGTCATTTGTTTTTTTGATCCGTTACTTTTTCTTGACTAATTATACACTTGTTGTTCCATGAGATTCTTTATATACTTCTTGGAGAGGTGGTTTCTTGCAGGTATTTTGTTATGGATTTCCACAAAAGTTATACACAACGTACAAGATGAATACAATCTTCTGTAGAAGGGTTCAAATATGTTATTTTTTCTCACAATGAAAACCTTTTGTTACATGCTTTTCATGTTATTTTGTTAAGCTTCCTATCCTTTGTGTACTAATTTGGAGCGTATGGTTTGTGGAAGTTGCGAGCCACTACTCCTTCATGGTTCCATTTTAGTTTTTTTCTCTGCCTATCAATGTATTTTGATTACTTTCAATTTTCCTTTTTTTTTTCTCAAACTATACATAGTACACCTGTTTTGCATGTGAACAATAGCTTTGACATTTTCTCTATCATGGGTCTATAGGTGAAGGAACAGCATCACTTAGTTTGTTTGGTAATCATGTGCTTATATTATCATCCATAAAAAGGTCCAACAAAGTCAGTAGTACGCAAAACATTAGCGAGCATTGATGTTACAGTTGTTCCAGGTACTTTTTTAATGCTTTTCATAACTAGGAAGTTGTTTCCTGTTGGCACTGTCTCGCATGCCTTGTATTAAATTGGATATGGTTTGTGTTGCATCCTAGCTACATAGATCCATTTTTTCCTCCCTGGCCAGAACGTACCTAGCAAAATGGGAACAAAGAAAGAAGAGTTACTATGGCTTATGCCATGACATAGACGAGAATTTGGGACCATAACTCTTCAACTGCACATATGCAATTGATTCTAGCCTAGCCAACCTGAGGTAGGCCAGTCAATGGAAAACCCTGACACATGGAATTCTCAGCTTGGATATTTGGCAGAGAGGTAGTCTTTAACAAACACCTGTATCCTTCTATTTATCATGGCTTCCCTGTGCTAGTGAAGCATGTGTAAGTGCAACCATCTGCATTTGTCTGCAGTCTCGTTTTATTGTTATGAATGACTGCAATTTGCATGATCGTCATTGTAACAGGAAAATGCTGCCTATCGTGAACAGAGATGTTGAATGGATATCTAGCATGCACTTATATTTATCGACTGGTATTCCCAGCCTTTTAAGTTGCTTTTATCTCATTTTTGAAATGCAGTGTGATAAAAAGCATAGCTATACCTGTCCACAATACGAGTCAACAGGAATATGCACACAGAGATCCACATGCAGGCTTCATCATCCAAAGAAGAAAGACAAACCTGGAAAACAATCACATCGAAAGAGACAGAAAACCACTGAGGGACGTTATTTTGTTTCCAGACTTCTTGATGTGGGAAAATCAGGAACAGCTATATCCGACAATAAGCAGTCTGTAGAGAGGATCTCTGAAGATGCCTTCATTTCTTGTGGCAAGTTTGCTGATTATATCAGTCTAGACATAAAGGACGATGATGATGATCGTAATGAAGCAGCACAGCCAGGCGAGCTTTCATGCGGTGTCTTGGAGGCTCCCATCCAAGACCTTGTGTTGGATTTGCCGAAACCAGACCTTGACATGGTCATAAAACCTATCCGTCTGATGCAGAAGAGTGCAACGTGAAGCTGACGCTGATTTCTTTGGGCGTTAGTGTATTAATACAAGGGTGTATCACATTTCAGTCATTCTTAGTGTGTTGCTTCCTTGTGTTGAGGGTTAGGCCTGATGTGATTGATTATTTCTTGTTGCAGTTTTTATCTCGAGAGCTGCATAACTCCACGTGATGCTCAAGCTTCTTCTGGGACGTTGAGTTTGCGTGCAATCGAGGATCTTCCTGGTGTGCTAACAAAAGATTTTGCAGCATTTGGAATGTAAAAGAGAGCCGGCTGGCGTCTGTAAATTTACATACGATCATGAGCACAATTTCATTCTGGACAATAAGAGTGAAAATAAAGACAAGGGAAAAGTGAAAGAAGGCAAGATTTTTGTGTGAATGGTCTAGCTGGGAATTCCCCATTGTACGACAGCTAATGATTAATGGAAATTTTTTTCAGATTCACATCTCATGACCTGAATGGCTCTCAATTTTGCTGGTTATTGGCAGAACGTCTCTGTAATACATCTCAGGTGGTGCATGGGCTCGTGGAGAAATTTGCAAGTTTCAGAAATTTTGGAGGGACCCTTTCAATCAACAGAACTGGGGCTCTTTTAATCAAACCAACCTTGAAAGGTACAGCACTTTTTAGTGAATTTTCTTTCGTTAACGTCTCAGTGCTTGAACCCACATATTTAATAAGATCTTAAAAATAATAAAAAAATGGACATTCTCTGACACGTACCATCTCTTTATTGGTTGGGCTTGCCAGTGATTCAATTCAGGCCTAATTTTTGCAGTGATTTATTTGGAAGCCTTATTACCTAACCAGTAAGAACAGGACAACAACTTGCAGTCCGGTCGACCCATTATGTTCAAATAATTCAAAGGGCTTCCCTTGTTACTCAAACAGCTGGCTTTCTTTCCAGGTGGGGGGCACTTCTTTGGACTGCATATGGTGACAGAAATACTCTTGAGATAATAAAAGGAATAATTGTAATCTAGGTTCCAGGCATTACGCTTGAGTTGTAGAGAATGACTATAACCTCAATAGAGAATGACTATAACCTAAAAATCCTGAAGCAGTATTGGATCCAAAGTAAAACAAGAGAAACGGACCCGAAGTAAAGCAAGGGAAAGAAGAACACGAGTTGAAGAAAACAACTGTAACCTAATACATCTGGAAGCAGTCTTGCACCCCAAAGCAGGGAAAAGGACAAGTTTCAGCCTCCTTAGGGTCTTCGGAAAAGAGAAAGGGCTTTTAGCCTCTTTAGGGTAACTCTCTGAGGTTGAAAAGGCTAACATATCATACAGTTTGTCACATTAACAAAATTCATTGGTTCCCTTAGGTCCACTTTAAAGAACAATTCATGGGTTTTTCTCAATGATATCAAAGTCGATCTGAGTTTGCCCATTCAAACCAAACCACAACAGAGTGACTCGTTTCAGTAAACAATGCACGAAATCCGTCATTTTAAGATCTAGTTTAAATTATGTATATTTTTTCATTTACTTTGATAAAAAAACGAACTCTTAAATACTTTTTGATGATTCAGCTGAATCACTGACTTGGCCGGTTCACCGAACCAGCAGCTTCATCGATCCGAATTCTAAACCTAGAAACATCCCTCGATGTTTCCGTCAGAAGAGGAGAAAAGGCCTTAATTTTTCGAAACATCACATTTATTGCCAATACTATGAATGATAACCGCATATGTAAGAGCTGAAATAGCGGAGGTTCCTCTCTAGAATCGGGCAACCACATGAAGTGCCCGTGTGCATTTAGCAGTTGCATCAAACAATAATGAGAAGGCACATAAGCATAGCAAATCAAAATTAATCTTACTGAAAAACCTAGTAACAGATAGGAGTACACTCTTCTACTTTGAGAAAATTAACTAGTGGATCTAATTCTATTTTACCGATTTTTTCATGTCTCATTAGATAATATTTTTTTTTCCTGTTTCAAAGTCAACCAACAAGTCAACTAATTGATTACAATAACTGGATCTAATTTGACAATTTTTTCTTCTGCAGTACCTCAACGTGGCACATGCCAAACCTGATCTGCCAACACCAAATTCCACGTTTCGTGCATCGAAGATCATTAAGAAATCACTAAGTAGTGCTTCAGCAGTGCTTCGAAGCATCAAATATAAATTCAAGTTTCTTTTCCCAATTTAATTCAAATTTTCATGCCCTTCAACCACGTTAATTTTTTTTACTTACTTTTGATATAATTCCAATAGTGAAGAATAATCTATTGATGCACTGCTAGATGGCTTTACCTTTCCACACGAAGACATTTAGAACAGGAATATGCACCTCCACAATACCAAGTGAATATGATATCTTCATTTATGCAGAATTTCACTAAAGACAAATCAATCGTGCTGTCCCCACCACATGAGTCAAACAAGCCCATTCTCGAGGTGCATTACAGGATACCAATTCGAGATCAGTGATGCATAGAACATAGTTAGCACATTACATGTCTCCTTGAACCTTGATTTCTTAATAGATGAACATTATGCCGCTCAGGTGACATCTTACCTAAATGGCATGGTGAAATATAAGGAAGAAAACAGGCATCAGAATGAAGGAAAGAGAACAATATCCGCAATGAACAAATTTATAGCTTACGAGAAACACAGAATGAACAAGAAAAGCAAATCTCTATAAACAAATGCTTGACATTCTGTTATGGAAGAGATATCCATACAAACCAAAGTGCTAGAGTCCATTTACCACAGAGGCAACGTAGTGTTTAGCATGAAGAACCAATTCCGTTGATTCATTACTCAGCATTTAATTTAGAGACAGATGCTGTGGCTCCATAACTGGCAGAAATTGACTTGATTCAGCCATTCCAGTAAATCAAGACAACCAGTCTCTGGTATCGCTTCCCGAATGCCATATAGAAGGAGATGAAGCAAAGCTCCATACTGCAACCCATGACAAAAATATTCACCTCTGTCCATCTATCAATGTCAATGATTTAATTCCATTACAAGCGTCCTTGGCTATTTGTGATGTCAAGTTCTGGTGAATGACTTTAAATTTTTCCTTCAGCCTCAGAATCTGAAAATACATAAAATTTGTCAAGAAAATATTGCCAACTAACCAGGGAAAGATGCCATCACCAGAGAATTACCCGCTTCAATTCAAGCTCATGTTCACGTTTCCTTTGTCCAAGAGAATGTCTAAGATGAGTGATATTGAAGACTGTGTCTAGTTCATCCTCAAAAGCAGATTCCAAGTCTTCCCGCAGTAGGACAGGCAACTTATCAACCACAGGCATGAGGAGGAAACAGTTGAACTGAAGTAAAAACAGTTAAAATCAGGAAACTTGTATTTCCAAGACTCAAATTAAATCTCTTTGACCTAAACTTAGCATGCAAAGAGGCCACACGTGTCAGATACTTGTCCAGCAGTGAAGCCCACTAACTGGAAAAAATATAAACAAATAGAGATGAACTAAAAAGCAACTTCCACCAGCAATATCGAAGGTCTCCAGAAATATCAAAATCAAAAACTTCACGACACATCAAAGAATCTCAAGAAATATCAACATCTACATGGTTGTTGGTATTCAGTCTTGGAGAAGTTTTCACTTCAGCTTCAGTGCACGCCCCAATAGTGAAGTATTAACATCCTACAAATCAACAAGCCTGTCTACCTCATTCTCTCAATATTTTGTGATGTAAGGAGCACGTTTCCAATTCCGTTTTAGCATCTGCCAAATGTGTCCTAGCTTGTTTCAAAGATAATAAACCCCAAGAATAAATGAGGGCCATTTGATCCATTTAAGGTCATAAAAGATGGCCATAACTTGTTTAATTGAAAGTTATGTTCATCCAGGCATAATGTACGCAATACCATTTGGCAACGTCATAGATGTCAAGCTCACCAGGAAAAAGAAGGCACATTAAATGGCATGGGCCTAGAGAGGTTTATGATCATCAAAAAGGAAAAGAGAAAAGTTATGGTTACTAAGTAGGATTACACGTAATGACTGAAAGTAGTTGAAAAATGATTCCTCAATTCTGGTTTTCTGGTCCATCAATTTCAACAAAGATCCAATTATCTGCTTTTCTATCATCCAAACTCATGTAGTACCCTTAGCCATGGTATCTTAATGGTTGTTGAAAAGTGTTAAAGAGTCTGTAAATATATTAAACATGATTAGATTCGTAATATTTATACACACACACACAAACACACACACAATACGGTTTAGCACTGTCATAGTTGTCAACCAGACTGGGGGTTGTCTCAAGGAAAAAGAATGCACATTAAATGGCATGGGCCTAGGGGGTTTCATGATCATCAAAAACAAAAAAGAGAGAAGTCATGGCCACTAAGTAAGATTATACATGTAATAATAGAAAGTAGTTGAAAAATGATTCCTGAATTCTGGTCTAATGGTCCATCAGCTTCAACAAAGATCCAATTCTCTATATTTTAATCATCCAAATCAAAAACCCATTTACTACCTTTAACCATGGTATCTTGTTGGTTGTTGAAAATTGTTCAAGAGTCTGGATATATATTAGTTATTATCAGGTTCACAACACAAAAAAATGAAAATTGTTCAAGAGTCTGTATGAATATATTAATTATGATCAGATTCATAACACACACACACACACAACAGACACACATATAGATAATGCTGTCTAGCAATGCTGAAAAGGAAGGCACACTGAATGGCATGGGGCTAAAGGAGTTCACAATCATCAAAAAGAAAAGGAGAAAAGTCATGCCTACTAAGTAGCATTGTACATGCAATGACTGAAGGTAGTTGGAAAACGGTTCCTGAATTACACACACACACACACACACACACACACACATATATATATATATATATAAGAAAGAGAGAGAGAGAGAGAGAGAGAGAGCAAACTAGAGTCAGTCAGACCCCTACGTGCCACAAAATGCAGCTGAAATATTCAAACTTGAAGATCTTAAGCTGGTTACACCAGTCAGGTGAATGAAGATGCTATTGCCTATAAGCTCATGAATGACAAGTTCAAGAGCAACCTCACATTTATTTTCATCGTTTCTCATATTAGCTCCCACAGGTATTTGACATCTATTCCTTTAGCCACCTGTATGCCACATAAGTTATTAACTTGATATGCTTTATTTCTCATGTTAATGACAAAGTTTAAAGTTTAGATGTATTTTATAGTTTGCATAAGTTCCTGCCACAAAAAGTGAGAAGATGACAATATTTACTGAATAGTCTGAATTCAGTAACTTAATATGCTTTATTTCACATGAAAATGACAAACTTTAAACATAGTTTGTGTAAGTTCCACAAAAAGTGACAAGATTATAATATTTAGACTATAATATTTGCTCATTCAGTTATGTCAGCAACACTCTTTTTTAAGTTACTTTACTCTTTCATGGCAATTATGAAACAAGGATGTCAGTGATGCTGACAACTTCAGAGACTAGTCAAAGAGATTAAACACTATGTACTAAAAAATTAAAAGACTGAAAAGGAGAGGATCCAGAAGGATAAGGAACCGTACCTTAAGTTCTGCAGATACCAAAAAGTGCTCCCTTATGCCTTGAAAAATTTGCTGTACCAATGCATAAACAATTCTCTCAGATGATGGAGCAAGTCTTCTATTCCACAGTGTGTTGTCCAGCAGGTCAACCAATCTCATTTCAGTGGTCTGGGTACAGGCACTTGTTTCTAGTCCAACATGGTTGTGTTTCACATCACCCTTGGCCTTGTTTTCTTGTTTGTTCTCAGTAGCAGCAGATCCATTAGCTATTTCTTGAGAAGCGATTCCAACAATAGATGCACCACCAAGAGTGGAATGCTCAGTACCAGCAAATGAATCCAAAAAATGGCGCAAGCCAGCTCGATTCTTGTGGTTAAAAGTAAAAAGGTGGATGTTAGAGAAAACTAAGGTTAAGAAAAGAGCATAACCAAAATATGCAACTTTTCAAGTAAAGCAAGGTCACTGTTGTATCACCTTATTGTGCAGAGACCAAGTCACATATCGAGTTGTGCTCATTAAGTCTTCCATACATCTTCACATAAAGCAGAAATTATGTTAGTTTGAATTTTCCACATTCATAGCCCTCACTGGTTTATTTATTCCTTCAGGCAATTGCAAGTGTTCTCATCTTACTGAACTTTAGTTAACTATGTCAACGATGGCCGCAACTTGCAAGTCATTTCATGGAAGAAGTCATAAAAATTTGTAATCCATTAGAATTTAAATTTGAATATTTATTTCAAGAAAAAATACTGCATGCTTTCTCATTCTCGTACACAACAACCATGGTTTTGTCCAACAAACTTGTGTGAATATCACAAAACAAGCAAAAGACTTAGTCCCCCGCCTGTTCACAACTTTCATCCCTAGGAGATGCTTCCATCCGAGAGCATCAAATAGAAAAGACTTGTCTGCCAGTTTTTTGGCCAAACCAGGAGTGTGTAAAAGGTCAGTCTTTGGGTATGGAGGTTGGTAATGGAAGAAAAAGAAACATAACACACAGTTTAAGTTCTAAAGGCTACCATCATGAACTGGTAGGCACTAGCGAGCCACATGGAAAATCTGGTGCAGTTAGTTGCCTCTGAAAATCAGCTTGTACTGCAGCCAAGTCAACCTCAAGTTGTGCATCTTGGATATATGCAGAAGGAAGCATGTGCTTATCCTCTGCATGTCTTGGATGTATGCAGAAGGAAGCATGCACTTATCCGCTTCATGTCTTGGATGCATGAAGGAAGATGCATGTAATTACATGTCCCTTTATGAATAAGATCAAGATAGATCCACTCACAGTGAAGGTGAGCGGGAACCCCAAGGGCTTTATGAGCAAGAGGGCTGCCAAAATCTGCAGAGATAGTGGTTCTTCTTTTCCTTGACATATAACAAAAAATGACCATACCAGACTGTTATGCACTTCAAACAACACCAGCTGAGTCCCTTTCATACACGGGTGCACCTCAAAAGGTGCTGTACCTGTGTCGAGCTGACAGAAGCCTGACACGTCATGGACCCAGACCCCATGTCAGTCCATTCTTAGGTCAAATTTGACCAAGTCCATTTTGGTCCCATTTTGGGGTTTTCTTTGGTTTTTTTTTACAGCACCGTATATACACAATGATTTGAAATATCGCAGCCTTCGACCAACGTCGAAGGGTCAAATGCTGCTGCGTTTTGGGCAAGTAACTGGTGGAGGAGATTTTTCCAGCACCTGGCATCTATTTCCGGTAAGCATTTAATATCTCCAGCGAAGGAAGCCACCTACAGCAGGCTTGTCTTCCTCTTTTTTCTCAGCAAACCCTACAATGTCCGGTGGATTTCATCCACTTTTCCAATGGCAGGTATGGTTATCATTCGATTTCTGTCGTTTTTCAGCCGTCCATGCTGATTTGCCCCATTTTTGCACCCTCATTATTCAATTTTTTTCTGTCTTTTGTCTCTTATCTGTCAATTTTTGTTCCTTATGTGTTATTCCTTATTTTTTGCTCAATTTAATCATCTATTGATTCTATTGTTTCATTATTTTCTTCATTATTCATTCATTGTTAATAACTTAATATTACTATGTGCGTGTGACTATTCTTACTCGTTAGCACCTACTCCTTTTCAGTTTTTTTGTTTATTATCTGTTGCTATTTTCTGCTGCAAAGCAGCAAAAGGCAGCATCTTGCTAGCACCGAGGTCATGTTAGATCAATGTATCCAATTTGGATGATATCAAACCTGGATTGGTGAATCATGATCGCAATGGTGAATGGTGCACTTTTGGTCTGTTTAAAATCTTAATGAATGCAATTTTCCAGATTATTTCATATATATAATATTATAATATATGTACATCCACTGCCGTACTCCTGTACCCCTGATTTTGAACGTGATCTGCACCCGTACCCAGACCTGCACTCATACCCATGTGACAGAGCAGCTGACTCTTGGTGGTTTGCACACAGTCGTAAAGTTATAGCACATCTGTGAAGTGTGAACTTTAATTTATAGAACAAAAAGACAATGAAATTCTATCAACTGAAGTTCCAGATTGTATTCTCAGTTTCTACAAACTTTTATAGACATTAGAAGGTACTGAGATGAATCACAGAAGGGTAAAGGATTTTTGCCAGTCATGCTTTACAATTTTATATGTGTTTGTAGTCCACTTGTGAATGATGGTGCTTTTAAGAACATTGACCAATGTTTCCTGCGACAATTTCCACGGACTATTCACTTACAAAAAATATGAATGAATAATCATGCAGCCATGTTGGAACTTCCCCACCTTTTGATAAAACGAAATTCAATAAGTTGCATTTAGAAAATTACTCTACTATTAAAGTGCTTGGCAAAGATGACTAACTTTTCACGACATGCTCGCTCCGTAGATTCTGCAAAAGAATTGAATGCTGCCTCAACACGCCTCAGAAATACATCGTGGCCAATAAAATATTCACCATCTTTCTGCTCAAGGTTAAATAAATTTGGTATTTTAAAAATTTGTGAGCCAATGAGGAATATGTCTAGCTTGACAGAAATGCTGAGGAATTCCTTAATCCATATGGATCATGATTCAGAAGTCATTAAAGAAGATAGGAGCCATACTTGCAGTAGGTAGATAGAGATGGGAAGCAGTCTCTTCAAAATGTGAAGAAGTCTAAACCCCAACTGGCACAAGGAAGATGAAAAGCAACTACATATTAGCAAGAGTGAAGAATAGTACAGGAGAAAAGGAAACAGAAACTTTCAAACCTATGTCACATGCATGCAGTGAAGATGTCGGTGTGATGCACACACAAAAACGGACAGGTATACACACATATATCTAGAGAATGGGTTCAACCAGTCCCATTTTGAGATTGGTTTTTCTCACCCCATTTTCCCTCTCTCTCACCATATCTTTTCTCTCTCCTTGCTTTTTTTTTTTTTATTCTGGAGCTATATCAAGAACTTGATCCAAGTAAGGCATCTAATTACAGAAAAAAGAAAATCAAAAGCACCTCAATGAGTCGAGTACAGAAGTAGATGAAATTTTATTTTAGATTGTTAGTAAACACAAATCCCCAAAGAGATTGAATCAGCAACATAAGGATCATTAGCACAATGTATAATAGCATAACTGAAAAATGAAGAACCTGCTTGCAGTCTAGGAGTGAGAATGAAAGAATCCATCACTACCAGGAACAACAATGCTTTTTGTATGGTAATTTTCCGAAAGCCATTATTGGAGTGCAGTGAACAACAAGATCCAGCTCAAAGCATATTCATAAAACGCCGGGAATCAATTTTCTGCTATAACTATATTATGAAGTGAGTTTCAGCCATAAAGCTGATCAACGACCAAACCTACGGCTTTTCAGAATAAATCCAGATTTAGCAAGAAATCGATGTGAAACCGTTAATTATTTTGTCCCCAATGGCCCATTGATCAACTTGAGAAGATCAGAACTGGACAATAGGAAAGTAATAGAAGCAGCCACCAAATTGGAAGACAACAATAAGCAGGATTCAGCCTGGTCCTTGATTTTTTCAAGCTAAAAGGAAAACTGAAGCCAATTAGAAGTAACATCACACCGTTGAGCTTCAGGATCCAAGAGAAAAAGTTTCCTCCATGACACAAGTAGAAATAATTAGACACTGATATGAAGTTATGAACATGAAACTTAGTTATGCATGTTCAGAAGGAATCTTTTTTTGCCATGACCCTAGGTCCTGTTCCAAATGGAACTAAATATAATGATTAATTATGTGATGCATAAATTCATGCGGCCAAGATGGCATTGCAAATACTTTCACATGTTCGATATATGCATGTAAAGATGCCTCTACAGCCTGTGCCAATACACCAGAATGCGCTTAGTTTGGCAAAATATCAACTGGTAATAAGTCAAGCAAGGCTGGTCCATGCAAAATTCCTTCCTTCCAGATGCTGTTTGGGACATAGTCGAAGTGACCAATATTTTCTTGAAGCTGGTTTTTGCCTTTTATTAGCAGCATTTCAAGATAAAAGAAAAGTAGAAAACTCATAAAGAAGCAAAGAAAGAAAGAAATGTTGCCTGATGGAGAAAAGGTTCGAATGTGTCCCTCGCTTTTGCAACAGCGATCACACAAGCACTCCTAAAAAAATTTATGGATGTCATGATAAGAACCAAACACATGAGAGCAGTGTTGAAGATTTCATTTGCAAAAAGTACTAAAGGCAAGTCATACCTGAAATAGTTAGTCCCATCGTGAACATCTTCAACTCCACATGCATTCACTATTTCTTCTCGAGTAATTTGAGGACACTTAATACCACCAACCACAAAGCGAAATTCAGCCATAGCTCTATGATATTGTGCACCTCCATAAAGACGCATTCCTGCATTCTGAGAGCAAACAGTATTCAATAGACAAAAGGAGTCACCACTTGTTGAATAGTACACGATACCAAATGTAACCACCCTTATGAAATCATGGGACCTAGAATACGGGAACCATGTTGACACCTCTAGGTCATGGAAACCTGAAGCGTATAATAGTGCTTTTTAAGCAAACCGTCATGCTGCTCAATGCTATCCTTTTTCTTGAATCAAAATCTTATTGAATGAAGGAAACTCTATGAATAAGAGGCATCTTCAGCTGTGTACATTTTGCCAGTAACTGGAAGCAGTATTTGCCAATTTTGATCTTGTATTGACCATGTTAGAATATGCATTGCATCAGCAGAAAACACAAAAAGATCTTACAGGATTAAAAAAATTTTACTTAATAAATATTTACGAATTTTTGTTAATTTTTGAAAATAAGAAAAATGAAAATAGCCCTATATGGGCCAATGCATGTTCGCCAACACACTGTATCCAGCATTGTAAATGTTTTCCAAATCACATGATAGACCTAAATGTTATGCCTGTATGACTCAATACGCATCAGCACCTATTGATCTTTATCTGGCATTTCTTTACATAGCCGCAAATATCGTTCTCAGGTTTTTATCAGTGAGGTTTTCTTGGGTTTTTATCTGAAAAAACTTGAGAAAATCTTAAAAGTTTTTTTTTAAATAAAAAAAAAAATGAGAAACTAATAAGCAGACATAAAAAAAAATCTACTTAAAATGATAGCAATGATAAAGTCATAAGCATTGTCTTGCATCTAGGAGGTCACACTGAACACCTAAAACAAGAGGAAATAAAACAATGAAACAAAAGTTGAAAAAAGATGAGAACAAAAAATGAAATAAAAAAACACGATAAAATCACGATAAATTGATTTTCACTTTTTTTTTTCAAAATATCACATTTTTTTCCTTTTTTTGTTTTTTCATTTTTTCGTGAATATCATAATATTTTTAAACTTATCACAATAGTTGTGGCTATGTTTCTTAATAAAAAACTGAAAAAAAAATCATTTTTGTTATTTTTATTGAAACATCACCCTACATGGGGCAGAATTGGCTGATACATGCTGATATGGCTTGTCCCTCATATCGTCGCCTTTTGAAAGTAGCCCCTGCTCATTGCAGAGAGGAGCCGGTACTCTGTGCATTATCCAATAGGGGCCAATATGCACATATATTGATAACAATGGCTGTATCAGCCAGCAAACTGAAACAGCATGAAATCTGAGACTATGGAACTGATAATGAATATGCCTAGACGCTTTCTGTAAAGAATTAGTCTTCTTGTCTATTCCAGAAAAAAGAATTGATTGCCCAGTGAAAGAGATTGTGGGAACAAATGATTAGAGCTAAAATACTGCTTAAAACTACTCAAGCTGTTGGACATCACAAGGTTGCTTTTGGTCATATACATAGCCACACATATCGGGATATTTTTTAAGATATCATAATATTAAAGAAAAAAATAAAAAAAATTGTGATATTTTAGAAAAACATTAAAAATCAACTTATCACGATTTTGCTGCTGCCTTTTTATTTCATTTTCTGCTTTCATTTTCTTCTACTTTTGTTTCAATGTTTTATTTCCTTTTGTTTTAGGTATTCAATGTGACCTCCTAGATGCAACACAATGCAATGCTAATTACTTTATCATTTTTACCATTAACTACATGTTTTTTATGTCTTCTATTAGTTTCTCATTTATTGTATTTTTGCCAACATTTGTATTTTTAATGTATTTCAAATGTCCGAGATTTCTCCCACCCAATCCAAAAAAAAAAAAAGACAACGTTACTGAAAAATACCCAAGAAAAACCTCGCCAATAAAACCAGAAAGTTATATTTGCGGCTATATTTATATGTATATACGGAGGGTTCTTGTCTTCAATTCTCATTAGGATTATGTTTATAGCTTGTTTACTGAGTATTCCTTTCAGGCTAGGCTCCCAACAGAGATAACAATCTTTTGTAACAGTCAAACCATATAATCCTAGAACTTACTGGCATGAACTTGTATGGAATCTGAAGGCCATCGGTGCCATGGAAAGCTCCTCCATTGACCCTTTCATCTTGTAATGTCTCTCCTACAACCAAATAACAAATACGGTTTGTGACAAGTTCTGGCAGAGACATCTTGACAGCCAAAGGACAAGATCTTGTTTGTGATGAGTTAGCAAATTCAAAGCAGACACACTGATACCATGTATATACATGCATACAAACTTTGGGAAAAGAACATTACCAAATTTGTCAGGAGGTGCAACCACGGTTCCCTTCAATAGTAGTGAAAGCTGTAAAAAGAGTAGATTTTGAAAGTAAGCACATAAAAGGTTGACGATTCTGCATAACTCTAGTATAAGTTTTCATCTTAAGAGACAAGTCAGCAGTTTTCAGAATCTTAGAAAAACAAAGTAAATATGTGGCACCAGTTGACTGCTCTAATGAACAAGTTGGGAATTTAATAATTAAAGGATTTAACAAAGATATGTACATAGATTAAAACCTTGGTTAACAGTGAATCGTGAAAAACACGTCCCTTCTCCTTCAATTTTACTTCATCCATGTTGCTGTCTCAAAGGAAATCATGATATATAAACAATCAAACAAATATCTTAAAAAAGAAATATTTAAGTTATTGGAGACAACTTTTGTACTATGAATAGCAGAATTTGAAGATCAGAATAGAAAGTATGCAGGTATTTTCCGCTATTGACAGCACAATGCAGAAAGCGACGACAGCACATGAAATGACAGTTGCACATCAATAATCTCACTTTTCATGCTCATACATGCCTTTTAGCTCACCATGCCCATATGCAGGGTGCTTGTTGAGAAACTTACTTCAGTTCCTGGCTTATTTCATGCAATTTTCTTGTGGTGCTGCGGTATTCCTTCTCAAGAAGGGGGATTATCAGAGGGACACTGTCCATGTATCTTACATCCAAAAATTTAAACAGCTTTTAGTTCAAAAAAAAAAAAAAAAGATCTATCAGATTAAGGCAAATGTGTAGAAAGTACCTTCTCCGCAGTAGTTCCTCAAGAAACAACCTAAGGCTGCTAACACCAATTCTTGATCTTTCATCCTTTGACAAAGAGCGGCCTAATTTTTCTTCCAAAGAAGCAATATCTTGTATTTCCCTCAAAGAAACAGCCTGAAATAAGAAATACTATTTCACTTCCAAGTTCCAACTCAATTGGATTAGACAATCTAAGACACTAAATCACTACCACGATCTGTTCCATGCCCATAGTAAAACCTTTATTTTTATCCCTGCCACAAATTTGAAGCAACAAAATGTCCAAGGACTATTTTATTTTTCAAGACTCAAATTTGAACTCTGACAGAAGAACACTAACTTTTCATCGAAGAATGGCTGACCAATAACTTTAGAGTTTATAGTTTACACAAGAAAACAAAAAATAAAAATCTATAATGATGGGAAAGAAAATGGAAGGTCGCGAGAATATACTAACAGAAGAAGAAAAAAAAAAAAAGATTATTCTTATTACCAAATATGTCACTTGCAGAGGTCCTGTATACTCATATAAAGATGCATACAATTTCAGAAGCCTCTTAAAGAAAGGAAGGACATAAATGCCAGAATTGTTTGAGACAATGAAATTGTGAAAATTACCTGTTTAAATTCATCATTTGACCTAAAAACAGATTCATGTCCAGAACCCACTCTTCCAGATGGTACAGACGTGAAGAATGGAGATCCCCCCAAAATGCTCCCATCAAGAGTGCGGGCAGGTGGTTTCAGAAACACTTCGACATCAGAAGACCGTGCAAATTGCAAAATTTTAGTGTCAAGCTTTGTGGAGACCACAACAGTCCTTGACAGTTCAGGATCAATCTGTGAATAAAACCATTAAACAATCAGTGGTTTTTGTGTATAATACTAACATCTTGGTGTATGCACCAGCCAAAGGAAGGTCATCATACTGCAAGAAAATAAAGGTCTGATGTGAACTAAAAACTGGATGTTATGCATGCCCAGAAGCACCTGCATCACCACCCGACGAGTTGTAGCATTACTCCAATCACTACAGTCTTCAAGGCAGAGAATGATAAACTCCTTATGCTGCATCTTTTCTCTCACAAGAGCTTCAACTGAGCGTGCTTGAGCCTTCAAATGTATTTTTGAAGTCAGTTCATGAAAGAAAAAGAAAAAATTAAAAACTAAGATTGTTCCATGGAGGAATACTTGAACAATTTTCAGAGAACCAGCAGACAAAAAATTAAATGCTAAACCAACCATTCAAAACTGATCCACTTTTTCTTTTTCTCATCCAGAGTAATAGATGGCATCTATACAAAATTGAGGATATGGAACTACTGTAACACAAATTTCTAGGATCAATTATAATACTATAAAAAGTAAGAAAGTGTGTGTGTGTGTGTGTATGTAAAGCAATAAATGTTTTGAACTTTCTAAAGAATAAACTTAATTCAATTTTCTCCTTTAAGTCACAAAATTGGAAGGTAAAACCAATAGGAATCAGCTGAACAAACATGCAATAGTGTTTTAATTTGTCCTAATTTGTAGTTATTTCATGTTTTCCCAATTAATATAAGAACAAATGATGATAGCCTTTAACAAACAAGAATCAACATAAGCCTATCTTGACCTAATTTCTACTGCAAAAAAACAGATAACTGCAATAAGTCGAAGAACAGGAGCATGAATAAGTATGAGATGATGAAATAGACCCCCAAAATGCAAAAACGTTAAACTTCATGATACATGAATGTGGCATGTAGAAATCAATAGTTGCTTCAGTGGATGACATCCATCTTAACATTACCTAAAATTCAAAGCTTCATACTGCTGTAAATGTATGTACCTGCAACATTCTATTTTTCCTGCCTGGAGCGGGAGCAACAAGGCCTGGTGTGTCAATGATTGTGAGGTTTGGGCAGTATTTATATTCAACTCCAATTGTTATTTCCTTTGTAGAGAACTGGCATGCATCACGCTCAAGCCTCATGTTTTCAGCTTCAATATATGCCTGTTTACCACTATTAATAGTTATTGATTTGAACTAGCACAAAATATGCTACTTGAAGATGAAATGGCATAGTTCCTGCAACGATCAGCTAAATAAGCAGTAGAAAATCAAAAAGATAAACCAAACCTAACAATAACAGAACCAACATTTGCCGATCTGTTTAATGCATCATCAAAATTAAATTTGCGCACAGAGAAAAAAATTGCAAATGTCTTCATGGTTTCGCTAAGATAAATATATGCCAAAGTAGTCATATCTTGATATAGAAAGGTCTTCCTAGAAGAATGTTCATGGGATATCAGATCTTTTGAGATGAAAACAGAGTAAGTGCCATATAATTTACTAGACTGGTCTTCCATGATGCTGGAGCAAACAAGTGAACATAGAATATTCGGGCACCTTGAGTACCAATCAGAAATCCATATCCTTGAGCACAAAGTTTAACGTGTTACTAGGTTTTGATGCTCACATCATGAACATGCAGGAGATGACATCTAATAAACATAGAGAGACATGTAATGATGTGATTATCACCGTGTTAGGAGCTCTGCTGTTTATGGTATGAGGTTTTTATTTGGTAATCGTTCTATTACTCCAGAATTGCATTTTCAGCTTTTTATGGTTCTGGATCTTGAAACGGTCATTTGTAACAGCTAGGAAATGGTACATTTTTCACCATATACAATAATTTAGCTAGTCAGTCATTGCATCTTGAAAAAGCCCATAGCTTTATGTGATTCACTGTCTTTTTTTTTCGTTCTTAAATATTCATATAAACGTAGCAAAGGTTTTCATTTAACAGTCTACCATGCATAATCCAATGCAGAACTTAAAACATTTTAGGATGGTTTCTTTACTAGAAATGCGCCTTTGATTGTATTTCCTTTGGCCTAACTTAAGAATCTTTTCTGATAGGCACACTACGTGCCTAAATGAGGAGGAGCTCCTCTATAAAACTAACCAAATTGCACAATGTGTTAACAGAGACAGCGCAATGTGTTAATAGAGACAGCGCCAGTCTCAGACTGATAGACAAAGAAGCAATTTCAAGCGACATCAACAGAATAAACTTCGTGGAAAATGAGTTCGTGAAGCGTTCCAAATAATGTGGATAAACTCAATTACACCAACAAGAAGGAATATCAAAATCCATCAAAGTTCAGAACACCAACATCCTAGGACCACACCATAAAATGTCCAACACATTCCGAACCAAGAATTTTCCATACTTGAATCTCGTCAAGGCTCTTCTCCTCCGACAGCATCGGATCGCCCTCGGAGACGAGGTGACAGAGCGGCTCTTCGCACAAGGCGTTGTACTTCATGTGCAGAGTAATGGGCCGCCTGGTCTTTGTCCCGCCGCCGACGTGGTTGAACTGGAACCCCATGAGCGCCTCCACGAGGGCGCTCTTCCCGTCCGTCTGATGACCGACGACGAGGATGGCCGGTGCGTCGAAGGGGGTGTGGAACTCCTGGGCCAGGCCGTGCAGCTCGTTGTAGGCGTCGTAGAGCTTCTCGCAGCCGTCCCCCAGTAAGACCGGCGGCGCAGAGTTGCGGCGCTCCGTATCACTTGCATTCTGGTTTGGTGAAGCTGGTGGCGGTGCGTCATTATGCTGAGACAGAGAAGGAGATGAAGAAACAGAAGAGGCACCATTTATGGACATGGACTCCATGATTGGTCCTCTCCTAGGGTTTTGGTGGGGAATTAGAATTTAGGATTCCAGGAAGCAGATGAGGGAGAGAAGCTCGCCTGAGCTTTTTCTCTGCTGTTTATCTTGCGAGCTTCACTAGCTGTAGGCTGCGGAAGGTACAGTACAGAAGAAATAACTGAACTTTAGGACGACATCCAAGAATCAAGTTCATCTAGAATTGAGTGCCACGTATACATAACTGGGAAACAAAAAAATTTGTTTTATCCTAATTATATGATTATGGACTTTATTTTACACGCGTCGAGTGAATATTCTTGCCTTGTTTTTAACGTAGGCCTCTGAGAATTTAATGTGCATGAGACGCCTCCATTCCTTGGTCTCGTGCCCACGTACTGCTTGTGCTGACAGCGCCCACATACGGGAAAGTGGACCTAAAAAGTCCTCCTGCATGATGAACAGTTATTATTAAAAAAATTAACTTTATGTTCTTTTATCGTTATAATTTTAAGTTAAAGAGAGTATATTTCGACAAATAATAATTAAACCGGCATTTATTAAATGAAACCTTTGTCTTTGGTTAAGAATCTTTATTTTTAGTGTTGGGGGTAAGGTAGTATTTAGATGGCACACTAAAAAAAGACTAACTTTATCAAAATTAATCTTAAAAAATTAGTTCTTAAATCATTTTTGAAAAACTGATTTGTGTGTTTAGATAATAGGATCAAAAGACATTTTCCTGTCAATGAAGGATCCAAGAAGTGTCAAGTCATTCACTCCCGTTCAAAAAAACAGGTTTTGCTAAAAATGGGTTTCGACAAAACTCACTTTTTGAATCATTCAAACCGCTTGAAATGACGATTTGAAAGCAAAACCATTTTTCACTTTACTCAATCAATTTCATTAAACAAGAGAAGACTAATCTGATTCAGTTAGTTGTTCATGTGGTGCATGCAAGTTGAAAATCTAAATCACTTGTACATCGATTTCTATAAGTGCTTGATTACTTTTGATCTACTCCGATTTAAGATCTTCCAGCTTTTAAAATCATGGATTTAAGAGCAAACCCTCTTCTTTTTAATTTTAGATCTGAAGTAACTCAAATGTCATCCCCTCAAGTACATCTAGGTTTGCTTTCGGTGTTTCGAGATAACGTTCTTATTATGCTTCAACTTGCATATTGACGTCTCCATTTTTTTGCTACAAACCCCAGGATTTTAGAACCGAGTGCACATATTTGCTGTTAATCATTAATTTTAGTTGGACATATCACCTGAATTCAAACCATTTACAGCTCCATAATTTAAGATGACAGTGGAACTTGGAAGCACTTTGTATGGAAATTATTATTAGGGGACAGTGGCGGAGGACTACGTATGGGGTTTGTGTGGCAATTGCCTACAAAATTCAACATAATTTATTTTATTTACATGTTCATTCATCCATATAATTTAGTTTGTTACTTGTTAATGCCCTTCGAATCAGTAAGATTTGTTATATTAGTGTCCCTCGGAATTTCTGGCCCAGCCATTTTGGGAAGTTTAAACAAGTAGACAGGAAACGCTAGCCATGGCAGATGTACCATGAGATCGGATGGGCCCTTTGTATGGTTTCAGATGTTGCTTGTGGTGGAACAAAGAGGCAGCTGGGTGGTGGTCCAAGGAACAGCAATGGTGGATGGGAAGTGAATGGCGATCAATGTAGGTGGTGGATTTTTCCGGCTCCACAAAGTTTCGCAAGTGATAATGTCAATTTGTCGTATAGATCACTTTGATTTATGCTTTGTTGTATTATCTATATATATATATATATATATATATATATATATATATATATATATATATATATATATATATATATAGAGTAAGTGAGTGAATGATGACTTGTTATAAGGACAAACTAATACTAAATAACAATAGTATTCATCACTTTTCTCTCTTAATCATTATCATGTTGAATTGGATGACCTTGATTAGATGGGTTGGTGAATCTAAAAAGTTAGTGTCACCATTTAATTTTTTTTTCTCTCTCTTTCTCTCTCTCTCTCTCTCTCTCTCTCTATATATATATATATATATATATATATATATATATATATATATATATATATATATATATATATATATATATATATATATATATAGTTAGTTAGTGTAACCATTACCAAAAAATTCTTGGCTAAAGATAGTTGAACCAAGTAAACAATTATTTGTGTCTATGGACCCGTTCAGAAGTTTAACCTATGGCAGGTCTCCCCTTTTCTTAATTTACAGCTGCTAAGTTTATAATAAAGAATTTGACTGAGTTGTATTAAAGAGGAAATTTGTTAGTTTACAATCTCCTCAATAGATATATAATCAACGGAAAAAGGGGAGATTTGTTTCTGATTGATCTTAGAAACCTATGCCCTTCAAATTGTAACTTGCCCTTCACAAACCTAACAGAAAGAAGCTATTGCAAGAAGATCCTGAAGCAAGACGGCTAGGAGTTGAGCTCCTGTCCAAATAATTCTAAAAGAATACAATATTTACAAACCAAAGATAAGCTCAAACAAGAACATGAACAGTATCATGCCATAATGAATAGGCCAATGGGTTCCAAAATAGCACACTACAATCCACTTTTGGCTAAAATAGCAGAGATTCAGCATCTCTATTGCACGATTACATTTAACAACAAAGAAACATTCAGCATATCATTCAGGCCAATCTCTGCAAACTCTCCTTTTTTGCCGGCTAAAGCATTTTGTAATTTTTTCACGCCACTTAAAAAGGCCCTTCCACCAAAGCTACCTTCCCTTATTTACTCCTCATATCATCCAATCTCTCTCTTGGGTAGCATTTGATAGCCCTGGATCTTAGGTCCGGAGTTGATTTAAGATGTGAGCATCTCAGATTCTGAAATCTTAAAAACAAAGGTTTTTAAAAATCTCATTTGATATCATCTAAACTCTCTCCCTCCCCTACCTCAGTGAGCTGGAAGCCGTGGTGGTAGATGAGAAATTAAAGAAGAGTTCTTCAACCTCCTAATATGAAATATATATGCCAAACAATATATACACCTGAGCATATATCAGAAGCATTTCTAATATGATATTCTCCATTCAACACCTTATTGTAAACGAACAGTTTGCACCACAAACTCGTATCTTAAGAAAGTGGATTGTAATACTTGTCTTGAGATTGGCCCATGATTTAATCTATTTTCTGGCAGGTTACCTTGAAGCAGGAGAAGGCAACCAGGAGCTAATTCACTTACAATCATGAAGAAGGAACAAAACAAAACTCGGGATTAGCTACTAGCATCATAGGTTTCTCCACCATTATTATGGAAGAATAAAGAGGCTGGGGAAAATGTTTTTGATGGTATGACAATTGGATGATTGAGTTTCAAGAAGATGAATTGCAGTCAGGCCAGATCAATGACCGACAACTTTATAGAAAGGGGGTTGAGATACCCCAAAGAAGTAGAAGCTCTTGGTCCACTCCTTTCGTCTCCAAGGTCTTGGGCTACTTCGAGACATGGGGAAACTTACAATTACTCTCTTTAACTCAAAGGTAACATATGCCACTGTCTGCAGTCCAAAAATGTAGCGTCAATGAAAATTAAATTGATGACTAGACTTTCACAGAGCTTTCACAATGTTTAGTAGTAGAAAACGGGAAATAGGTGGTCAGATAAATTTGTTTGTACACATTCAAGAGAGTGATGGGTTAGCTAAAAAGTTAAACCTCCTATGTATAGATGGAAACTATTGAACCTGTGTGTCACGAGAATAGACCCATTTTTTAGCTTATAGGGTCTATTTTTAGTTCAAGATCCCTCTTATAAGCAATTAGAAAAAAATAATTAGTAGATATGTTTTACCTAAGATGGGAACGGTATGAGGTCATGAACTAACAATCATGAATCTGACTCCATCATCAGATTATTATAAGTTCATTCAATATCGGGGCAGATTGGAATAGGATTATGTACATTCTCATTATGTTATGAGAAGGGATCATTCGAACGCATGTAAATAAATAAAGATATGGATCCCTGCATCGTTACATTCCATTTAAGATTAGAAAGACGCTTAATCGGACCGACACTCATTTATATATTTCAAAAAGACATGAACTGAATCATGTTCTTTAAATTATGTTACCAGACAGCCCCATACTTAACATAAACTGCCCATTATGTAACATACCTTGTGGGATGTCATAAAAGGCCCCAGTTAGCACCATAGATCAGAGTTTCAAGGATCTTTTTAAAATTCTACGTATAGATGTCCGCGTTCGAGCATATCTATATGTAATTGGAGTACACGTAAAATATTTATATGTATCCTGGGAAATTTCCTAGAAAGTGAGGATAAATGATAGATGGTGCATGAATAAACTTGAAAATGTGTAATTAATAATATTTGGTCCAGCAATAGTAAAGAAAACGACACTCTTGCCGCTGTGTCTTAAAATATATTTACTAAGGTTAATGGCAAGACAATGGAAAACTGAGAAGTAAAGTGAGAGGAGGGAATTAACAATAGCAAATTTACATGGCCTGTCCACATATGTGCCCAAACTTTAGGAAGAACAGATACGCAGAATCTAGTGCAAAGTTTTTTTTTTTTTTTTTTTTTTTTTTTTTTTTAAAGGTGAGGGGCACTACAGTGAATGGCCCGGATTTCGTGAGAGGACACCACTAGTGGCTGCACTTGAAAGTTTTCCATTGGCATCTTTAACAAGTTTCTTTTGTCCCCTTCTCTCTTAAGGCAGGCTGTCTGTGATTTGTTGGCTTCTTTCTTTTTTCTAATAAAGATGTTCTCTTTCTGTCTCTCTCTCTCTCTCTCCACCTCTTCTTCTTCTTACTGATCTTGTTTGAAAGGAAGAAGATCGAGGGGGGAGAAAGAAAGAGAGGAGGAAAGAAAGAAAGAGAAAGAGGAGAGTCCCCTTCTACTTTTTCCTTTGCTTTAGGGGGGAATTTATATGCAAAGCAACAGATTTTTTGATCTTTATCTCTCTCTCTTTGATTGATTTCTCTCTTAATTTCTTTTCTCTTTTATTAATCTATTGTTGTCTCTCCCCAATTTCTCTCTTAAAATTTCTCTTCTTCTCTCTTTCATCAATCTCTTTCTTTTTAATTTTCCTCTTACAATATTTCTTTTTCTCTTCTCTTAATTTCTCTTAAAATATCTTTCTCTCTCCTTTATCAATCTTCATCTCTCGATCTTTTCAATTTCTTTTTCTCTTTTAAATTTTTCTCTCTCTTTCATTTCTTTGTTAAAGTACTTTTTCTCTTTTTTATTAATATCTCTCTCTTTTTGATTTCTTTCTTAAAGTATATTTTCTTGTCCCTTTTATTAATCTCTTTATTTGATTTCTTTTTTGAAGTCTCTCTTTTTATCTCTTTTATTAATCTCTATCGTCTCTCTTTCTATTTGATTTCTCTCTTAAAATTTCTGCTATACTCTTTTATTTTTAAAACAAAATTTTAGCAACATTCTTTCTATTGACCATTTATTAGTGTCTCAAAAACGTAATCTCCGTGAGAAGTACATCCTCGATAGGATTGAAATACAACAAAAGAACGAGAAGAACCACTTTCATCAACTTCTTCTAGTGTAGACTGTTCTTCCTCATCGTGTGGGCCCATATTAAATGATGGGAATGGCTTTCTCATCATTTATGTCACTCTCACTCTCACTCTCTCTCTTTGATATCTTTGTTTGATTTCTTTTTTAAAATTTTTTCTTTCTTTTATTAATGTTTCTCTCTCTCTCTCTCTCTTCTATTTTTCTACTAAAATATATTTTTTATACACTCCACAGGATGCTGGTGCGTCTCGTGCTTCTGCTCTCTTCTATACCTTTAAGCAATGTTGTACGTATCGTACGATACGATCCCGTATCGTACGATACGTATCGTATCGTTTGAAGAAAACGATACGATACACCCCTCGTATCGTAAAAAGGACCGTTTGGCAATGAAAACAACTTGTAACTCTTCTATCTCTCTTCTCTCTCTCACGTTATGGAACCTGAGGGTGGAGGCATTTTTTATGTTAAATTCATATTATTGACCTTTTTACTGCAAAAATAAAGTAACCTGCAATTGCTAACTTAAAGTTACCAAACAGGAGGCCCTCAGAAGTCTTTACTTAGGCATCGAGTCCCAAACTATACAATCTTCTGCATGCCTTTTAGATCAAGACATACAGGTTGCAACAACAAATCAAGTTCACCTCTTTTACATTTTTCTTACCTATTTTGTATTAATTTTGAATATTATTTTTTGGAATTATGCATATATATATATATATATATATATGTATATATATATATATATATATATATATTTCTTTTGCATCCTTCGATGCTACTTTGCTAGGAGATTGGGCTTCCTCCCGTTTATTAACAAACAATAGAGAAAGATACTACATCAAGAAGCACAAAAAAAAAAGGAAAAAACAAAGTGAATCAACTATCAAGAACCTCACCTATCAATTAGGTAGTGATATCAACTAATGAACCTATCAAACTGCGCCTACAATTCTATTCGTAAAACTAAAGCTTCTTGAAGGACCAAAATCTTCAAGGTGGTTATCCACTACTGCCCCATTCAAGTATTTCCTCCACTCCTTCAATGGTTCTTGAATCAACAAAGCACAAAAACCATTCAACGAGTTCACTCAATGGCTCTCTTGAACTCCAGCCAATGCCATCACCAAACCAGCCATCTCCTGGTCCTCTGCAATTCCTCTCAACCAAATTAAAGGTGAACACCGTCTTCCATTTTCCTTGCATGAATTTATAGACCTGAAACAGGCCCAAATTCCTAACTACTTCTCATGATTCTTACTCCATTTGACATTCCAATAAGATTTTATACAAATCCTTCCAGAATGCTCTGATTAACCCTTTCACTATCTTCTCATTCTCTCCATGCAAACTTATAACATTCTTGTTCTCCTACAAAATGCCAAAGATCCGTTTCCAATCAAGGTGAATGACATTTAGTTGTTGCAACACATAACAAGCACTTTCCCAAAGTTACTTTCTATGCACAAATACAGCCAACAAACGAGTCGACAACCTTGCTTGAAGACCATTTGAGCTTCACGGACGTTACAGCAGCGGGCACAACTGCAAGTCCTGAGAAGGCAACGAAAAGGAGATATCATCCATCCACTGTTCATTTATTCCATTGAACAGCCAAGCATTAAACACCACAAAATGCGTCCGCCCAACTGACGAGAGAAATCTGCAACACCTAGTGCAGGCAATTTAAATAACAAGAAAATTCTTTTAACAGATATGCTACATAGGTGCTAATGCCGATGAGAAGAGGGTGCTGGTGTAGCATTTGTTATATATATATATATATATATATATATATATATATATATATATATATATATATATATATATATAAAAACCAAAACCAGTTAAGAAAACCAAACTCATTACAATTAATTATTAAAATTTTCATTTTTGCAAGCTAACCTTACAGATACAATCCTAAGAGTAATTTGGTGACAAACATATTATAAGTTAGTCGTTTTTATTTAAATAAAAATTTTTATTAATAAAAAATGAATGGCTTATATAACATTGAAATTTTGACATTAGAAAGAACAATGTTTTGTACAAAATTAACTTACTAAAGCTTGATTAACTTATACTAATCTAGTGTTTGTAAACACATTAGAAAATTCACATTTTGTTTAAAATACTTTTTTAACATGAATTTCGGAAGTCAGGTTTTTATCCCTTGCCTAATTGGTCTACATATAACCTTCGAATGCTGACTCTCTAGGTTTAGCATACATTTAAGGACATCAAATCTAAGCTGTCCGATCTAGAAATAGATGGCCTAATTTTTTTCACCAATCTCTCCCTCTCTCTTCCTTTTTATTCTTGTTGGCCCCTACTGTGGCTGGTGGGCTCGGTGCTTCTGGACTATTTCCTTGTGTTTACCCATTGTGGATAGAGGTTTGCTTTCTACCCACGATGGCTAAAGCAAAGGAGGAGCTCTTATTAGGGGTGGACATCGGGCCGGCGCGGCCTGGCCCGATATTCGGGTATCGGGCCGAGGCCTGGGCCGGTGTGGCCTGGCCGGATATTCGGGTGTCGGGCCCAGGCTCGGGCCGGGCCCAATTACAATAAAGTTTTTAATATAATTTATATTTTTAAATAATAAAATATATATTATTAAAATTTAAAAATAATAAAAAATATTTTTAAATACTGGTCCCCCACCGATGGCCTGACCTGATGCCCACCCTTAGCTCTGATGACTCTTCTTGTCATCACCAAGTGGTGCCGGTGCCACCTTATCTGCCCTACTTCTATCCACTATGTGTAGAGCAGTGGGGGAGCAACACCATCACTGTCGGCTGTGGGGGAGGAGCTATAGGGGCTCTCCTGAAATGATGGTGATGATATGAGAGAGAGAGAGAAAGCTGATAAAATAGAAATGCACAACAAAATTTAGAAGTAAGAAGTCCCTTGGATACAAAAACAAACTGCAAAAAGAAAAACAAATGGAACAAATTATACAAAATAGCACAACAATAAAACAAAATAAGAGTGGGAAGAGAGAGGATAGATGAGCTGGCAGAGTCACCCAGCAGTAAACGAAGGACGGTGTAGTAGCCAAATAGTAAGAAAAAAAGAAAGACACAGAGAGAGAGGAGACCTGGGCCTTCTGGATTTTAAATCGAATATATATAATGCATTCCCCATGCATGTCGTAATTTTGAGATCAAAAGCAAATTGAAATTTGAAAGCGTAACATGGCAGAAGCCGAAAGTAAAGCATATGCCTCCTATGTTAATGTACCATGAATGAGATAACTCGCACTCTGTGGTCCAATTTTGTAGAAGATAGGCGATGGCAATGATTATAGAACAGGGATATAAGGATCTGAGATGAACTGTTGTTTTTAGCGATATGGTTTTTCTCGAGCATTTTTTAGTAAAACTGAAAACCTCGAGACAAATTTTCACAATTAAAAAAAAAGTCCAAAATTTAGGAAAAAGTTATAACTGAAAAACTATAAAACTATAAAAATAGATTGATAAGATTATTGAAAATGTTGGAAACTCGGTTTGAAAAAGATGGATTTTATGTGACTATAGAATAAATTGCTCGTGTTTAATTTCAAGTTTGTTGATTTTCTTTTACACAAACTTAGTTCGGCTCGAATCCTATTTAGTTAGCTAATTGAATCTCGAAGTAAAATTCGTTAATTAGTTATGTACGCATCCAACAGATTTATATATTTATACCATGTGCATATTTTAAAGTTTATTTCGGCCAATCTCCTTCTTCAGCAACTTCAAACTAGAAAGGAATTCCATCCTGCAACCTACAAAATGATTGACAAAAGAAATAAAAGTCTAAGCCACATATGAATCGATGCAAACATGGATGGTAAGTTCTAGGCAGAACGTTAGGAAGTTTTTTTGCCGTTTTCCCTGAATTGATGCGATGGAAATAGAACACTGGGTTCCTACCAACAAACAACTTTTTAGTTCATGTTTGACTAAACCCTGTGTCTCCAAACGATATTTCAGCCCCTTTTTTTTAACTTGAAACCTTCAAGGACCGCGGAAGAAATTTTCAAATTTTTAAGTTGAAATCGCATGTTTCTAACGTTGTTAAGCCCTTCTTTTTGGATATTTTACTTGGATATGGATTTAGGACTTCAAGATTTTGAGTACAAACCTCCTCTAATTAAATTAGCTGACCGTTAATTTAATTAAAATTTACCAACTAGATAAACCACTCAACAGAAAAATGCATGCCCTGGTCTAACCCCCTATTTTATTACTTTTTCTAATCCATGTATATATATTATGATAGGTGAAATCCTCCAGCCATCCAGATCTCCATCCAATCATGGTTACTTGATACATTATGTCGAACAGTGTGAGAGATTGGAAAGTTTTTCGAACTATAGATAAATTGGTTTATTTACAAATGAAATGGTATAATATATATATATATATATATATATATATATATATATAGATATATATATATATATATATATATATATATATATATATATATAGGTTTTGAGGAGATCAATCACACCATGATCGAACTCCAAGAATGGAGTCAGCTCAGCCAAGTGTGTGTCATTAGTCTTAAGCATCCACTACGTTGTACTCGTTGAGTGCATTTGCCACCTGAACCAACATTACAGAAATAAAAACAACATTAACTCAATAGAAGGTACATTGGTGACTGGGAGGCTAATTCCAGTCCTCGGAGTAAAGGTCAAATTTTCTCCATTTCCCTCTTTCCTTCTAGGGTCTAGAGCTGCTTCAATGCTTGGAGTGAACCCAATAAAATATATAAATCTTAAATACATCATATTTGAAAGCCATTAATAGTTCCTCTGCAGGATATTTTGTTTAAAAACAAAGATAGTGTAAACTAATTGTATTTTACTAGCTGATGAAAAAGTCTCTTCATTTTTGTCGAATGTGACAACTTTTCTTAGTGTCAGTTTTTAAGTTTTTGACCATCCGACAACATCAGACAGTCGGCTTCAATTGCTCCTATATATATATATGATAAAATCAAACTTCTTAAATTCAAGAAAATACTTATTCTAGAGAGTATTTACTTGAATGGAGATTGAAATTTTTAGCTGAGGGGCAGGGGCGGAGCCAAAACTTTTTCATGAGGCAGGCCAAATTATAATTTCTAAATTTTGACTAGAGCCAAAATATCAGTTTTCAAAATTTGTATATAGACAAGTGAAGTTTTTTAAAATTTACATATAAATTAAAAAAAAAAAAGAGGTGAGGCCAAGGCCCATGCGGACACTACCTTGGCTCTGCCCGTGCTAAGAGACACTGATCCATCTTATTATTGCAATGGATTGAGTGCACATTGAACTATAGGGCAGCAACCTAAGTCCTAGGCCTGAGCCTGGTGTTATCATGGTACAACTCTTCTAAGGGTTTACTCAAGATTGAAGTGAGTAGTTACCCACACCAGTCACACACCAGTCACAAGGTAGCTCCGCTACTGCTTTGGAAGTGTGAAGAATATATATTCAGATATTCCAGCACTTTGAGAAGGGCTTGTGATGTGTTAAAATGATCGAGGTGCACCGAGAAGTGAAACCTCATCCCTTCCCTGCCGATTTGGTGAATTGAAATTGATAATTAAAAACAATAAACATCATTTTGAAAAGATAGAAACTTGAGAATGATATAATATAAGAAAAGTTATATTTGAACAATTCAAAAGATAAGAGAGGGAGAGAAACGGTCAGGGTTGGCATTCTTTTGAATTTTAAGCAATGCCATCAAAAGTTACTTTCAAAGTTCCAGTGTATATATATGCCTTGTGGATAGGAATATAAAATTATTACGTATATACTCTATCCACAAGATGCTTCATTATCAAGGTAGAATGAAATTCTTATCCACATGACCATTTTTCGAAGTTTAAGAGCTTCACCTAGAAAGCAACTCTTTGATCATTTATGTGAAGCCATACCAGTCCTTAAGCCAGAGTACAGGTTGAATATGATGGAAGAAGGGGTGGAGGCAGGTGTGAGCTACCTGTGGGCAATTGCCCACACGAAACCCAAAAAAACATTAGTGCACTTTTCTCAATACATTGGTGCACTTTAATACTTTAAAATTTTATACCTAGTGTCCCTTAACTAGAATTCTCCGGCTGATCTGTCCTGCATTGGATGAAAGCAATTTGCACGAGATCAATGTTTCCGCAACCCAAAAACATGTGGCAATTTTTTTTTTTGTATCGGTGTCCTTCTCAAAGTTGAATTCTCAACCAAGAGGACATTGAAAGCTAGTTGTTGAGAATTAAAATTTCTTAATAAGATAAGCATAAGAATTACAAAAATAGATGACGATAGTTGGTATATGAATCAACCTATCTAAGAAACGGTGGCAGAGCGAAAAAATATTTCTGCATGGGGCGTAAGGATTTTTTAAAACTTTAAGTGGGAGGCAAAGAAGTTTTTTCAAAAAAGTTTACATACAAAAGTTGGCGGGTATAGAAAAATCTATCCTGTCCACACCCCCGAAAGGGATGAAAATGTTACATTCGGTTCAGATTCAGGTTCGATCCAGCCTTTACTACATTCAGCATAATCGGATTCTATGTAATCTGGATTTGGATTCAGATTCAGACACTACTATTTGAAACCAACTTCAGATTCAGCTAACATACACAAGATCAAGCATTTATATGTATCAAGCTGAGAAATGACTTTGGTTATGAACTTGTATGGAGGCCATTGGTGCCATGGAAAGCTCCTCCATTGACCCTTTCAACTTGTAATGTGTCTCCTACAACCAAATAATAACAAATACTGTTTGTGATAAGTTATGGCAGAGACATTTTGACAGCCAAAGGACAAGCTCTTGCCTGTGATGAGTTAGACAATTCAGAAACTGACAAACTGACCATGTACACATGTACATACATGCATACATTCTTGCATACCCATGTCTCCATCTTTTTGCAACATAAAGAGTTGATGCCACAGGCTTTCAAAATCGAGTGCACAAATTTGTGGTTAGTCATTAGTTTTAGTTGGAGATTTCGCCTGAGTTCAAACCATTTGCAGCTCCATAATTTAGGATGCTTCACATCTAACTATTTGAGAAATATTGATTATAACTTAAGCTGACCATGTTGCATAATCTATACATAATATCATCAGTAAGATGGTGGAACTTGGAGGCATTTTTGTAAGGAAATTATTATTAGGGGACAGTGACGGAGAACTACACGTGGGGTTTTTGTGGGCAATTGCCTATGCAGTTTTTAATTACATGTTAATTCATCCACAAAATTTAGTTTGTTACCTGTTAATGCCCCTCAAGTCAGTAAGCTCTCTTATATTATTGCCCCTCAGAGTTTGTGGCCCCACCGTAATTTTGAGAAGTTTAAACAAGTATACAAGAAACGCTAGCCATGGCAGGTGTACCATGAGATTGGATGGGCCCTTTGTATGGTTTCAGATGTTGCTTGTGGTAGCCCAAACTGATATTACCGGTCACTACAACTTCAACGTAAATTTAGAGTTGCAAGACAATTGCATAGGGGGTGGAGGGAGGAGGGGGGCCGCCTAGGTGTGGCCCCACCCCAACTAATTGAAAAAAAAAATAGAAATTACAAAAATTAAAAATTTTTTGGTTGCGTAATGTGTTTTTTAGATTTGGGTTTAGTTTTGCCCTATTCGGATAAGTTTGTTGGACAGTTTGGCTTGCCCCAGAAAAAAAATCCTGGCTCTACCCCTGAATTGCATAATATCCTCCCAAATGCAACCATTCAAATCACTTCTAACACAAATCTGCAGATTATGAAGACAAATGCCCAAATATTCCCAATGGCTATTGGAGAATGCAAGTTGCCAACATCTCCTTCCCCGTGCATCCTTGAAGGGCTTGTTCCACCACCCAATCGAGAGCTCTTTGAGTGAACTCTTTCGTTTCCAAGCCACATTAAATCTATCAGTTAGCCATCTCCAAGTGTTTTACGACAAATAGATGGTCAATATTTTCTTCATCCTCAGTATTAATCGTACATCTATTTGCCATACTGATTCCAAAAGATTTCAGCATGTCTAAAGTTAACTACTTCACCCAACTGCTAGAAAACATAACCTCTTTGCACGTGGCAGAGCATCACACTTCGAAATCTTCCCTCTTCAGTTATCTTTGATTCACTTGGGCTTGATTCTACAAGAAAGGGAGAGAGAAATCGAAGAGAGAGAAATTGCGAAGAAAAAAAGGAGATAAAGATTAACAAAAGAGGGAGAAAGATTTTAAGAAAGAAATCAAAGAGAGACGAACCCACAAAAGATTTTAATGTAGCTGTAGCACTCTTAGGTTGAAGGTTAATTTAAGGCTGTGCACATGGCAGACATCACTTGGAGTAACCTGCTCCAACTTGTCAGTTAGCAATACTTGAGATTGGTCCATGATTTAATCTATTTTCTGGCAGGTTTCCTTGAAAGCTAAAAGCAGGAGAAGGTGACTAGGAGCTAATTCGCATGAAGAAGGAACATAACGAAACTCAGGATTAGCTACTAGCATCATAGATTTCTCCACCATTATTATGGAAGAATAAAGAGGTGAGGGAAAATGTTTTTGATGGTATGACAAGTGGATGATCGAGTTTCAAGAAGGTGAATTGCAGTTAAGCCAAATCAATGAACAACAACTTTTAACACAGATGGAAAGGGGGCGTGGATCCCCTAAAGCGGCACAAGCTCCCTCCCCATTCCATTCATCTCCAAGGTCTTGGACTACTTTGAGACATGGGGGAACTTACAATTACTCCCTTTAACTCAAAAGTAACATATACCATCATTTGCAGTCCCAAAAAAGTAATGTCAATAACAATTGAATTGATGACCAGACTTTCACAGAGCCTTCACAACGTTTAGTAGTAGAAAACGGGAAGTAAGTGGTTAGAGAAATTTGGTTGTACACATTCAAGAGAGTGGTGGGACGAAATTGTTGGATTTATGCATCTTGCATCAATTGCCTTAAACCCTCAACTGCAGCCTCCTGTGCTTGAAATCAAGAAAGCCCTCATGAAAGCAAATAGCTAAAAGGCTAGTAACAAAATAACCCACTAGCTATGAATCCGAAAAAGATCTAAATGTAGCCATAGGACTAGGAGGCAATTAGTAACAACTCTAGCTAAAGCCCCCTCCCAAAAATCAAGTAGTTGATTAACCTACCATGTCTATAGATGAAGATGCTAGCTGCTTCTATACAGACCTCCCACCATGATGCTTCACCTCTTAATTATAAGGCGCCTCATCAACCTGAACCTCAGACATCTCAACCTTCAAGTCAGCCCCGACCAAAAATCCTGCACATACAATGGTGCCTAGGTCCATAAACGACATTAGAGTACATAAGGTCTATACCACTACTATGCATCCATTACCCAATGACATGATGATCCTACACAGTCAGATCACCACATTGGCAAGATGCAATGGTAAAGAAATATAAAGCTCTTCTTCCCATAATTTTGATAAACTTCTCATCGATTTTGATTGTCGATCTCTATTTGGCACTCTCTTGGATTTGGTTCCAGACTTACGACCGAAGCTTCTACTCCAATGTAAACTTATTACATTGTGAAAACTAAATAAATCTGGGGTCGTCATGGAAGCACGGTTAACAGGTGTGTAATATATGAAAGGAGCTGGGAAGAGTTAGTTTGTCGTATCTCTGAATCTGCTGTATATGAATATGTCACATAAACAATTATTTAAACAATTATTAGCCTATAAAACTAAAGTTTTATATATATATATATATATATATATATATACATAATTTTTGAATTCATAAACGTAAATTATATACACATATGTATGTATGTAGATATGTAGACATTAAAGATGAGATGGGAGTGAATTTGAATAAAAGTAAAAAGACAGTTAGTTCTAAACAATTTACAAGTGTTAGTGGGCGAAAGAAATGGGAAGAGGGTGAATTGAAAAGTGTATAGGCTGTTTTTGTCACGAGCTTACTTTTACAAGCCCGCGTGGTGCTGAAGGTTTCTCAAGCCTTCGACCAGCCTGATTCTTTCTCAATGTAGCGGAAGTTTTCATCAACCTTTTGGGACTGTAGACTAGACGAGGAGTGCTACGCATCGACACACCATCACCCAGGTTTATCCCATAGTAGACCATTGGCAAGCCGTGACCATGAGGCTCTGTTAGAACATCGCCATTCTTCCAAGCGCCTATCTACTTCCAACGAAATCTGGGTGGGGGTAGACTTCTCTTGGGAGGAAGTCTCCAGCCGAAACCAGTTGACAACTATATGTTATTAAGTAAGGTGGCCGACCATCGCCGTACTCGACGACGAGCATTCACTTACTCACCCTCTCTTGACTCTACGCGGTTGTGGATGCAACATATGCATCCACTAAGGGAATTGCCCCCAACCCCACGTGCATCCCCGTGCACATCCAAATGCTATGCGTGGGTAACCCATCTGATTCGTCAACGACAGACTTGCACTTCCAAAGGAACTGATGACCATGATGCACTTATACGCTTCGTCGCTGCACCACTACACTGCACATCCACGTGCATTGCTTTTTGCTTGACTTAGCATCCGATTGATCTCACATGCTTTCCAAGCAATGCCAAGCAGCATATCCTTCTACTGGCTTGGCCGGGCCAAACACAGTCGGTCTGCAACAGTTTTAGGTGCCTAAAATAATAAAGAAGCTGAACGGAAGCTCGTCAGGGTTAAGTTGACGCGCTGGTATGCCTCCAAAGGTCTCCCTTCCTCGAAGCCTTTCATTTTAACTTTTTCAAAATGTGGTCTTTTAGTTAATTCACCGTTGGAAAGTTCAAACAAAATTTGCCTCGCCAAGGTTTACGTGAATCATTTTTTACGAATGCAAATGAAAAATAATCGCTTCTTTGAGAAAATATGTGCACGTTATGAGGTAGAGAGAGCGTTTGGACCATTTCTTTTTTCTGGGAAGTAACAAAGAAAAATTATGTATGTTTCATCATGTCCTTGGTCATGACACCGAGGATTTTTTTGTCCTCAAAAACGTTATCCAATATTTCATCAATGAGGATGTCATGGCTGATGATGATAGCATGCCTGAGGTATTAAGGAATCCATTTCATGATCACCAGAAGGCAGCAATAGTCACAATCGCCACAGACACTCCACTCTCATATCATCCACAGGAGCACATTCGACCTTGTGAAGGAAGCAATCCACACCAAGCGATGATGACGAACCCAAGTAAGAAACCTATAGATTTTATTGGTATGATGAACAACAAGGTAGAAAGTTCATCAGAAAACCTGCCATAATTCCAAAGGCTTTTCTTTTACGAGGCAACAATGATGAGTCATCAGATGACTCATCGAAAGAGGATCCATACTACTTGGATGATCTCATCAACTTGGAAGAACGTATGATTGAAGAAGATTGGATTCAGGCCAATAAGGACCAATCAATTATTTTTTCAGAAAAGAACCTCTCAAAATGGGATATTAGCATGAAGATGCTCTATACATCATCGCCCAAGTTAATAAGATGACTACGCCACATGTATTGATCGTTAGAGGAAGTGGTTTAATTATTTGTCCAGATCTCACGGCCAAAGCTTTAGGATTTTGTGAAGACAAGTATCGCCCTGATGATACCAAGATCTACGGATATGACGACCAAAGCATGAATAGCAAAGGTATCCTCAACATGAACGTGATCATCGAACAAACCAATCATTGCATTACATTATATGTGGTGGATGTACCACTATCATATAACTTGCTCTTGGGACAACCTTGAATTCACAAAATACGAGGGATCCTGCCCACTCTTCATCAATGTCTCAAATGAAATTTTGGTCCATCAGCCATCACAGTATGTGCTGAGGATCCAGTCGAGAGGTTGGTACAACCAATGCTTCTTAGGCCAATTTATTTGGTGCTCAGCATAAGAACGATAAAGGAAGGACCTTTGTAAGAATGAATGTAGAAAATGGAGATATGCAATTCATCTAGGAGTGTCTATACTATTTCAAATAGTCGTTTGAGTTGCCAAAAACATCTCTTGTATGCTCATGTTGTGAGAAACCATAAGGAATTTCAGCTACTTTTGAAAGGTAACTACCATCCATTCACTGGCCTCAGGAAGAATGAAGATGACATCTTATAGCCGATCAGTATCTCACGTCAAATGAACACTAGAGGATTGTGATATCATAAAGAAATTTGAAGAATATCTTGTTGGCTGATAGTATTAGTCTTTGTTTTTAAATCCTCCAATGAATTTTATAATTTTCACTTGTACTTGTCTGGTCTCATGAGAGGACCCCCTTCAATGAACAAAAAACTTTCCATATGCAATGCAAGTAATTTTTTGTTATCAATTTTAATTTTGTTAATTTTTCTTTACAAGATGTTGGAACTCAAGGCGTATCAATTTTTTTTCCTTGGAAGCCCCCCCACAATGCATTTATCAAACAAGCAGTCAGTGAAATGGAACCTACAACAATACTCGAGTCGAAATTACTGAAATTCTTTCATATTCTGAAACAAGAACATCCCTCATCCTTAGTTAATGATACAATTGAAGAAATCAACATTGAAACCAGTGAGAATCCCAAGAACCTTCAAATCGGCACCAGTTTGTTAGTAGAGGAGATGAAAAAATTTGAGTTTTTGCATGGACCTATAAAGATATGCCACATAGACCTCCAGCTGGTTGAACATCGTTTGCCCTTAAGTGTCAATTGCGAGCCAATTAACACAAAATTGTGCAACCTTGATCTTCGACTAGAAGGACCCGTAAAAGAAAGATTGGAAGATCGTGCAAAGGCAAATTTATTCATGCTATTGATTATCCCAAATGGTTGGCTAATATTGTGGTGGTCCCCAAGAAAAATAGCAAAATCAGTCTATGCATTGACTTTCGAGACCTAAATAAAGCCACACCGAAGGACGATTACCCACTTCCAAACATTGATTTATTGGTTGACAATACTACAGGTTGTGTCATTTTTTTTTATGGATGGATATTGAAGATATAACCAAATCAATTAACTGTCAAAGATCAATGTAAGATCACTTTTACCAACCCTTGGGGCACTTTCTGTTACACGGTAATACCGTTCAGGTTAAAGAATGTTGGAGCAACTTATCAAAGAGCCATGGCTGTTATCTTCTATGACCAGATGCACAAAATCATGAATGCATATATCGATGACATATTAATTAAATCTAAGGCAAGAGAAGATCACATTGAAACCCTCACCCAGGTGTTTAAGTGATTCTTATAATATAAGCTTCATTTGAATCCTCAAAAATGTGTATTTAATTTTCTTGTCACAACCCATGAAGAAGCAATGGGGTCTCGTTCCTTGCTTCAAGAAAAGTATTCGAGGTGATGAATGTTCTTTCCTGGTATTGCCACTTGTTATTGAGCAACTCATTCAGGAAAGTGGAAAAACTTAAAATTATGGACAAAAAAGCAACACACGCAGGCAAAAGGATTAAACCTGCAATGCAAACCAAAGCAACCCATGCAGGTAAAGAGATTAAACCTGCAATGCAAGCCAAAGCCACCCACGCAGGTAAAGGAGTTAAACCTACAATGCAAGCCAAAGAAACCTACACAGGTAAGAAGTTAAACTTGCGATGCAAGTCAAAGCAACCCATTCAGGGTGTTAAACCTGAATTCGATATCGGCAAACCCACGTAGGTAAAGGGTTAAATTTGCAACGTAAGCTCAAGCAACCCATTCAGGTAAGGACAAATGCAGTTTCAACATTTTTAATATTTTTAGCCAAAATTTTCATCACTCAAAATTTGGGGTAGTTATCTTTGCCACTAAGCACGGCAAATGCCAGCTTAGTAGCAAAGAGAGTCATCTGTATCTCCTAAATTTTTTAAAAAAGACTACTATTTTATTATTTGAATTTAAATTTTAGACAAAAAAAAAGAAAATTTCCACTATTCGATCCAAAACGAATTTTTAAACTGTTATCCAAACCAAAACAAAATTCAAATTCAAAACTCAACCTTAGACATGAGATTCAAATAAAAAATCCAATTATCAAATCCAAATTAGATCCAAGATCCATGTTTAGATCCAAATCAGGAATTCCAAAACACTTCCCTCTTGAATTCGAATTTTGAATTTTGGCTCCAAAACTCTTCCCTCTTGAATTTGAATTTTGAATTTTGGCTCCAAAACTTTTCCCTCTTGAATTCAAATCTTGAATTCGAACTTTGAATTTTGGCTCCAAAATCTCTATAAATACCCACACAATCCTCCTTCTTGGTGATGAGCCAACCATGGAGAAACCACTCATGCTTCCTCACTTGAACTTTTTGTTTTTCCTTAGCTCTCTCTTTCCATTTCTTTCTTTGTCTCCAACTTGGAGCAAGCTTCATCAAGCTACAATTATTTAAAGGAGCACAAAGAGATATCTTGGTGGTTCATCATCCTGGAGCTTCATCTTAGGTGACTCCATGATCATTCAAAAGAGAGGGCTCATTCCTAATATCATCCATATTCGAGGTATGTAATCTTCTTCTCATTTTCATCTAGTTTCCTCTTGCCACCCTCCCCATGGCCATGCAAGAAAGCTCAAATGATTTCTTATCTGAAATTGAGAGCAATGCCTTGAGTGCACTGGCAGTATAAGCAAGTATAAGCACAGCAGAATATATCTAATTTCTTCATGTTATCTCCAAAAATATACTTGCTATATTGTCTTGTTCATCATATATGCTTGAGATGATGTTTATGCACGATATTCTAATTTTTCCTTAATTAATGACCAAATGCACGGTGAAAATGAGTGTTTGGGGTTGGGATTTCATCATTCTTATATTGATTTTGAGGTTGGGACTTGTCCAATCCGAGAAAGCCCTAGAGAGAGAGAGAGAGAGATTAATAATAGAGATAGAATGAGAGATTTTAAGTTTGAAATCAAAGAGAGAGAAACCTAAGAAAAAGAGAGAGAATGAATTTCATAAAGAAGTTTAAAAGTGAGAGAAGGAGAAAAAAAATTGAAGAGAAAAAACATAAAAATTAATAAAAGAGAGAGAAAAAGACATTTTAAGAGAGAAATCAAGGAGAGAGAGAGAAAGAGTTTTAAAAGTGAGATAGAGAGAGTAAGATTAATAAAAGAGAGAAAAAAACTATTTTAAGATATTAATCTAAGAGAGAGAGTGAGAGACAAATAAAGTTGAGAGAAGGGCAAAGAGAGAGGACGATTAATAAAGGAGAAGCAAAAAGAGATTCTAAGAGACTAATTAAAGAGAGAGAAAGAGATCTAAGAAAAGGGATAAATCCAGGAGAGGGAGAAAGAGATTAATAAGAGAGAGTACATGTGTGTGTGTTGGTGGTGCAAAAATAGATTTTTGATATTCTAGATTGTATCAAACATTTATAAATATAATGATGGAAAACAGATTATAGCAACTTTTATCGTAAAGAAAATGACGCTCTTGTCGCTTTCTCTTTTTTCCTAGTGGACCTCCTTTCGTGTCTCATGCATTTAATCTCTTTCATATTGCCTTATATCTTGTTGGCTTTTGCATTGCCTTTGGAGTCTCTCTCTCTCTCACACACATACTTTTGACCACTTGCAGCGCCTTGGTATTAGTTTAACTAACCAATGTCTCATCTGTCTCGCTATGGCTGAGTCTCGGGTCCACCTTTTACATTTTGCCCTTTCTTCTTTAGTGTTTTTGCCTCTGCTTGGCCTTCCTATGTTAGTAGCCTTACAGACCCACCCTCCATTTGTTTTCTTTTCCTCTTTTGTCCTTCCCCCACCTGGCTGTTTCTTAGGGTCGTGTTTGGAGGTGGTAGCTCATTTCCTCTTGGTGGCGCATTTGTGAGGAGCGCAATAATAGGGTCTTCAGGGGCACCTTCTCATCGCCGGAATATGTGGCTCGTCTTCTGTAGGGGGATGTCCATTTTGTTATAAGGATACGGCGCCGTCCTCCGCCTGTGGCTGGGTGATTGTGCCACTCGGTCTATCCACTCTCTCTCCACCCCTCTTATTTCGTTTGACTGTGCAGCTGTATTGTATATTTCGTTCTTTTATTTCTGTTTTTGTGGTTTGTTCTTGTAGCTAGGGAACTTCCATTTTATCGTCTCTCTCTCTCTCTCTCTCTGTGTGTGTGTGTGTGTGTGTGTGTGAATGGAAACAAGAAAAAAGAATGAGAGTCAGGGCATGTGGACCCACTTGCAAACACATACCAATTATCTCCAAGTAGTAGCGGTGTCGCAATCTCAAATATTTACTAAGGTTGATAATGGAAAACGGAGAAATGAAGCGAGAGGAGGGAATTAGCAATAGCAAGTTTACATGGCTTGTCCACATATGTGCCCAAACTTCAGAAAGAAAAGACGTAGAATCTAGAGTGACTGTTCTTGGGTCCAGGCTGAGTCAGGAAAGCATGCAAAGCGGAAGCTTTTCTCTCTTCGTTTGCTCTAATTTCTACAACTGCTGGCCACAAATATGTTTCAGCAAGCAGTTTGCCAAGGGGGTCAAGTTCTACTGTTTTCTTTTCTTAATTGTTGGGAACCTAGAAGTCTATGTGACATAGAACAAATCCTCAATGGCCCTAGGGTCCAAGACTACTTCAGTACCTCAGTGAACTTAAACTTACAGAAGAGAGAGAGAAAAGAAATGAATTAAGAAGTAGAAAAAGACCATAGCAATAATGACTTCTCAAGATGAATGAAAACCGGAAATCAGTGGCCAGAGAAATTGGGTCTACTCATTCAAAAACAGAAAATAATTGTCCGCAGCCTGCTCTTTATGTCATTAGTTCTTGTCTGCCTTTCTTTCCCTCCATTTAAAAATTGCTTCTCTTCCTCTGCAGTCTGCTCTTCAATCTAGTGAGAAACAGGTGGAGATGGCAGGAGAAATTGGTGCTCTTGCAGAAACAGCTATTTCCAATCTAGTGAGAAAAGTGTAAGATTAATAAAAATGTAAGTCTTTAAGAGGGAAATCAAAGAGAGAGATAGAAGAAAAAAAAGAGATTGTGTGGAAGAGAGAAAGAAAAAGAAATTTTAAGAGACATCTAAAACAAAGAAGGGAGAGATATTAATATAAAAGAGAGAAAATAGATTTTAAGCGAGAAAACAAAGAGAGAGAAAGAGAAATCAAGGAGAGAGAGAGGTTTAAAAAAGAGAGAAAGAGAAATTTAAAGAGAAAAATAAAAAAGAGAGAGAAAGCGGGAAAGTGACAGAGAAATTAAAGGTAGAGAGAGCAGGAGATTAATAAAAAAGAGAGAAAAAGATATTTTAAGAGATAAATCAAAGAGAGAAAGATTAATAGAAGGGAGATAGAATGAGAGATTTGAAGTGAGAAATCGAAGAGAGGGAGATGAAGGGAGAGAAACCTAAGAAAAAGAGAGAAAAAGATTAATAAAAAGAGATAAAAAATAATTTAAGAAAGAAATCACAGAGATTAATAAAAGAGATAGAGAAAAAAATAGATCTTAAGGGAGAAATCAAAGAGAGGGAAAGAGAAATCAAGCAGAGAGAGAGAGGGGTTAAGAAAAGAGAAAGAGATATTTAAAGAGAAAAATCAAAAGGGAGAGAGAGAAAGCAGGAAAGTGACAGAGAAATCAATGGCAAACAGAGTAGTAGATTAATAAAAAAAGAGAAAAGAGATTTTAAGAGATAAATTAGAGAGAGAGAGATTAATAACGGAGAGGGAGAATGAGAGATTTGAAGTGAGAAATCAAAGAGAGAGATATGAAGAGAAAGGAACCTAAGAAAGAGAGAGGAAAAGATTAATAGAAAGAGAGAAAAAGAGATTTTAAGAAATAAATAAAAAAGGAAATGATTAACAAGAGAGAGGGAGAATGAATTTTATAGAGTAGTCCAAAAGTGAGAGAAAGAGAAAAAAACTTGAATTGACAAAAGCCTAAGATTAATAAAAAGAATCCTAGATTCTATCAAATATTATGTTTGAACTAAAATTTGTAGTGTATATATATATATATATATAATGTGGTGGGGAGGCACCTTCGTCTTCCCTACGCGTCTCTGGCGACGCTTGCATATTTTTCTCTATGTGGTCCAGTATTGTAAACATGCCCTTTCACCAGATCGAAGAGAAACATCTTGCTATTGGAGGAAAAAAGAAGCAGGAATTTGTCGTGCATGGAATTTCTTTTTCATATTACAACCACTTCTTGCCATGTTGTTTAAATTAAAGGGACTGAGAAAGCTGTTGCAGCTACTCTCTACCACTGTCTAAATTAGACGGACCCATTTTAGAGGAGGGCCGCCGAAGACTACAAGTCAATGTGTGTAATTGTCTGCAGCCTGCTTTATCATTAGTTCTTGCTCTGCCTTTCTTTCCCTCCATTTAAAAATTGCTTCTTTTCCTCTGTTCTTCAATCTAGTGAGAAACAGGGGCGGAGATGGCAGGAGTAATAGGTGCTCTTGCAGAAACAGCTATTTCCAATCTGTTGGGTGCTGTCACCAACTTGTTGAAAGAGAAGAGGGATGTTATCTTGAACGCCAACGATGATCTAAAGAAGTTACAGAGGAAGCTGAAAATCTTCCAAAAGGCCATCACAGATGCAGATCGCAAGCCCTTTTTAAGCAAAGAGCGTGACAGAGATCTAGAGGGAGATCTCAAGGATGTTGTTTATGATGCAGAAGACATCATCGAAGAATATCAAAGCAAAATTGAGGTCAGCAAGAAGGTACACAAACGGCCTTGGACCGCTTTGTTCCATTCCGTTAACGAACATGTTTCTTTTCCCTGTCAACTTGGCAACGAAATCAAAGAAATCAATGAAAGGCTTGATGAAATAAAAAAGGATTGGGACATGGATCTGCTGAAACCAAAACCAAAAGAGAGTAGCCAGGGCCTTATTGGTGGTGAAGTTGACAACTTCCGAGAGACAACCCATCACATAGGTGCACAACCACCCATAGGCAGGGAGAATGATAAAAGGGTGATAGTTGAAAAACTCTTGTCCATTGGCTCCGAACAGAGTAGTATGACAGAGGAGTGTGATGTTTCTATTATCTCTATTGTAGGAGAAGGTGGGATCGGCAAGACTACTCTTGCAAAAATGGTCTTTAGTGAAGTCAAACAACAGTTCGGGGGATGCAGGTGGTGGGTTTGCGTTTCTGAGAGGCCAAACCGTAAGGATTTATTGAGGAAAATACTGAAGGAAGTGTGCAAGGAATCTAAAGCAGGACTTGATACTTCTTTGAATGACTTGTGCACACAAATACAGAGTGAGCTCTGGAATAAAAGATTTTTGCTGGTCTTAGATGACGTATGGGAACTAGATTGGTGGCAGGGAGAGGTAGAGAGCACTCTTACGAGAGGTGCGATGGGGAGCAAAATTTTGATCACTAGTCGAAATATAGATGTCTCCAAAGGGGTCGGAGCATTGTATATGCATAGATTGCCAATACTGCAAGAAGATGAGAGTTGGAATTTATTCTTGAACAAGGCATTGATGTCCAAAAATGATTTGGTGAGCCACAATTTGCATGATATTGCAAAAAAAATAGTCAAGAAGTGCAGTGGGTTGCCACTTGTGGTCCAAACAGTTGGGTCCTTAATGCGAACAAAAAGCATGGAAAAAGCAGAGTGGAAGGTGGTTGCGGATAGTGTGATCTGGGAATGGAAGATGCCTGCCTCTTCATCTTCCTCTCAATATGGAAGCATTCTTCCTGGTCTCATATTGAGCTACGATGACTTGCCTCCTTATTTGGGCAGTTGTTTTGTTTATTGCAGCATTTTTCCAAAGGATCATGAGATTGAAAGGGAGGGATTGATCATGCAATGGGTGGCACATGGATTGATTGAGGAAAAGGAAGGCATAGGTTTGGAAGTGACAGCAAATCAATACATTGAAGATTTGATAAAGCGATGCTTGATAGAAACCCATGATAGATTTTATAGGGGCACTTGTCTCAAGTTGCATGATGTTTTGCATGACCTTGCCTCATACATAGGTGGAAAGGAATATAGGCATGCCTCTGATACTTCGCAAACCCGCCATCTTTCATTACTTGGTGTAGATGATGCAGAAGCGGCCATGCAATATAATGCCTCAGGAGCAGCAAATAAGGTGCGGACATTATTGAGTGCATCCTTGTCTTCGGTGGAATTCACCAATTTCAAGTGGTTGAGGGTGTTGTCATTGATGCAATGTCAAATGGATGAGCTACCAAACTCCATTGAATCCCTTTCACTTCTAAAATATCTCGATCTAAGCCGATCTGATATGAGACGATTGCCCAGGTCAATTGGCAAACTCTGTAACTTGCAAACATTGGATTTAAGTTATAGTAAAATTGAAGAGTTGCCAGAGGAAATGGGCGAACTGTGCCACTTGAGGTATCTTGGGCTGGAAGTAACAGTGCATTTGAAATTTATGGCAGAAGGGTTGGGGAAGCTTACCAATTTATGGACCTTGCATAGGTTTCTGGTATGCGATGACAAAGGGGACACAAGAGGATGCAATATTGGGGAACTAAAAGACTTGAACAAACTGAAAGGGGAATTGTTAATAGAAGGTTTGGGTGGCAGAAGGGTGAAAGTAATTGATGCAAAGAAAGCACAGCTTAAGGAGAAGCGTGAGCTAAATGGTGTGGAATTAAACTTCAAGGTGGGAAAGGATGACAAAGTGGATAGTGCTTCTGAACAGAGGGGTTTGCTGGAAGCTTTGGAACCTCCACATGGCATAGAGAGGTTGGGAATTTGTGATTATGAAGGAGATAGGCCTGCGTGGTATTTGGACACCAACTATGAGGAGCTGCGGACACTACGGCTGCGACGTTGTCGATTGTTGGCAACAGTGGTGGGAATTAAATCATTGGAAAAATTGGAGGTCAGTTACTGCCCAAAGCTATATGAATTACGGTGCTTGCCTTTGCTAAAGTCATTGAGTATGTTCAGCTGCGATGGGCTCAATACAATTGCTGACATGCCTGCTCTCAAGTCATTGAAGGTACCTCCATCTAATAGGCTGAAGACTCTTGCTAACATGCCGGCCTTGGAGTCATTGGAGGTGGATGAATGTCGCAGCCTAGAGCAAGTAGCTGAGATGCCTACACTCATCTCGTTGGAGGTGGTCAGATGCAGTAGGCTGAAGACTCTTGCTAATATGCCGGCCTTGGAGTCGTCGGATGTGAGATATTGTGGCAGCCTAGAGCAAGTAGCTGAGATGCCTGCACTCAGGTCACTGAGGGTGGAGGGATGTAATATGCTGAAGACTCTTGCTAATATGCCAGCCTTGGAGTCGTCAGATGTGAGATATTGTGGCAGCCTAGAGCAAGTAGCTGAGATGCCGGCACTCAGGTCACTGAGGGTGTACGGATGTAATATGCTGAAGACTCTTGCTAATATGCTGGCCTTGGAGTCATTGGAAGTGAGAGATTGTGGCAGCTTAGAGCAAGTGGCTGAGATGCCTGCACTCAGTTCGTTGGAGGTGGGCAGATGTAAGAGGCTGAAGACTCTCGCTCACATGCCTGCCTTACAGTCGCTGCATGTGAGTCATTGTGGTAGGCTAGAGCAACTCGCCGACGATCACATGCCTGCTCTCAAGTCATTGGAGGTGACTTATTGTGGAAGCCTAGAGCAATTACCTCATGACATGCCCGCCCTCAAGTCGTTGGAGGTAAGATATTGTTGCTGCCTAGAGCAAGTAGCTGAGATGCCTGTCCTCAAGTCGTTGAAGATCGATGGATGTGATGGGCTGAATGCTCTAGCTCACATGCCTACCATGGAGTTGCTGGATGTGAGAGATTGTAACAGGCTAGAGCAAGTAGTTGTTGACCACATGCCAGATTTAAAAAAGTTGAGGTTGTCTGATGTAAACACTCCGAAGCATCTCCCTACTTGCCTTCCTTCACTTGAGATACTTACAATGGAGAATTTGGCCAACTGGGAGGGGTGGCCAGCAGCTGGATCAGGGGACACAATATTTACTTCTATGCCATTCCTAAGGGAGGCATGTTTTGAAAATTGTCCAAAAATGCAAACAGAAGGCTTGCTTTATTGTCTATTAGAGCTGGCGGGGCATGAGGGTCAAGCGACTCAACTTCAAGAGCTGGGAGTGTGGGATTGCCCAAATGCGCGGTTGGGATGGAAATTGCTTCAACACCTTCCTACCCTCATTGACTTGAAACTAGATGGGGCAGCTTTGGAATCAATAGTAGTGCCATCGGAGGTATCAACAATTCTTCCCTCCCTCAAGAGGCTGAGTTTGAAAGACAACAATACTGGAGATCTCAAATGGGGACAGGTGCCTGACTGGGTGTGGGGTCTCTCCCAACTAGAGAAGTTGACTCTGTATGGTTTCACAGAGAACATCAGCTTGGGAGGCCACTGGCAATGCCTCCCGAAACTGAGAAGGCTATGGCTTTTTGAATTCCCCAATCTCAAGTCTCTGGTCGCCATCAATGATATTAATCCCCAACAAAATGAAACGACATGTCCCATGGATGCAAAGCAACAGATTGCCTGCCTCTCGGAGCTTCAACACTTACTTATTTACAGTTGCCCTGCACTTGATCTGCCACAGGAGTTAAGAGACCGTCTTGGAAAAAGGTTAGAAAGAAGATGATTAGTGTTGCTATATGATGTTATTGAACCTTTTCTCTTCATTTTAAATTGTCTGAAATGTTTTACGATACTAATGAATTATGGTTCTGTTATATGGTGTATGAATAACTTGAATGTTGATTTTATAATTGAAATTGTAAAAACAAAATTCTACCACAAACTGGATTTCAAATGAAAATTCCACTTCTAATTTTCCTTCGTGATTAATAATATGAAATTTTGATTTTAGAATTGAAAAAGATGTGTTTGATAAAATAGAAATTCAGAATCCATAATTGATGAACTACAATCTTTGTAACATGTACCTTAAGGAAAAATGAAAAAAAAAAACCTAGAATCATAATTCTATCTCTTAAGATACAATGACAAGATTCTACAGCGAGCCCAAAATTCTGAAAATTCCACAATTCCCATATCATAAAAAGTAAGAATTCTAATTTTAGAATTCTACAATTCGGGCCTCATCAAATAATCACTTAGGGATGTGAATATATATCAATTTGAACCAGATATCTGCTCAAACTATTCTGAAAAAAATCGAATATTGAAACAAATTGAATATCCGATTAAGCAATCAGATAGGATTCATATATGGATTTAGATTACATTTATTTTTAAGCGAATATCCTATATCCAATGCTCTTACATTTTGAAAATTGGCTAAATTTGGTTCAAAGTTCAGAATAAGATTCAGATAGATATGAATGTAAAAATCAGATTCGGATTGTGAAATGGGATTTTGGGTTCAGATTTGGATATGACTTTTTTTTGGGTTTGTACTCAAATCTGAATAGAGATCGATATTAGTAAAAGCGACAAAGAAAATTTAAAAGAGAAATCAAAAGAAAGCAAGCGAGAGAGAGATTGAGTGAGTGAGTGAGAGAAATGAAAGAGAGATGAAGGAAAAGAGATTAATAGAAATGGGAGAAAGTGAGATCTTAAGGGTGCATTTGATTGCACAGATAAAACCAAAGTGGAGGGGGGAAATTGTATGGGCGGATGAAATTTCACCCGCCTGTACACACGACGTATCAAACACACACAACTTTCACCCGTTCGTCGTGTTAAATGCGCGGGTGAAAGTTCACCCGCTCAAAAATCCGACCTCACAGGAAGGTGGTGCCTTGTCAGGCATGTTCTTTCTGCCCTGCCGTCCCATTTGGAGCCTATGGATGTGGATTCCGCCAAACACTTGCAAAAGGCTGCAGTCGGCGTGCATCAGTTTTTTGTGGGGTAACGGTTTCTCCACTTGATTGGGTGGGAGAAGCTCTATGCTCCCCTCTCGGAGGGAGGAGCTGTGTTGAGGAGGTGTCGCGATGTTAACATAGCGAATTTGGCTTTCCTTGGCATGAAGGCTCTAAGTGGCAACTCGTTGTGGGAGGAGTGAGTTAGGGATCGCTATCTCACCACCAGTAGTATGTGGGATTATAATTTGGGGAAGAAGGGCTCTGCAGGGTGGAAATGCATAATCAAAGCCTGGAATGTCATCAGGAGTGATATCATTTGGGTAGTTAAGTTGGGCAAGGAGGGATGATGGTGGGAGATATTAAACAAAATGCCATCTGGTGGCATGGCAGATGCCATCTGGCAAGCATGACACTCGGTCATCTTAGGTATTTTGTGTGGTGGATGGAAATGGCGCAGCAACATCTGTGTTAACATTCATATTGCTTCATGGTATAAGAAAGCGTGGATGGGACTGTCAAGTTCAGTTAAAACGAAAAATGGCCGCAATGTTGTCATACAACGGAGCTTTGGCTCGTCTCAAGTGACATGGTGGATGGTTTGTTGTTTTCAGCTGTAGGGTGTAGGTGTAAACATTTTCTTGTTTTGGAAGACATCTTCCAATTTCTTTTTACGTCAAATTGAAACGAGAAGAAAAAAAAAACAACTTATTGCAGTTTTGAAAAAAGTTTCATAATTTTTCTACCATGTGCATAAAAGCGGGTTAAATTTATCAGTTTAAATTCTTTCTTGTGCATCAAACATGGTTAAATTTACTAGGTTAAATTCTTCTTGTGCATCAAACATAACCTCAAATCGGAAGAGGGTTAAATTTCATCCTGTATTTTTTCCAAAAAAAATTTACCGTGGTGAAGAGAGATTAATAAAAAAGGGAGGAAGAGAGATTTTAAGAGAGAAATCAAAGAGAGAGATGAAGAGAGATTAATGAAATAAAAAGAAAGATTTAAAGAGGAGAGATAAATAGAAAAGAGCCGCTAAAAAGGGAAATAAAGATAAATAGAAGAGAGAGTGTGAGGGGAATTAATATGAAAGATGAAAAAATAAATTTTAAGAGATAGAGACCGAGATTAATAAAAAGAAAGAATGAGAGATGTTAAGAAAGAAATCCAAGAGAAGAGAGAGATTGAAGAGAGAGTAATAGAGAGAAAAAAAATATTTTAACAGAAAAATAGAAGAAAGAGAAATTAATAAAAGAAAGAAAACAAGAAATTGAAGAAAGATATCAAAGAGAGAGGGAGTGAGAAAGAGCATACAAGAGAGAAAAAAAGATATTCATAGATGAATCAAAGAGGGAGGAAGAGAGATTTAAAATCGAGAGATAAATTGGGAGAGAGATAGAAAAATAGAGAAACTAAACAAAGAGAGAGAAATTATAAAAGATAAAAAGAGACATTTTCAGATAGACTTGAAGAGAGAGAAAGATTAAAAAAGTAAAAAAACTTTAAGTGAAAAATAGATGAGAGAGAAAGAGTAATCAAAGAATAAATTATTATGAAGGAGAAAGCCCTTCCTACCATTGAATATGGGCCCATACAATTTGAAATAATAGTCTACTCTAGAAGAAGTTAATGAAAGTAGCTCTTTTTGTTCTCTTATTATATTTCAATATCGAGAATGTACTTCTCAAGGAAAATACACTTTTGAGACAATAATAGAATGGTCAGTAGGTGACTATCAAGAGAATGAAGAAAAGAATGTGGTTAAAGTTGTGGTTTAAAATAAAAGAGTAAGTAGCAGATATTTTAAGAGAGAAATCAAAGAGAGAGAGAGAGAGAGGCATGGAGAGATTAATAAAAGAAAGAAAAGGAGATATTTTAAGAACAAAATCAAAGAGAGAGAGAAAGAAAGATATATTAATAAAAAAGAGAAAAACAACTTTAAGAGAGAAATAGAAGAAGAGAGAGAGAGGAGAGAAATTGAAAAGATAGAGAGATGGAGATTGATAAAGGAGAGAGAAAGAGAATTTAAAAGAGAGATTAGAGAGAGATTAAGAGTTAAGGGGAAATTTAAATAGAAAGAGATTAATAAAAGAGGGAAAAAGAGTGGTTTTAAGAGAGAAATTAGGGAGAGAAAGAGAGATTAATAAAAGAGACAAAAAAAATTCAAGAGAGAAATCAAGACGAGAGAGATAGGGATCAATAAAAGAGGCAAAAATAGATCTTAAAAGAGAAATTTGAGAGAGAAACCAAAAAGAGAAAGAAAGGTTAACAAAGGATAGGGAGAAAGACAGATTTTAAAGGAGAAATTGAAGAGAGAGAGAGAGAGAGAGGAATAGAAAATTTTAAAAGAGAAATCAAAGAGAGAGGGAGAGGAATTAATAAAAGAGAGAAAGAAATGTTTTAAGAGAGAAATTAAAGATATATACATACACACATACATATACATATATGTATATGAAAGGGAGAAAAAAATATTTAAGAGAGAAATCAAAGAGAGATAAACAACTATTAATATATAAAAGAGAAAAAAAAATTAAAGGAGAAATCAAAGAAAGAGAAAGACAAATAAGAAAAAGAAAGAGGTAGAGAGGGAGAAAATGAAAAGAGAAATAGATTCATGCAAGAGAGAAAAAGTGAGATTTTAGGAGAGAAATCAAAGAGAGAGAGAGAGAGAGAGAGAAAGAGAAAGAGCAAACAAAAAAGGAAAAGAAGATTAATAAAGAAGAGAGAGATTGTAAAAATGAAATTAGAGGGAGATGAATCCACAAAATATCTAAATGTAACCATATGACTCCTAGGTTGAATGTTAATGTTAAGGTTGTGCACAAGGACAACATCAGTTGGAGTAGCCTGCTCCTTGTCAATTAGCATTAATTCTTGACATTGGCCCTTGATTTAATTTATTTTCTGGCAAGTTACCTTGAGAGCTAGAAGCGGGAGAAGGTGACGAGGAGGTAACTGTCACACAATCATGCAAAAGGAACATAACAAATCTTAGGACTAGCTACTAGCATCCAAGTTTTTTTTAGCATCATTATAGAAGAATAAAGAGACTGGGGAAAATATTTTTGATTATATAACAAGTGGACTTTTGAGCTTCAAGAAGATGAATTGCAATCAGTCCAAAGCAATGGACAACAACTTTTAACACATATGGAAGAGATGGGCGGGATACCTCAAAGAGGTAGAAGCCCTTCCCCCTTCCCTCTGCCTCCAAGGTCTTGGGTTGCTTCTATACCTGCGTAAAATTATATTATTACTCCATTCAACACAAAAAGTAGTGTATGCCACCACTTTGCAGTCCAGAAAAGTAGAGCCAATGACAATCAAATTGAAGACTGGATTTTCACACATATTTTACAATGTGTAGGGTAGTAGAAAGAGGGAAAAACAACAACAACTCTCAACATTAACAAAAACAAGAATTGATTGGTCAGAGAAATTCGGTTCTACACATTCGAGATAGTAATATGTTACTTAAAATAGAAAACCTCACTATGTACAGATGGAGAATATTGAACTGAATAGACCCATTATTATGCAATAAGAATCTCACAAGGTTGAAATAAAGTGATGTCGATTTTCCCTTGGTCTTCTTTATTTCCTTTTGTGCTAACAAACTCCAAGCGTCTTTACAAATTCTTTAGGTTCTTATGGCCATTAATGCCTGTGAGGGGTGATCAATCACTTCAAGAATATGGACCTTTAAACTACGTGAAGTGAACCTTTGTGCAATGTTTATTAATAGGAGAGAGGGAATGATTTTTGGTAGTAAGAAGGGATTTCGTCAAGGGGCTCTCAAGTGCTTTTCATTGCATGTAGTAGTTGAGATGTTCTCAAGGAGTCTTAGAAAAGAAGTTCAGATAAAGAATATTATGATTCCTTGGTTAGCAGGTACTAATTGTTTTGAATCTGCAAATATATTTTTTGCTAATGACATGATAATTGTTAGCAGCTGAGCCAATATCTGTTTTTTCTGCTAAAAATGTGTTAACAGAGTTTGCAGGCAGTGTAGGGCTATGTATTGATAATCAGAAGTCATCCTTTATCGTCTTCCATGTTCAAAGCAAAGTATGTACAGGAATTGCTGGCTTCTTGGGATGGGGCAAAACTTTTTTTCCATCCAAAGTGCAAGATCGGTACTAGCCATGGTTTATTGTACAATGACTGTTTATGGTGGTTTTAGTGATGAATTACGGTTCTTTTAGAAGGCGTTTGATGGCTTGAATTTTGATTCTATAAATAAAGTTGCAAAAACTAAATTTTATCTCCAACTGGAATTCAAATGAAAACTCCACTTCTAGTTTTCCGTTGCATTTAATAATCTAAAATTCTGGCTTGAGAATTGAAAATGTCCTGTCCGATCAAACAGAAATTCAAATTCTATAATTGACAAATTACAACCTTCATAACATGCACCGTCGTCACGAAAGATGAAAAAAATTATAAAATTTTAGAATCATAATTCCACCCCCTAAGGTACAATCAAAATTTCAGAATTTCGATTTAATAATGAACCAATAATTCGAGAATCAATATTCTTCAATTGATAATGCAATTCTCATTTGATCAAAAAATGAGAATTTTGATTCTAGAAATCCACAATTCTATTCTCATCAAATACTCACTTAGTTCAATATATCTAATTTGAATTGCATATCCAATATGATTAAGAACTCAGATCAGATTCAGCTTCAAGAAACGACATCCTGTTGGATTCAGTTATACATAAATCTCTGATCAGATTCGGAGATGAATCCGGATCAAATTTATTTTTAACCAAATATCATATATGCAATGCTATTACATTTTGAAAATAGGCCAATTTTGGTTCAATATTTAGATTGGGATTCTGATATGAATGTAAAAAACGGATTCAGATCAGATTCAAATTGTAAAATTAGATTTAATTTCGGATTAGGAAATGATTTTTTGTTCGTACTCGAATACAAATAGAGATGGGTGCTAATACAAGAGTGAAAAAAGATTTTAAGGGAGAAATCAAAGAGAGTGAGAGAAAGAGATAAATCAATGAAAGAGAAAGAAAAAGATATCTTAAGAGAGAAATTAAAGGGAAAGAGTGATTAATAAAAGAGAGAAATAGAGATTTTAAGAGAAAATCAAAGAGAGAGATGAAGTGAGATTAACAAAAGAAAGAAAAAAATAAAGGGACAATTTAAAAGAGACAAAGTGATTTAAAGAAGAGAGACAAATCGAAGTGGGAGATTGGGAGGAAATTTATAAAAAAGATAAAAAAATAAATTTTAACAGAGATATTGAAGAGTGAGGGAGTGCCATAGACTAATAAAAAATAGAGAATGAGAGATTTTAAGAGAGAAATCCATGGGAGAGATTGAAGAGAGATGCTAATAAACCAGAGAGAAAAAGATATTTTAACATAGAAATAGAGGAGGGAGAGATTAATAAAAGAAAGAAAAAGAGAGATTTAAAAAAAAAATCGAAGAGAGAGAGATTATAAAAGAGAGAAAAATAGTTAATAGATGAATGAAAGAGGGAAAGAGATGTTAAAGAAGAAAATTAAAGAGAGAGACATTAGAAAAAGGAGAGAAGAAGGGAATTTTAAGAGAAAAATCGAATAGAGAGAGTGAGATATTTAATAAAGCATAAAAAAAATAAGAGAGAATCAAAGAGAATGAAAGAGAGGGAGAGAGAGAGAGAACAATAAAAAAGAGAAAAAAGGATATTTTACAAGAGAAATTGGAGAGCAAAAACAAGAACAGAAAGAGAGGTTAATAAGAGAGAGAGAGATATATATATTTTAAAAAATAAATCAAAGAGAGAGAGAGAGAGAGGGAGGGAGAGGGAGAGGGAGAGGGAGAGGAAGAATAAAAAAATAGTGAAAGATATTCTAAGAAAGAAATTGCAGAGAGAGAGAGAAAGAAAGATCGGAAGAGTGAGTGGGATATTAATAAAAGAAAGAGAAAAAAATTAAAAAGAAATTAAAGAGAGAGGGATTAATAAAAGTGAGAGAAAGAGACGTTTTAAGAAAGAAATTACAGAGTGAGAGTGATTAATAAAAATAGGGAAAAAATATTTTAAGAGAGAACTCAAAGAGAGATAAACATAGATTAATAATAAAAGGAAAAAAAGACTTCAAGAGAGAGAGAGAGTGAGAGAAATAAAAAAGAGAAAAAGAATTTGATAAAAGAATATTTGAAGATAGAAATTAGAGAGAGAGAGAGAGAGAGAGAGAGAAAGAGCCGATAAAATAGGAATATATAACAAAATTTGGGGACAAGAGGTTCCCTAAGTACAAAAACAATCCGCAAAAACAGAAGCAGGAAGAAGAAATACAATGCACAGGAAAATAAGAGAGAGAGGAAATACGAAACGGCACAGTCACCCAGCCGCAGACGGACAACGGCGCTTCAACCGAATGACAAACTGGACATCCCCTTGCACAAGACGAGCCACAGAATCTGGCGAAGAGAAGGTGTCCCTGAAGACTCTGTTGTTGCGCTCCTCCTAAATGCGCCACCAAGCTGAAATGAGCCACGGCCTCCAGACGAATGGATGGTGGGTTTGGAAGACTACTAACAAGGGAATGCCAAACAAAAGCAACGACACTAGAGAAAAAATGGCACGAAATAAAAAGGTGGACCCGAGACTTAGTCGCGACAAGACATAGGGGACACTGGTTAGCTAAACTGATACCAAGGCTTTGCAGGTGGTCAAAAGTATTAATATGGCCAGTAAGAAGAAGCCAGACAAAAACAATGGTACGGAAAGATGGACTAGGAGACCAAAGGGACCGGGGTGGGAACAACGCAACAGAATGACCAAAGGAGGCCATGTAGCAAGAAGAAAAGGTGAACTCACGGGTAGGTGAAAGAGGCCAGGATGGGGACGTAGACGATGAGAGGTCAGCAAGGCAAAAGAAAAGAGGAATGACAGAAAGCATGTCGCACCAAAAGTGAGAGGGGGAGGTGTGAGAGATAGAACTATTCCAGACGCTAGGAGAAGGCATGTCGAATTTGGAACTAATGAATTGGGTGATAGGAGAATGTTCAGTTGCTAACTGCCACCACCAAGAACACAGAGAAGACTCGTAAGCTCGACTAAGGTTGGTAACCCTAGCACCCCCAAGAAGACGCGAAAAGACAACCACATCCCAATGCGCAAGGCGATCTGAAGGTCGATCACCATTCCAAATAAACTTATGAATAAGCTTATCAAACCTACGCAAAACAGCCACAGGAGGCCGAAAGACAGCCAAAACATGAAGAGGGACCGACGCAAGGCAGTGCTTAGCTAGAGTAATACGACCTGGGAGAGAAAGCAGTTTTCCCTGCCAACACTGAAGGCGATCAGTAAGCTTCTGCTCCACTCCATTTCAAAAGGAGGGTGCAGGAGGCAACAACGTAATCTGAAGCCCCAAGTAGTCCATGGGCAGGCTAGCAGTCTTACACCCAAAGCAAGCTTCCACGAGAAGTACCGTGGCCGGATCCGCGTGAATGAGGGAAATGTGACATTTGGCGGAATTTGATAGAAAGACCCGAGATGAGCTCAAAAACCCAAAGAATGAGCCATGTTCTCACAATCTGTTGGCGGGAAGCACTGCCGAACAGGAGAAAATCGTCAACATACTGAAGGGTAGAGAAAGTCTGTAAGTGGGAGAACGAATGAGGTGTGAGGAAGCCAACGACCGTTGCATGATGGAAAAGCGCATAAAAGCTCTCAGCAACCAAGTTGAAAATCAAGGGCGATAACGGGCAACCTTGACGGAGGCCACGCTCGAGACTGAAGAAATCGCCACACTTCCCATTGAAGGAGACCGCAAGCTGGGCCCCAGTGACAAGCGACATGATCCACTGTCTAAACGATGGACCAAAAGCAAGACGGGTGAGGAGGTCAGAAAGGAACTCCCAACTAACCGAGTCAAAGGCTTTAGAGATGTCCAACTTAAGGATGAATGAAGGAAGCCGTAGACAGTAAAGGGAGTGAACAACCTCATTGGCTAGGACAACCGCGTCCTGCAGATGCCGACCCTTGACGAAAGCAACCTGGAAGGGGTTAATGATAGAAGACATGACAGACGCAAGCCGCAAAGAGAGCAACTTAACAATAATCTTGTAAGGTGTGCCTAGGATGGAGATCGGGCGAAAGTGGGTGACGTCCGTAGGGTTAGGGCGCTTAGGCACCAAGATGCAGGTAGCTTGATTGAATTCCTTCAGGAAAATAGAATTGGAGGCGAACTTATCACAAAACGCAAACACATCCGCGCTACAAACCTCCCAAAACATACGAAAAAATTCGACAGGGAAACCATCAATGCCGAGCGCCCTACCAGAGCCAAGGGCCCAGACTACGTTCTTGATCTTTTGATGCAGGAAGGGCCGCTCAAGAGAGATCGCACAAGAGACAGAGAGAGGGGAGAGGTGAAAATCTGGCAGCGTGGCACGAAAGCGAAGAGGTTTGGAGTAGAAATCCCGGAAATGAGCGCTCAGAGCCGGGAGGATGTCATCGCCAAGAAAAACCCTGCCCCTGATATTCATGGACTGGAGCAACGTCTGACGGCGCCTTTGAGAGGCGGCCAAGTGGAAGAATCTAGAGTTCTGGTCCCCATGCGCAAGCCAACCCAGCCTAGAGCGCTGCTGCCAATGGATAGACTCCCTAATCCACCACTCCTGGGCAAGACATTGCAGACAAAGGAGACGATAAGATTGATCCGCAGAAATATTGTCAGAGGCCTGAAGGGACAGGATCTTCTCATCCCAATCGGCCACCTCCGAAAATTTGCCACTCCAAAAAATGCGCTTCCAGGCGAGGGCCTCCCACCTGATGAAGTGCAACTTCCGCGAGAGCCTGAAAGCAGCCCACCTACCATCGACTGTACGAGCCCACCAATTAGGGACGGTAGCCACAAAGGATTCATCTCGGAGCCACCAAAGCTCAAAACGGAATCTGGCGTGCCTAATACTAGCTACCCCGAAGAAGGGAAAGGAGCAGCGGAGCGTGATCAGACAAGTGCATCAGACTAAGAACCAAGGAGGACGAAGGAAAAGCAGAGAACAACTCAGGCAAGAGGAACATACGGTCCAACCTACGGAGGATCGAAGGGTTCCTATTGTTGGACCAAGTAAACGTACCATTAGTCGAAGGCACGTCAAAAAGACCGAACTCATCAACGAACGATCAAAAAGCAGACATAGACGGGCCAAAAGTGATAGGGGAGGATGAGTCAGCAGGGTTAAGCAAACAGTTGAAGTCTCAGTTGAAGTCTCCTGCCAGTAGCCAAGGAGGTGAAGCTGCAAGCTGGCGAACCTGATGCAGCTCAGCCCACAGCTGTCCACACAGAGCCCCAACGCAAGGGCCATAGACCGCAGTAACCAAGACCGGCCCATTTGGCCAGCGTCCGCTGAGAGAAGCAGAGATAGAGTACCTACCGACATGCACAACAGCCCCCGTAAGGGGTGAAGACCAAGCTAGCAGGATGCCGCCAGCAACTCCACAATCTGGAAGGAACCCAAAGGATGGCTGACGCAACAAAGTACGAACACAAGCATGAGAGATGACATACAACTTGGTCTCAACCACGATTAGCACCGAAGGTCCGTGCTAACGGATCCAAGAAGAGAGATATCTATGCCGATAATGGGCACTGACATTCCAACATGCAACCCTCATGGGGAAACCACGTGAAGCGACGCATGCCTGGTGGCACCAGGAGGGAGGATGGAGGCTGTAGAAGCCCCAATCCTACGCAATTCCCACCGCAACCTGGCGAGGCTGGAGCGGGAGACCGGTGCCACAGCGGCAACAAAAGAGAGAGAGATAAAGAGAAAGAGAGGGCTAAATAGAAGAAGAGAAAGGAAGATGAAGATTAATAAAAGAGAGAAAAATTTGAGAAAGAAATCAAAGAGAGAGAGAGAGAGAGAGAGAAAGAGAGAGTGAGAGAGAGAGTGAAATTAAAAGGAGAGAAAGAAACATACTTTGAAAGAGAGAGAGATTAATAAAAAAGAGAGAAAATAAGATTTTAAAAAAGAAATCAAAGAGAAAGAGAGACAAAGGGGGATAAATATCAAGAGAAAGAAAGTAAATAAGAGATTTTTTAAAAGAGAAAGAAACTAAAGAGAGAGAGGGAGACCTAGGAAAGAGAGTGTGTAATTAACGAAAAAAGTGAAAGACAGTGGCCGTGGTAGTGGGTCGCCGATCGTGGAGTGCTTCATCGCTGGTGGGCTGACTTGTTGCTGGTGGGACCGTCGTTGCACTATTGAAGGGGAAGAAGCAGAAAGGGAGAAGGGGAATAGGGCGTCGACAGATGAAAATAAAGGTTAACATTCACTAATAGAATGGCGAATCAATAGTGATAAGTGTTACTGACGACAAAAAGGTGACATCAATAAAAGTTGACAATAAATATTGTCAATGGTTCTTCGATAATTACTGACGAACAATGAGTTTGTCAATGATGCTCCTAACAAATATAGACGGATTGTATGGGCCATCTGTAATAGTAGAGTAACAGTAGAGTTTCAACACAAACAACTGATGTGACAACTGACCATCAGCAAATAGCAGATCTTTATTGATGACATTTTTGTGGGAAGTCGGTAAATGTAAAAGTTGTCTTGAACTTTATCACGTCATTTGCAGTCGCAGGTGATTTTTCTTTCCGTCAGAAAACATCATATTTTTTGTAGTGATCATGGAATAATAAAAGATAGATAAAGAAACATTTTAAGAAACAAATCAAAGAGAAAGAGTGTTGAAACGGTTCTAAATGAGGCCCTTATGGCAATGCTATTCATGGTATTTCCATGATTAGTTGGATATGTTACCTATATTAAAAATTGCCCACCATGGATTGCCGTTAATTGTTCTTTCCATGATTTCTTGCTTTGTAACTGTTGTATTCACTCACGTGAAATAGTGATTGTAGAGTGAAACAACGATATAGAGAAAATATACAATACGAGCTCTCCTTTGCTTCTCATGGACGTAGGCATACATGCCGAACCACGTATACTCTGTGCTTTTCTGATTCTTCTCCCTAATCTTTATGGTATCAGAGCCAGGTTCCTATTGAAATGGAGTATTCCATGTCGTCCACTGCTAAACAACATTTGCTGTTTTCTATAGGCTCCGTTGATTGGAGGTGTCACCAGCAAAACAACATTTATTTCATTGTGGAAGGCTTAGCAGAAATCAGAGTATATCTCCGTGATCGATTTGGGGAAAAGCCTCAATTTCTGGCGAAGGAGAATCGTGAACGCCACTGGAGTACTCTGTTTTACTGTAAACAGAGATTGTCACGATAAAAAATTCCAGATATTCAGACGGGGTGCATTTCTTCATGGAGGTTCCGTTGAGGATGATTTTGGGGTGTCCCTTTCACTTCATCTTGTTGACCTTCAGTCCAAATTTCAGGGCTAACGGATGCCTGGGTGATTTTCTATGAATTTTTCATCATGCACGCTGCTGGAGTACTCTATTCTACTGTAAACAGAGACTGCAATTTCCAAAAATATTCAGACGGGGTGCATTTCTTCGTGGAGGCTCTCTTGGGGCTGATTTTTGGGGCGTCCCTTCCCCTTCATCTTGTCGACCTTCAGTCCAAATTTCAGGGCAAACGGAGGTTTGGGAGATTTTCTACGAACTTCTTAGTGTCGCTATATTCTGAGTATCGCCAGAAGGCTTCTGCGAGACGCGCAACTGCAAATTCAGGAGGAAGCAGAGTTCTGTCCCTTCGATATAGTTCCAGGTTCGTGCGATATTGAAGGTTTCTCTCATCAGGTTATCATGGCAGATAATAGCTCCCAGTCACAAGGAGCAGGGGATTGGCCTCAGCAACAGAGTTGCAGGACAGCGTCAATCCTGCACTCAAAATCACCATTGAATCCTCAAATGGGTTCAATTATATTACCTGGGAAAAATCTGCTAAACTTTTCCTAAGTGGAAAGTCTAGACTCGGCCACGTCACCGGCAGCAAACCAAAGCTTGCTGAGAATGATCCGAAATTTGCCGAATGGGAATCAAACAACCACATTGTCAAGTCGTGGCTCTTGAATTCCATGGAGGAAAAAATTGCTCGTGGACTCTTTTTTCTTGAAGCTGTCAAGGATGTGTGAGAGGCAGCTCGTGATCTCTATAGCCAGCAATACAATGTCGCTCGACGTTTTCAATTAGCGCAAGAAATCAGCAAGCTCAAACAAGGAGATGACCTTCACAGAATATCTTGGACAACTTCGCGCCTTATGGGATGAATGGGAATCCTATACCCCTATAGCGACTGCGCAGTCAAGTTCTCATGTCACTGGAAGTTCCCAAACTTAGCACCGTCAGTTCCATCATTATGCGTGAGGAAACCCGACATCAAATCATGGATCCTTTCAACCGAACTGAGGAGGACTCCCAAGCAGCAATGGTCTCCAAACAAAAGGACGTGAGTATGTCTTCTGGTTCTAGGTTTTTAAATTCCAAAGGAAAAAGGAAACTTTTTTGTACTTATTGCAAGAAAGAAAATCACACAAGAGAGAAATGTTGGAAGCTAAACAAAAAATTGAATGATGAAGGACGACACAAGGCTGCTCATGTTTTTCATGATGATCAGAAAGATACTCCGGTGACCATGGAAAAGCTGACCCAACTTTTACAGAATTTTGTCAAACAAAATTCAGCTACCTTGGCTGCTAACGAAAGCGGTGACGTTGCAGGTACGTGCAGTTTTTTGTCTTGTTTAGACGACAATACTTGGATAATAGATCATCTGATAATATGGCTGGTTCCAAAACAATTTTAACCGACATTGAAGGTGTCTCTTATATAAAACCTGTTACTATAGCTAATGGCGGCAAGATTAGCGTCACAGGAAAGAGAGTTACACAATTTTTTGAGAAGAAGGGTCCTATTGATGTTTTATATATGCCTAATTTGACTTCGAATCTCATGTTTGTCAGTAAGATAACCAAGACTTACAACTGTAATGTGATTTCCTCGCCCTCAAAGGTTGTGTTTCAGGATCAGATCACCGGGAAGACGATTGGTGAATGGGACGAATTTCGCGGTCTCTATTACTTGAATTGCAGAAATAAGGCACTTGCTGCCACTACAAGCAAGACTGAAGGAGAAAAATGACATTTGAGGTTGGGGCATCCATCAAATTATGTTTTAAATTCCTTGAAGCCTGGAATATTTTCTGATTGCAATGCTTGTGAGGTGTGCCGGTATGCCAAGTTAACCAGACCACCATTTTCTTCCTCTGAAAGTACTACTAAGTCAGTTTTTGAGATTGTTCACTCGGACATTTGGGGACCAGCCTCTCTTGATTCATATAATAGTTTTAAGTACTACTTATCCTTCATTGATGATTATTCTCGTGTGGGTTGGATATATTTCATAAAAACCAAGGACAAGTTGTTTTCTAATTTTCCAATATTTTACGACATGGTAGTCACTCAGTTTGGGACAAAAATTAAAACCTTACGGAGAGACAATGGGACTGAATATATAAACAAGAATTTTGAGTCCTTTGTCAACAAGGTTGGCATACACAACCAGACTACATGTAGATAAACACCTCAACAGAACGGAGTTTCTGAAAGAAGAAATAGGCATTTACTTGAAGTGACTCGTGCGTTGCTTTTCCAAAACAATGTTCTAGAACGCTTTTGGAGTGAAGCAATTTTAGCAGCCAACTATATTATAAACAGGCAACCAAGACACTATCTTGAAAATAGATCCCCCATTGAAGTTCTTAAAGGAACGAAACACACTATTGAACATCTTGGAAAGTTTGGGTGCATTGTTTATGTTTGGAAATCTCCCAAACATCGAAACAACCTCGTGCCATAAAATGTGTGTTTATCGGATATTCTCCTACCAAGAAAGGATATAGATGTTTTGATGTGGCTTTAAGGAAAATGTGTATATCTCGCGATGTTAGATTTGATGAGTTGCAAGCATATTTTGAAAATCATCCTTAGGGGGAGACTCAAGTTCATCCTCAAAGGGAGAAAATAAACTCAAAATTTCAGCCTCTCCCTCTTCCTAATGTTTTTCCTATGGCTGACGTTGAGAATGGTAAAGTTTCTATTTAAGTCCAAAATAAAAAAGATACCACTCCTATCATTGAAAGAGTTGATAGTGCCTCACGACAAATCACTGCAACTGAAACACAGCTAGAAAACACCCTGCGGCGACCGGAAAGGATTCGACAACATCATTCCTGGCAAGTTACTGCTACTGAGACACAACAAGAGAACAATCTTCGGCACTCAGAAAGACTTCGCCAACAGCCCGAACAATACAAAGATTTTGCTATGAGCAGTATGGTTAAATGTTCGATAGAAGCCTGCGTTGATTATGGTGTTTTCTCTCAAACTCAGACAACCTTTTTTAGGCAGTCAAACAAAGCCTCTGAACCAAGGACATTTGAAGAGGCTGTTCAAGATCCTTGCTGGAAAAATGCCATAAGAGACGAACTAGATGCTGTAACAAAAAATGACACATGGGAACTCGTCCCTCTTCCTCCACGTAAAAAACCTGTTAGTTGCAAATGGGTTTTTAAACTGAAATTTCATAGTGATGGAACTTTTGGCAGACATAAAGCTCGTCTTGTTGGTCACGGCTTCTCTCAAACAGAAGGGATTGACTATACAGAAACGTATACTCCAGTGGCAAAGATGACAACTCTTTGTACCCTTGTATCTATTGCCTGCAATCATGAGTGGGATTTATTTCAGCTTGACGTAAAGAATGCTTTTCTTCAGGGTGATTTACAGGAAGAAGTCTACATGAAAATTCCTCAAGTCCTCCATTATGAAAACCAGAAAATTTTGAAGAAGTCTATCTATGGACTCAAACAATCCCCGCGAGCTTCGTACTCAAAGCTCAGTTCTGCCTTGATCGATTTTGGGTACAAACGCAGTGTTTCAGACAAAACTTTATTCATTCATCATTACCAAAATAAAACTGTTTTGGTTCTTGTTTATGTGGATGATATTGTCATCACAGGGGATTCCAAGAACATAGTTGAGAAGACCAAATTATATCTCCATCAAAAGTTCGAGATAAAAGATCTAGGAAGATTGAAATACTTCCTAGGAATAGAGGTAAGTCATTCCGAGAAATATGCTCTTGATCTATTAAAGGAAACAAGGAAACTTGGAGCGAAGCCAGCAGTCACACCAATAGAGGTAAATCACAAACTTGACAAGATAGATCGTGAAGAACCAGTACAAGATGCAAAACATTATTAACGTATTGTTGAAAAATTGATGTATTTTACTATTACAAGGCCTGGCATTACCTATGCAGTTAGTGAAGTAAGCAAATATATGCATCCTCCCAACGAGCTCATTTCTCTCCTATTGATAGAATTTTAAGGTACTTAAAAGAAGCTCTAGGACGTAAACCAGAATTTTATATTATCAGCTCCAAATGGGTGTATAAAATTAAACGTCTCCCTGATGGCTCTATTGCGAACGTATTGTTGAAAAATTGATGTATTTTACTATTACAAGGCCTGGCATTACCTATGCAGTTAGTGAAGTAAGCAAATATATGCATCCTCCCAACGAGCTCATTTCTCTCCTATTGATAGAATTTTAAGGTACTTAAAAGAAGCTCTAGGACGTAAACCAGAATTTTATATTATCAGCTCCAAATGGGTGTATAAAATTAAACGTCTCCCTGATGGCTCTATTGCGTGGCATAAGGATAGACTCGTGGTTTTCTTCAAACTGCTGGAATTGCTTATCAAGAAACATTCAGCCTCAGTGTCAAACCTACCACTATAAGGGTAATACTCTCTTTAGCAGTTCATTTTCGTTGGCCTTTAAGACAACTTGATTTTGACAATGCTTTTCTAAATGGGTATCTTTTAGATGATGTTTATATGGGTCAACCAGAGGGCTTTGAAGATCAAAATTTCCCCCACTATGTATGCAAGTTAGATAAGGCTTTGTTTGGGCTCAAGCAAGCCCCGCACGCATGGTATCATTGCCTAAGCTGCTATCTTTGAGGTATTGGATTTAATGTTTCTCAATCAGATGCATCATTGTTCATTTACTCCTGCAGCTCTCACCAACTATATCTCTTAGTCTATATTGATGATTTGATCATCACCAGATCAGCTCCACACCTTATCTCTTAAGTCATTCAGCAGCTTGAATCTGACTTTTCCATGAAGGATTTGGCCCCTTGGCATATTTTCTCGGCATTAAAGTCAAGCAAAAACCGGGGGACTTGTATCTATGCCAACAAAACTATATTAATAACATTATTCACAAAGCTCAAATGGATAATGCCAAACCTATGACATCTGCCATTGTGACCCCTAAAGTTGATAAAGTTGATGATGAGTATTTCTTTTGGGATCCTACTATATCGGAGTGTAGTAGGGGTGTTACAATATGCCACCCTGACTCGTCCAGACATTGCATTTCTACAAATCGTGCATGTCAATTCATGCACTCTCCAAAGTCTATTCACTGGACAATGGTTAAAAGGATTCTTTGTTACTTAAAAAGAACAAGCCATTATGCTCTTCGCTTGACTTGATCACCATCATTGCAATTAAACACCTTTGTTGGAAGTCAGGGTTTTGCTGCTCTCTTAGGCAACAATATAATCTCATGGGCCTCTAGAAAGCAGACAGTCACTCAGTCAAACGCTGAAGCTGAGTAGAAGTCTTTAGCTTGTGCTGCTGCAGAAATAGTATGGCTAAAATCTCTTTTAAAGGAGTTAAATATTCAATCGTTAGAAGCACCAATCTTATCGTGTTACAATATAGGGGCCCTATATATAGCATCATATCGTGTATTCCATGCTCGAACAAAGCATGTTGAAGTTGATCTTTACTTTGTTAGAGATCATGTTAATGAAGGAGAAATTCAAGTGAACTTTATCAGGACCAAAGAACAATTAGCGGATGGAATGACAAAGGCCCTTGGAAGAACTATGTTTAAAGATTTTTGGCACAATCTCAACTTCGTGGAACCTCCATTCAGCTTGTGGGAGGCTGTTAAGGAAAGAATTGAAGCTGATACCATTAGATTTGCCAAGAGATAAATATCATCATATCCTGTATTTAAGGATAGTAAATTTCAAATTTATCTCTTTCCCAATTTCTGTTGTAACTATTTAATTCTCTGTATGTCTGCTGAGAGATATCTTTAGAAGATTATATATATTGTGTATCATCAACAATGAAAGTGAATATAGAAAAAGTATTCCTCTCTCGTTCTCTTTTAGATCTAGAATTCTTTCAAGAGAGACCTGGTTTTCTCCCAATGTGATCCCCACGACAGGCTTGGGAACAAAATTTAAGAGGACCTCAAGAAATAAGCAAGCATACCCTAGGCGAATGAGGGTTTTCGTATATGCATCTCTTTCCAACAGTTCTCCGCCAAAGGCTCAGCAATATTCTGAGAAATCAGCTGATGACAAAGCACAGGGAGAAGAGACCCCAGGCGAGCGGACAGACTTCCCCATCTTTCTCTCCCCCCTCCCCGTCTTCCCCTTCCCCCGTTTCAACCTCGTTGGAACCATTGCGTTTTCTCTCTGCTCGTAACTGCGACGCAATGTGAAGATCACTGAAAGCCTCTTTTGAGTTCTTCAGACCCTGAGACCCCTAACGAGTGGACAGCCCTCACCATCTTCCCTTTTCCCCCCTCTCGACCTTGCAGGAACCAGCAGGAAACTTTTCCTTGTCTTCCACTTTCCCTCCAGTTTCGACCTCACGAGTGTTTGGAGAACCAGACTGCAGAAGAGGCCGTCGACAACCACCCACTTGATACGACAATAACAGTAAAGAAAGAAGGGAACAGACTGTTGGACCCAGTCATCTTCATTTGTTTCATTTGGTTGTAGGGTCTGTGAACTTGCTGCAGCAGCAGCCTGTGTAAGAATATAACAGATGCAACTAAGAAGTGCCAAATATAACATAGTGTTCAGATGTGGTAAACCTTGGCAAACTAGGTGAGAATCTGGCCACTGAGTCATCTAATCCTTGGCACAATTGAAGCCAGACCTCAAATTAGGTGAGGTTCTTTCGCCCTTTTCTGGAAATTTTGAAGCTCCATCATCCTCCGCACCATCCATCATCTAATCCTTGGCACATGTGAAGCCAGATTGCAAATTGAATGTGTTGTAAATAATTTCAATTTTGGAAGTCATCTTACAAAATTCAGATAATACATTGTATTAGATCCTTGTTTTTTTGTTTGATAGATTATTGAGTCACCGCACTACTAATTGAAGAATGTCATGGTTGACACAATGGGGCATGAAGGGTGAACTACACTTAAAATGAAGCGGATCTGTTTTCCATTGTGAAATATGCGTGAAAGTCAGGTCTTCAATCTGATTTTCATTGACACTACTTCTCTGGATTGCAAAGTGGTGGCATATATTGCTTTTAGAAGTTGAAGGGTGTAACATTATAAGTTTACTCAGGTCTCAACCCAAGACCTTGGAGGCAGAGGGAAGGGTGTCTACCTCTTTAAGGTATTCCACCCCGCTCTTCCTCTGTGTTAAAAGTGGTTGTTCATTGCTTTGGCCTAATTGCAATTCATTTTCTTGAAGTTCAATCATCCATTTGTCATACCATAAAAAATATTTTTCACAGTCTCTTTATTCTTCCATAATATGAAGGAGAAATCTTGGGCGCTAGTAACTACTCCTGAGATTTGTTATGTTCCTTCTTCATGATTTGTGTGACAGTTAGCTCATAGTCACCTCCTCCTGCTTCTAGCTCCCAAGGTAACTTGCCGGGAATGAACAACTGCAAGCATTCATTCTAATTGACAAGTTATAGTAATTGACAAGTTATAGCAGGTTACGCCAACTGATGTCTGCCTTGTGCACAGCCTTAAAAGTAACATTCAACCTAGGAGTTTTATGGCTACATTTAAATCTTTTATGGATTCATCTCCCTTTCTTACAGTTATCCTCTCTCCTTTATTAATCTTTCTTTCCTTTTCTCTTGTGGTGATTTCTCTTTCTATTGTTTCTCTCTCTCTTTGATTTCTTTCTTAAAATCTCATTTTTTCTTTCTTTTATTAATCTATTTCTTTTTTCAGTTTCTTCCTCTCTACCTCTCTATTTTTCTTGTCTGTCTCTCTTTCTTTGATTTCTCCTTTAAAATTTTTCTCTCTTTTGTATGTTAATCTATGTTTGTTTTTCTTCGATTCCTCTCTTAAATATATTTTTCTCTCTCCTTTATTAATTGCTCTCTATCTCCTTGATATATATATATATATATAATTTCTCTCTTAAAACATTTCTTTCGCTCTTTTTTATTAATCCCTCTCTTTCTCTCTCTTTTTGATTTCTTTTTTAAAATCTACCTTTTCCTCTCTCTCTCTTCAATTTCTCTTTCAAAATTTCTCTCTTTCACTTTCTTTTGTTAACCTCTCTTTCTCTTTTTGGTTTCTCTCTCCGATATCACTTTTAAATTCCTCTTTTATTGATCTCTATCTCTCTCGCTTTGATTTCTCACTTAAAGTATTCATTTTCTTTTTTATTAATCTCTCTCTGTCTTAGTCAAATTTCTCTTTTATTAATCTCTTTCTATTTAATTTTCCACTTAAAATATCTCTTTTTCTCTCTTCTCTTAATCTCTCTCTCTAATCTCTCTTTCAAAATCTCTTTCTCACTCCTTTATCAATCTCCATCCTCTATCTTTTCATTTTCTTTCTCTCTCTTGAACCTCTTTCTCTCTCTCTCTTCTATTTCTTTCTTCAGGTTTTTTTTCTCCTTTCTATTAATTTCTCTCTCTCTCTTGGATTTGTTTCTTAAAATATATTTTTTGTCTCTTATTAATCTCTCTCTTTCATTTCTTTCTTAATATCACCATTTTTCTCTCTTATATTAATCTCTCTCTCTCTCCCTCATATCTCTCTCTCTCTCTTCGATTTCTCCCTTAAAATCTCTGCTATTTACTCTTTTATTTAGGAACCACAAGTTTAATCACATTCTTTCCTTCATTCTCTTGATAATCACTTATTGACCATTCTATTGGTGTCTCAAGAATGTATTTTCCTTGAGAAGTACATCATCGATAGGATTGAAATATAATAAGATAACGAGAAGAACCACATTCATCAACTTCTTCTAAAGTAGACTATTTTCCCTCATAGTTTGAGCCCATAACCAAGGCAAGGGCTTTTTCTTCTCTTTCTTGATTACTCTTTCTCTTTCCTACTCTTTCTCTTTCCTTTATTTTTCACTTAAAGTTTTTCTTTCATTTTTTAAAACTTTCTCTCTCTTAAATTCTCTCTTGAAATGTCTCTTTCTATCTTTTATTAACTTCTCTCTCACTTCAGTTTCTCTATTTCTCTCTCCCTTCCCTCAATCTATCTCTGGCTTTTAAATCTCTCTCATTATTTATTTATTCATCTATTAAAATATTTTTTTCTCACTCATTTGTGCTCTTTCTCACTCCCTCGCTCTCTCTCTCTCTGATAACGATTTTGTTTTTTAACTTTTTTTCTTTTTTTATTGTTGTCTCTCTCTCTCTCCTATTTTTCTATTAAAATATCCTTTTCTCTCTCGTTTATTACTTTTTCTCTTCAATCTCTCTCTTGCTACGGACTTCTCTCTTAAAATCTCTCATTCTTTCTCTTTTATTAATCTCTTCTCTCCATTTCTTTCTTCAATATCTCTCTTAATTTTTTTTTCATCTTCCTCATTGATTCCCCTCGTACTCTTTCTTCAATTTATTTCTCCTCTTTAAAGCTTTTTCTCTTTAATTATTTTGTCTTGCTTTCATTAATCTCTCTTCATCTCTCTTCGATTTCTCCTAAAATCTCTCTTCTTCTCTCTTTTATTAACACTCTCTTTCTTTAATTTCTCTCTTAAGATCTCTCTTTCTCCCTTTTTTTATTAATCTCTCTTCCTTTATCTCTCTTTCATTTCTCTCTCTCTCTCTCTCTCTCGCTAGTTTTCTTTTGATTTCTCTTTTAATTTTTCTTCTCACTTTTACTAATATTTATCTCTGTTCGGATTTGAGTACAAACAAAAACAAAGTCATATCCAAATCTAAACTAAAAATCTGATTTCACAATCTGAATCTGATTTTTACATTCATATTTGAATTTGATTATGAACTTGGGATCAAATTTGTTCAATTTTCTAAATGTAAGAGCATTAGATATAGAATATTTCCTCAAAAAGAAATGAGATCTGAATGCATATCCGAAATTATGTACATCTGAATCGGATCAGACATAATTTCTTAAAGCTGAATCCGATCCGATTTCTTAATTGGATATTCAATTTCTTTCAGATTCTATTTTTGTTTGGAATAGTTTGATCAGATATCCGATTCAAATAGGATATTTTGACATCCCCAAGTGAGTATTTGATGAGGCTGGAATTGTAGAATTCTTATTTTTGATGACATGGGAATTGTGTTATCAAATGAAGAATTTTGATTTGAGAATTTAGGGCTTGTTGTAGAATGTTGTGATTGTATCTTAGGAGGTGGAATTATGATTCTAGATTTTTTTCATTTTTCCTTAGGGTATATGTTACGAAGATTGTAGTTAAACACAAAGGAAAATTAGAAGTGGAATTTTCATTTGAATTCCAGTTTGCGATATAATTTTGTTTTTACAATTTCAATTATAAAATCAACATTCAAGGCATTCAAACACCCTCTAACATAACCATAATTCATTGGAAAATCCGCAATAGCTGTCGCCGTGGCTAGTACCAATCTAATGACTATATATATATATATATATATATATATATATTAGCAATACTATTTAAATTAAGTTTATAATATAAGGCGGGATGGGATGATACGTAACGGTAAGTGCCGATATAATGGTTTATAATGCTGGTATTGATAAGAGACAGAAAGAGAGAGAAAAGAGCCAACAAAATGCAAAAATATGAATATTTAACCATAACGATACCGATTTTAAAAACCACACACATTTAGGCAACTTAAAATGAAGAGAAAAGGTTCAGTAACATCATATAGCAACACTAATCATCTTCTTCTAATCATCATCATCTTCTTCTTCCATCATTAATCTTTCACCAAGACACTCTTCACTCTCGTTTATTAATCTCTCTCTCTTCTCTTAGGTTTCTTTCTTAAGATCTATCATTCTCGCACCTTTATTAATCGGTGTCTCTCCCTCTTTCTTCAATATATCTCTCAATTTTTTTTTCATCTTTCTTATCAATTCCCCTCGCTCTCTCTCTTCGATTTATCTCTCCTCTTTAAATCTCTTTCTCTCTCTTCATCTCTCTCTTTGATTTCCCTCTTAAAATCTCTATTCCTCTCTTTTATTAGTCACTCTTTCTCTTTAATTTCTTTCTTAAGATCTCTCTTTCTCCATCTTTTATTAATCTCTCTTCCTTTATCTCCCTTTGATTTCTCTCTCTCTCTCTCTCCCTCTCTCCTCGATCTCTCTTTGATTTCTCTTTTAATTTTTTTTCCCGCTTTTAATAATATCTATCTCTGTTCAGATTTGAGTAGGAACAAAAGAAGTGATATCCAAATCTGAAAATAAATTCCGATTTCACAATCGGAATCAGATTTTTACAATCATATTTGAATCCGAATATGAACTTTGAACCAAATTTGGCCGATTTTCAAAATGTAGAAGCATTAGATATAGGATATTTGCTTAAAAATAAAACCGATGTGAATCTGATCAGATTTTATTTATATCCAAATCCGATCAGATGTCATTTCTTAGAGTCGAATCTGATCCAGTTTCTTAATCGGATATTCATTTTTTTTCATATTCATTTTTTTCAAAACATTATGAACGGATATGCGATTCAGGTCGGATATATTGGCATCCAAAAGTGAGTATTTGACTTGACAAGAATTGTAGAATTCTAGAATTATAATTCTCATTGTGATGAAATTAGGATTGTGTTATCAAATGAAGAATTTTGATTTCAAAATTTTGAGCTCAATGTTGAATCAAAATTATGGAGTTGTGATTATTCCTTAGGAGGTGGAATTATGGTTCTAGAATTTTCTATTTTTTTTGTTTCACATTAGGGCACAAGAGACGAAAGTTATAATTCATCAATTATAGAATTTCAATTATTTTTTTTATCAAACACGTCATTTTCAATTTTAAAATTAAAATTTCATATTATTAAACCCAAAGGAAAACTAGAAGTGAAATTTTCAAGGGAATTCCAGTTTGAGGTAGAATTTTGTTTTTATTATTTTAATTACAAAATCAACATTCAAGGCCATCTAACACCCTCTAAAAGAACCACAATTTGTCGCTAAGACCTTCATAAACGGTCATCACAACGTAAACCATGTCTAGTACCAATCTAATGACTATATATTTTTTTTAGCAATACTTTTTAATTTAAGTTTAAAATATAATGCGGGATGGGGGACAAGTAAAAGTAAGTGCCGATATAGTGGTTTGTATTGCTGGCATAGATAAGGGAGAGAGAGAAAAGAGGTGACAAAATGCAAAAAGATGAATATTTAACCAAGACAACACCAATTTTAAAAGCCACACACATTTCAGACAATTGAAAATGAATAGAAAATGTTCCGTAACATCATATAGCAACACTAATGATCATTCATATATGTCCAACCTCCCTCCAAGCCGGTCTCTTAACTCCTGCGGCAGATCGAGTGCGGGGCATCTCTGAACTCCTAAGTGTTCAAGCTTCGAGAGGCAGGTAATCTGTTGCTTGGCATCCGTGGGACATGTTGTTTCATTTTGTTGGGGAGTAATATTATTCACGTCCACCAGAGACTTTAGATTGGGGAAGTCCCAAAGCCATAGACTTTTCAGTTTCGGGAGGCATTGCCAGTGGCCTCCCAAGCTGATGTCTTCAGTAAAACATCGTAGGCCCAATTCCTCCAGTTGGGAGAGAGCCCACACCCAGTCAGGCACCTTTCCCCATTTGAGATCTCCACTATTGTTGTCCATCAAAATCAGATTCTTGAGGGAGGGCAGAATTGTCGATACCTCCGATGGCACTACTATTGATTCCAAAACTGTCCCACCCAATGCTAACTCATTGAGGTTAGGAAGGTGTTGAAGCAATTTCCAACCCAAACTTGCATTTGGGCAATCCCACACTGTCAGCTCTTGGAGTTGAGTCGCTTGGCCGTCATGCCCCGCCAGCTCCGATAGTGCATAAATCAAGCCTTCTGTTTGCATCATTGGACAATTGGAAAAAAAAGCCACTCTTAAGCATGGCATAGAAGTAAATGTTGTTTCCCCTGATCCAGCTGCTGGCCACCCCTTCCAGTTGGCCAATTTCTCCATTTTCATTATCTTAAGTGAAGCAAGGCGAGTAGGGAGTTGCTTTAGAGCGTTACAATCTTCCACTTGCAGCAACTCCAAGGCAGGCATGGTAGCGAGAGTCTTCAGCCCATTACATCCATCCAACTTCAACGACTTGAGAGCAGGCATCTCAGCTACTTGCTCTAGGCTACCACAATCTCTCACTTCCAACGACTCCAAGGCCGGCATATTAGCAAAAGTCTTCAGCATATTACATCTGCCCACCTCCAATGACCTGAGTGCAGGCATCTCAGTTACTTGCTCTAGGCTGTCACAAAAACTCACATTCAGCGAATCCAAGGCCAGCATATTAGCAAGAGTCTTCAGCATATTGCATCTGTACACACTCAATGACCTCAGTGCAGGCATCTCTGTTATTTGCTCTATGCTGTCACAATATCTTACCTCCAACGACTCCAAGGCCGGCATATTAGCAAGAGTCTTCAACATATTACATCTGACCACCCTCAGTGACCTGAGTGCAGGCATCTCAGCTACTTGCTCTAGGCTGCCACATGCAGCCACCTTCAATGACTCCAAGGCCGGCATATTAGCAAGAGTCTTCAGCATATTACATCCCTCTACCACCAATGACTTTAGGAAAAGCATGCTTGGCAATTCACACAATGTTGGGCAGATGTCGACCTCCAATTTTTCCAATGATTTAATTCCTATAATTGTTGCCAACAATGGGCAACGTCGCAGCTCTAGTGTCCGCAGCTCCACATAGTTGGTGTCCAAATACCATGCAGGCCTATCTCCTTCATAATCGCAAATTCCCAACCTCTCTATGCCATGTGGAGGTTCCAAAGCCTCCAGCAAACTCCTCTGGTCAGAAGCACTATCCACTTTGTCATTCTTGAAGACCAATGCCACAATATTTAGCTCATGCTTCTCCTTAAGTTGTGCTTTCTTTGCATCAATTACTTTCACCCTTCCCCCACCCAAACCTTTTATTAACAATTCCCCTTTCAGTTTGTTCAAGTCTTTTAGTTCCCTAATATTGCATCCTCTTGTGTCCCCTTTCTCATCGCATACCAGAAACCTATGCAAGGTCCGTAAATTGGTAAGCTTCCCTACACCTTCTGCCATAAATGTCAAACACTCTGTTCCTTTCAGCCCAAGATACCTCAAGTTGCACAGTTCGCCCATTTCCTCGGGTAACTCTTCAATGTTGCTATTACTTAAATCCAATGTTTGCAAGTTATGGAGTTTGCCAATTGAACTGGGCAACTGTCTCACATTAGACTCGCTTAGATCGAGATATTTTAGAAGTGAAAGGCATTCAATGGAGTTTGGTAGCTTATCCATCTGACATCCCATCAATGACAACACCCTCAACCACTTGAAATTGGTGAATTCCACCGAAGACAAGGAGTTACTCAACAATGTCCGCACCTTATTTCCTGCTCCTAGGGCATTATATTTCATGGCTGCTTCTGCATCGTCTACACCAAGTAATGACAAATGGCGTGTTTGCTCAGTAGCAGAGGCATGCCTATATTCCTTTTCACCTATGTACGAGGCAAGGTCATGCAAAATGTCATGCAATTTTATTTTCTTATCTTCAGTTTCTTCAAACAAACACCGATATATCAAATTATCAATATTTTCATTTGCTGTCTCTTCCACATCAATGCCTTTCTTTTGGTCAATCAATCCATGTGCCACCCATTGCTTGACCAATCTCCCCTTTTCAATCTCATAATCCTTTGGATAAATGCAGCAATACACAAAACAACGCTTCAAATCATGTGACAAATCATCATAACTCAGCATGAGACCAGGAAGAATGCTACCGTATATTTCAGAAGATGGTGATGAGGCAGGCATCTTCCATTCCCAGATCTCACTCTTCTCAACGCTTTCCCAGACAGCTTTCGTCATCCTTTTTGTACGCATTAAGGACCCCACCGTTTCGACTACAAGCGGCAACCCACCACACTTGGCCACTATCCTCTCCCCAATACCTTTCAAATTGTGAGTTGCCAACTCATTTTCTTCTTTCCATGCCACATCCAGAAACAAGCACCAACTTTCCTCGAAAGTCATTGCTGGTAATTTATGCATTTTAGCACCAATCCCTTGGGAGACTTCAACCTTTCTACTAGTGATCACAATCTTGCTCTCCTTTGCACCTCCCATCAGGGTGTCCTCTACCTCTCCTTTCCACCAACCTAATTCCCACATATCATCTAAGACCAACAAAAACTTGCTCTTCGAGAGCTCACTTTCTAATTGTGTGCGCAAGGCACTCAAAGTGGTACCCTCAAGTTCTCTCTCCGATCCCTTGCATACTTCCTTCACTATCTTTTGCAGGAAATCCTCAGGCTTTCGCATCTCTGAAACACAAACCCACCACCTGTGTTTCCCAAACTGTTCTTCGGCTTCCTTAAAGACCATTTTAGCAAGAGTAGTTTTCCCAATCCCACCTTGACCTACAATGGATACAATAGAAACACCACGTCTTCCTAGCACACTATTCTCCGTAAAGCCATCAAACAAGAGTTCTTTTACTTTCTCCTTATCGTTCGCCCTGCCTATGGGTGGTTGTGTAGTACTTATGTAATGGGTTGTCTCTCGAGGATTGTTATGTTCATCGCCAATAGGACCCTTACCACTACTCTCTTTTCGTGTTGTGTTGAGCAAATCCACCATTTTACTATCATTTCCTATTTCATCAAGCCTTCGGTTTATGTTTTTAATTTCATTGCCAAGTTGGTAAGAAGCAGATACATGTTCTTTAAAGCAAGAGCACAGAATGATCCAGGGCTTTCTTACCTTGTTCAATGAAGTCATAGAATCTTTCTCCCTTTTGCTGAGATCAACTACGTTTTGGTATTCTTCGATGATGTCCTGGGCATCATATAAAATGTCCTTCACCTCATTCTCTAGATCTTTGTCACGCTCATTGCTGAAAAAGTGCTTGCGATCCAAGGTTTTGAGGTCCTTCTGCAACTTTTCCAGCTTCCAATTGAGTCTTTTGAGATCGTCTTTGGCATTCCATATGAGGTCCACCTTCTCTTTCAACAAACTGGTAACAGCCCCCAATAGATTAGAAATAGCTGTTTCTGCAAGTGTGTCGATTACCATTGCCATCTTCCCTGGTTTTTCAATAAATGGAGCAAGAGGAAGAGAAGCAATTTTCAAGTGCTGGGGAAGAAAGGCAAATAGCTAACATATAAAGACCATGCTGCCAGAATTTTGTTGACAACTGGCTCCACCACCACATGGTTGACTTGCCGGTGGTAGAGAGTAGATGCAACAGCTCTCTTCTCCATTTAATTTAGGCTACATGACAGCAAGTGGGTTCATCAGTTCCATTGGCGGCTCCTTCTCCCATTAGCTACATTCAAATTGCAGCTTTTTACCATTCACATGAATTTTCCCATTAGCGATATAATGTGACCTGTTTTTCTCTTCAGTCCGGTGAAACATGCTTATAATACTGGAGCGCATAACAAAAATATTCAATCATACATGTTTATATTAAGTAGAGCTAAAGAAGAAATTAAATTAGTTATATTTAGTTGCTGCTAAATAAATCTGGTGGAAAGATCCCTAACACAAGCCTTCTACGTCTCTTAGAGTTCCCGTTATCAGATTGGTGAGATTTCATGTTAATCTTCTGTTTATCTGTTTTCATTAGCTACAAACAATTTGCTGCACTTAACAGTCAAATTTGGACTCGTTGCTAATGTACATACTGAATCCATTTGCCAGATCCGATCTTTATCATAATGTTAAGTTAGGCATAAAGTAAGTTGGGCATATATATATATATATATATATATATATATATATGAGAGATAAGTACAATATTAGCAAAGGAACAATTACTTATGTCTAAATGCAATGTTCAATACATTTTTTTAACAGTCTAACCATTTAGGTATAATCTTAAAAATAATTTGGTAGGTGAACCAAGCTAATAATTGAAATCAAAATAAGTCTAAAGCCATCGTATCGTATCTTGACAAAATAATTCCAACGCAGATGAGCTTGCAAATTTGCTGGCTCTTGGGGGCAGTTGACGTTCAAAATCGAAGCCAGGAAATGGAAACCTGCCACTCGTAGGCCAGCTTCCAATAACTTAGAATATTATTTGGACCATGGTGCGCTCATGTGCTCTACAAGTCTACAGGTTGGCAAAATCCATAATTACTCATAAAAAATCAAGAAAATCCCCAACCCCAATCTTCCACATCACCTAGACTTATACGTCGCCAACAATTTTAAAAAAATATAAATTAGAGAGGAAGTGCGCTCAGGCGGGAGTAAGCTAATATAAAAATGAAGACGAAACTTTTTTTTAAATAGTGGACATGTTGCCAGATATATATTGCCCGTAGGCCACATGATCACTCTTAACGGAGAATATTCTATTTAAGCTGTCGTTTTAACTTGTTTTTCCATTTAAGAAGGAAAAAAAAAAACAAAGTCGATTATTTTGTTTTCATTTTTGTCATAAAGTTGTGCACTTGTGCGTGGTTCAGCGCACCTTCTTCAGATATGAAGTTGAAATCCAACTCATGAATTACGTGAAGAAATTCACGTCTTGCTTCTTACAGATCGACCACATAATGTTGGACCATCTCTTTCCCTTGCTCTGGTTTTACATGTTGTCTAGGATCTCAAAAATCCATCGGAATTCGCCTCACTTGTCCACGATCAGGGGACTGTATAAAGATACGGTTATATATATATATATATATATATATATATATATATATATATATATAGAGAGAGAGAGAGAGAGAGAGAGAGAGAGAGAGATAAGCATACCAAAAGTACTTGGCCAATGATTGTTGAACGAAGCAAACAATTACTTATGTTAAAATGCAACGTTCAAAACATTTTCTTTTTTAACAATCTAACCTCTTGGATATTTTCCTAGGAGTAATTTGGTAGCAAGACCAAGGTAGTAATTTAGATCAAAATAAGTTTGAAAACATTATATCCCACCATTAATGTTATTAAGTTTTTTTTTTCTTGAGTATGAATACAAGATGTAGGTCTAATTAAGAGAGAGTGTGTATATATACACAATGGTGCATGATTTTTTGATTAATGATTAAAATACTCTTAGTTCGTACTCAAAAAGAAAACCTTTATAAAAATAAAATTGAAAATGAAAAAAGGAAAAAGATAGTAGAAGACATTTCTTTTTACTAAATTACTGAAATACCTTCCCCTTCTTTACTGAACACGGCAACGTACTTCCTCTCTCTTTTGTTGATTTTATAACAAAGAAACTCCATCAGTGGGCTTCAGAAGTTTAACCAACAGCAGGTCTTCCCCTTTATTTACTTACGTAGTTCTTCCTCCTTTACGTTATAGTTCGTGATTTTATAAAAAAGAATAAACCCATCAGCTTGCCTAGGGCTGCACAACTAATCGAGAGCTTGACTTGTGTTTATATGAGTCAAGCTCTAGCTTAAATACAAACTAGAGTATGTTAACGAGTCGAACTCGACTCGATTAAACTCGACTCGGCTCGACTTTAATCTCATCATTTTTTATTTTGCATTTTTAATTTTCCCTCCTTTTTGTCCTTTCTTCACCAGCTTAATTTCATTTTTTTTGTTTGAAGTTCTTTAATTTTCCCTCTTTTTTCCCGTTGTTCACCTACCCAGCCAAGTTTTCTTTTAAACCTCATTATTATACCTAACTTTTTTTCATTTTCCCTCCCGTTTCTCTTTCCTCACCACGGTCATGGTTCATTTTTCTCTTTTCTCAACATGCTGCCTTTTCTCCTCCCCATGTCGTCAGTGACACTTTCACCCTGTCACCCATGCATGCTGCGAGCCCTCGGATGCAGCAAAAAGGAAGGCACCTTGAGGGTGAACTTGTCAAAGCAGCAGCGGTCGCTAAATGAGTTTAAACGAGTCGCTTGAGTCGAGCTCGAGCTCGAAGGCAGTCGCTCGAGTCGAGCTCGAGCTGAAGTTGTGAAGCTCGTGTTGAGCTCAAGTAGAGCTTGAACTGACTAAACATGAGTCAAGCCGAACTAGAACTGGACTCGGCTAGTGTGCACTGTGCCAGCCCTACTGCCCACCACTTAATTTTTGGACTGTAAATATATAACCTGGCATGTGCTTTAACGATGATTGGTGCTAAATAAATCCCGAAAAGTCTCCCAACCCCGATCTTCTTTGTTTAGTCTTTTAGATTTCTGATCAAGTTTGTGGGATTCCTTTTTCATTGGATGCATGCATGAACCTTCGGGAAGCGTTTTTTTTATATCTACTTGCTAATTTTTTAAATTTCTAGTTGCTTAATTTTGACCGTGTTTTTCTCTACAGGGTGGCAAGATCTACTTAAAAACATATGTAGCCCGTAGTCGCACGTGATCATGGATGGCTCTTATAATCGTTATTATTCTTTTTAAAGCTTTCGTTTTAAATTAATTTTTCATTAAGTAAGGGCAAAAAAAACAAAGTTTATAAAATGAACAGCATTGTTATATGTGCCATATTGGTGTGTAGTTCAGCGTACTTTTTTTTAGTGAACCTGCTTATATATGCCATACAGGTGCACAAAATTTTCGCAAGGTATGGTGGTTATGACAAAAGCACCCCCAATTCAAACAAAAAAGAAAACTTATGTGAAGACAAAAATGAAAATCGAAAAAAACAAAAAGACCAGAAAAATATTTTTAAAAAAAATTTACCAAAATGACTCCCTAATCTTACTGCGTATATGAGTTGTGTGCACCTAACGGCGCACACAACTCAATTTCAGATGCCTCGTATTTTCTTCTTCCTCTTAAAATTTCTAAAGGGATATGATTGTAATCTCCTGCCGGTTTTGACTACTTCAAATCTAATTATTAGTTATTGGCATCCTTTCAGATGTAGCTGGAAAAGAAATATTGTATTTCTAACGAGATTCAGATCTAATTAGTTGATCACCAAATCTTAATCCAAATTCAATTGGACCAAAGCCAGTATGAGGTTGAAATTGAACCCATTTGCATCATCAGCCTATTGCTACAACTTAAATATGCCATTGAATTTGGATTTTATGATAAAAACTGAACCCTCTAAGAATTATTCTCACTTTATAGGGGAATTTTCCAGGATAATAAATATTTTACACGTCTAATTACATATGGCTACGTTCGGAGTACTGAAATCTATAAAAAAAAAGTTCATTGAAATCTGATTTGTGAATCAGATCTATTGGTATAATTAGAAAGCAAGTCACATTTTTTTTTTTTTTGTAACATAGGGATCATGAGATCACATCTACACGGTTCCCTTTTATGGCTATTTAATTTGCACATTCACAACAATTTGAGAACGACATTAGTGCTTGAAATTTTGGTGTCAGTTGGGCTATTTTCCGTGATTTCTTGGCACCACCAAAAAAACATTGATCTAAAAATACATAAATTAATATAAAGCTGGCCTGGATAAAATGAAATAAATATTATTATTGTAACTATGCACAATTAAAAAGACTTACAGGCAAATTAATGGACACCAAATTTATTCCAAATTGAGTATATTCTGAATCTGAACACCACAATGAGGAGGAGAACTGAAAAGATGCTAGAGGAAGTTCCACAAGTTTTTCACCCGATTCAGGAAAAAGATGGGCATAACCAGAGAAGAGCCAGTTTTGGTGGAATATCTAAACCTATCTCTCATTAGCATATATTCTTGCATCAAAAAGATTAGTAGTCCAAAGAACTAATCACTTAACTTACCTCCTCTATAAGTTCTTGAAGATTTTCATAAACTTGACATATCCATATTTGCAACCCGAGTGGCAAGGAACGTATATATATGTGCAACAAAATAGGGCAAAGATGGGCCGAACTGATTTTCTGTTTCATCTTAGCCATCCATTTCCTTTGATAGGCGGTGATGCTGTGAAGGACACCACTTGTAGCTTTAAATACAGGTACATTAAGTACTTTTAGCCTTCAACAAGTACAAGTACCTTTACAACCAAACAAATGTTTTTTGACCTTCTTTTCCCTTTTATTTTTTTTCCCAAATTTTACAATGTGTTCTTCAGTATTTCCTTTTTTTTTAGTAAAAGAAATTTGGAGATATTATAAAGAAGCCAAGGCCCCTTCCTCTTTCACCCTAAAACTCATAGGAATATACTGTAAATTTCCCCAATGGAAACCCATTTGAACAAGGAACTACATATTGAAAAATATAATCTATAGCGAAACAATTTTCTGTCTCAAAGAACTGAATAAATAAATTAAATAAACGAAAGTCTAGGATGATTGGTAGCATAAGTCAACCATATACTATATGCATTTTTCTACGAAAATGTTGTTAGAGAAATTAATGGTCATATATATATATATATATATATAAAATTTATGCATTACTAAAATTATCTTCTCTCAGATTTTTTAAATGATATTAGTTTCTTAACTATTTTAATTTATAGAGACATTTTGTCAGTCAACTATAAATTAGATTCAAAATGTTTTTGCTCAGACTTTAAAATTGAAGTCCTACGAAAATGGCAAGAATAAAGAACATCCATAGACGTTTTAAGGGCAACTTGCTTCATATGGAATCCGTGAGTCCCAAATGTGGGCTTGCGACTTAATGACGAGAGCGAGTTCTTGATGACGGTCTCTTGACTCCTGCAGCAGATCAAGTGCGGGGCATCTGAAAATAAGTAAGCATTCAAGCTTCAAGAGGCAGGCAATCTCTTGCTGCGTGGTACAAGCAGGGGCTGAGCCAAGGTAAGGCCTGCCTGGGTCTTGGCCCCACCTTAATTTTTTTTAAAAAAAATTTATATGAAAATTTTAGAAAATTTCATTTGGTTTACATAAACATTATGAAAAATAATACTTTGGCCCTAGTCAAAATTTAAAAACTTTAATTCGATCCTCCTCATAAAAATTTATGCCTCTGCCCCTATGGCACCCTTCCTTACTTTTCGATCCAAATCAAGGGGTCCTCCAGCCATCACTAACGACCCTCTTTGCATAAACATTCTCCCCTAAAGCAATGGAAAAAGTAGAAGGGGACTCTCCCCTTTCTCTTTTTCTTTCTTTCCTCTTCTTTCTTTCTCTCAGCTCGATCTTCTTCCTTTCAAACAAGATCAGTAAGAAGAAGAAGAGGTGGAGAGAGAGAGAACATCTTTATTAGAAAAAAGAGAAAAATGAACAAAAAACACTTGTAAAGAGACGCCAATGAAAAAATTTCAAGTGCAGCCACTAGTGGTGTGCTCCTCACCTATATGTGAACAAGCCATGTAAGTTTGCTATTGTTAATTTCCTCTTCTCGATTCACTTCTCTGTTTTCCATTGTCTTGCCATCAACCTTAGTAAATATTTAAGACAGAGCTACAACAGCGCCATTTTATTTACGATCGCTGGACCAAATATTATTAATTACACATTTTCAAGTTCATTCATGCACCTTCTAACATTTATCCTCACTTTCTAGGGAAATTTGCCAGGATACATATAAATTAGACTATGTAATGAATTTTAAATTACGTTCATGGCAAAATTTGAATAGAAAAATGTGAACATGAAACATAAATGTTAATTGTTTACTTAAGGAATGATGCTTCCTCCTTGTCTTAATGAACAGTTTCCAAAAAGTCACCTAATGTAGGTTTTAATGGTTAAAATTGTAATTCTTTATATTATTTTACATGTGTATATCCTTATTCAATGGTTTGTCAAGCATATCATGTTGGTTCGTTTTCTTCATTTGCTATTTTGTGATTTGTTGTATGTTTCATGCTAAAACTAACACGGTAACTTTTATCCACAAGATGAACATGCTAGGTGAAATTCTCCGTTCATTTTGGCTTTTCTGGATTAACCTAGATGAACGACTCTAGATTTTTCTTCCATTTCTCACAGTGCTACCTGCAAAAACTGTTGTTTCAATGTCCTTATACTTACAATTTCATTTCATTAATGGCTCTCCCACCCAAAAGGAATATCGTTTGACATTGCCATTTGTTGTGCAATATCTCTAAGTAGTTCTATATAGATCGTGAAAATGGATATTATCCCAAGGATGAGCTCTCAACATTAGAACGACAAGGATAAAATCTCAACATTGATTCTACATAGGATGCAATTTGGAAATGTTTTATGCTTAATTATTTATGGTTTATCGTCGTAAGTAGTTTTGATGTTTTAAATTATTTAAGGTTGATAATGTGTATATAGTCATTGTGGTATTGTCCATAAATTGTAATTTACATTTTTATTCATACATTATAGTGAAATAGCAATTTATTCTGATGTTTTTATTTTCAATGTCAAGCCTATTTTTATATGTTTTTTCTTTATTAGTGTACACTGTATTATCACTAATCTCACTCTGTCTCTCTCAGATGTCTCTCTCTCTTTGATTTCTCTCTTAAATCTCTGCTAGTTACTCTTTTAGTTTTAAACCACAACTTTAACCATATTTTTTTCTTCATTCTCTTGATAATCACTTATTGACCATTCTATTAGTGTCTCAAAAGTGTATTACTTTTCCTTGAGAAGTACATCCTCAATAGGATTGAAATATAACAAGAGAACAAGAAGAGCTACTTTCATCAACTTCTTCATAGTTTGGGCCCATAACGATGGGAGTGGCTTTTTCTTCCGAAGTAGACTATTCTTGGATTACTCCTCAGCTTTTAGATCTCTCTCTCTCTTGCTCTCCCTCTCCCTCTCCCTCTCTTTGATTCCTCTATTAAAATCTTTTTTCTCTCTTTTATGCTCTTTCTCACTCCCTCTCCCTATCTCTTTGATAAATTTCCTTTGATTTATTTTTTAAATTCTTTTTTCTTTCTTGTGTTAATGTCTCTCTCTGTCTTCTATTTTTCTATTAAAAAATTTTTCCCCTCTCTTGTTTATTACCTTTTCTATTCAGTCTCTTTCTCTTCTCCCGGATTTGTCTCTTAAAATCTCTCATTCTTTCTCTTTTATTAATTTTTGTCTCTCGCCCTCTTTCTTCAATATCTCTTAATTTTTTTTTCATCTTTCTTGTTGATTCCCCTCATACTCTCCCTTCGATTTATCTTTCCTCTTTAAATCTCTTTTTCTTTAATTTCTCTCTTTAATTATTTTGTCTAGCTTTCATTAATCTCTCTTCATCTCTCTCTTTGATTTCTCTTAAAATCTTTCTTCCTCTCCTTTTTATTAATCACTCTATCTTTCTTTACTTTCTCTCTTAAGATCTCGCTTTCTCCATTTTTTATTAATCTCTCTTCCTTTATCTGTCTTTCATTTCTCTCACTTACTAACTCACTCTCTGTTTTGCTCGTCTCTTTTGATTTCTATTTTAAATTTTCTTTCTCGCTTTTACTAATATCTATCTCTTTTCGGATTTGAGTATACAAAAAAAAAGTCATATCCAAATCTGAACCAAAAAATCCAATTTTACAATCCGAATCTGATTTTTACATTTAAATTTGAATCCGATTCTGAACTTTGAACCAAATTTGTTTGATTTTCAAAATGTAAGACCATTAGATATAGGATATTTCCTTAAAAAGAAATGTGATTTGAATCCATATCCGAATTTATGTATATCTGAATCTAGTTCGATATAATTTCTTAAAGCCAAATCTGATCTGATTTCTTAATTGGATATTCAATTTGTTTACATACTAGATTTTTTCGAAATAGTTTGATCAGATATCTGATTGAAATCCGATATATTGACATCCCTAAGTGAGTATTTGGTGAGGCTGGAACTGTAGAATTGTAATTCTTATTTTTTATGATAGGGGAATAGTGTTATGAAATAAAGAATTTTGACTTAACAATTTTGGGCTTGCAGTTGAATCTTGTGATTGTATCTTAGGAGGTGGAATGATGATTCTAGGTTTTTGCAGTTTTCCTTAGGATACATGTTAATAAGGTCGTAGTTCATCAATTATGGAATTTTAATTTCTGTTTGATCAAAGAGGTCATTTTCAATTCTAAAATTAAAATTTCATATTATTAATACAAAGGAAAATTAGATGTGGAATTTTCATTTGAAATCCAGTTTGGGATAGAATTTTGTTTGTCAAAAATTCAATATAAAATCAACATTCAAGGCATTCAAACACCCTCTAAAAGAACCATAATTCATGGGTAAAACCGCAATAGCCGTCGCCGTATCATAAACCATGGGTAGTACCAATCTAGTTGCTATATGTTTTGAACAATACTTTTTAAATTAAGTTTAGAATATAAGAGGGGATGGGTTAACACGTAACAGTAAGTGCCAATATAGTCATTTATAGTGCTGGTATTGATAATGGAGAGCACAAAAAGAGATGATGAAATGCAAAAAGATGAATATCTAAGCAAAACAAAATTGATATTAGATATTGTTGATACATTGCTGGTATTGTTGGAGGTGACTTATAATCATTTATAGTGCTAGTACCACACACACTAATGTTATTGCTATATTGCTAACTTCCGTCCAAGATGGTCTCTGTTGCTTTGCATCTCTGGGCAAATCCGGTACTCTCAGTTCCTCAAGTGAAGGAAGGCGAGTAAGGAGCTGCTTCAGAGCGTTTAGGTCAGACAACCTCAACTTTTTTTATCATCAGCTACAATAAGTCACCTCCAACAACTCCAAGGCCTGAATATTAGCCAGAGTTTTCAGTATATTACATCCGTACAGAGTCAATGGCCTGAGTGCAGGCATCTCAGCTAGTTGCTCTAGGCTGCCACATTCAGCCACCTTCAACGACTCCAAGGCCGCGTATTAGCAAGAGTCTTCAGCCTATCAGATCAATACACGGTCAATGACTTGAGAGCAGGAATGTCATGAGGTAATTGCTCTAGGCTGCCACAAGAAGTCACCTTCAACAACTCCAAGTCTAGCATGTGATCATCAGCAACTTGCTCTAGCCTACCACAATGACGCATTTGTAGCGACTGTAAGGTAGGCATGTGAGCGAGAGTCTTGCTTTCACCTTTTTTTCCTTCCATTTTTTTTGGCCCTGTTTCAATGAATTTCATTTTCATGAAAAAAAATTTAAATTATGGAATCATAATTCCATCTCTTAGGATAGAATCACAATTACAAAATTCTAATTCAAAAAACTTTTTGTTGGATAACATGGTTCTCATGTCATCAAAAATGAAAATGTAATCTTAAAATTCCTCAATTTTGGTCTCATCATCAAACACCCTCAAGCTTCATTGCGGATGTACAAATAGATGTGCAGTTCTCAAAATTAAATTATTTGCTAGGGAAGGGCAACTACTTTCCTTTGGTTTCTTATTAATTAAGTTGATTAGTTCAACATCAAGTGTTTAAAGGCCATTTTCAAGAATGAATGTTGTTGAAACTCACTTGTATGGTGAAAGGAGAGATAAATGACTGAATGATATTTTTGGTTAGCCACATTGACAAAATAACACTTTACACTATCAGAGATGAAGCAATTATCAATTGCTTTGAGAACACAAAAAATAGACAAGATTGATTATAGAAATTTATATTATAATAGTTTGATTTACGTAAATTATGTCTAGCTTATAAGTTTTCTCAATTACAATTGCAATTACAATTACAATTACAATTACAAATAGAGTTACCATTTACAGCTCCATAATTTAGGATGCTTCATATCTAACTATTTGAGAAATATTGATTATAAGTTAAGCTGATCATGTTGCTTAATATATACATAATAGCATCAGTAAGACGGTGGAACTTGGAAGAATTTTGTATGGAAATTATTATTAGGGGACAGTGGTAGAGAACTACGTATGGGGTTTGTGCGGGTAATAGCCTACATAGTTCCACATAATTTATTTTATTTGCATGTTAGTTCCTCCACATAATTTAGTTTGTTACTTGTTAATGCCCCTAGAATCAGTAAGATTTCTTGTATTAGTGCTCCTTGGAATTTCTGGCCCTGCCGTCAGTTTGAAAAGTTTAAACAAGAAAAAACAAATGCTAGCAAAGTGAATGGCGATCAACATAAGTGGTGGATCTTTCCGGCTCCACAAAGTTTCACAAGTGATAATGTCAATTTGTCACACAGATCACTTCAATTTATACTTTATAGTATTATTTGTTCATATATATATATATATATAAGGGGGAGAGAGAGAGAGAGTAAGTGACTGAATGATGACTCGCTATCTAGAGTCACCCAACCATCTACCCAAGAACAAATGGATGGTTGGAAGAAAAACAAGGAGAAAAAAGTGGAAACTGATACTTGATACCAAAAATGTCCATCACTTTTTTCTCTTAATCATTATCATGTTGAATTGGATGGCCTTAGTTAGATGGCTTGGTGAATCAAAAAAGTTAGTGTCACCATTTAATTTTCCTCTCTCTCTCTCTCTCCCCCTTGGTTGGATGGCCATATATATATATATATATAACATTACCAAAAACACTTGGCTAATGATGGTCGAACCAAGCAAACAATTATTTGTGCATATAAAGCCATTGGAAGTCTATAGACCCATCAGTAGGCATCAAAAGTTTACAATACCTATGGCAGGTCTCGCCTTCTCTTTAATTCATAATTGCTAATTTTATAAGAAAGAATAAACCCATCAGTGGGCATCGGAAGTTTAACCTGCCCACTGCTTAATTTGGACTATGGTAAGCCTATATACTCTGCAGGAACACATGAAAATAAGGTTCTTGTTGATGAATTTTTTTTGCTGAGTTGTATTAAAGAGGAAATTTGTGTGTTTACAATCTCCTTAGATATATATAATCAACGGAAAAAACGGAGATTTGTTTCAGACTGATCTTGGAAGCCTATGCCCTTCTTGTTGTAACTTGCCCTTCACAAACCTAATAGATAAAGAAGCTATTGCATGAAGATTTTGGTGCAAGACTGCTGGGAGTTGGGCTCCCGTCCCGCTGAATGCAAAAGAAAAAAAGAATACAATATTTACAAACCAAAAAGAAGCTCAAACAAGAACATCAACAGTATCATGTCATGTCATAATGAATAAGCCATTGGCTTCCAAAACAGCAGGAGAAAAAAAAACTCACTAAAAACCACTTTTGGCTAAAATAGCAGAGATTCAACACCTCTATTGCACGATTACAATTAACAACAAAGAAATATTCAGCATATCATTTAGGCAATCTCGTCACATGCCTCCATTTTGCGGGCGAAAGCATTTTGCAATTTTTTCACACCACTTAAAGCACCCTCCCAACAAAGCTACCTTCCATTACTTACTCCTCATATCATTCAATATCTCTCTTGGGTTGCATTTGATAGCCTTGGATCTTAGGTCCAGAGTTGTTTTAAGATCTGAGGATCTCAGATCCTGTAATCTTAAAAACAAAGGTTTTTAAATACCTTATTTGATATCATCGAAACTCTCTCCCCACTCTCTCTCACACACTCAATCTCACTCCCTAACCTTAGTGAGCTGGAAGCCATGGCGGTAGATGAGAACTTGAAGCCATGGTGGTTGTTGATGAAGGATGGGGGTGGGTGGGTTGGACGTAAGATGCGTGGATTTCGTCCTTAATGAATCTTGCGTTAAGATCAGGTCCGAAGCTATCAAAAACACCCTAAAGAATTCTTCAACCTCATAATATGAAATATATATGCTAAACCATATATACACCTGAGCATAAATTAGAACCATCTCTAATATGATATTCTGCATTCAACACCTTATTGTAAACGAACAGTTTGCACCACAAACTCATATCTTCAGAAAGATAATCAATGATCTCGCCTAATTCCAGACCTAGCCCAAACTGATATTACCGGTCACTACACCTTCAACGTTGATTCAGAGTTGCAAGACAATTGGATAATATCCTCCCGGATGCAACCATTCCAATCATTTCTAACACACACATGCAGATTATGAAGCCAAATGTCCAAATATTCCAGATGGCTATAGGGGAATGCTAGTTGCCAACATCTCCTGTTAAAGAAGAACATTGAAATTGTTCCAAGCTGGCTAACGATTCAAAGCTGGCTAACGACAGTTATGGCAAGGTCACTTCAAATTCTTCCAATCGATCCAAGCTGGTTAATGACAGTCAGGGAAAATCAAACAACAATGGAAAGTTCCGCTTGAATTTAAACGACTACAGCTATGAAATGCTCAATTCAAACGTATTCAGCAATGATAGCAATGGAAAGATCATTTCGAATTCAAATGATCAACGGACACGCACCATTCATGAACATCAAAATCGTGCTTCTTTAACATTCACACTATTTTCAATTTGAAATTGTAGGAGGAGAAAATGAAAGGAAAGATACTGATCGTATCTTAATTGGACAAAATCCTCCAACGGTTACTTGATGACTACAAACTGCTGTTTATAATGTAATGATACACGTGAAACTAAATAAGGAAAAATAGCAAGAGAGCAACTTTCTGATCGTGGATGTAGGTTCTCTCGAACCAAACCACGTAACTCCATCTCCTTCTTCTCGTCTCTCTTTTCTCCATTTCTTGCTTTCTCTTTTCTTCTTTATGGTATCAGAGCGTGATCATGACTTCTTCTTTCTCAGCAGCATCGTCCACCAATTCATTTTACCCATATCCACTGAATTTGAACGTGTCAAACTTTGTCTCCTTGCAACTGACGCACAACAACCTTCTAGTATGGAAGACACAAATTCTGGCTCTTATTGAAAGTCAAGACTTGGCGGGTTTTCTGATGGGTTCGTCCTCTGCTCCACCGAATAACATTGTCGGTCCTGCTGATCCACAAAACTCATCTCCAGTCCTAAGTTTGAATCATGGCGTCGATCCGATCGTCTTGTCTAAGGATGGATTACTGGTATGCTATTTGAAAGTATTCTTGGATAGGTCGTTGAACTCAACTCTTCTTAAGAGATCCAATCCACTCTTATTGATGCTTTTGCTCAGGAATCCCAAGAATGGGTTTTCATCTTACTCATATGCTTACAACATGTAAAAAGGGTGACGATGCCCTTGAAGTATATGTCAGAAAGTTCAAAGCTATATGTGACGACTTGGCCGCCATTCAACAAGGATTGGGAAAAGGCTACGAGCCTTTCGTTTTGGCCATGCTCAAACCACCAGTTTCCTTGTACAAAGAAGTAGTATGCTACTTGAAGATGAAATGGCATAGTTCCTGCAACGATCAGCTAAATAAGCAGTAGAAAAACAAAAAGATAAACCAAAACTAACAATAACAGAACCAACATTTGGCGATCTGTTTAATGCATCATCAAAATTAAATTTGCGCACAGAGAAAAAAATTGCAAATGTCTTCATGGTTTCCCTAAGATAAATATATGCCAAAGTAGTCATACCTAGATATAGAAAGGTCTTCCTAGAAGAATGTTCATGGGATCTCAGATCTTTTGAGATAAAAACAGAGTAAGTGCATATAATTTACTTGACTGGTATTCCATGATGCTGGAGCAAACAAGTGAAGTGAACATAGAATATTCGGGCACCTTGAGTACCAATCAGAAATCCAAATCCTTGAACACAAAGTTTAACGTGTTACTAGGCTTTGATGCTCACATCATGAACATGCACGAGATGACATCTAATAAACATAGAGAGACATGTAATGATGTGATTATCACCGTGTTAGGAGCTCTGCTGTTTATGGTATGAGGTTTTTATTTGGTAATCGAACTTTCTATTACACCAGAATTGCATTTTCAGCTTTTTATGGTTCTGGATCTTGAAATGATCATTTCTAATATTTAGGAAATGGTACATTTTTCACCATATATACAATAATTTAGCTAGTCAGTCATTGCATCTTGCAAACGCCCATAGCTTTATGTGATTCACTGCCTTTTTTTTTTGTTTCTTAAATATTCATATAAATGTAGCAAAGGTTTTCATTTAACAGTCCACCATGTAGCGGCGGAGCCAGAAATTTTTGGCTATGGGGCACTAGTATATGAAAAAAATTTCAAACTAAAATATATGTTATTTTAAAAAGACAAGCAAATCATACCAAAGTGTTTGAAATGGGGATGCATATGAAAGTGTTTGTAAAGTGCTTACAGCTTACCCCCAAATTATTCTCTCTAACAAGCATGCTACATGAGGAACAATAATTGCAGATTCTGGTAGCTCATGAAGCTCACCTTCTATAAGAAAAAGCTAAAATTGCAGTATTTTTACCAAAGTAAAACTTCAAAAGAGTTTTTGACAAGATAGGATGGAGCACCTATGTGTTAGATATAGAACAAAAGATTTTACAAAGCTTCCAACCAGAAAATCAGGAGGAAAAAAGAAACTCACTAGGATTATTTTTTTGGAAAAAGACCCCAACGTGGATCAAAATTTTCCAACATGAAGGGAAAACAAAAAGAATGGCCAATATTTTCCAACAGTGTAACGAAATTATATAACAATAACATGAAGATGCAGCCCGAAGACCTCAAACACCACAAGATTCAACCATGAACAAACAGATTACAGAAGCCAAACTCCTCCATCCACCAGAATATGAAATCATTTGTGTCTCAGAGTCTATGTTTGCTTTAAAGTGTCTCAGGATGCTGCTCCTACTATACTTCAACTTGCATAGCAATGTCCCCATTTTTTTGCAACATAGAGAGCTAACATGGTGATACCACAGGATTTCAAAACCAAGTGCACATAGCTCCTGTTAATCATTAGTTTCAGTTGGACATCTCACATGAATCCCAAACATTTACAGCTCCATAATTTTAAGATGCTTCATATCTAACTATTTGAGAAAAGTTGATTATAACTTATTAATATATACATAATAGCATCAGTAAGACTGTGGGTAGTTGTGGAGAACTACGGATGGGGTTTGCGTGGGCAATTGCCTACACAGTTTCACATAATTTATATTATTTACATGTTAGTTCCTTCACATAATTTAGTTTTTTACTTGTTTGTTAACTATAATCAGTAAGATTTCTTATATTAGTGCCCCTTGGAATTTCTGACCCGATCGTCATTTTTAGAAGTTTAAACAAGTAGACAAATGTACCATGTGCTCGGACGGGCCATATTGTATGGTTTCAGATGTTGCTTGTGGTAGAACAAGGAGGTTTCTGGGTGGTGGTCCAAGGGAACAACAATGGTGGATGGGAAGTGAATGGCAATTAATGTAGGGGTTAAACCTGCACTGCAAGCCAGTGCAGCCCACACAAGTAAGGGGTTGAACTTGCAAGCAAGAGCAACCCACGCAGGCAATGAGTTAAACTTGCAATGCAAGCCAAAGCAACCCGCACAGGTAAATGGGTTAAACCTGCACTGCAAGTCAAAGCAACTCACGCAGGTAACTATGTTAAACTTGCACAGCAAGCCAGCAGCCCACACAGGTAAGGGGTTGAACCTGCAAGCCAACGCAACACACACAGGTAAGTGGTTAAACTTGTGGTGCAAGTCGAGGCAACCCATTCAGTGGGGTTAAACCCGAATTCAATATTGGCAAACCCATGCAGACAAGAAGTTAAACCTGCAACGTTAGCTAAAACAACTCATTCAAGTAAGGGGTTAAAACCTGAAATGCAGTTCCAACATTTTTAATCTTTTTAGCCAAAATATTAGTCACTCAAAATTTGGGGTGCTTACCTTTGCCACTAAGCACAACAAATGCCAGCTTCGTAGCAAAGAGGGGCATTTGTTATCACTCCAATTTTTTTTTAAAAATGCCATTATTTATTATTTGGTTTTAAAACAAATTTGCAACTGTTCGATCCAAAATGAATTTCTAAACCTAAGTTTAGATCTAAATCTAGCATTTCAAACTAAAAATCCAATTATCAAATCCGAATTAGATCCAAAATCCAACCTTATATCCAAATCAAGAATTCCAAAGCTCTTCCCTCTTGAATTCAAATCTTAAATTCGAATTTTGAATTTTAGCTCTAAAACTCTTTCCTCTTGAATTCAAATTTTGAATTTTGGCTCTAAAACTCTTTCCACTTGAATTCAAACCTTAAATTCAAATTTTGAATTTTGGCTCTAAAACTCTCCCCTCTTGAATTCAAATCTCGAATTCAAATTTTGAATTTTGGCTCCAAAACTCTTCCCTCTTGAATTCGAATCTTGCATTCAAATTTCAAATTTTGGCTCTAAAATCTCCATAAATATCCCACAATCCCCCTCTTGAGCATGGGCTAACTGTAGGGAGATTTCTAATGCTTCATCATTTGAATATTTGCTTCTCTTTTCATTTTTTTCTTCTTTCCTTCTCATTTTTCACTTTTGTTTCCAACTTGGAGCAAGCTTCATCAAGCTACAACTCTTCAAAGGAACATAAAGATCTCTTGGAGACCACCTTTTCATCATCTTGGAGCTTCATTCAATGTAAGTCTAAGATCATTCCAAGCAAAGGGTGATCATTTTTCCCCAAAATTATTCTCATTAGAGGTATGTAATCATCATCCCTCTCCTTTCTTTCCTTCATTTTCTCTCATCTTTATCTCTCCATGGCAATATGAGATAGCTTTCAATCTCTATTTTAGAGTCAAGAGGCTATCTCAAATGCACCGCGAGCATGAGAATATGAGATGATATTTTATTTTATGATTGAATCATGTTCTCTCTCTCTTTCCTTGAATATTGTTTTGTTTCAAGATATTATCCATGCAGAGTTATTTGATTTTTCCTATCTATACGTGAATGCACGGTGAGAATGAGAGTGTGGTTTGGGACTCTTTATTCTTATGCTAATTTTTGAGGTTGAGACTTGTCCAACCCGAAAAAAATCTTCACAAATATATACATGTTAATATGCATTTGCATGTCATTTTGTGTTATTTTCCTTTTGACCATCCCATTAGAAACCCTAATGAGCATCTTATCGTATGGTTTAATCTTATTTTATACCTAACGGTGGAAGTAGTATATTCCCTTGTAACAAACCAAATAATAACATTTTATGTTTATATTTAAATCATATTTTACAAAAGATTTTCAAAAGCAAATACTCTCTGTAATCTGACTATGGAGACTTAGCTTAGGCTCTTGCATGAGTCCAAGCTCCCCTCCGTTCTATATCAAACTTGAGGTTGGTTATTTTTCATTTCTTGATTTTTTAATCTCATAAAGATATGTATGTATATACATGTTATATGCCTATATTTGTACATGATGATTTTCCTCTCTCTCTCTCTATGTTTTCACATTTTATTTTACAAATTTTCATATACATATGAATGCATATATACATGTGTTCTATTTTCTCTCTGTAGTATATATATATACCTCTTGTTCTTTCTCTCTCTATTTAAGTTTAAGACTTCATCTTCAAAAGCTTATACAAATATGTATACATACATATAGAAAATATATATCTCCTCCTATTTCAAAATCTTCTATCTAGTGATCTTTGAAGTCTCTTTCTCTTTTTCTCGTTATTTTTATAAGAATATTTCACCTCTTCCATCCTTTTTAACATTTTCCTCTCATGATATTTTATATCTACCGACTTTACTAAGACCAAAAATCAAGTAATGACTTAATATCGGATTCATGTTTGATGGCCTACAACCCCAATCAATTTTCAAAAACTTTTCTTTCTTATATATGATATTTATCAAAACAAAAATCTTAGATGTATGTTATGGTAGGAATGCTCTTGGATGAATGTTATGGTAGGAATGAATGATTTGTTTTTCCAATCATATAGGATCAATGCATTCATGCATTCTCACCCACTTAATTTCACTTATGATCACAAGCACTTCTCCAAAAGAACTTAAGCAATATGAGATGAAGCTCTAACTAGGTGGTAACCGAATTAGAGCAAAACCTTAAACCTACTTAAAGTTTTAATAGAACACTAAAGCGATTTTCAAATGATATTTATAAAGATTTCTCAATTCTAGTTTCTCCCAAAGTGTCTCACATTCTCAAGTGATTCTTCAATAATCTTTTCAAAAGCTTGAAACATTAAATTTTCAATATTTTTCTACACTGCATATAAAATAAAAAAGATGTTTAAGTTAAAACGAAATACATCAATGATAAACATAGCCCTTTGGTTGATTACCCCGGTAAAGGCACCGGGAACGGTCGATTCTCGTACTGACAGGCGAGTCCCTTTCTTTTCCATTTCAAAACAAAACCTCATTTTTTTCGAGCACTCTAAAACCAAATACCAAAAATTTTGGGGATGCAAACAGTGGGTTGTTGAATAGATGGTTGTCATGGTTCCTAGTCTTTTTGAGGTTGGAGCCCAAATTGGTAGGGGGCGGGTTGGGATCTGCTGAACCAGGGGCCTGAGCGCAGGAGTGGGTCAGGTTGTTACATGTATGGTTTCAGATGTTGCTTTTGCTGGGCAGTGGTCCAACCGAACAAAAATGGTGGATGGGAAATGAATGGCAATCAATCTAGGTGGTGGATTTTTCCGGCTCCATAAAATTTCGCAAGAGATAATGTTAATTTGTGCAGTATTATTTGTGTGTGTGTGTGTGTGTGTGTCTATATATATATATATATATATATATATATATATATATATATATATATATATATAGAGAGAGAGAGAGAGAGAGAGAGTAAGTGAGTTAATGATGACCCTTACTCACCAACAAATAGATAGTTGGGAGAAAACATAGAGAAAAAGATATAAACTTATAGTAGATAACAAAAATGTCCATCATTTTTTTTCTCTTAATCGTTATCATATTGAATCACTTGGCCTTAGTTAGATGACTGGGTGAACCTAAAAAGTTAGTGTCACCATTTAATTATCCTCTCTCTCTCTCTCTTTCTATATATATATATATATGTATATATATATAAGCACTTGGTTAATGATGGTTGAACCAAGTAAACAATTATTTGTGTCTATAGACCCCTTCAGAAGTTAAACCTATGGCAGGTCTCCCCTTTTCTTTAATTTATATCTGCTAAGTTTTTAAGAAGGAAAAAACCTATCAGTGGGCATTGGAAGTTTAACCTGCCCACCACTTAATTTGGACTGTGGTGAGCCTATATACTCTACAGGAACACATGAGAAAAAGGTACTTGCTGATGAATTTTTGACTGAGTTGTATTAAAGAGGAAATTTGTTAGTTTACAATCTTCTCAATAGATATATAATCAACGGAAAGAGGGGAGATTTGTTTCGGACTAATTTTGGAAGCCTATGCCCTTCAAATTGTAACTTGCCCTTAACAAACCTAATAGATAAAGAAGCTATTGCATGAAGATTTTGATGCAAGACTGCTAGGAATTTAAAAAACCCAGTTTTTTTTAAAATGTCATTTGATATAATCAAGATGCTCCCCCCACCCTCTCTGTGTGAGTTGATACCATTTGATCCTTACGATCAGATCTGAGACTATCAAACACGCCCTAAAGAATTCTTCAACCTCTTAATATGAAATATATATGCTAAACCAGTGGCGGAGCCGGAAATTTTTAGCTGTAGGGCACTGTTATAGAAATTCTCATTTTTAATGGGGCACAACAGATATAAATAAGTGGTCACTACACCTTCAACACAAATTTAGAGTTGCAAGACAATTGCATAATATCCTCCCCGATGCAATCATTTAGATCATTTCTGACACAGATCTGCAGATTATGAAGAAAAATGTCCAAATATTCTGGATGGCTGTAAGGAATGCTAGTTCCCAACATCTCCTTCCCCATGTATTCTTAAAGGGCTTCTTCCACCACCCTATCCAGAGCTCTTTGACTGAACTCTTTTGTTTCCAAGCCACATTAAATCTATTAGTTAGTCATCTCCAAGTGCTTACGACCACCTTACATTTTACAAATAGATAGTCAATATTTTCTTCATCCTCAGTATTAATCATACCTCTATTTGCATAATAATTCCAAAATATTTCAGCATGTCTAAAGTTAACTACTTCCCAACAACTGCTAGAAAACATAACCTCTTTGCACGTGGCAGAGCATCACACTTCCAAATCTTCCCTTGGGCTTGATTCTATGAGAAAGGGAGATTTGAAGAGGCAAATTGAAGAGAGAGAGAAATCATAAAGACAAAAGGAGATAAAGATTAACCAAAGAAAGTAAGATTTTAAGAAAGAAATTAAAGAGAGATGAATCCCTGAAAAATCTAATTGTTGTAGCCACAGGACTCTTAGGTTGAAGGTTAATTTTAAGGCTGCATGGCAGACATCACATGGGGTAACCTGCTCCAACTTGTCAATTAGCAATACTTGAAATTGGTCCATGATTTAATCGATTCCACATCTGCATAAGAAGATATGAGAGCCATGTCTAAAACGAGAGCAGCTTTTATCCTCAATTGTATTCCCAATCTCCATTTGCTGGTCGCACTGCCGGCCTGATGTAAAAGTCAAGTAGTCAGTTTCATTTTCATAAAAGTCTAGTAGTCAGTTATACTTCTAAATTGCAAATAGTGAATGTTTGGTACTGAAGTTGACTGGCATACCACTCCCCACCTGAGTCCTTTTGCAATCCAATCCTGAACCCGGCAGCGAGAGAGGAAGCGGAGGAGATTTCATCCTAAAAATAACCAAGCTTTCTTCCATCAATTTCTTGGGGTTTCAGGTACGTCCTCAGTTTCCTCCCATCCAAAAGTGCTTTGCAATATCAACTTTTTACTAAGTGAAGTATTCACAAGAGAGGAATTAGATTCCCTGCTTGTCTAACACACTCTACAAGGCAAGCCTGGATTTATAAGCCTGGATTTATATATCAAACATGTAATCAGCACAACTTTTTAAAAAAACTATTCAGACTGTTTTTTTTTTCAAGCATTTTATGCTGAATTTACAACCAACATCAAAGATTTTTGGTCTCAAACACTTCAATTTCCCATAATATTCATAAACTTCTCGTTCAATTTGATGGTCAACTCTATTTGGGGCTCACTTGGATTTAATTCCGAACTTTCCACCAAAGCCCAACCCCAATATCCAAATTCAGATATAGACCCAGTCCAAAAACTCATATAGCGTCCCATCACAAAAGCCCTAGATCTACATCTAGATCCAAATCCCAGCCATAGATCCAAACCAGATCCCTAGATAAGGTTTCATATCCAAATTCTAGCTTTAGGATCCAAAGCAAAGCCTTAGATTCAAACTTAGATCCCAAATAGAATTTCAGAGAATCCAGACCCAAGTCCAACTTCAAACCCACTCCAATTATGAGCCTTGGCGGCAATTTAGTGCCGATCTGGATTTAAGATCCAAAATCTATATCCATATTCTTGTCCGGATCAAAATCCTCGTTCTGGATTCAAATATAGATCCAACTCCATATTTTATACTCAATCCAGATCCAAATATGAGATTAACATCCAAATCTGCAATTTCAGATCCGAATCTGAGATTCAAATCCAAAACTGTGATTCTAGATCAATTCAGAGATTTTGATCCAAATCCAGTCCAGATCTGAACTTTAGGTGATTCTAGATCAATTCAGAGATTTTGATCCAAATATGAGATTAACATCCAAATTTGCAATTTCAGATCCGAATCTGAGATTCAAATCCAAAACTGTGATTCTAGATCAATTCAGAGATTTTGATCCAAATCCAGTCCAGATCTGAACTTTAGGTGCATTTCTAGACCATATCCATTGCTTGTATCCATTTCCAACTAAAAAATTCCATTGTTGCCCTGGCTTACTATTTGGATCTAGTTCATATCCAAATCCAAGTCACAGAGCCTTTTCAGGTCCAAGGATCGAGACAACACGGTAATTTCCAAACCATTAATTTTCCGTTCAAAATCCTCAAAAATACCCTTAAATGTTCCCAAGATGTCATTGAATTTCCGAAATGCACTTGATTTTGTCAAAATATTTTATATTTTTCCAAAAAGCCATATTTTTGTGACAATAATCAGAAAATGCCTTCTTGAAGGACCTGGCCAGGCCGTGCACTGGCCAGCGAGGTCCCTGTAGGGCCTGACCCGGCCTAGCCTGGCCGCACCGGCAAGGCAACTCCAGCCAGACTGTCAGTCTCGGCCTGACCCACCAGCAAGGCCTGCTCCAGCCAGCCTGACAGGCTCGGCCAGGTCCGGCAATGGCCCCAACTGACTAATCTAGGCCCACCTCACGTCATGAGTAAAGCCCTATGCTTTGCAAGTGTTTTGTACATTACAAGCGATATATTGTAGGTTTTTGGGCCTTATGCGCATTTCTTTGTTTTTTAAGATAATTGGCTTGGCCATATATTGTAGTAGTTCAATGGCCGATGAGTGACTGGGAAATCATAATTTTTGCCTGTTTTCTTTTTGTTCGAACTCCAAGTATTTCTTGGCCCTTCTAAACAAGCAAAGGATTCATCCCAATGATCTAGAGCGAGGCCCAAAGGCTCCCCATTCCCTTGCCTCTGGGGTCATTCCTATCACCTGGAGCGAGGCCCAAAGTTTCATTCCTACCACCTGGAGCTTATGATGATATTGGTGGTGTCAATTTAGTGAAAGAGGGAGAATGAATTCAACATCTGCTGTTGGTGGTTTCAATATGGATTTTTTTCATATTTTAGATTGTATCAAATATTTATAAAGATTATTATGAAACAAAGGTTGTAGAAATTTTTATGTTTGAAATTCAAATTTATAGTTGATATATATGAAGCACCCTCAATGGCCAAGGTCATTTCTATGCATAATGCAAATTGTTTCATATAACAGCCACGGTGTTCATTGTGGCTGTTAAAAGTGTTTGATACGCATAACCGCCACGGTCTCTACCTTGCCAAACCCAACAGCCACTAAGGCTATAACCACAGCTCCCTTATCTAGTGGGCAGGGGAAGCAGGCTGGCTGAAAACACTTTGAGGCCTATTAGCCACAGCTTGGCTGTGGCTAATGGCCGATTTTGTTGTTGTGCCTTTCAAGAAAGAGGGTTCTCTCTCTAAGCTCCCCTGGATTCTCTACACTCATTTATAGATTCATCCCATCACCTGAAGCGAGGCCCAAAGACTCATCCCTATCACCTATCACCTGCAGCGAAGCCCATTCCTATCTTTTGTAGATTCTCTACTCATTTTGTAAATGTAATTGTCATGGAGAAAACTTATAAGCTAGACATGACTTGCCCAAATCAAACTATTTTAATATGAAGTTCTATAATCAATATTGTCTACTTTTCGGGTTCTCAAATCAATTGATAATAAAAAATATGACTCATTCATTTATCTCTCCCTTCTACATACACGTAAGTTTCAACAACATTCATTCTTGAAAATGGCCTTTAAGCATTTGATGTTGAACTAGTAAATTCAACCCTAACTTAATTGGTAAACCCAAAGAAAGTAGTTGTTCTTCAATGGCAAATAATTTAATTTTGAGAACTGCACATCTATTTGTACATCCGCAGTGAAGCTTGAGGGTGTTTGATGATCAGACCAAAATTGTGGAATTTTAAAATTAAATTTTCATTTTTTATGACATGAGAACTATGTTATCCAACAAAAAATTTTAATTCCAAAATTATATGCTCATCCTCGAATTAGAATTTTGGAATTGTGATTCTATCCTAAGAGATGCAATTATGATTCCATAATTTTAAATTTTTTTTCATGAAGATGAAATTAATTGAAACCGGCTCCAAGAAAATGGAAGGAAAAGAAAAAAAAAACAAAGCAAGAATAAAAATAAAGACCAGGCTGCCCACAATTACAGTTGACTTGTAGACTTGGGCCCTCCCCTCATAAAAATTAAGTTGAGCGAGTGGGTCCATTTAATTTAATTAGCTCCAATACCACATTATTGTCTCGTCAATGGTATACAGTGCCTCCCTCCATTTAATTTAGAAAACAGGACAAAAAGCAATTTTAATGTGAAAAAAAAATCCAACCACATTCACACACCCTTATCGGGTGAAGTAATTTTGCCATTAATTTCATGCCTAGTGATTTCATTGTCACCATTAATAAAGAACTGAATATAAGCTCGATTCCAAGACTAAAGCCCCTCTCATCCTGTTAATCAATTCATATGATATGATAACATAGGCAATTGAGGGATGTTCTATGATGGTCGTCCATCATTGAGACGACTCCCTCAAATTAGTTATATGAATATGAGACTTTAAGAAAAGTGAGCTTATAACTCATTCACAATGGCCTGCTTTTACGGTGGACTTGAATTTACAGTGACTCATAGATGATAATTCCAATTCATGAGTTGTGTTCTCCACCCAACCATAAAGGCAGTAGGAATATATTGTCTTAGAAACAACTATTATTTCCAGTTATGTAGATGATCTAGATCGAGTTGCTTGCAAGAAGCAGAAATCCAACAATTTCATCCCATTCATTTTCACATAGTGGTGAAATGTGCAATTGATTAAGTACCTTTATGACTGTGGCCCATATATATATATATATATATATATATATATATATATATATATATATATATATATATATATATATATATATATATATATATATATATATATATATATATATATATATATATATATATATATATATATATATAGTTAATGTGATACAAGAGAACTTGCAATAATCTTCATATTATTGGTTTTCCACAACTTTCTTGGAGGAAAAGAAAAGGCATGACAGGGATTCGCAGTATTGGCAAAATGACTGGTTTAAATAAACAATCAAATCAGTAGGTGCTTAGTGAACAAGCAAATCAAAAGCATATACCAACTACTGCACATTTGATCATGAAATTACATACCAACTATAGTTTTCATCTTAAAAAGAACATTGATTGTTCCAACACTCATGAATATATGCAATGATATCACACCAAATACGTTCTCACATCTGGGGAAACAAGAGGATGATGACTTATCGCCTGGCCTTCCTCCTCTTTCTCATGCCTCTTGGGTCCATGGTTATGTCTTACCTTTATAACTCGCATGGTATTGAAGAACAACACCCAAAAAAATATTTTGAGAAATATCCGGCTTCAATTTTTTTATATAGGCCGGAGAGGAACTTGGATTCATGCAGGAGCCTAGGCTAAGTCTTCAAGGTCTCATTAAGAGGGTTCTTGCTTTCAAAAAATCTTTTAAAAGCTTGATTCCAAACATTTTTATACATGAACATAAAACCATGATTGTTTGTTACAAAAGAATACATTTCTTCTACTATTTGGAATGGAAGGAAATCAAACAACGTAATAAAGCACTCATTGGAGTTCCTAATAGGGTGATTAAGAAAGAAACTAAACATGATAATGATATAAAGATGCATTTTAACATGTACATATTTGTGAAGGGCTTTCTTGGGTTCCATAAATCCCAACCTAAAAAATCAACATAACAATGAAAATATCCCAACCCAAACACTCATTTTCACCATGTATTTTCTCATTAATTAAGAAAAATTAATACATCGTGCATAAGCATCATCTCAAGCATAAACAATGAGTAAAGCAATATAACAACCACATAAATGAAGAAATGAAATTTATTTAATCGCGGTTCTATTGCTGTCGTGAGCACCTAGCGCGTTGGCGAGTGGCATGAATAAAGATCCGAGAGTTGGATTTTGTATTTGAATCTCGCATTTGAATTGTAATCATGCATTTGGACTTGGACTAGGGATTCGTTTTGGATCGAATAGTCATGAATTTGTGTTGGGTCTAGGATTGATCTTAGGGTCTAAAATTTAAATCCAAATAACTGAGAATCTTGTTTGGATGTAAATAGAATATTGTCTTTTTGAAAAAGTTTGGGGTGATAACATTGAGCTTTCTTTTCCCTACAGAACCTCTGCCGAGGTTTTCAATCCAATAATCTGCGCATGAACATTTTCAGATAATGACGACTTGATCCAACATAGAAGGATTTGATCTTGTCGTAAACAATTGCGATAGTCTTGGCTTATTTCTGTCATGCCAGACTTGTATTTTTCTGGTGCGGGTTTCGTTCCATCAACAAACCCCATCAGATCACATGACATGAGTATGGGTGTGAATTGAGATTCGCATACCAGATAATTTTCAGTGTTCAATTTGATGCCGAGAGAGAGTTGCAAATGATTTGGGTGTTGCAGTAAATAAAAAGAGGGAGTTTCCATACCATTGCCCATCTGATTTCGTCGTGTGTTGTTGTTTGAAGAAGACGTCATGACAGAAGTTGATCCTCAATGATGTAGCGATGGCTCTGATACCATAAAAGAATTTCCAAAACGAAGAAGGAATTTAACACACGACAAAAATGCAAGGCGAGTTACGTGGTTCGATCATACGTGGTTCGATCATATATTGATCTACGTCCACAGAATGATGGTCTTCTATATTTTTGATTTTTCAACTCTCTCTTCTTTACAGATTTCCTGACTTTGATTTTATACATTGATTCTAGACGTTGGAGAGTTCAACGTCTCTTTCAATGACAGGATTTTGTTTCCCTTCATAGTCGTCTTCAATAGGAAATCATGCTTTGTTTCCTTCATTGTTGTTGTGTTGTTTTCGTCAACAGTATTGCCTTCTATGGAGAGAGCTGTTGATCCACTTTCTATTGTGGAGAGAGCTGTTAGGCTGTTTTCATCATTTTCGTTAACACCCCTCGTCAATCTCATCCTGTCTTTGATAGGGTTGAGATTGAACTTGATGACCTTTAACTTTGGCGTTATTGCTACATGTGTCTGCTTTAACAACGGTTTGGTCAAGACGTCAGCAATTTGATCCTTGGTTCAAATGTACTTGATGACCAATTCTCCTTTTGCAAGCTTGTCTCTAACTAAGAGAAGATCGATTTCTACATGCTTGCATCTATAACGATATACAGGATGTGATGATAGATATGTGGCTCCAATGTTATCACACCAAAGAATTGGTTCTCGGGATGATTTTATTCCAAGTTCTTGCAATAGAAATTTGATCCAAGTAACTTCGGCTGTTGCATTAGTGATGGATTTGTATTCTGCTTCAGTACTTGAGCGAGATACTACATTTTGCTTCTTTGAACTCCAAGAGACAAGATTTTCCCCAAGGAATATTGCGTAGCCGCTAGTGGATTTTCTATCATCTGGGCATCCAGCCCAATCAGCATCACTGTATGCTGAGATATCCATTTCCGTACACGGTGTTAGACTTAATCCATGGTCAATGGTTTGCTTTAGATATCTTAATATTCGCTTCACGGCAGCCCAATAGATGTTTGTTGGATTGTGCATATATTGACAAACTTTGTTCACTGCAAACGATATGTCTGGTCTCATCATTGTAGCATACTATAAAGCTCCAACTATGCTTCTATGTAGGCTTGGATCATGGAAGGAAAAACCTGAGTGTGCTGTCAAAGTTGGTGATGTAGCCATGGGTGTAGAGATCGGTTTTGCTCCCACCATATTTGTTTTCTTAAGTAGTTCCAAGATGTATTTCTGTTGAGATAAGAACAAGCCTTGAGAAGAATGCTTTGCTTCAATCCCAAGAAGTGTAGATCTCCTAGATCTTTGATTGCAAATTCTGATTTGAAGGCGGCAATCAGTTTTTGGATGTGCATATCTGAACTTCCTGTCAATATGATGTCATCCACGTAAATGAGAATGTACATGACCGTGCTTGTATCCTTGTAGATGAAAAGCGAGGTGTCTGTTTTGGCTCCTTGAAAGCCCATCTTGTGAAGAAAAGTACTTAGACGTGAAAACCAAGCTCTTGGGGCTTGCTTCAAGCCATAAAGCGCTTTGTGAAGCTTGCAAACGTGATTGGGATAGTTCTGATCCTCAAATCCGGGGGGTTGAGACAAGTAAACTTCTTCTTCTAGTGTTCCATGGAGAAAAGCATTTTGGACATCCAATTGATTAATTTTCCACCTGCGACTCAAAGCAATAGTGAGTATTATTCTAATGGTTGTGGGTTTGACTACTGGGCTGAAGGTTTCAATGTAATCAATCACTTCTTTTTGGCTATATCCCTTGGCTACAAGTCTTGCTTTATACCTTTCTACTGAACCATCAGCCATTCGTTTGATTTTGAAGACCCATTTGCATTCTACAATATGTTTGTCACTAGAGACAGGTACAAGACTCCAAGTTTGATTTTTGAGAAGAGCGAGGTTCATAGCTTCTTTCCATTCTCTACAGTCAAGAGCTTCTTGAAGAGTATTGCGCTCGGTCTCAATAGCCAAATTTGACGTTGTAGATAGGACTAAAGGATATTTGGTAGCTGAGTGGGTTTCATAGGCGGTATAGCCAGTGTTGGGCTTAACTATACCAACTTGAGATCGTGTTGTCATGCTATGGGTTCTAGTAGGTTCACTACTAGGTTCGGCACTTTCAGGTTGGTCTTGGTTTTGGTGGCTCTCATTTGAGCTAGATTGTATCAAATCGACTTGCTCATCTTGGTTGGGAAGGCTTGGTTGAGGGTTGGACGTGGCATGGTTCTTCTCATTATCACTTCTATGATCGTTGGTGTCTCTCGAGTGGTTGATGTTTGAGAAAATGGGAACAAATAGAGGTGGATGTTGATCACTAGAAGCAGGTTGCTCATTAAGCTTTTCTTCCTTGAAAGGAAAGGATTTTTCATTGAAAACGACATGGCGGGAGGTAAAAATCCTTTTATTTTTAAATTCAGGCAATAGTAACCTTTGTGTTGAGAGACATATCCATGAAAAACACATCTTTCAGATCTGAAATCAAGTTTGGGATTCACATAGGGTCTTAAGTGGGGATAACATTCACAACCGAGGACTTTAAGAAAATTATAATCTGGGATTTTTTGAAATAAATTTTCCAATGGTGAAAGATAATTGAGAACTTTGGTGGGCATGCGGTTGATAAGATATATAACAGAATTGAAACATAAGTCCAATAATTTTTGGAAATATTTGCTTCGGCTAGAAGAGACAGGCCAGTTTCAACGATGTGCCTGTGCCATCTTTCAGCATTCCCATTCTGTTCGGGAGTGTGTGGGCAGCTCTTTTGGTGTTCTATGCCATTCTCGGATAAGAATGGTTGTAGGCTTTGGTACTCACCACCCCCATCAGAATGCAAGAATTTAATCTTATGTCCTGTATGATTTTAAGCGAGTGCTTTAAAGGATTTAAAAGCAGCCCTAACATCAGATTTCAACTTAAGCAAATAAAACCATATATATCTAGAATATGCATCAACAAAAATAACATAGTAACGACAACCATTTGTTCTCATGATCGGGGCAGGTCCCCAAACATCAGAGTAGACAATCTCAAGAGGTTTTTGTGCTTTATAAGAAACAACTTGAAATGGGAGTTTATGACTCTTAGCCTTATGACATTATTCACATAAAGTTGAAGGAAACAAATTATCATAGCATAAATCAAAATCATTTAAGACACGCCTAACTGTAACAAAAGCAGGATGGCCAAGTCTTTTATGCCAAGTCTCCAAAGATGCTCGTTTGCTACACATGGCCTCTTTATTTGTTGCAAAATTAATTTTGTAGAGGCCATTCTCGATGATTCCTTGCTGCACTACCATCCCGGCTTGGTCCTTAACAAAACACGAGTTAGGATGAAACTCAATATACACATCATTATCCATACAAATTTTTGAACAGATAGCAAGTTCCTAGTTATATTTGGAACAATCTCCAACTGGTTGATTTGAAGAGTTTTCAATGGCAGCATGAAACGCTTGAGGATTTGTGCTCCTGTTCTTGACGAGATTCAAGTAGGTATAGCAAATTTTAGCTACATGCCCTGTCTTCTCACAAATCTGACATATTGATCTTTCTTTGCCTTGAAAATTTCTGTTTTTGTATACAAATTTTCCTCGACCACGATAAGTATGTTGTCGCTCATTGTGCCCCATGAAAACATTATTCGCAGAAATTCATCATTATGACCCTTTTGATTTGCTTCTTGCATAAGCAGGAGGCCATAAAGTTCGTTAAGACTAATAGGTTCCTTCTGTGTCTCCATGCTTATCTTGAAGGCAAGATACTCAGCTGGCAGGCCTCTCAAAATGTATAAAACCAAATCATCTTCGTCTACAAGTTTAGATGCTATAGCTAATTGATGCGCTACAACCCTTACTTTCTGAAAATATGCATCCATGGACATATTGCCCTTTTTCAAATCTTATAACTGACATTTCAACTGCCTAACTCTGGACTGCAAATGAGCGGCGTAGGAATGTTTGAACGCATTCCAAACCTTTGCCGAGGTTTTCAATCCAATAATTTGAGCATGAACATTTTCAGATAATGACGAGTTGATCCAACATAGAAGGATTTGATCTTGTCGCTACCAATTGAGATAGTCTTCGCTTATTTCTGTCATGCCAGACTTGTATTTTTTTGGTGCGGGTTTCTTTCTATCAACGAACCCCATCAGATCACATGACATGAGTATGGGTGTGAATTGAGATTCCCAAACCAGATAATTTTCAGTGTTCAATTTGATGCCGAGAGAGAGTTGCAAATGATTTGGGTGTTGCAGTAAATAAAAAGAGGGAGTTTCCATACCATTGCCCATCTGATTTCCGCGTGTGTTGTTGTTTGAAGAAGAAGCCATGACAAAAGTTGATCCTCAACGATGTAGCGATGGCTCTGATACCATAAAAGAATTTCCAGAATGAAGAAGGAAATTAACACACGACAAAAATGCAAGGCGAGTTATGTGGTTTGATCATATATTGATCTACATCCACGGAATGATGGTCTTCTATATTTTTTATTTTTCAACTCTCACTTCTTTACAGATTTCCTTCCTTTGATTTTATACATTGATTCTAGACATTGGAGAGTTCAACATCTCTTTCAACGACAGGATTTTGTTTCTCTTCATAGTCATCTCCAATAGGAAATCATGCTTTGTTTCCTTCATTGTTGCTGTGTTGTTTTCGTTAAGAGTATCGCCTTCTATGGAGAGAGCCGTTGATCCACTTTCTATCGTGGAGAGAGCCATTGGTCTGTTTTCATCATTTTCGTTAACACTGGTAACCTGATACTTACTCCCCATTGGGTATACTATCCTTTTTATGAAGAGTATCATTTGTCGGGCTGATGCCAAAGTCTGGTAGTCAGTTTGATTTTAATAAGTGGTGTATAAAAAGGGATTGTCCTTTACTAAATGAAATATTCACACGTGAGGAATTGGATTCCCTTCTTGTCTAACACACTCTACAAGGCAAGCCTGGATTTGTATATCACCATGTAATCACTAATCACCGCAATTTTTTCAAAGAACTATTCAGATTTTTTTTCCAAACATTTTATGTTCAATTTACAACCAATATCAAAGATTTTTGACTCAAACACTTCAATTCCCCATAATTTTGACCAACTTCTCATTCGATTTGATGGTCAATTCTATTTGGGACTCTCATGGATCTAATTATGGACTTTCAACCCAAGCCCAACTCCAATATAAACTTCTAACATACTTCACTTTCAAATTCAGATATAGATCCAGTCCAGAAACTCACATAGGGACCCATCACAAAGACCTAGATCTACATCTAGATCCAAATTCTAGCTTTAGGATCCAAAGCAAAGCCTTAGATTCAAACTTAGATCCCAAATAGAATTTCAGAGAATCCAGACCCAAGTCCAACTTCAAACCCACTCCAATTATGAGCCTTGGCAGCAATTTAGTGCCGATCTGGATTTAAGATCCAAAATCTATATCCATATTCTTTTCCGGATCCAAATACTCGGTCTCAATCCAAATTTAGATCCAATCCTACATTTTTTACTCAATCCAGATCAAATATGTGGTTAACATCCAAATCTGCAATTCCATATCTGAATATAAGATTCAAATCCGAAACTGTGATTCTAAATCAATTCAGAGATTTTGATCCAGATCCAGTCCAGATCTGAACTTTAGGTGCATTTCTAGACCCATATCCATTGCTTGTATCCATTTCCAACTCAAAAATTCCAATGTTGACCTGGCTTAGTATTTGGATCTAGTTCATATCAAAATCCAAGTTACAGACCCTTTTCAGCCCCAAGGATCGAGACATCGTGGTCATTTCCAAACAATTATTTTCATTTGAAAATCCTAAAAAATACCCTTAAATTTTCCCAAGATATCGTTGAATTTGTCAAAATGCCTTTTTTTTCCCTCTCAGAACAAGGCCGAGACTGGCTCCAGCCAGAATGTCAGCCTCAGCCTGACGCACCAGCAAGGCCTGCTCCAGCCAGCCTAAGAGGCTCGGCCAGGCCCGGCAATGGCCCCAACTGACTAGTCTAGGCCAACTTCACACATGAGCAAAGCCCGACGCTTTGCAAGTGCTTTGTACATATGGTGATTTATGCCTAATTGATTGGTTAGGTAGGTTTTTGGGCCTTATGTGCATCTCTTTGCTCTTTAAGGTAATGGGCTTGGCCCATCTATTCCAGTTCAATGGCTGATGGGTGACTGGGAAATTATAAGTTTTTCCTGTTCCCTTCTTGTTGTATAACATAGTTCTCATGTCATCAAAAATGAAAATCTAATTTTGAAAGTCCACAATTTTGGTCTAATCATGGAACACTCTCAAGCTTCAATGCGGATGCACAAATAGATGTGCAGTTCTCAAAACTAAATTATTTGCCTGGGAAGGGCAACTACTTTACTTGGGTTTCTTACTAACTAAGATGATTAGTTCAACATCAAGTGTTTAAAGGCCATTTGAAGAAAAGATCGCTACAAATGATTCTAATACCATATCGAGATGAATGGCCCCATCGTGCACATCGATTCATCGAATAATAAGAAGAATAAGGCGCCTCAACCTGAACCTCAGACATCTCAACCTTCAAGTTCACCTCCACCATACACATACAATGGTGACTAGGTCTATCAATGACATTAGGGTATCTAAGGTCTATGCCACTGCTATGCATTCAGTACCTATTGACATGATCCAAACAAAGCCTGGTCACCACATTGGCAAGATGCAATGGTCAACAAATATAAAGCTCTCCTTACTAACCGAGTATGGACTCTTGTCTTTTGTGTCCACACAATCAAAATGTGGTTGGCTGCAAATGGCTTTTCAATATGAAGTGCAAGGCAAATGTATCCCTTGAACACTACAAGGCTCGCCTTTTACCAAAAGGACACACTCAAGAAGAAGGATGCTACATCAAGACATTTAGTCTCATAGTGAAGCCCCAACCATCACACACACACACACACACACACACACACACACACACACAGAGAGAGAGAGAGAGAGAGAGAGAGAGAGAGAGAGAGATTGATTAATAAGAGAAAAAAAAAAGATTTTAAGAGGGAAATTGAAGAGAGAGAGAGAGATTGACAAAAGAGAGAGTTTTAGAGAAATTTAAGTGATAGAAGAAAAGATTATCAAAAGAGATAGAAAGAAAGATTTTAAGTGCAAAATCAAAGAGAGAGAGAGAAAGAGAGAATCGCAAAAGAAAGAGAGAGATTAGTAAAAGAGTGGGAAAAATATATTTTTAAGAGAGAAATAAAAGAGCGAGAGAGAGAAACAGACAAAGGGAACAGTCAGAGCCATTTAAAAGATCGAGATAAATCAAAGAATATATATATATATATATTACTTAAAGAAAGAGAAAAAGAGATTTGCTTTAATAATCTGATGTCTTGATTTTCAATAGAAATTAAGATTACAAGTTTAAAAAATAACTTTACAAGCTTACATGATCATTTTTTATGCATGTAGAATAGGAACTTGGGCTCAATAAAGAGTATTCGGTAAGTGCCCTAAGCCTCCTTAGGGGTTTATTTTGAAACACTTACCTATGTAAAGTTAGTAATGTATACAATATGGAAAGTTTTTTTTTTGTATATATGTATAAATATTAAAGAAAATATCTCGTTTAACCTTAGGGGTTATGAGAATATCCTCTCCCATCATCAAGTATGAGAGGAAGCTTAAATTAAGAGGAAGAATTGTCAACTATAAAAGAAGTTAACGAAAGTAGTTCTTCTCAAGCAATTCTTGTGCTCCATTCCTATCAAAAATGTGATTCTAAAGGAAAATCACTCATTTGATCAGACTACAAATAAGGATATTTAATAGATGGTTATCAAGAAAATGATGATTAAGAGCAGGTTAAGAAAGACTTTAAAACTATAAGAGAAAAAGAAACTTTAAGAGGGAAATCAGAGAGAGAGAAGAAAGAAGAAGAGAGATTGTGTGGAAGAGAGAGAAAGAAATTAATAAAAGAGAAAGAAAAAGAGATTTTTAGTGAAAAATGGAAGAGAGAGAAACCTAAGAATGAGAGAGAAAAAGATTAATTAAAAGAGAAAAAAAGGAATTTTAAGAAAGAAATCAAAGAGAAAATGATTAATAAAAGAGAGAGAATGAATTTTATGGGAAAGTCGAAATGTGAGAGAAAGAGAAAAAAATTGAAGAGAGAAAAGCATAAGATTAATAAAAGAAAGGGAAAAAGAGATTTTAGGAGAAAAATCGATGAGAGAGAGAGTATTAAAAGGGAGAGAGTGCGTGAGATTAATAAAGGAGAAAAAAGATATTTTAAGTTAACAATGTAAGAGAGGCAGATAAATGAAAGAGAGAGAAAGAGATTTTAATTTAGAAATCTCAAAAAAGGAGAGAGGGGGGCAAGGGAAGGGAACTATTAATAAAAGAGAAAAAAAAAGGTTCTAAAAGAGTAATTGAAGAGAGAGAAACAGATTTAAAAAATGGATAAATAGAGGAGAGGGAAAAAGAGATTAATAAGAGAGAGTGTATGTTGGTGGTGTAAAAATAGATTTTTGATATTCTAGATTGTATCAAACATTTATAAAGATAATTACGCAAAAAATATTGTAGCAAATTTTATTTTGAATTAAAATTTGTAGTGTGTGTGTGTGTGTGTGTATATATATAGACAGGCAGACACACACACTATGTGGTGGGGAGGCTCGTTGCATCCCCGACGCGTCTCTGGCAATGCTTGTGTATTTTTTTCTATGTGATCCAGTATTATAAACATGTATTTTCACTAGATTGAAGGGAAACTGCTATTGAATCTAGCCAATCAGGATGATAGAAAGAGTCGTGCATGGAATTTCTTTTTCACATTAAAGCCACTTCCTGCCATGTTGTTTAAATTAAAGGGACTGAGAAAGCTGTTGCATCTACCACTCTCTAAATTAGACAGACCCCACTCTTCCAACATAACCCCACTTCCTGCTCTTTATCATTAGTTCGTGCTCTGCCTTTCTTTCCCTCCATCTAAAAATTGCTTCTCTTCCTCTGCCCTTCAATCTAGTGAGAAACAAAACAGGGTGGAGATGGCGGGAGTAATAGGTGCTCTTGTTGAAACAGCTATTTCCAATCTGGTGGGCGCTGTCACTAATTTGTTGAAAGAGAAGACAGACGTTATCTTGAATGCCAACGATGATCTAAAGAAGCTACGGAGGGAGCTGAAAATCTTCCAAAAGGCCATCAAAGATGCAGATCGCAAGCCCTTTTTAAGCAACGAGCGTGAAAAGGATTGGGACATGGATCTGGTCAGACTAAAACCCAAGGAGAGTAGCCAGGGCCCTAGTGAAGATGACAACCCTCAAGAGACAACCCACCACATAGGTGCACAACCACCCATAGGCAGGGAGAATGATGAAAGGGTGATAGTAAAAACTCTTGTCCAATTGCTCCACACAGAGTAGTATGACAGAGAAGTGTGATGTTTCTATTATCTCTATTGCAGGAGAAGGGGGGATCGGCAAGACTACTCTTGCAAAAATGGTCTTTAGTGAAGTCGAACAACAGTTTAGGGAACGAAGTTGGTGGGTTTGTGTTTCTAAGAGGCCAAACCGTAAGGATTTATTACGGAAAATACTGAAGGAAGTGTGCAAGGGATCTAGATTGTTGGCAGTGCAAATATGGAATAAAAGATTTTTGTTGATCTTAGATGATGTATGAGAACTAGATTGGTGGCACGAAGAGGTAGAGAGCACTCTTATGAGAGGTGCAATGGAGAGCAAAATTTTGATCACTAGTCGAAATATAGATGTCTCCAAAGGGGTCGGAGCTTTATATATGCATAGATTGCCAATATTGCCCGAAGATGAGAGTTGGAATTTATTTTTTAGCAAGGCATTCAGGACCAAAAATGATTTGGCGAGCCATAATTTGCAAGATATTGCAAAAAAATTAGCCAAGAAGTGCGGTGGGTTGCCACTTGTGGTCCAAACAGTTGGGTCCTTAATGCGAACAAAAAACTTGGAAAAAGCAGAGTGGAAGGTGGTTGCGAATAGTGTGATCTGGGAATGGAAGATGCCTGCCTCATCCTCTTTCTCTCAATATGGTAGCATTCTTCCTGGTATGATACTGAGATACGATGACATGCCGCCTAATTTAAGGCAGCTGTTTCGTTTATTGCAGCATTTTCCAAAGGATCATGAGATTGAAAGGGAGGGATTGATCATGCAATGGGTGGCACATGGATTGATTGAGGACAAGGATGGCATAGGTGTAGAAGTGACAGCAAACAATACAATGAAGATTTGACAAGGCGTTGATTGATTGAAACACGTGATAGATTTTTTGGGGGCACTTGTCTCAAATTGCATGACGTTTTACATGACCTTGCCTCATATATAGGTGGAAAGGAATATAGCCATGCCTCCGCTACTGAGCAAACCCACCATCTATCATTACTTGGTGTAGACAATGCAGAAGTGGCCATGCAATATAATGCCTTAGGAGCAGCAAATAAGGTGCGGACATTATTGAGTGCATCCTTGTCTTTGGTGGAACTCACCCAATTCAAGTGGTTGAGGGTGTTGTCATTGATGCGATGTCAAATGGATGAACTACCTAACTCCATTGAATGCCTTTCACTTCTAAAGTATTTCAATCTAACCCGCTCTCATGTCAAACGATTGCCCAGGTCAATTGACTCTGTAACTTGCAAACATTGGATTTAAGTTTTAGTGAAAGTGAAGACTTGCCCGAGGAAATGGGTGAACTGTGCAACCTGAGGTATCTTGGGCTCGAAGGAACAGAGTGTTTGAAATTTATGCAGAAGGCTTAGAGAAACTTACCAATTTATGGACCTTACATAAGTGAGTGACATAAACTAAAGAGATAAAGGAAGAGAGATTAATAAAAAAGGGAGAAAGCGAGATCTTAAGAGAAAAATTAAAGAAAGAGAGTTATTAATGAAAAAGAGAGGAAGAGAGATTTTAAGAGAGAATTCGAAGAGATATTAATGAAAGTGGGACAAAATAATTAAAGGGAGAAATTAAAGAGAAAGAGATTTAAAGAGGAGAGGTAAATTGAAGAGAGAGTGCGATGGGAATTACTAAGAAAGATGCAAAAGAGATTTTAAGAGAGGAATCCAAGAGAAAAGAGAGAGAGATCGGAGAGAGAAAGTAGTAAACGACAGAGAAAAAATTTTTAACGGAAAAATAGAAGAGAGAGAGATACATTAATAAAAGAAAGAAAAAAAGAATTTTAAAAAGAAATTGAAAAAAATATCAAAGAGAGAGATAGATTTTAAAAGCGAAAGATAAATTGGGGGGAGAGAGAAATAAAGAAATCGAAGAGAGAGAGAGAAATTATAAAAGGTAAAAAGAGACATTTTAAGATAGACTTGAAGAGAGAGAAATTTTAGAAAAATGGAAGAAATTTTAAGTGAAAATTGATGAGATAGAAAGAGTATTCAAAGAATAATGTATTCCAGAAGGGAAAGCCCTTCCCACCATTGAGTATGGGCCCACACTATTTGGAGGAATAGTCTACTTGAGAAGAAGTTAATGAAAGTAACTCTTCTCGTTCTCTTGATGTATTTCAATTCTATGGTGGATGTACTTCTCAAGGAAAATGCACTTTTGAGACACTAATAGAATGGACAAGAAAATGAAGAAAAGAATGTGGTCAAAGTTGTGGTTTAAAAATAAAAGAGTAATTAGCAAGATTTTAAGAGAGAAATCAAAGAGAGAGAGAGAGAGACGAGAGAGACAAAGAGAGATTAATAAAAGAGAGAAAAGGAGATATTTTAAGGAAGAAATCAAAGAAGAGAGATATTAATAAAAGAGTCAGGAAAGAGATAGAGATGGGAGTTTGAGAGAGAGAGAGAGCAAGGAGAAAAGGAAAATAAGATTAATAAAGGAGAGAGAAAATTGGAAGAAAGAAATTAGAGGGAAATGAATCCACAAAAGATCTAAATGTAGCGATAGGACTCGTAGGTTGAATGTTAATTTTAAGGATGTGCATGAGGCATACATCAGTTGGAGTAGTCTGCTCTAACTTGTCAATTATCATTAATGCTTGAAATTGGCCATTGATTTAATTTATTTTCTGGCAAGTTACATTGAGAGCTAGAAGCGGGAGAAGGTGACTAGGAGCTAACTGTCACACAATCATGCAGAAGGAACATAACAAATCTGAGGACCAGCTACTAGCATCTAAGATTTCTCCACGATCATTATAGAAAAATAAAAATACTGGGAAAAATATTTTTGATGGTATGACAAATGGATGATTGAGCTTCAAGAAGGTGAATTGCAATAAGCCCAATGCAAAAAGGTAGAAGCCCTTCCCCCTTCCCTCTGCCTCCAAGCCCTTCCCCCTTCCCTCTGCCTCACAAGGTTGAGCTAAAGTGATGTCAATTTTCCCTTGGTCACCTTTATGTCCTTAGGTGCTAAGCGTCTTTACAAATTCTTAGGTTCTTATGACCATTAATGTCTGTGAGGAGTGATCAATCACTTCAAGAATATGGGATTTTAAACTGAGTGAAGTGAATCTTTGTGCAATGTTTATTAATAGGAGAGAGGGAAAGATTTTTGGTAGTAAGAAGGGATTGTGTCAATGTGTTCTCAACTACTTTTCATTGCATGTAGTAGTTGAGATGTTCTCAAGACGTCTTAGAAGAGAAGTTCAAAGAAAGAATATTATGATTCCTTGGTTAGCAGGTGCTAATTGTTTCTACTAAAAATATGTTAACAGAGTTTGCAGGCAGTGTAGGGCTATGTATTAATAATTAGAAGTCATCCTTTATTGTTTTTCATGTTGAAAGCGAAGCATGTACAAAAATTGGTGGCTTCTTGGGATAGGACAAAACTTTTTTCCTTCCCAAGTGCAAGATTGGTACTAGCCATGGTTTATTGTGCGGCGACTGTTTATGGTGGTTTTAATGATGAACTATTGTTCTTTTGGAGGGCATTTGATGGCCTTGAATTTTGATTCTATAATTAAAATTGCAAAAACTAAATTCTACCTCCAACTAGAATTCAAATGAAAACTCCACTTATAGTTTTCCTTTGCATTTAATAATCTAATTCTGGTTTCAGAATTGAAAATGTCATGTCTGATCAAACAAAAATTTAAATTCAATAATTGACGAATTACAACCTTCATAACATGCATGAGTCCTCTTGAAAGATGAAAAAAATTATAAAATTATAAAATTATAAAATTTGATTCAACAATGAACCAATAATTCGAGAATCAATATTCTTCATTTGGTAATTCAATTATCATTTCATCAAAAAAAGAGATTTTTTTTTCTTCAAATCCACAATTCTGGCCTCGTCAAATACTCACATAGGGAAGTCAATTTATCTGATTTGAATTGCATATCTAATTTGATTAAGAAATTGGATCCTATTTAGCTTTAAGAAGTGACATTCGGTCGGATTCGGTTATACATAAATATCCTATCATATTCGGATATGAATTCAGATCAAATTTATTTTTAACCAAATATCCTATATGCAATGCTATTACATTTTGAAAATGCCAATTTTGGTTCAATATTCAGATTGGGATTCTGATATGAATGTAAAAATCAGATTTGGATAAGATTCAGATTGTAAAATTGGATTTAATTTCGGATTTCGATGTATTTTTTTTTGTTCGTAGTCGAATCTAAATAGAGATGGGTGCTAATAAAAGAGAGAAAAAAGAGTTAAGAGAGAAATCAAAGAGAGTGAGAGAGAGAAAAATTAATGAAATATAGAGAAAAATAGATCTTAAGAGAGGAACAGAAAGGAAGATTTTAAGAGAAAAATCAAAGAGAGAGATGAAGTGAGATTAACAAAAGAAAGAGAAAAACAAAGAGAGAAATTAAAAGAGGCAGAGATTTAAAGAAGAGAGACAAAATGAAGAGGGACATATGGAGGAAATTTATAAAAAAGAGAAAAAAGAAACTTTAAGAGAGATATTGAAGAATGAGGAAGAGACAAAACTAATCAAAGAGAGAGTGAGAAATCTTAAGAGAGAAAACCGTGGGAGAGATCGAAGGGAGAGACTAATAAACAAGTGATAAAAAGATATTTTAACATAGAAATAGATTAATAAAAGAAATAAAAAGTGAGATTAAAAAGAATCGTAGAAAGACATTGAAGAGAGAGAAAAATTAGTTAATAGATGAATCAAAGAGGAAAAGGGATGTTAAAGAGAAAAATAAAAAAGAGAGAGGTTAATAAAAGAGATAAAAATCGAGGAGAGAGAGAAATCAAACAAAGAGAGTGAGATATTAATAAAGCAAAAAAAAATTAAGAGAGAATCAGAGAGAGAGATTGAGAGAACAATAAAAAGGAAAAAAAAAACATATTTTAAAAGAGAAATTGGATAGAGAAAACAATAACAGAAAGAGAGGTTAATAAAAGAGAGGGAGAGAGGGAGAGAGGGAGAGAGAGATTTTGAAAAAGAAATTGAAGAGAGAGAGAGAGAGAGAGGGAGAGGAAGATTAATAAAACAACAAAGATATTCTAAGAAAGAAATTGAAGAGAGAGGGAGAAGGAAAGATCGAAAGAGTGAGTAAGATATTAATAAAAGAAAGAGAAAAAGGAAATTTTAAAAAAGAATTCAAAGAGAGAGGGATTAATAAAAGTGAGAGAAAGAGACATTTAAGAAAGAAATTAGAGAGTTAGAGAGTGATTAATAAAAAGAGAGAAAAAATATTTTAAGAGATAAATCAAAGAGAGATAAACAACGATTAATATATAAAAGAAAAAAAAGATTTTGAAGGAGAAATCAAAGAGAGAGAGAGAGAGAAAGCGAAAAGAGAAAAAAATTGATAAAAGAATATTTGAAGAGAGAAATCAAAGAGAATATGAAAGCTTGTGAAAATGAGGTTTAAATCAAATAGAGAAGAGAAGATCATTTTAGAAAGAGAGAGAGATATTTAAAAATGGAATACACGTATATATATTCATATATACATATACGAGAGTTTGTAAAAGCATGTTAAATTATAAAGAAAGAATGACAAAGAAAGATATTCATGTGCACGCATACATATATAACATGTATATACGCATATGTCTTCATGAGTATTAAAATGAAGAAATGGCTTGAAAATAGCCGACTTCAATTTTTGATATAGGCTGGAGGGGAGTTTGGGCTCATCCAAGAACCTAAGTTAAGTCTTCAAGGCCATATTACAAAGAATATTTGGTTTTGAAAATCTTTTGTAAAATATGGTTCTAAATATTCTTGTATGCGAATAAAAACCACAACTATTACAAGAAAATTGATTTCTACCACCGTTGGGTATGAAAGAAAAAAAAAAAAAAACATGAAATTAAGAGCAACGTAGGAAAGCACTCATTGGGGTCCCCAATCAGGTGATTAAGAAATAAGATAAGCGTGAAAATGACATGAAGATGCACTTTAACATGTACAAATTCGTGGAGCACTTTCCCAGGTTGGACAAGTCCCAACCTCAAAAATCAATACAAGAATGAAGAAATACCAACCCCAATCACTCATTCTCACTGTGCTCATCAATTAAAGAAAATTAGAACATCATGCATGAGCATTATTTCAAGCATAGTTGAGGAGAAAGACAATATAGCAAGCATATTTTGGGAGATAAAATGAAGAAATGGAATTTATTCCACCTTGCGCATACTCCCTGTGCACTCAAGACATAGCTCTTGATTCCAGATAAGAAATCATTTGAGCTTTCTTGCACGGCCATGGGGAGGCGGCAAGAGGAAAAGAGGAAATAGATGAAAATGAGGGGAAAATTACATACATCAAATATGAATGATGTTATAAATGAGCTCTCTCTTTTGAATAATCTTGGAGTCACCTAAGGTGATGAACCACCAAGAGATCTCTTTGTGCTCCTTTGAGGAGTTTGAACTTGAAGAATGTTTGTTCCCAATGTTGGAGAAGAAGAAAGAAATGAAAAGAGAGAGCTAAGAAAAATAAAAAATTTCAAGTGGGGAAGCATGAGAGGTTCCTCCATGGTTGGCTCATACTCAAGAGGGGGGATTGTAGGGGTATTTAGAGAGATTTTGGAGCTAAAATTCAAAATTTGAATTCAAGAGAAAAGAGTTTTGAAATTCCCGATTGGCTCTAAACTTGAATCTTGGATCTAATTCGGATTTGATAATTGGATTTTAGATTTCAATCTCGTGTCTAAGGTTGGGTTTTGAATTTGAATTTTTTTTTCGTTTGGATAACGGTTTAAAAGTTCATTTTGGATCAAATAGTGGCAATTTTTTCTGGTCTAAAATTTAAATTCAAATAATAAAATAGTAGTTTTTTTGAAAAATTTCATGTGATAACAGATGCCTCTCTTTGCTATTAAGCGGGCATTTGCCGTGCTTAGTGGCAAAGATAAACACCCCAAATTTTGAGTGATGAAAATTTTGGCTAAAATGATTAAAAATGTTGAAACTGTATTTCAGGTTTTAACCTCTTACCTGAATGGGTTGTTTGAGCTTA